>NW_028297099.1:6033237-6697024 GCF_055798465.1 Pogonomyrmex barbatus | reverse complement strand
GACTTAACGATTAAATGTACAAAATGGGCAAAATAATATAAAAACGAAAGTCTTTTCAACGACGTAGTGTGTACGTGGCTTAAAACGACTGATTCATTTACACGCTATTCTATAATTATGTTGATCAGTTGCTTCAACAGACTTAATACTGGCGGGAGGACGATTGCTTCCGATTTGTCCGACGCTGGCTTTTTTCTGGCAGTCCTCGGGCGTACGGTTTGTGTGCGTTTGTTGACAGATAGAAGATGCCGCGTGCTCTGCCAATTATTCACATACGCATTAATATATCTTTCTTGATATTTGCGAACGTTATGCACATTCAAATTGTCAACAGGCATTTTTTTTTTGTAAACTTATTTTTTTAGAGGCAACAATTAGGCGGAACCCTATAAAATTCACTTACGTATGAGGCGAATCCTCCCCCATCAGGATATACTCGTCTCTCTTGGGGTTGCACCATCCGATCAGGTAAGAAAAGAGATTTGCGCAAGGAGCCGCCCAAAATCCCTTCTTCGTCGTGATTGACTCTATGTAGTACGGCGTTACTTTTGTGTGATCGCACGAGAGCGTTTCTGCGGGGGAAATTTTCAAAATTTAATGCCGAAGAAGAAAAACATCAATATTTATATTTGGATGCACGCGCGAATCGCGTATCCTTCCCTGAATTAAAGTTAATTTAACAGCGAAATATTTTTAGTCGTTAATTTTTTCGACTTTGCATTTTATTATTGGCAGCCTGCGATCGATATTTCTCACTCATTCACTTACGGAGTATAGAAGAAGTGGCGCACCCGGGCTGACTCGAGCCACCGTTTACGTAGAAATCCGCGTGGCCGTTTGGCCCCCATTGTCCCAAAATGCCGGCGCCTGTATGGATCACGTCCACAAAATGGGCATCCGTTTCGTCTAAATCCATCGAGCGGTTGCCGTTCATGTAGAAAAATATCGTCGGATCGAGGCCTGCGTCGTGTAAGAAAAAAAAGGAAGGAGACGAATTATTCGAATTAATGCCCGGTTTTATGACAAATTATTAATCCTCAAGACGTAACATCATAAAAGGATGTGTACTCCTTACTTGTTCCTACGGAACAAATAATGTTTTTGTAATTTGTAAAATACGTTGTCCTCCTCGATTTTGTCTCTTAATCTCACGGACCGCCGTTCTAGAGAAGGTAAAAAGAGATATTTTTTTTTTGTGACACAACACGATGATAAGAAAAACGATAAGAAAAATTAACGTGACAAATTTGCTAGATCGAGCTAGCTACTAGCTGTAACAAGCAAGTACAAGACTGTTACGTCTAGATGGTTAAATTGGCGAAATCGGCAAATCGGTTGCATACGAGCAATTACCCGTAATTCTTCCGAGTTTGTCATTGGGCAAGTAATTTGCGATGAGTCCACCGATATGCGCGCCCACGCTGTATCCAAGGACGTGTATGTTCTCCACCCTCGTACCTCGCGGATGATCCCTCAGGTACTTGACCAATTGAGCGATGCACCGGGAGCAGAAATCTGGACCCCAAGAGATCTGCGAGAGACAGGGCTCGCGTACCAACGAACCATAATCCACGATTATAATATTGTAATCGCCTCGCGTGAAATACGCTGAAATTGAACGTAATTACGTATGGCTGAACGGCTACTCTCTGACGTTTTCTCATTTCTGCCTCTTATACTCGTACTCGTAGGTTTATTCTGTTTCGCGAGAGAGATTTAACGATCTATATAAATTTATATTTGTATAAAAGCAAAATTCCGGATTTTTAATCTTTCTTTATATCTTCTCCAAACAAATCTTGAGTTGTGCTTGATAATAAAATTATCTTTTTGATATTATTAGAATGTTATCAAGTAAAATTTTTACACACACACACACACACACACACACACACACACACACACATATGCACAAGAATGTAGGAGATCATTAATCTCACCATCTCGTAAATCTGTACTGGGCGCCAAATTTCGTCCACCGCCAAAGCCATGAATGACGATCTTTGTCGGATGCGTCTTATTGAACTTGGAATTCTGAAGGGAATTAAAGTCACGGACATCTAATAGCAGAGGATCTTTCTGCGTTTCTCTGGAAATTATATACGATAAATGCAAGATATATATATATATATATATACATGTATTCTCATTTTGCGAGAACGACTTTTCGTCGACACGTCTCACGTCCGCTACGTAAATATAGATGATAGTGAGAGCATCCGACGAAACTATAGACGCCGGAGAAAGGTGACTCTTGAAAGGAGGCCACTTTCAGTTCAAGATAAAATGATCGTGATCTTGAAATTGAAAGTTGCAACGTCGAGCGCTTCCTTTTAGCAATTTTACTTTTCGCAAATGCGGGCGATCGACGATAAACGTTAATCATCACGCAAAATCATTATGAATATATTATAATTAAAACGATTAATTAAACGATCAATTAAATGCAAACGAAGCGTTTGCAGTAATATTGAAGAAATCGACAGTGGACGTACCTGGTGTACAGATAAAACTCTATCTGCGGATGCGGACAGGTGTAAGGCGGCCTGGCGCAGGATGTGCTGTTAAAAAGGTCCTTGAGGGTTGTTTGTTTGTTTTGTGCCGTTGCATAGTCTGAAAACGTAACGAATCGTCCATTTCACTTCTACTTCCGTTTTTTTTCGAACGGAACGGCGCTCACGTTAACCGTCGATCAGCCGTGCAACGATTACGCGCTCGTGCACCACTAGAATTTATCGAACCATTATGCGAAACCGGGTGAAGGTCGGCGCGATTCTCGTTTAGTTTATCAGCGATAAATAAATAATAATGCTGGAGATGCAAGGTAAGATGCAACGAAGCTCGTGCTTCTCTTCGTTTCTTGATTGG
This sequence comes from Pogonomyrmex barbatus, assembly GCF_055798465.1. NCBI lineage: Eukaryota > Metazoa > Arthropoda > Insecta > Hymenoptera > Formicidae > Pogonomyrmex > Pogonomyrmex barbatus. The sequence goes on along the minus strand of NW_028297099.1, from coordinate 6,694,156 downwards.
CAATCTTTGTTTTTGCTAGCTCGGAGCAGAACTGCTCTTAACGCACGACGTCTGTGCGCCCATGCTTGTAATTATTTATGAGATAAAAGTTACACGCTTCTTAGATTTGTATCGCCTGCAATTATCGCACAAGCGGAACAAGGTACAACTGATAACACGTGGCGTCAGAATAATTTAACGAGGAAGTCAGTTTGGCTTGTAAATGGTAGCTACATTCGTGAAATAGCTGAAATAGCGAGGAAAGTAAGAAAGATTACCGTAAACGAACGTTATAGCTTTTCGTTCTCTGTCTTAAGAAAGTTAGATTATAAAAGCGGAAATCTCCGATGTTACTTCTGTCTTCTTGAAAACACTGAGCGAAACGTCCTTAATGAGAGAAAGTACGTGTATGTCGAGATAACATTATATCTTCCGAACATGTGTATATGGGGCAATGAGAAGTGAAGATATTTACATAGTATTAATAATAAAGAAATTAATAGAAAATTAAGAGCTGTTAAATAGTAAAGAAAAGAACGAAAGTGTAAAGTTCGTATACAAAGAAGAGACTAGAGATTAGACACACATCGCTGAACCAGAGTTCAGAGCGACAACATTTTTTTTTTCTCTCGAAGAAATATTCTTCTCTTTTGCAGCGAGAACTTTTACTCTTTATTCAAACTGTGACAGATAATGTGCCTTAGTAAAGTTAAAAGGGCGCTTTTATTTACTGACTGACTTACCACGTGCGTCGGCTTGGCAGAGATATACAGGCAAAAATGGATAGTGACGAAAAGAAACTACTTCTCTTTCGTTTTATCCGGCCTTTCTCACAAACCGAAACGGCAGATCGTAGATCGTAGATCGTTACACGACAACGCGCACCTCGCGACGTGTCGCGAAGTCGAAAGCCGTTTCTCTACGGAGGAAGGAGCCGAGGGAAGAAATCGAGAAGCCGAAGGGTGTGGTGCGACCGATGTCGAGTACTCCCAGGTACTTACGGTACCGTAGCAAGGCGCAGAACACAAGGAGAGCGAGGTATCTCACGACACTGACCGCCATCTCCCGCGGTGATCCCGTGGCTTGTGATATAACATCCAGGCTCACACACGCGGCTCGCCAAAAATCGCGGCTCGGATGCGATTCCCGTCGCGGTGCGTACGATTGCAAAACGCAAAGTCACCGGGGGATATATACCGCTTGCGAGGGGGAATTTAGAAAGTAACGGAGGAGCGTACCTTCGGCGATGCTTTACGCTTCTTCGTCGCCGCTTCTCTCCCGCTTCGCGCCGTACCCTCCCGTACGCGTGCGACGACGCGACGCGATGCGACACGCCGGCGACATGTGACATGCAATGCTGATCGAGTGCACGCTCGGTGCACGCGAGCGATCCGCATCCGCGCTCTCGCACCGCTGCACACGCACGTGCACATGCGTGCGTTTTTTTGACATGTTTCGTGTTTCTCTTAGCTTCGTTCATATATTGAATATCAAACAGTCTTGGTGTATAATTTCAAGTTCAAATATAAATAATTCTATTCTGTTAAACGTTTCCTGTTTATGGATACATATGGATATTTTTTATTTTTTTTTTCACAGGCATTATTTTTATATTAATAATATTGAGAATTACATTTATGAAGTAATAATGAAATGTATTGTTAACACAATTTATTCGGAGAAAAAGGGAAAGATTCACATGATTTTAAACAGTTATTAGAGAAGATAATATTCTGCTTTCTTTTCTTAAATATTAACAATCTTTGAAAAAGTAACTATATATCATAATAATCATAAAAGAATTGAAGAATATAAAAAAGATTGTCCATGATTGTAATAATACTTATTTCTGTAAATTTGAATTATGATTTGATCCATAATTAGGGTTGAAAATAATAATGATAAGAGTCACTTACAGTTCGAGTTACTTACAGTTTATTTACATAAATTTATTTATTGTTTTCTTTATATTTCGTTTCTTTGAAAGAAAATTGAGAAACTGCTGTTTTAATGAACATCGTAAATTATTATTACAAAAATGTGAGAGTTCTTTCGTCAAGAAAAGAGAACGTCAAAGGAAAAATTTTTTTATATTTTTAAAAGCTAAAGTACAATCTGATTAGAAATACCACTTACATTTGCATAATTTCTCAATATTTCAAATGTTTACGGACATATTAGGAAATCATAAAGGTATCTTTCATATATCCACGCCCATGAGAAGTTAATTTCACGAAACACAATTCGAGAGTTAATTCTCATGTATGTACGTATCCCACGGAAGTGCTCTCTGCATAACTAAATGACATGTTACTGTAAACAATGCTTTATGCAATTCGAGAAATGACTTAAAAGGGTTAATTTCATGATTACCGCGTGCACGAATTACTGCTCTGTCTCTGGAAAATTGAGATTGCTTTCAAAAGCCACGTTTTGCTGTCATATATACATAACGCCTCAGGATAAATAAATCGAAAGAAAGGAAATTATCGCGCGATTGTGTAATCGTCTTTTTTTTAAATAGATGTTATCGACAATCGACCGGTATTGTACACACGTGTCTGTGTGTATGATATGTAAATATGGCAGAGCGCAACAGGTGACGAGTAATTTCTATGATAGTGACAAATGCAAACGGGGACGTGTCACGTTTAATAGTTTAGTTCCAAGGTTAGGCAAAGATAAATAATTATCAATGAGATTTGTTTCAACAAGGAGTCAGTTTTTGCCCGCAGTGTCCTCATTCTGCATTCTTCCTTTTTTTGCAATTTGTAGACTGACTGTTTTTTACGACCGACATAGTGCATCGAGAAATATGAAATAAACAACGAATTTTTTTTTACAATAATCGTTGCATTTATTATTCGTGCGTTTTCTAGCATGAATTTATTCAATGATCCAGAAGGAACGAGTCTTGAAAAGATCGGCTTACGATTTATTGTCAATAGCCGCCAGGGTATCTCTCGTTTGTTTTTTTAATTACACAATACACTGAAAATTACAATATTACATACATATTTTACACGATAATTAGCGTCGCAATGATCAATAATAAACCAGATTGCATCGGCGTGTGTAACAATAATCTCTAATATGCGGCTACATGTATGGTATAGAGCAGAGGCCGACTGATTATAAACAATCAAAATATATTTTCCCTATATTTCCGCGTATAGACACACCATCCCGTTTAGAAGATATTTTTGAAATGTATAATTATTCCCCAGAAAAGAGACGAGATTGTAATAACGGAGTTATTTGTCTACGATAGAAATAATTCGCAAACAAAATTAACTTAATCTCTTTTTTTTTTTCTTGTGATCCACGATAAGAAAACTCCGATGTCTCGTGCAGCTTTATCCTTCTAGCTTTGCTATGTGAGTCACTTCCATAAATATTAATTAAAATCAATCGACATTTAATCAATTCTTTCAGTCGTTTCCCAGAAGCATAATCAGAAAAGGCGAGAATTGATTAAATTCCTGTTAACCTTAATTGATTTTTATGAGGATCTGTATCGGAGAATTCTGAACACGAAAGACGTGAATCATAATCGTACGCGTGCTATTGCGTTAAATTCGTGTTTGCATAGCACGGAAGAGCAGATTCTTTTGAATCACGCGTAATCCTAATTATAATACTCTTAACGAATCTGTATATGTATATATATATATATATATATATATATATATATATATATATATAGAGCTAACATCATATTATTGTCTGCTAAGCTTCATCGCAGTATTTCTCAACCAGCGAGACATACTGAAACACAACAGTCGGTATGTAGTACGAAAATGTATCTTTGCCTTACGATAATTAAATATTTTACCAAAGAAGAAATTTTACAACTGAAAATGCGGCACTTGTTAGCACGTTGAAAACGCATTGAGAATCATGGCGATTGAACGGAGAATAAATAAATAAATTACATAAGGATGTTAATTACTTGTGACACACCTCGTTTCAATTGTATTACAATATGCAATCATCTTTTTCAACGGCATGAAAACTACTTTTTTTCTGAACGATGAAACATTGCGCGTGACACAAACGAATTTCCTCGAATTATCACTTGGAGCACATTAAATAACTACAAGTTTCTAACTTCCACAAATAAAAGTGTTAACAATGAGAAAGAGAGTTTGCTAATCTATATTTGATACAGTATATCATGCCATCAAATGCTTAATATGTAACACTCTTATCGATTAATATTTTTTGCTTTCGATGTGAAATTCTCGTCATAAAATATTCAAGTTACAACAAATAACATTAAGCAATAAAATATTTATAAACATCTTCTATTTCCTAACAACGTATGAAATAAATATCGAAATTTGATTAACTGTTTTCAGTCATATTTAAATAAAGAAATAGATACGTAACGATTAACATTATTGTAATATATAAACAACATTATTGTAATATGTAAATTTCTCGAGAATTTCTCATCGTGCACAATATAATATAATATATATATATATATATATATATATATATCTCTCTCTCTAAAACTTTGCCTATTTATTGTACTTACAATATATTACTTTCATTCGTTCTGAACTTTTGTCATTATTGTCAGTATAATAATTGATACACTTTCATAAACACGCTCAATTAAAATACATAAATTAATATTATTTAATTACATTCCAGAGGATGTACAAATAGCGATGAATTATGAATGCCAGTATGTATACAGCATTGTACATATTGCATAAGATATATATACATATAGGAGTATATATATATATATATATATATATATATATATATATATATATTTAAGTATAGAGAGATGGTTCCATATCGTAAACTGTCGAATTCTTGTGCCCTCCTTCAGACTGATAAATATAATGTATCTTCTCTTTGTGATTATTGAAAACCTACCACTTCGTATTTAACTCAACAATGAAATTTCCCACAAAGTGCGGGGACTCTATGGTAACTCTGTGTAAATGGTAATAAAATATTGAATACAACATTAACCATCTTGTTGATTCTCCAAAAAAATATATTAAAATTTTTTTTCAGAAAACCTGATCCGTTTCAGAATGCGAAATTCTCTTAATTGCATGCATGGATTACACATTATCCTTACCATTCCGAGTCGGAGAAAGATATGATATCATATTTACGGTATCTTTGCAACTCGATACATTTTCATTTTCAATCATTTCACGAATGTTTGCATCGTAAGAATTTAATAATAAATTATTATGGCTTCTGTATGATCTCTATTCCCTGTCCTAATTCGCATTTATTTAATCGTGAAATGATAAAATGCTCAATGTTCTTCTTCACAAAAATATATGGAAATATATTTTAATGCAATGCATTTTTGGATGATCCGTTATGCTTTCATCACATTTTCGTGTATGTACTCACTTTTATATTTCGTGAAGCATTTGGAAAAATGCGTAATAAGCTAGTTGTAATTATAAAGCGATACAGGGTGTGCCGAAAATAAAGCTACGCTAAATTGTTTAAACGTAAGCAACGATCATGAAATAATAACGATCGCTTTTACATGGTACGCTTCATATATTATTTAAATTTTCTGATTCGTGTCTATTTTCTGGTATCGGCGCACCCTGCGTTTCGTTTATTTATTGTCGTAAGTTATTACTGAAGCTATACGTATATATGTAAGTATTAGTATCAGTATTATTGTTCGAACAGCATTAGAACTTATCTTAGATATTATCGTAATAATTATGATTTTTAGATATCTCGAGTCCAGAAAGTTTTCCTGGTTTAGCGAATAAAGTCATGAATAACGTTAGGCCAGTCACTACTATACACAATGATGAATATATTTATACATAGATCCTTAATCGGTATTATTATACGGTATTATTTCTCACATATTACCGTAGTCACGATTAGAACAGAAATATAGATTTTAAGAGTAGGAAATATGAAAAGAATAAATAAATATAATATTACTAATCAATAGATTACAAGGAAAGGAAGAAATATAAATAAAAAGATACAAATTCCTAAAAAAATATGAAAAACAATTAAATAATCATTTTAAATATCTGAATTAATTCAAATTAAAATATGATAAATGTCCTCTTCTAAATAAACAATTTAGATCCTTTTGCAAAATTAAAGTGAAATCTTTTTTAATTATAATTGAATGTTTACATTTTTCTTTCTCTCTCTTACTTTTTGTATATCTGTTTCTCGTATTTTTTACAAAAAGTAACGATAATTGTTTCGTATCCAATTGCGTTGAGAGAAAGTATTTTACTTTTTTTATTTTCAAGTAAATTATCACTGTCGCTCAGATCCGCTCTTTTCCCAATATTAATATGCCAACGAATCGTTTCTCTTGACGCGGCAGTGACGCAGACAACACACAACGTTTAAATGACAGTTATCGCGTGCATATCATTAATTTCAAGTATGTGTTGCAAGTATTTCCGACTTTCTATGATCGTGTGTCTTTTTTAAAGCAAAGCGTTCGCGGTCGATGCACCACGCGAAAAAATGCGCGTTGCGGCATCATCATTTCATGTCATCATTAATACGAACGATCTAATCGTGACTTGTTATTATCCTGTCCTGTATTGTCACTGATGTTACGAAGTGAGATTATTACCGTTACATACATGGGGTGTTTGGTAATAGTCGTCTACATAGTGAACAAGGGGCGGTGCTCCCCGTTCAAAATTAAAATAACTTTCTCCTGTATATTATAAACATCATTGGATTACAAATTGGCAAATCTTTTCTAAATTAATAAGAGTCTACCTTGTTGTCTTTACAATCTTGTTATTTTAGGCACATGGTTATCGTGTTTACGAAAAACTACTAAAAGATTTACCTACCAAAGAGTTTATCTTATATTGAAATTCTTTTCAAATCACTTTTAAAAATTGAAATTTCCTTTTCTTTTATTATTTGTTTTCAAAAATTGTAAATTTTTATTTCTATTTTGATTATATACGTATATATATATATATATATATATATATATATATATATATATATATATGCATTATTATGTTATAAAAAAGTAAATTTGCTTGCTAATAACGAGAAACCCACTTAGCAAACGCACTGATTCTCAAACACCCCAATGTATCTGTAGATACCGAATAAAATCGCGCAACTAGCAAACAGATAATTAAACTGTAAGTCTGGTGCTCTGTCATAACATGTGCATCAGGCTTTCATTTAAGTATTATTGTCGTACAGTTACAAGCGCCCGATATTAATATCTCGAAGCGCGGCTTTATACTCTAACGTTTGTAATGAGGAAATTGTATCATTTACTGATCGAGTATTCTCAAATATCTCGATCACCACACGTATTGTTTTATCATTAATGTATTTAATATACCACGCCTAACTGATTAATATAATTTGATATATATATATATATATATATATATATATCAAATTATATTAATATTTATATAACGAACATAATAACGAATAATACATATGTATATATTATAATCTTATTTGTTGACGAAGAATACGAGACAAATATTGCCGATACAATATATATATGTTATCATATATATGGATTATACCGGTAGGTATCTGTATCTTTACAAAGGTCTCGCATAAATTGACTAATTTTGTCGATCTCCCTTAGCTACGGAAAATCTAGGCTATTCGAATATTCGTAAGCCCAAACACGCACTGGGCATTCAATACGCATGTATCACGATGTTGCCATTAGTTAAATATCGTATCGCGTACCTTACTTATATGCGTGTCAGATTAGATTTATCAATTAAACCTCCTCAAATTGTTTAATTTCGATCTTGTCCACCTTTATATTGCAGATATTCAGAGAGGATATTCTCCGATTTGTTCGCAAAATATAGAATAAGAAACTTTGTTCCATACATGAACATGAATTGATATCTGTTTAAAAATTTAAATAATTTTTGCAAGTAATCTCTTCTTTTCGTTAATTAAAATTGAAAAGTTTTTGTAATATTTAAGTCTCATTTAGCCTTAAACATTTTTTAAAAGAAATATGAATGTCTTTACAAAGAGTGTCGTCTCGTGCAGCAAGTACCTGGATAATTGAATAGCATATATATTTTAGATATAAAAAATAAAACATAAATCGAAATTAATCAGTTTGAGAGCTTAATCTTCTTTTTTTTTTTTTACTATACTCGCCGGGAAAATCCGACACAACACTCCCCATGCTTTTTATACTGTTTCCTTGTATGTGTCCCGTTTTATCTTCGATTGCGCACATGCGCAAATCATGAAGAACATACATACATATGTATACAATAAAAGATGTGTGTATGTATGTATATACTTATATATATATATATATATATATATATATATAGATTGTATATATGTATATAATATATGTATGTATACGAAATACATCTAGACAATGTATAATATATACTTTCTCCCTAATTATATCTCAATCTTGCTTTGATCTCTGTATATTTACTTTCATGATTTGTCTACTTAATAACTATACTTTCTTACGGTTTTTATTTCATTATCACTTTCTTACGAATACTTTCATACGTTTCAAGTTGTTCCGTTATGCAAATATCTTTGAATTAATCACGAATATTAAGAAAATTTACATGAAAATTTCAATTTAGTGAATTCGATTTTTATCTATAATTATTTTTTTTATTATCTTTCAAACAATTCGCATTTTGCTTTTAATTATTAATATCAATGAAAAATTAATTAACAGCTGCGTTTTATGTCTTTTTTCTGTTTTCTCGCGCCTTTTATATTCACTTCACGCGACATCCATTTAACATAGATATCTTGCAAACATTTATAGATATATTTTATCGATTCAAATAACTCGTAATATAAAGGTTTCTAAATCTTCGTTAATGTTATTTGATCTCGTAAATCTTTTTTCTTTTCATTTTATCCAATTCGCAGATCAATATATATATATATTACATCAGAAAGTGAAGGAATACTTAAAACATGTGTAATGGATATTTAAAAAAATATTTCGAATATCTACGCTATGGACAACATCGTCAAATCGAAATTGTACTTTATCTGAGTGTGCGTAAAGATGTGCGCACACCTTTGTGTGTAACTTTACGTTTCGGCAAGCGATTTACGTGATTTTATTATATTGATTCGCACAATTTTTCTCCTTTATTGCTATGTTTCTATTATTTCACGTAAGTAACTAAACGAGTCACGCACGGAAAATTGGGAATACCTAAAAGTTTCAGCGATTGAGCTATGTCGCGCGCACCGAGATCTCTCACGATTATCCGTTTTCTCAAACCTCGCCGTTAATTATTGTCCACGGAGAGAATTATTGTCTCGCGAAGGTTTGAATTATTGTCATTTTAGGACACACTTGGATCTCGTCGACGCTGATAAGCGTCATCTTGCGATTAATAATTTTCTTTTCTTTATAGAAGAAATTAATATTGCCAATATTACACTTGATTTCATTAGGATATATCCTAAAAAGATTTCATAATTTTATAAAATTGAAGAATCTCTTAGGGGCTATTGATGTTCTAATCTTCCTATAAATTAAGGGAACATTCTCTTTGTAATATCTCGACGAAAACAGTTAAAACAGTTAAAACAGTCGCGTTGCAATTTGCAAAGCCTGACTTAACAATACGTTTCAGTCTCTAAACGTTCGAGAAATATAAATTCAAACGCGGCTAATTGTATATTGCATAAAAAGCATTTTCAAGTTTTTTTTGTTTAATCGGTTGTTTTTCTTTTACTTTCAAGAGTAAAAGCATACAAAGACCGACAAATGAAGAATAGAAATGGAAAGCTTTCCCAGTTAAATTTTTCGAACTAGGAAAACCATCTATCAACTCATTTTTAGGCACGATGCAGCAAGTGACTTATTGTCGTTTTCTAAATGATAAACGTGTATGTGCACGTGTATCAACTTCCTGTCGTTTATCACACACTGTAAATAGTATCATAAATGCATATCTTCGATAATGCAAATAAATAGCGGTTCATCTGTCTCGCTAATTAACGATGTTAGCGAGATAATGGCTTCTTGCATTATTTCGAATTATTTGCGTGGCTACTCACAGCGCCATTCTCTGCACTCTTAGGTATTGCACACAACAAAAAAAATTATATCTTCTTTCCTCCTTTTTTGATATCTACCGAGGATTTTGCATGTGAAACTTAGAAATGTATATTTCAACATTTGGCCGTCTCTACCTTGATTCGCAAAATCCAAAATCGTGTTATTACTTGAAATCTTATTTAAGTACGACCCTCAGACATGCCACAAGCAACAGTTTACGATAAATAATTCTATTAATTCTATTAAAAATAATTTCTAATTTATTAAATTACGATGTATATCTTGATTTTAATATTAAATAAAATATATATCGTTACGAATTTAATATCACTTCAAATTAGATTAAATTATCGTTCTTTAAATTTAATTCTCCTTAAGAAAAAAATAAAAGGATTTTAATTGGAGTTTTATTGTCGCGACTTGTTTCCAAAGGAATAAAATTATTTGCGTAGCTATGAAATTTTTTTTTTTTTTTTAATAGGTTCGACTTCGCGAGTTTTGAAGATGTGTGGCATGTCTGAGATGTCGGATGTGGGATTGACTAACGATACGAACGATCTACAACCTCGGGGAAGCAGTCTGCTTTTCTCGTATCCAATCATTCTACCCGGTGGTCGACCATTCTCAGTTCCACTGTTGATTGTGCACGACGTCATGCGCGTAGTCGTCCGTTGCTGGTGGTTGCACGAAAGACGCGTTCACGTCGCTGGCGAATGGATTCGTCGAGTGGAATGGATTGTTGCTGTTGGTCTCCGTCGAGCCGTAGTTTATCACGGAGGCCTTACTGTCCTGTCGTGCGTACAGGTGATTTTCAGCTGGCGGCTGTTCGTAAGTATTCCAATCGTCGGTGACGCTTCCATCTCGGGACGGTTGTTTCTGGAAAGAGAAAGTCATACTTACGACCTCATTTTTATTACGAGAAAGTACTTACTTAAGAAAGAAACATTTTTAAAGTTTCAAGTGGATCACATTACTTTGCGTGTCATGTTTCATAACGCGTCAAAAGATGTAAAAATATATTTATAAGTATAATAATTTGTTTAAAGATTATTTTTATTTATCAATTAAAAAAGCAATTAACAACGGTAATTTAAACGAGTCTACAATAAAATATTTATTGTAAATAATGTAAAAGCGTGCTTACTATGAATTCGGATTGCATGGTTTTCGGCGGAGGTGGAACGGGCGGTTTCGTCTGGCCGAATTCATCCATAGGATTCCAGCTCTTTTGTTCTTCCAAAGTGGGATCGGCCCAGGGTTGCAACTCGCCGGAGCAGAAAATAGCATAGAATGTCACCCCGAAAATGTGAACGCACGCAGCTATGATAAAAACGCTCCGCCAGCTGAGTGCATCCTGCGGAATGTTTTTTAAAATTTATAAATTTCTAATCTTCTAATTTCTTGCTGTGCTTAAGAAATAAAATGCTTCCTTTTTTGTCGTACCTTCTTTTCCGTGATATGATCCACGAAGAAAGGAACCAACAGACCAGCGACGGTGCCAATTCCGTTGGACATGCCCATCAAGATACTAGCGTATCTAGGCGCGATGTCCAGATGATTGACATTGAAACCAGAGATGGCAAAACCGCTGCAGGCGACGCCGATCGCGAGGGCGACCGTAGCCGCGGTTCCATTTTTGGACGTCGTCGCTTGAGCCACCACCAGGAAGAAGAGCGCCTCCATACCGAAACCACCGCAATTGAAAACCTTCCTGACATTTGTCGTCGACATAATGCCACGTTTACGGAGGTGATCGGCCAGCAAACCGCCACAAGGTACAATCATCGTCATCAGCAAGTGCGGAAGCGATCCAATGACTCCAGTCTATCAAAATATTCAGAGATGAAAAATATTTTATATTTTACATCTAGGATAGAGCAGGCATGATTTTTTTTTTATATTTTTTATATTTATATTAAATGAAATTCATCGTTGTTTTATACGGTAGGACAGTCAGGAAGTTATATTATTATTGTATTTACCTCGACAAGCGGCATGCCGAAAGACTCGTGCATGAAACGCGGTTGGAAGAGTACCAGCAGATAAAAGTTCCACGATCTACAAAAATTCGCGACGATGATGGCATATACGGGCATCGAAGTGAGAAACTTGCGCCAGGGAGTCGTTGCCAGCGTGGGCACAGGTGCTTGCACCCCCCCGTGACCGAGCGAATCCTCGATGTAACGTAATTCGCGGGCTGAGATACTGGGGTGTTTTGACGGCTTTTCGAAGGCCAACCACAACCAGAAACAATACCAAATTAAACCGCAGACACCTACAATTTATCATTAAAAATTGCATGTTTTTCTCTATATATTAGAAAACATCATCGGTTTAGTAAAGAAATTTTACTGTGTGTTATTATTGCACATTCGATGAAAAAACGATTCAATCTCGCACGATTATAACTTTTTTATACAACTTTATACTTGTTGAAGTAATAAAATAAATATCACTGAATAAATTTGTAGAGAGATGCGTTTGCTTTTACAGCAGAATATTTTTATCAACAAACATATTTTGCTGTCTAAAGTAAGTGAGATTCGATATGTTCAATATATATAAAAAAGTTCAATATATATAAAAAAATATTAATAAATAAAAATATATAATATTAATAATTAAAAATATTAATAATAAATGAAATTTATATTCTTAGCAAGGCTTTTTGCGCTGGATAATAATGGATTTTGGCTATTACTAATTTTCGGCTAATATGTTTTTCTCTATATATTTGTAATTGGATACACAGGATATCTTTTTACCGTAGAAGTAAAACGACGCCGTCCAACCAAACCAGGAACTCAGGTATCCAGAAAGCGGCATACCTATCACCATTGCAGCATACGATCCACAAAACGCTAACGTGGCCAAACGCGATCTCTCCAGAGGAGGTGCCCAGTATTTCCATATACCATGGCACGCTGGGTACGTAACACCCTATAAAGAATAAAAACAGCTTACAATTACAGCGAGAAAATCAAAATATTATGAATGAAGATTTGAATAACACTCATCTATATTAAAATTATTAATTATCATATTTTTAATTACAGTTCTTAATTATATATTTTATTTGAAACTGAATATAAAAGTCTTTATTTAATTAAGCTTGATACAATATATTAGTTGGAAAATAAGATCTTGTTGGTAATTAGATAGATATAGCGGCTAGGAAAATTAATTATTTAAAATTAAATATTCTTCCTAGAAGAATAAATAGAAGTAAATATTCTTTATAATAGAAAAATATTTTTTATATTAACTTGTTCTAACTTTATTTCTATTCAATCTTTCAAGTATTTACCTCGACCAGTCCTTTCAACACTTGTACACCCATGTCAACGATAGGATCTATCTTCAATGCACTGGGTACCAGCAAGTTCAAAAAGGCAGATATTGCAATGGCTGCTCCGAATATTCTGTTTGCAGGATACAACGACGCGAAGAAGCCACCGGGTATTTGCGTTATCAGGTAACCCCAGAAGAATGACGAGTCAAGGGCACTTTCTGTTCCGACTGTCCAGTTGAACCTGACGGTATTGTTTTCGTCAGTGGTATTTTTCATTACTAGCTTAGCCATGCCCATATTACATCTCATTCCAAACGAAATAACAAACCCTGAAAATACGATTAGTTAAAAACAAAAAAGATTTTGCTTTTACTTATGATAACACCAACACCACGTTTTTCTCTATTTTGTTGTGATTTTTCTAATTTATTATGAAAGGTAAGCTTTTATATGAAGACAGAATGTAAAATAATATAGGAGATGACATTCATTTGCAACAATGAAATTGTCTTACAATTTATCAACTACTCTTACCTATACAAGCTAGCGTCGCGATGGTGTACCTCTTCGATAGACATGGACATTCTGGCATGCAGTAAGTATCGATATGTCGCAATGGTGGTCTTTCTGGCTCTGGAAGGGACTCGAACGAAGGCTGCGTGCTATATCCTCTCTCATCCTCGAATCCCTTGTTGTCTTTGCTACCCTCACACGAAGCGAATTCCTCGTAACCGGTGGTACTTCTTCTAAATCTACAAAAGAATTGGCGTCCATTTGATAAATTATCTTTTAATAACTTTCATGACATAAAATCTTTTACAAGTTCTAAAAAAAGAAGATAAGCGTATCATGTCTAAAAAAAATACAAAATACTTTTGTTATATAAAATGTTGGTACTAGTAGTATATTTTATAAACGTAAATGTTACAAATATTAAATATGTTACAAAAATATGTGCAATATTTTACCCGGATAATTTCTGCGATGCTTTCGTCTTGAAAGTATCGAAGGCTACGAGACCCGCCGCTGCGAATCCGGACATTTTCCAATTATTGGGGTTGCTTTGTGATTTTATATAATCGCGATGTTATCTGGCAGCCCCTATGGCACAAAAATAATCTTGTATAAGATTTAATATGTTCAAGATATACTTTACGTTTATTAGATAATTTTATAAATAAAACGTATTAGACAATTACGAAGTAAAAGATTATTTAAATATTAATATATTCAATAATTTAAAGATATTTTCTCAAAATTGATATTAAAATTAACGATAATTTGATAATTTTCAATAACTTTCAAAATATAATCGACGCTTTGCTGCTTATTACTTCGGCTACCTATAACTTCATTCAGAAAAGTTCACTATATCTATATAGAGTATCTCTACAGAACAGCACAGGGGAAACCCGGGTAGAGGAGTGTTTATTTGGAGTGGCAGTCTCTCCACCCCTAATCCCCGAACTCTCGAGGGAGCATCTTCGGAGGGTAGAAAACTGTGAGAAGAAACGTTTCGCTGGCCGTACACTGAGGTCATATTTTTCACTTAAAGTTTGTCGTTCGGCGCATCTCGGTTAACTCGTAAAATCTTAATCAAATCTATTCTTAATCAAGACATAGTGCACTAAAAAAAGATATAATAAGCGCAGATTTTAGCAATTTAGCTTATATTCATCGTGCAAAATTTAGTAAAATAATCCAAAAGAAAGATGCTCAGAAGTTTTCATGTTTAAACTAAAAATTTATTTATAATTATATAAGTGCTAAAAACAATTTTCTTATTTTTTATATTTTATAATATGCGAATAAATCTCTATCATAGTCTCTATCATAGTCAGAAACGTTTATATATTTTTTTGATTCCACTTCTATATTTAACACTTTGATATATTATTTTATTTAAAAAGTTTCTCGATGGTTTATATTCCAAGTTAAAATTTTTTACGGCGATTACGTTGTTTTATATTTCCACTCTACGGTTGTAATAGCCTCGTCAGAGATTATAATCGTCGTTATTGCACGATGGAGTGTTCAGCCTGCAAAAATCGTTACGGGGGTGCTGCGCTGATCGTAAAGAGGCGCATCGGAGGACAATGGCTCTCGGATATTAAAATGGCACGTGACAAACAAAAGGCACTAAAATGCACAGTGCGTGTTTGGGGTGGACTGATGAATGTATGAGACTAGCTGATTCAACTTAATAGACATTGAGCGACATTAGACACTTTCATGCTGTACATCATGACTTTGCGCCTCGTATTTTTCGTCGTTGATGTTATATCTTAAAAACATAAAGCATGGATTTTAATAATATCTTAACAGACGTATTATTCGTTTAAAAAAAGAATTAGAACATAAAGTCTCATTGATGACTGGATTGAAAACGTATAAATAGCGGCAGAATATACGATCAATTTTGTAATTCATATCCTGCAATATTATATTTCTTTTCTTCAAACGTAACAAAATAATAAGAGAGTAGAATCTAAATGGCATTGAGGATATATGAAATTGATTCTCTTCATGAATAAATAATAAGGCAAGGGCGTTAATAGGGGTAGAATCTGCCGCGATATATCTTTGAATATATTAAAAGAGAATTTTAATTAAAGCAGAAACTCAATTTGCAGCTAATCGACGTAAGAAGAATGGGGCAAACTAGGGCTGAGAATCTCTCGTAGCTTCGGGCACACCAAGCTTAAATGAATTCATTATGACACTAGAAAGAAGCATTAATATCAACGATCAACGGTCAAATCATCACACAGCAAATTTCATTTCACATATCCAGAGATCACAATCGGCATTATTGGAAAACTTCGCTAGACTCTGATCATCCTACAAATAAGAACACTTGTTAAATGTTTCCTCTGTGATATTTCGAATTATTCCAAAATTTCCACTCAACAAAATCACTCGATGAGAGATTTCCAGCTAAACGTATTAAGTGAAATCTCCTGAATGTCTCGTTGACCGAAAATAAATGGACCGGAAATAAACGGGAAAAAAAACGGAATAAAACGGGATTTCTCATTGTCACTTTTCTTGACTCTTTTTGATTTTGAAATCTCGCAGAATCTGTCCTTCATATAATTTCAATATAAATCAGAAAGTTCCGGATGATAGATAAGAGTTAAATTAAGAAGCTTAAATATAGATCTTAACTCTCGAAATTGAAGGAGTAAGACTCATCACTTCACTTCAGTAGGAAAAATCTCACAATCGTCTTCACCATTGGAAAACAAACGTTCTCACCATTATCAGATTTTATTCTATCTCAAAGGAGCACATCAGGATCACACAAGAGAATCGTCTTCGACTACGCTCGCGAGTAAAATGGAATCGTTATTCGCGACTTTTCATTCATTTAATAAAATATCAAACAGCGGGAGGTAACCGGTGTAAATTAAGAAAATTCGCGGAACTCACCAATAATTAAGTCCAGATACAGTTAGCGGAATGGGGTAACGGTAGGCGCGGGGTACGCGACGGAGAACGTCGTCGACGTCGCCTGACGTCGTCGTCGTCGTCGTCGTCGACGGCGGCGGCGGCGGCGGGCGGCGGCGGCGGCGGCGGCGGCGGCGGCGGTGGCGGCGGCAACGAAGTTGACTTCTGGCCACGGCGTCAGCGCGTCCCGACGCAGCGACTGGATTGGATCGTCGGGAACGACGCATCGATATCAGTAGCCAATCACCAGCGGTCACAACCCCCTTTAGATCGACCCCAGGCGGAGCTTCCTGTGCACCCCGGCCGAAAGTTTTGCAACAACAAAACGGCACGCACGGAAAAAGGACGATCATAACGGCGTTAAGGTTGATGTATTAACCGGATAACGCACGTATTATCGGTACACCGGAATTTCGTTGCATTTAAAGAATCGTTGAACCCCCATCCCGAGGGAGGATCTATGGTAGGACGATTACAGTAGATCGGATCTGATTTTCTAATAGGTTTTATGATAAGTGTGAAACCCGGTGAAACAAGTTCTTATACAGCTACTATATTTTTATTGTTAATAAATTTTGCTGCTTATTTTAAAAACTCAAGATATGTTTAATAATTTTAAACTAGTCATAAAGAAATCGTGTCATAAACGTAATATCTAAAGTTAATTAACTCATTCAAATCAATATTTAAAAAATGCTTGATTTTATTTTAATAATAGATTATTTGACCTTTAGCGTTAAATTTCCTAATTACAAATAATTAAAGATATATACATCTTTTTTACAAATTACATTTTTAAAAATATAATTAGATATTATAAATATAATTAGATATTAATAAAATTAAAGCTTTTTGTGATATTTTTTTCATTTATTTTATTATTCAACATGTTGTTATATAAATAAAGCTCCAAAATTAAAAATTATATATATTATACAAATCCTCTGTTAAAGTCAATAATCATATATCAAAAAATTACAATAAACAATGATAATTCTCAAATGCATTGTGCTTGCATAAACATCAACTTCAATTTGTTCAAACATCTGACATTAAAATTAAGTTATTCCGCGATATTTAAAATTTCAATTATTTCTTTGATTAAATCTTTTGTAATGATATCCTGACATTTAAGAAATGAGCATATTTAGAAAGAAGAATTCTCCTTCGGATTCGGCAACTTGCATTGTTACAAACAGAGAGCGATTGGGGATAGACACCCTTTCCGGTGGTTGCCAGGAAATATCGATCTGCCTGGAGGGATGGATGCTGCCGTTCTCAATGGTTGGTACACTACTTTATCTTCTCTTCGGAGCCGGACGCCTTAAATAACTGGGATTTCACTATCATCCAACGAACGCCTGCGGGAATACAGCTTAATCCATAAAAGGGAATTGATTTGCCGGTAAACTTATGATATCTCGTGGTGCCTCTAACAAGAAACAAAACGGATATTGTCATAGTTCTTCACAGGGTATGTTCAAGTTGATTTTAATTGCAATTTTTAAATGAGAGAGAGAGAGAGAGAGAGAGAGAGAGAGAGAGAGAGAGAGAGTGTGTTTTCAATTCTAGTTGTTTTTAGTCTAATTTCATTTAACGCTTTTATTTTTAATTTATTTTTATTGAGTAGTATTTTTATTCCTTTGTAAAGTTTATAAAATAATTAATGATGCGATATTTTTATTTAAATTCTTAAGCAGTATATCTTGTGATGTTTATCACATTAAAAATATATGTTATATAAAAAAAACATCATAAGGTAGTTTTTCACATTTTATAATTGTTATATAATTTTGTTTAGTATACTCGTATTAGAGTATTTAATGTTTTGAGAACTATTATTAATTTATACAAAAATAAACTCACAAAAAATCGAGGATCAAGCAAAGAGAATCTTAATAAAGATAACAATAAAAATGACAGTTATGGGACGCTAATAATATTAAAAGTATCATTATGTAACTTATTAATAATATTATTTTACAACGCAATCTTACGCAACGTTATCGGAATATCGACGAGATTATCAGCATCACAATGAATTAAACTCTTTCACAAATTGCTGTCGGGCATTGTGCTAACTTTGTAAATGTCGTCTGATCGTAGCGTCCTCATCAACAAACGTTTGACGCTTTTGCAAAGTTCCACATATCGCAACAATCCCAAGTTAAAGTCGAGATCGAGATCATCCATGCAATCGTTGCAGGCATCAGTTAAAATCGCGAAGACATGTCTCCTATATAGACTATTATTATCAAAACAATCTGACATATCTTTCTCAAATATTTGTCGATTCTTTCTTGAAGATGCAAATCTCTTTGCGTTCTTTTGTTCTGACTTGTCATAAAATTGTTTATGTATATTTCTAGAGTTTTTTCTTCGAGTATGTGATAATGATCCCTTTATGCTATTGTCATTAGAGTATTCAATCGGTATATATTGATACTTTTCTTTTTCTCCATATCCATATTTGTGCCTCATTTCCTCGCTTTTCTGCTGATCTCGATTATAAACCTGCTTACAAATGCGCCCATTATTACATGTCTTCTCTTGCCGTTTACACGTGTAATGTCCCAAGCATTCCGAGTCATTTGCGATAAGAGACATTTCGGTCGATTGCGAAGAAAGCGTTATACTTGTCCCCGAATTTCCGAAATTACATCGACAGGAATTTCTGTCGTAATTCATAATATTTTGAACCTTTTTCCTTTTGTTATATCGCGGTCGATTGTTTCTATTCAATTTTTGTTTTTCTATATCTTCAACTGCAGAAGTTAGAAAATTATAAGACCACGGGGAAGTTTTGATCGAGCGAAGATTCAACGAGACTTCGCTACCATTAACCGATCTACGATTGCAAAACTTCATATCTTTTTCACTTTTCTCTTTATTTCTGCAGATCGGCAGAATCACATTTGAAGATTCGCACGAAGATCTAATACAGCTTTGTTTGCAACAGTTACAAGTCGAGCACGAAGTTATGCTGTAATTCTGCAAAAAAGAAATAGGAAAAAATATCATTTAAAAAAAAAAATGCAAATTATAGTTTTTTTAATTTCTAAAATAGAGAAACGATTTAAAAATATCAAATGTAAATGTATAATATAATATTGATGTAACAATAATAAAATCTTTTATTTTATATAAATAAGATATTTTTATCATGAACAATACCCGTCTTATACATCTGCCACTCGTTTTCTGTCTCTTACTATCTCCAGAAAATTCTTCATTTTTCCAAAAAGTTTTCTCTTTACTGTTATTGTCTATTTTATTGTTGAACAATATATTTCCCAACTTCGCACGAATCAGACGCTTTATTCTATCTACAGACTTATCGACGGAATTGCGAAATTTTGTTATCGCAAATATTGTTTGCGGTTGTATTTCGATAGAATAATCATCATCTGGATTTTTACGAAGTGCTCTTTTGTGTTTAATCGTCGTGGAAGTTACGTTACGAATACCGTTCCATGATCCGTGAAATTCTAATCTGTCTTCACGACGATTTGATAATTTTCTCGATTTATCGGAAGATTTTCGGAATTCATCTCGCCTGTTGCACATTGTGAATTCACTTATCGTGGCGAACGAATGACACAACGATGCGTTGGACGTCGCACATATCGATTGATTTCGCGTACATGAATATTCTCCTGTCGAGATACTGGAACTCTTTGAGTCTCCGTTGAGTCTTTTCTTCGACGCGGAAAATCCTTTCGAGGATGTAATGAAATCTCGCATTCCATCTCGCATGTCGAGAACTTCGTTATTTATATGAGGAAGAACCCGATTCGTTTTCTTGGAAAGAATTAAAGCAGGAATAGAAGAATTTTCGATTTCGTTGTGTTTGTCATTAGTTTTCACGATAGTAGGTATACTTTCATAATCATCAAATGTCAATCTAATTGTTTTTGGATAACTTGTGTCCTTGGATATATTGGTCCTTTTTGATGATATCTTTGATCTAGGCGTTTGAACAGAAACCGTCAGCAAATTATTGTTTCTGGATGATACCTGCGTTGCTTTCGAGTAGTCCATACTTTGAGTTTTCACCGCATTAAGATCGTCCTGAGATGTTTTAAAAGTGCATACAATATTTTCGTTAGAACTGTTATCAATAACTGTGATATCAATGACGTCATCGCTTTGATGAGAACAACATGAGTCACATCCGACCTCCACTTTTGCAGAATTTAATGAGCTATTATCTCCCTGCGCATCAGAATCGATCGTTTTGATATTATTCGAAAAGCAATTATAATTTAATTCCACTAATTGCTTGTCACACTCGGGATTTTGTACGAACGATGCAATTCTGCCTATATTAGCGTTATCTGCTTCATTTCTTGGATTCGTTTCCTTATCCGACGAACAAGTACAATCGTATTCATTAACACCTGTAGCCTGTGAAAAACTGTCCAAATCTTTGTTACTAAAAATTTCTTCAGTTCCATTGCTCGCTTCGATGGAATTTTCATACGATGAACACATGCAATTTGCATTGTCTATTAATTGTGTATCATTTTCCACAATTAAGGTATTAGACTCGAGAATCTTTTCTTTACTTTCTTTCGTGGTATTGTTATTGATTCCTGTTGAACTCGAAACCTTACAGTATTCCTCATTTCTTCCTTCAGAATTATCGATGTGCGACGTCACATTAGATATCTCTTCGCAAGATTTATTGCAAGAACAGATCGTAAGATCAGTAATATCCTCGGAAGCGTCCTCAGTTATGCATTCAATCTTTTTTTCATTGCTATTTTTTTCTTTGGTTTCATGTATATCTATCGTTATGTCTTGTAGAAAGCTTTGATTTGATCGCGAACAATGCGTGTTATCAAATTTCTCGGTTTCTTCATCGATATGCTCGAATGTAAGACTAGTGCCATCGTCTTTACATTGCTCGGAACACTTTAGTTCGTCGACTTCGGTACTTGATTTTGAATTAGAGGATAAAATAATAGAATCTTGTTGAATCGCCCGTTTACGGATGTTCTGACAAATCGGTACTCTCGCGACGAAGAAATATTTTTTAATATTGTTCGATGCGCTAGACTTCAACTTGAAGCTGATATATCCGGGATATATTTCGCAATTGAGACATAACGTATTTATAAATTTAATATTTAATTTTCCGAGAACATCATTGAGACACGAGCAAACGTTGTACATGCTGTCTTGAAACTTTCGCTTCATCACTATCAGACATGATTCGGACAAAGATGGGTCGGCTTCGAAAATTCGTTTAATTAAATGACTTGGCTTACACGGCAAAGGCACAACATTAAAGCTTGAGACTGTCATACATTCATAATCATCTAGATACATCTTATGAACAATTATCTTCAATTTTAAATTATTCCGTATCTTCTTTGATTCGCAAGGTTCTTCATTTAAAGATCCGTTTGCTTTTTTAGCATTATCGTCTCGCGATCCAGTTGCACCGCATGTAGAATAATGATTCGAATTATCTTTTCTCTGTTGAAGAAAATTCCGATTCGAGTCAAAAATCTGTTCTCGATATTCCGACGTCGTTGGTTGCACATGCTCGGCACTTCCATCATGAATGTTCGTTGCTAACGGCACAATCTTTTTACACTTGGCTGATCCTTTCGCGTCGGCAGACATCACCGTGTTTAAATTCCCGTTACAAGTTCCCGTGTCCGTTGTAGTATTAAAATTCCTATTAATTAAAATTCAATTGTAGACATGCAGTGAACAACGATCTCTTATGGCGGCTAAGTCTTATATAAATTTGAGAAATATTGTTGATTCAATTTAATGTATCTTGTATTATCTCAAATTTTTCATAAGAAATATACGATTATACTTTCTCTATAACGTACGTGAAGCAATCGCGATCCAGCAAACAATTCCTTTCGTTAACAAAATTCCACACGGTCAAGCTTCTTAAAATATTATCGTCGATGCCCAGCGCGTCCAGCTCGCGGCAAACTTTATTCAACCTATGATGCAAAATAATAGCATCTAGGAAACAGGTGATCAGATCGTCCTTTGCTATGTGTGCGACGGTATTTCTCATTATTTCTTCCATCGTACCGATATCATATTCGGCGATTCTATTCAGATGACCCTTCCACGTGGCTATTGTATCGACAAATCTCTTGAAACATGGAAACTGCTTGGCCCATCGAGAATCTGTGCTATACACGAATTCCTTCAATAAGGAACGGACTCTATATTCCAGACTGGGTACAAAGAGTGCTCGAATCTTGTCGAGATAAGGTCCATATTTCTCTAGATCGAACGCCCTATCCTGGCGCGTACAATCACACGAATTTGTCTGAAATATAGGCGATATGTTATGGCAAAGATAACTATATGTTTGCAATGTTAAAAGATAAATCATAGAATATAATCTATATTATGTACCTCATTTTTACGATTTTATATATATATATATATATATATATATATATATATGGATAAAATAACATATTTTTTTAGATTTTTATTATTTAAATATAACTAAATAATTCGAGATAAAGAAATTTTATTTATTTTATTACCGATAACATTCGCTCGTTCCTAAGTGACATGTGCAATTGATTCTCTGTCATAATAAAATTAACTAATTAAAAGGAAAAAGGAGACAGAGGAAAACATAATTAAAGTATATTATAAAATTATATAACAATTTGGTGTGTATCGTATCGATCTGTATATTGCTTTTCAAATAAACATTTCAGATATTTAACAACATATGTATGTGCAACCTAAAAATATACCGTTACTGTCCTTCCTCTTGAAGATAGGAATTTAAAATAGTTCAAGTATTTAATATTAATTTCTTTCCTATATTCACGAATTTACATTCACGAAAAAATATAACAGACATTCTTTCTTGCATAATAAACAAGGTACTTCGTATTTATTAATGCTGTGGAATTCTCGCTTGTAGATACGCTTATAGTTGCGCAATTATACTGGCGCTACGGGCAACGCAATTATACAAGACAATTTATTGTATACTGCTTCTAGCTAAACTACTTAACTTCATTATCTCATGCCATTGCGGAGCCAAAATGTAGGACTTGCTAGATATGCTAATATGTTAACCATTAGGAATCCCGGTACGTCTAAAATAGAGTATCTCACGTACTGGAAAATTCTTTTTATCTATATATAAGAAATTCTTTTTATCTCATAAGAGATAAAAAAAAATAGCAAAGTATTGAGTTAATTTATTAATTGAATATTTTATATATAGATTAAATCGAAATATTATATAGATAAATTATAATTCTCTTAAAACGATTAAAAGAACAGTCTTTCGGAAAGCGAAGAATTAAAATTTTTCTGAGACATATCAGGAAAGCAAGAAAAGCCAACGGAAACATACATATTTCAAAGATATATATAGTTCAAGAAAGATTAAATTACCTCTTGAAGTTATAAAATTTATTTTCTCTTTTGAGCGGCGATATTAAAATATTCATTTATATCTCGACGTTTTTACCGAGAAAAAAAAAAATAAATATTAAAAATAAATATTATAAAAAAAAAAAAATAGATATTATTTTGAGCTGCGGAAAATCATATTTTTTTTACCGAAAGAGTACGTCTGTATTATTCCTCGACGCTCTCCGCAGGTGACAATGAAAAAGCAATTTGTACTTTCGCACGCGAGCTGAAACCAACAAATCTGTGATACGTAACAAATAAGTGACGGTGCCTGCGTCATGTGATACCGGCGGCTACATAATATGCGGGGGTGGTATCGCGCCGTGACGAGCAGCGAAACACAAAAAGCCCTCGGCTAAAGGGGAGACTCGAGATCACGAGGAGATGGAAACGTGTGTGACGGAGGGAGGACCATACGAAATTCTGCGGTGCGGTGCGAGACAGCCGAAATCCATTCACGTAGTGGCTCTCCACGAGGATCAATACTTGTGACGCCGAGACACAGAGCGTAACAGCCCCACGCTGACTACGCACGCAGCATACCGCCCCTATCGCCGGCGAAGGAAATCCTGGAGGTGTCCCGGAGCATCCATCCCTTCCAGAATCGCGTCCAGCAAGAACGCTGCATCTCATTTCGTTAATAGCACTTGTAATTATTAGCGCAATATTTAATATCGAAAATTATAAGAGTCCAATGCGCTAATTGGTGCGTGACAGTTTGTTAAAAAAATATAATATAATTTGTGTTTAACACACCGAGATAAAAATTTCTAATATAAGATTGAATAGTATAAAGGTAGTTTCGGTTCTGTATTGAGCCATCTTCAGCGAGAATAAAATCGAAAAAAATTCGGAAAATTATAAATATAGATATCACATATAGCCGTGGTGATTGATTTTATGTGTCTCATGTGGCAACAGTCATTCGTAGATTTGAATGTTGGTGGATGCTCACAACGGTTTTCAGGCTGATTAGCATAAGGGCCAATCAATAGATTACCTATGTGAGCACCTGTGTGAGCATAACTCATTACTTGTAAGGAATTAGAAGTGAGATTTGAGTATCATCGATTGACAACTCAACACGCACATATCCAATCATTTGTCAGACATTGCAATCGGATAGCAGTCAGGTTGGAAAGCATGTTTTTTACATGTAAGGCGACACAACAGACATAACAGTCGAATTAAAAATATTAAAAAAAAATGACCAAATTAAAAATAATCGAATTAAAAGAGCTGAATTAAAAATACGTGTGGTCACCACGAGTCAAGCCGATAAAATGACGGAGCGGTTAAAAAATAATTGTAAGGTCAGATAAATATAATACGTCAGCCACAAACAAGGATGAATAAACGGTGATAAGAAAAATATTTACAATTTTTATATGATTGAGATGTAAACGTGATGTAAAAATTCTATATTTTTTTGCAGGTTGAGGCTATTAACTTGATTTTTAATGTGTACTCATTTCCGAGATAAGTCTCTTCCCTAGAAAACGCTCCCTATCCAGGATCTTAATTTCATTAATTAATTTAATTAATGTAACATCTATATAATTTATCTTTTTATATTCGTCTTTTTCTATCTAGAAAAGCATTTTTTATATATTTCTTAATACAAATAATAATTTCAAGAATTCATGTAATCAAATTATATATATATATTTCTTTTTTCTAAAATATTTCTTATGCTATAATATTTTTTTATTTAATTATTATAAAATATCTTTTCTCGAAGAAGAAAGTTGATTGGTGTGTTTCTTTTTTATTTGGATTATTAGTTGTGATTACTTAAAAAATATTGGTGTAAAAGTAACGAATCGATTTGTTTATCACTCCATGTATGTAAAATTACATCAATATGTTATTGCAAGCAATATTTTTATCTTATGACACGGTAAATAAAATAATGCCAGAATATATTCGGCGTAAAATCTAAATACCGCAGAATATCTCTGTATTTAAGGAACATCAAAGCGTATCTATCACATGTGTGATATAGTTAGAGGTTCCATCATTGATCGACCGTATATACATTACGCGTGAAATATCGTGCCAACGATAAGCATAGTTGGTCGTTGCGTGATTCAACTTCCGGTTCCGTTATCAATTTCACGATACGTATAGGATGTTCGTGTAGGATATCATGCGTAAAAAAAAAAAGCAAATAAATGCAACTTAATCTGTCGAAGGACGAGCATTCTGTGAATGGTTTATATCAAATGGTCGTTGTTTAATGCGAATGTAATCCAGTTTACGCGGAGGAATTTTCGGTATCGGAAGCCAAGAGACTAAGACACGAGGACTTTTATTCGAGCGAGGGATTGCGAGACAAGCCGGCTGGATGCTGCGCTGGAAAATCACTACGAGCCTCAAGAATGTTCTGATACTCCTTCCCTCGGGACATGTCGAACAAATTGTCGTGGCATATTTACTCATCCCAATGCTAATAAATATCGCGTTATACAAACTTGAAGAAATATTTGATGATAAAAAGATTGAAAGTTTCCGAGAGAATTGAAAAAGATCTCCTACTTTTAATTAAATTGAAGGAAAATATATAAAGAATGAGAATTAAAGAATGCTGATCATACCGCGAGTGAAAAAGTATTTACGCGTTTCATTTTTTGAATATAATTTTGTACAAAGAAAGACGACTTTTTTCGAAATGATGTAAATAAATAAAATGAAAATTAAGACAGAGAGAGAGAGAGAGAGAGAGAGAGAGAGAGAGAGAGAGAGAGAGAGAGAGAGAGAGAGAGAGAGAATTATATTTTTATAGGTTTTCAAGTGTAGAAATAGTTTTTATTCACTTGTAATAAATAAAAAAAATAAAAATATTTCTCTACAGCTGATTATATTAAAAAATATCATTGTACAGCAGACTTATAAAAAGCTACTTAAAAACGTTGTGACTCATTAATATAATAAATATAATCTTACCATGATGGGACAAAGGTAAATGGGAATTTGATTTTGCAAATTGAGTTGCTGAAATGCATTGCGACAACAACTAATGGACGATTTATATGCGGCCATAACAAGGGGGAAGATCTTTTGATCTTTCATCCCTGTGCGCCACTACACTTTCTACCTTAACCCTCCTGTAACGCTTAATGAAACTGCCGGCTTGACAAACAACCGCCACTGTGCTTCTTCACCAAGCCTTTATCAAATTCGGAATTTTTATTTCCCTCAATTTTATGCGCATTTCGCGCATAAAAATTTTGCGAGAGATATTACTTTTGCGTTATGAGAAGAAACGAGCAATCCGCAAATACAGAAATTTTTAAAAATTGGTTGCAGATCTTATTATTTATATTTCAATTTTACTTATTTTTCTTTTTTATATAAATTTTTAGATAACTAAATATAAATTTTCTATCTTATATAATTTGTTATTTTAATAAATCAAATAGAGTTTTAATAATTAAAATTAATTTTATATACAGCAATTTCATGAAACTATTTGTATTTCAATATTCACATTTTATACACGCTATAAAAAAGGAAAGAAGAAGAGCTATGAAAAGGAAGAAATATTTGTCGACTTAGCAATAATATATTAATACGTGTGATGAAAGCGCGCAATATAGTTGAGGAAATAAAATTATTCATTTCTTGGAGGATGTCATTATAAGAAGAAATTACATTTTTATGATGTTAACTTTGCGTGTTCGTGGAACAAAATGACCTCATACTTTAGATACTTTACAGGACTTTGAGATATACGAGCTGGCTTTAATATCGTTATCCGAACGACGTGTCCTGCACACAAATCACATTTACAGGCAACCGTTGCTTATGAATGCAATTTAGATAAGCAAATAACCGATACACAGTTAACTAAAGTAACAAGATAATTCTGCGTTAAGAAAAGTGACAGAGATCATTGTGCAAGTCGTCAAGAAAAACTGTTTCGCTCTCCGCTATTCGCAAAAGGATAGTCAATAATACAATTATCATATATATAAAAAAATGACTTTAAATTTATTTATTTGTGAAAATGTTAATCTTAACTTAAATTAAATTATTAATGTTAAATGAAAGAGTGCTTTATCAGCTTATTTATCAGACATTTTTTAGATATGTTAAGTTTATAATAAATTTTTAATACACTCTACACATCTTCAATTACATTATCGAATCATTCATTCGGATATGTTGAAGTTCTCTAAAATTTGAAGATTATGTGCTTAAATTCCCTTTCTTTCGATCGCTCTCTTTTTAGAACAGAGCTCGAACACACCGCGTTTCAATACACTCGAAAGCACGGGCGGTCTTGCTCATCGGTATTCCGAGTCCGTCGAAAGGATTCCTTTTCTTGGCTATATCGGCCGCATATTGGCCACGACAGTCGAGTGACCTTTGGCAGCGGTTCGATTTTACGAATGTGGGTTGGCCGACGAGGATCGGGCTCGTGGGCGACGGGCACATTGTCGGGACGGGATCGTAAACGAGGGGGAAAACGACGGAAAAAGGTAAAATCAATACTCTGGTACTCGCTGGGACCGCGAACGGCGCTCGTCGCGACGGCGACCGCGGCCGTCGATGACGACGACGACGACGGAAAGCGTGTGTGCGGCGAAAACTGGTGTGCGGCACCTCTCCTCGAGGACATCCGGTCCACGTCGTCGGTGCCGGTTACGGTGAGTTACCTGTCGCGGACAATTGAATCCCATCGCTTCTTAAAATCGCATAATTGAAATGCGTCCTGAGAAAATCCAAGCTATGAGAACCATCGCGACGAGAACTCGCTTGACTTAGACTAGAAAACGTCATATTGTAGCAATATGTAATAATAATTAAAGTGGTATATATATATATATTGTGTCGTGTGTTAAATTCAATTTTTTTGTTTTATAAAATATGTTAGTAAATTTGTTAGAGAATTATTAAATAAAAATTGACAGTTAATTAAAAGTTTATTAAAAGTAGATATTGCAAGGTGTTTGCTGTAAATTGTCGACGAAATGTCAGCAGGTGTATAGAATCTACTAGCAAAATATGTTGGCAGATTAACCTTGATTAAATAATAAATTAATGGAAATCATACAAATCATACAAACCTATCATTTCTTAGTCATTTAAATGTTAAATTTCCATTTAAATGATTACGAAATAACAGATTCTAGTTTCTCCTGATCATCTGTTGTCAAATGACGTCGGCGAATTCCGCTGGCAGCATAATGAGCTTAACGCAGATGTAGTTGATGCCAGTGTGTCGCAATATTCTGCTCGAATCTGCTGACAAATTGCTAGCGTACCGCTAACATTTTGCTTGTTGAAACATTGCTGTCAAAAAATAAATGATAAAATCGCATCTATGAAAAAAAAAAAAAAAAAACAATCTTTTGTATTATTCTGTAGATGCACGCATTGATCATCATGCTGTACTGCATTATCTTCTTAATCGCTGTTACTGCACGGGCGAACGCTTATTGGCCCTTACTCAAGGTAATCATAAGCAGCTCTGCATATGCAAAAAATAGATGAGTTAAAATGAATCGAGAGGAATTTGTTTCTGCGGGATAAAATATTTGATTTTTGAAATCAAGGATTTCTTAATTCTCACTCTCACTTTCAAATTCTAAATTGGCCTAAATTCTAAATTAGCGATATATCTTAATGTCGAATTAAAAAGTGCGAATAATTTAATTAAGATTTTAAAAAGATTTATTAAAAGAAATCTTAAAAAGATTTAAAAGAATTAAGATTTTAAAAAGATTTTTTTAAATTATAATATATATATATTATTTATATGTAAAATTTTTTTGTAATTTAAATGTGTAGAAAAAATTCAATGATCTCAAAGACAATCGTCAATTTCGAAGATTCGGAACGTCGCTAAATAAATTTCTGTCTATTCTTTTTAATTCATCAGTTTTCCACAGGACGTAAAAAGAGCATGTAATCCACTATACGAATGTATCCAGGAACAGGATTTATTGAGCGACGACTTTCTGCGAATATTGGTCAATCAGTTGGGAAACAATTTGAATGACGCCGATTCGTACTTAAGCGATGAATATCCGGAGAAAGCCAAGGAATTGCCCATGGAATTGCCGACTGATTACGACAGCATGGACACGCTAAATCCGAATCCAAGTATACGAGATCAGGAATATCTGCAACATAGCACGCTCTGGAGTCATCGGTTCGATGATAAGAATAATAACAACAAGGGCTATAACAGACATAGGATTCAATCTGGCCTGAAAGGACTCAAGGACGAAAAGGCGGAAAATCCTTTACCAGCTTATTGCACTCCTCCGAATCCTTGTCCAGTTGGATACACGAGTGAGTTAACATTAAATTCACTTAGCATTAATCTGGTGGAGAAAATTGTTATATTTTTCAATCATAAAATTCACCTTACTTCAAGCTTCGATTATTTTTCTTCTTATCTTCACACTGTACTTTAATCAAACTACTCTTGAAGATATGTCTCTTCTATCAAATTATAAAAGTATCTCTTTTAACTTTTGGAAGAAAAGCACGTTCGTGGACGTACGAATCAAAATGTACTTTTACAGGCGAGAACAATTGTCTCACCGATTTCGAAAATACGGCGGCGTTTAGTCGCGACTATCAAAGCGCGCAGGATTGCATGTGCGACACGGAACATATGTTAGAATGCTCTAACGATTCTGGAAGCAGCAACAGTTTGTCGAACATGCATATCTCGAATTCCGATCTTAATCAGATTGTCGAACAGTTCCAGGTAACTAAAACACATCATTGCACATAAATTTCTGGACATTTCAAGCTTTACTATTGACTTTGTACAAGATTTTTTTATATTTTTTTTATAAGAAGCTACCTTTTCCTTTTCTTCAAGGATTATTTCCTGAAAATAATTAAACCATATAAAAAAATAAAAGTAAAATTATACTAATAAAAATCCCTTTTCAGGATGAAAATCCATTCTTTCAAGGAGAGAAATTGCCAATAGCTGCAAAGAAAGGCACACATGTGATCGATTAAAGATCACGCAGAAGCAAACGTGAGAGGAAACTTGGGAAACGAACATCAAAGCATAATACAAATTTTACTGATTAAAGTTCGAAATGAAAACCAAAAACAGGGCTTTTATTCAAATATCGATTATTAGATGCATAATTAGGCACCGCCTAAGAATAATAAACAAAACTCACGCATTTACGCAGCGTTAAAGCGTCAAACATTGAGAAACGTAACGTTTCCAAGTCTGATGATGCACGGACAAAGTTCTTAAATGGACCACGGCTGTTTATCAGCGGGCATATTAAAATACACACATATATATATATATATATATATATATATATATATATATATATAAAATTTCTTTTTTCATAGAACCATTAATAGAAAACTTGTCAGATACATGTAATCGCATACATGTACGTTTTATGAGATGTCTATATTTGTGCGATCGTTCAGTTTAGAGAACACTTTTTTTTACACGTTGATATTCTTTCAGTCCAAAGAAATGCATGGAGTATTCCGTAAGATTTGCAAAATTCTGTATTTCGCGATATTTATAGAATACCCTCTGTATTCGATATCGATTGAACATTCCATTAAACTTTACATATCCAGATATATATTCAAATTTTTCATAAAATTAAAGAGGGATCTATTAGATGTCGATGTCGATGTACATTTAAAATAATTCTGATATAGAATACTATAAAAATTGTATACACTACGTATATAATTTTGTTTGTTAATTGTATTTTATTTTAATATATAGTATATCAGTATTATATATTTATATATTTATTTTCGTTATGTAAATCTCCGAAATATATACTTTAACAATAAATAAAAGCGTGTATTATTTTTAATCGTACTTATTTAATTTTAATTATTGTAAAATATAATCTTATCTTATAAATTAGGCTCTTTTTCTACAAATATTTTGTGAAAAATATGAAGAAATATATATCTACAATTACTATATACAAATTTATGTACACAATTAAAATATTGCTTAACATAATTACGTAATAGATTACATTATATGCACAGCACATTAATAAAAAATCATAAAATATGTAAAATAATAATACTTCAATTATGCAATTATTAGAAAACAGATATAAAAATACAAGATAAACCTTTCATTGTTTTGTATTACATTTCTAAAATTATCAGTCATCTAAATTAGCATTGTCCGGAAATAAACGGAAATATATAAAACAATTTTCTATCACAGTAAAGAGTTTAAGATTGACTAATATTTTGTATACATGAAATAATATCAATCAGTGTCAAAGCAATATCAATTTGTAAAGATATTTAAAATATTCGCATCATTCTCATTATTGACTCAGCAATGCCGGATGATTTTTAAGATCTTAATTGCAGAAAATTCTTTTGCGTACGATACTTGAACGATATTGATATACGTTTTTTGTATTGTACAATTAATTATATTCACACATTTTGTTATTTTTATTTCATATTTATTTTGTGAATATTATTGCTTTCTAAAACTTTTTAATATTGGATATATATTATTTAATGCATCTTGTAGTTCAGTCCTATTTTTGGCCCCTAAAAATTATCAAAGAAATGAATGCATTCAGTAATTATTTTCCATGTAGAATATTTGCTCGTTATAATATTTAAAAAATGTTATGTTCAAATGTACCTGTTAGTACAATTTTACCATTCACAAATATTAACAATACAACTCTAGGCACAACCATTCTGTATGTCAGACCAGGATATAATTCCGGTTCATAACTAGAAAACTGACCATGCATGTGATTCAAATTCTCAAGCTTAATTGGAAATTTCAAATCGCATGTTGCGACTATATTTTGTATTTTAAAACAGGAGAACTTCACCTATAGAAATACGTAAGCAACATATGTTAAATTAGAAATTCGGAAATTATCTTTATGTGAGATCCGAGTTGCTTACAGGAAATCCGAGTTTTTGGATTATCCTGGCGAATTTCTTCGCTGCCAAAAGCGAATCTTCTTCACTTCTTGCACCAGTGCAAACCAATTTGCCTGAACGAAAGATCAGTGCTGTCGCTCTAGGATTCTGTATCCTCATTATTAGCCCAGTAAACCTGGCCGGATTGTATTCGGAATTCCTTGTTCTTACATTAATGTACATAAGCTTCAGTTCTGTCTGCAAGTTAACTGTAGAAACTACGTTTCTGCAAAAGTAATATAGACTTCAATAAAAAAATATCATTTCTGCATAAGCAAAATAAAAAGAATAGCTCAGTAACATCGTGATACATATTACATTAAGTAATATTATAATTACTCATTCAACAATATAAGTATAATAGAATACATATCAATTGTATCAAATTAGTAAGAACAGAAAAATCATAGAATTTAATTACGTATTAGAAGATTAAAAACATAAAATTATCAATGAGGAATCATTATGGTCATGCAGACTAAGTGTCATGGATAATAATAAAATGTTTTGAGTTCAAGTCCAGTTAGTTCCCTTAATTTTTCTATCTTATAAATTAGTGGAAAATATAAGTTTTGAACATTATAGATTTTAAAGACTGTAAATAATAACATGTAGTTAGTTAATAAAGACTACATATAAAATATATATAAATATTTCTTGAATTTAATAAAATTAATATAATTGCTAAAAATCTTGATCGAGTAGTGTCTGAATTATATTTCCTGTTATACATCGTGCGTAACAATTCCACTGTTGAACAAAAAAATAATAATATTAACACAATGTTACATGTAATGTTTAATTATGTACAATGCAAACAAGTGCTGGAATAAATTTACTCACTGTAAACAAGGTTCTATAACTTCCTTCGTGCTATTAGCCGGCGTTAACGGAATCATCGTCGATTGCGGATTGACATTTTGCGACGTGCTTGGTCTCGGCACGTTGGTCTGCAAACGAGATATGCATTATTTCAGAAACGTATCGACTCCGACATATTTTAATAGCTTACAGATAACGGTGGGGCCATGGAGCCATCTTCGCCCGCATTTTTCGCTGGATTATTGAGCAGTCTCTTTAACTCGTTATCCTCCTGTACGATTTCCGTCATCTTCGGAAGACACCGGCGTTAAAATCAAAAGGAGTCAATCAACTGTTAAATGCACATGGAATGGCACATGCTCGCCTAACCTCATATATCGACATGCAGACGCAAATGGATACGATCAAGTGTGAATGGTAACAGGAAGTTAGTAGGATAAATAAATATACTCCTTAGTTTTCCGATATTATCAATATTAGATAATATAAATCTACAAATCGACAATTGATAAGTTGGTAATTAATATATAACATATAATTTTTCAGAAATTATAGCTTATTATAAATAACTTCTTTAGGATCTTAATTGTTGCGCTTTTTCAAGGTAAATATTTAGTTTAAGATTTTTCTCTTATATTTTAATTAAAATCTCTAGAATGAAAGTTGTCATTTATATAAGAAATTTTTGATCTTTGTATCAGTTATTCATGTTATCGACTGTAACAGAAGAGATAGCATATTTATCGATTGAAAATGTCACATGACCAACTATTTTGAAGCTATTTTGAACCGCATGACAAAAGGAAAATTATGAGGTAGAAGCTGAAAAATTAAATGATAAATCGATATATCAAAATGATATAAGTATTAATGGACAAAATTATATAAAATAAAGAAAGTTAAAAAGATGACACTAAGTTCACGCATCTCTAAATTATTTTCTGTATGTAAAAAGTGTATTTGATTTCTATATCGGTAAATCGTCTTATTATTTTGACAAAAAACTTGATAATAAAAACTGACATTAAATTTTCTAATTCCATGAAAAAAGAGAAAAAGATCCATAAAAACAAAAAGATTTTATTATAGAAACACAAGAAGCAATTACGTCATTTGCATATCTCGAAAAGGAAACTTTTATTTCTATTTCCCTTTTCTCTGAGTTGTGCCAAATACTTACTAAAGTCGATAGCACAATCCGAAATTAGCTTGAACATTTTTTTTTACTGAACGTAAAAGCCAAGGTTAATCTAGATACTCAATGAGCGGAATGTTTAAAATAGACACACAAGACAACTTTAAGATATCTTTAAGAATTCTTTAAGAAACATCTTTAAGATATCTCATAAAGAATTCTGAAAAATATCTTGAAGTTACCTTATGCGTCGATTTTAGATATTCTGTTCACTGGGTAGTATCTTCCATCATCATCCTAGAAAATGTATAAGAGATGAAATAATAACATTTGGCAAAATATCCTTAATACAATGATATCCTCAGTTTTGACTTATAGTAACACAAATATTTTCTTCACGGAAATATAAAGGAATGTCCTGCTTCATTATGATTTTAATGTTTTCTTCTCATCTGAAATTTAAATAATAATAAATATATAAAAAATAAAATATAGCTACATCTAAGAGAGATTTTACATTTTCATAAAAATTATTTTTCTCTAATACACTAAGAACATATTTAATTATGAAATTTAAATTTTACAATGCAAGATTAAGTACCACATATCTTTAAATTTTAGCAATTTTACGAATATGAAATTGTTTTTTTTTTATTAATGTGTTAGTTAATAAATCAGTGAAAAATATTGAAATATATGTCTGAAATATTGAAATAATCGTCTTATAAATTTAATTAGAAGATAATAAAAAATAAAATAAAGCAAATCAATTTTCTTATGCTTAATGTGTTCAACCGAAAGGAAGGTAGATATCAGTTGAGAATGTCTTTCCTCTTCTCATCAAAAATTTATATGAAATATAAAAGGTTATATTGTGTGAAAATTTCACAGTAAATATATATAAAATTATATACCAAAAATTTGAATTCGGCAAACTTGTAGTTAAATCAGTAAAATTTAATGTAATTATTTCGTTCTAGAATTCTTGCGTGCAATTATTTGATTGTAACAGAAACGGAGACAGCATACTTATCAAATACATGACATTATTAGTTTCGAGGCTAATAATATTTGAAGAAAGCGTTAACAAGAAGAAGAAGTAGAAATTGGAAAATTACTTGAATCGATATCAATGATTTATCAATAATTTAATTACATAATCTTTTTAGCGATGAAACTGATCTTTATTGTAACAGATCAAAACTGTCCTTTTTTTATTCTGTATAAATATTATCCGAACAAAATTATCTAAAATTAAAAATGATAAAAAACTGACACAAAATTTAGACGCATAAATCATCTTCTATTTTATTTCCATATGAGCACTAATGAAATACTGTAAAAATCAACGATCTTATAGGAGTTTGCATAGGCATGCACCTTAAATTTTGCTCTTCATAAAATATTAATTAATTTATTATTATTTCAATTTATTATTATTTTTTAGGCAAATATATATATATATATATATATATATGTATATATATATGATTTGCTTATTTTTATTTGAAACTGCATTTCTGTAGTCATTACTAATATCATTTGGCCTTGATTATTCGTAAAAATAACTATGAAAAAAAATTTTAATTTTCTGATGATATACATGATATTACAATAGCATTGGTATGTATATTTGTTTATCATACATTTATCAATATTTTTAAATAATCATGAATTGAATAATTTATTATTCAAATATATATATATATATATATAAATATTTATATAAATATTATACATTTACATAAATATTTGAATAACATTTACGTTCTGAAGTGAATAGCACTACACCAACACAAGATAAAATTTAATTCGCCAATTCTTGTCATGCACTATTCTTTTATTATTTTCTTAGGAAGATACAAGAGATAAAATAATTCCATTTAGTTTACTATATATATATATATATATATATATATATATATATATATAAATATTCCTGATGCAATGATATCTATAATTTGTGGTATCATAAACATTTTTTGCCTCATTAAGCTCGGGATCGTGCACCATTATAACTAGTCGAAATATCAAAGGAGTAGTCGAAATATCAAATACACCGACATATTTCGCTTTAGAATGCAGATTGTAAAACTCCTTGAGTAATTCCGTTGTCGACTTGAGACGAAAAATTGTTGGTCTCATATTTCCCAGTATAGGAAGAGGTGGCATGTGTATGTCATGTTTTTTAACATGAAAGTAATTCAAATCTTTGAAGAAATAATAATAAAGGCCTAGAGTAGCCGCTAGCATCAATGAAGCAATTATGTATATCATGTTAATATCACTGTTATTCCCTTTAACCAAGATGTATCATATAATTTTGTGGAACGTAAAACCAACTTTTGCACTTTTTGGCAATTAACTTGAAAAGTTTTACTTATTGTATAAAGGTACGATGTCACGTAATAGTAGCGCTGTAGTAACTGATAATTGACTGTTGATGTCCTAAAATGAGCACCTTATACTATCCGATTCGTCCGATTAATTTATCTAAGTAGAAATATTTTTAGACAAATATATCTTGTTCATATTTGTTTAATTTTATTGAAAATTGCATTTATATTTCAGAGTAGTGTTACTTTGTTCTTAATTATTTATAGAGATGATATATATTTGTTAAAAGAAAAGATTTTCACTTTTTTCTCAATATATATGATATTATCGTAGTTTGAATATGCATATTTATTAATAGAGCATTTGTTTATAAGTAGTCATTAATTTAATAATTTATTATTCAATAATTATAAATATATAAATGCCTGCACAATATTTTGATATTCAGATATCAATATAAATATTTATATATACTGTGCTGGCGTTTATAAGTAGCTTTTATAAATATTTAAATAATAAATTATTAAATTCACGATTGGTTTTGAACAAATGCTGTAAAAATTATTTATTATTAAAATACTTCGTAAACGAGTATACAGCTTTATTCTGTTAATATCATTTACATCATCACAAAATTAAAATTTTTTATTATCAATCACGTGCCACTATTTTTAGCGGCCTTACAACATAGCAATTTTGTAGTAATTTTAATATCTTGATATCAATTAAATATCCGCAGTTCTTCAATTTGTAGCAACATAAACATTTCCTTGCCCGAAATTCATAACAAAATGTGCGGCTTCATTATAATTTCGTTGTTTCCTTCTCTCTCTCTCTCTCTCTCTCTCTCTCTCTCTCTCTCTCTCTCTCTCTTTCTTATCTGAAATTAAATGATATTAAATATATAAAAACCGAAATCATATTGAAATCATATAGTCATATTATAGACAGATTGTCGATTTTTATAATTATTTTCTTTTAAAGTATTAACGACTTACACAAGAAAATTTCGATTTGAAAATGTATGACTAAATATCACATATACTTAAATTTCAGTAATTTTGGCTCTACAAAATTATTTCTTTCTTAATAATGTCTTAATTAATAATACAATGAAAAATATTCAAATATATAGAAATAACTACCACTAATAAATTTAATCAAAAAATAATAAAATGCCTGTTAAAATAATTTTCATACCTCTAACATATTCAGTTGATTAAACTGACGCAATAGAAGAGTGATATGTTTATTATTTTAGTTAGTTATTATTTTTTCTTGGTTCCACATTCAACCATAAACCACCTTCGGGCTTTATACTCAAGCCACCTTTAACGAATTTGATCGGTATCGATGTTTTTTCGCAGATTTTCAAGTTGCAACGGGATAACAAATGAAAAAGTAAAATCTTCGTCTCAAGCAATGCGAATCTGTTACCTATACACATCCTGGAGCCAAGACCAAAAGGAAGGTAAGCTCCGCAGTTCAGAATATTTTTTTTCTTCTCACCAAGAAACCGTTCGGGATCAAACTTTTCCGGCTCTTCGAAATACATAGCATCATAGTGGAGTCCATAAACTGGTATCCATACGCCGCATCCTTTTTTTATAGTAAAAGGTTTCTTTCCTGATAATGCTGATGGTAATTCGAAATCTTTTACGCAAACTCTGTCTATTGCCGCAAGAGCCGGATACATTCGAAGAGCTTCGCAGATCACTGCATCTAAATATTCCATGGCGTTAATAGTTTCGTAATGTACTTGTCCATTGTTTTCTTTCAAAGTTTGATCGATTTCATTTTGGAGTTTTTTTTGTATATCTTGATTTGCAGCGATTTCATGAGCGGCGAAACATATTAACGTTGAATTGGCATCAAAGCCACCAACAAAAAAGAAAAACGCCAGCGATACGATATCTTCGATAGTTAGCTTTACTTTGCCGTTGTCCTTACTTCTGTTTTCCATTAGCAATTGCAACACATCAGGCCGGACAATACCATTCTCGTCCCTAGCTCTTATGATGTTTTCCACAATATCTCGGAAGGTGTCTGCTATTTTCTTATGTATCAATCTCAAATTTATTAGTCGCGCCAGCCAAGGTAAAAAACTAAATATCCAAAATTTTATGAAGACCACATCATTGTAAGCAGCCGCCTCTTTGCCATATACATAGAATTCGTTCTTAGAATTTTTCCTGGAATCAATATTGATTCCAAGAGCAAAAGCAGCAATCACATCGTTCGTATACCTACTAATAATATATAACGTCTTTCATTTGCATCATCCTTTGTTCTGGTGGTAATTGCGCCAAGAAAGTGCAGAAATCGGCACCATATTCCGACATTAACTTAAATATACTTTTCATTTTGCTAGGCGTGAGGGCTGAAGTCACTAAAGAGCGTAATTGTCGCCATCTCTCTCCACGAGAAGAGAAAATATTTTTACTAAATAATGGATCTTGCATCTTGTCTATGGGGTTTAGACGATTCGGAAACGTATCAAATTGTTTTATCATAATGGATTTAATAAGCTCGGGGTCACGCACCATTATAACTGGAGTAGTCCAAATATCAAATATCCCGATGTATTTTGCTTTAGAATGCAGATTGTAAAACTCCTTAACGAGTTCGGCTGTCGATTTGAGACAAAAAATTGCTGGTCCCATATTTCCCAGTATAGGAAGAGGTAGTTTATATAATATGCCATGTTTTTTAAAGTAATTCAGATCTTTAAAGAAATAATAATAAAAGCCTAGAATAGCCGCTAGCATCAATGAAGCAATTATGTATATGTATATGTTCATGTTAATATCACTGTTATTCCCTTTAACCAAAATGTACCATTATATGTACCATAATTTTGTGGAATGTAAAATCAATTTTTGCATTTTTTGGCAATTAGCTTGAAAAGTTTTACTTATTGTATAAAGGTACGATGTCACATAACAGTAGCACTGTAATAACTGATAATTGACTGTTGATGTTCTAGAATAAGCCCCCTATTATACTTTCAGATTTGTCTGATTAGTTTATCTAAGTAGAGATATTTATTGATATATAATATTGAATATTGATTAATATAAATATTCATAAGTGTTCATATTTATTTAATTTTATTGAAAATTGCATTTATATTGCATAGATTTACTATCTGTGCTTAATTATTTATTTATAAAAATGATGTATAATTGTTAAAAGTAAAGATTTTCACTTTTTTCCCTATATTACTGTTAAATATAATATTCCCATATATAATCGTTAAAAGAACCGTTTTTCACTTTTTTCTCAATATATATGATATTATCGTAGTTTGAATATGCATATTTATTAATAGAGCATTTGTTCATAAGTAATCATGAATTTAATAATTTATTATTCAATAATTATAAATATATATTATAATAATTATATATTATAATAATAATAATTATAAATACACAATATTTCAAGTATTAGTTATTCAAGTATTAATATAAATAGCGACACGTGGTTAGTGATAAAAAATTATTTGAAATTTATTTCATATATAAAAATTGAGCAATCAAGATCCTGATTTCCTAAGAAATTGGCTATAACTTTATTTATTTATTAACACATACTCGATTTATATTAATGTATTTTTTTATTACTGTTGTACATCATATTTGCAGACATTCACGCGAAAATAATTATCAAATTTCAGTTTTTAATAAACACGAAAAATAAAAACACGAAAAAGTTATTAATAGACATATTTGTTTAAAAAATATCGGAATAATAATAAAATAGTAAATTAATATTATATTATTGTCTAATTGTTCAAAATTTTAACAATTCTGCGTATGTATTTTAGTAAAACCGCTGACCTTTAATAACTTTTTGCACAGAAAATGTTTTAAAGGCGTAAGAAATTGATATTTTTATCATTTTTAATTTTAATTACTTTTGTTGGGCTAATACTTTGATTTATTACAACAGAGATGAATTTTATCTCTAGGAAATTTGTGTAATTAAAATAATTGATATATTTATTTAGTAAATTTATTTACTAAATAAATTTACTAAATAAATTTACTAAATAAATATATCAATTATTTTAATTACACAAATTTCCTAGAGATAAAATTCATCTCTGTTGTAATAAATCAAAGTATTAGCCCAACAAAAGTAATTAAAATTAAAAATGATAAAAATATCAATTTCTTACGCCTTTAAAACATTTTCTGTGCAAAAAGTTATTAAAGGTCAGCGGTTTTACTAAAATACATACGCAGAATTGTTAAAATTTTGAACAATTAGACAATAATATAATATTAATTTACTATTTTATTATTATTCCGATATTTTTTAAACAAATATGTCTATTAATAACTTTTTCGTGTTTTTATTTTTCGTGTTTATTAAAAACTGAAATTTGATAATTATTTTATAATTAACTTTCCGGTTTCTATTTCATATTCTTCTTCTTGTCAATCCGTTTTTTTAAATAAATCATATCAATCATCATAAATCATATCAGAAGGAAAAATATGTTTTACAATTTAGAATATGTTTTCTCCACTCAAATCTAAAGAGGTGATAACGAAAATTAAAAGAACTTTATCATTGATAAATGATTTTAAACATACTGATAACTGTGATTTATTACTGATTTACGAATAAAACTGCTGCTCATAAAATAATGTAATGTATAAACAGTAGTTATTCAGATATATTAGAATAGAATGATAAAATATTTATAAACAGAATCGATACACATCAAGGTTTGACAATTAAATTTAGTGTTATGGCGAATAATATTTCTTTTTCTAGATGCGATGTGAAAGAGCTGTTGTTCAGAATGATATAAATGAGTCAAGTTTTAGGTATCGATTCGATGAAACAAGCGTAGCCAAACAGTATAAAACACGAAGATTAAAAAATGTATATTTTACACACACACACACACACACACACACACACACACACACACACACACACACACACATACACAGAGTGATATTATGTTACGTATATACATTAATTATTTTAAATCATTAAAATAATGATCTATGTTGAGACAATGTTTAGTAGTTAATTAATCCTTACAACTTTCTCTATTGTAACATCTCTTTTTTTATGTAATATTTTTTGTATATATAACAAGATTTTATTTTCTAATTTGTAGGTATGTAAGTATTTGTTTTAGCTGTTTTTTTTTCAAAACGCTTTAATCTTTATTTCATAGAACTTTATTCAATATAATAATTATAAAAATATTTTTTATACATGTAATATAAATATTTCTTTGCTTTAATTTATAAGGAAATATTTTTCTTCATTATTTTGTTGTTGTTTTCTTACTTAAAATTGAAATAACATTAAATATTATATAAAAACTAAATCATATATATATATATATATATATATATATATATATATATATATAAAATGTAAGTAAAATAATTTTGAAAATTTGGAAATCTTTTACACACACACACACACACACACACACACACACACACACACACACACACACACACACACACACACACGTGTGTATATATATATATATATATATACATGTATGTGTTTAAAATTTCTAAGATTTATAATTTTTATAAAATTATGATTTTAAACTGTACGATTAAGTACGACATATTCTTAAGTTTCAGCAATTTTGCGAATACGAAATTATTTTTTTCTTATTAGTCTCTTATCAATGTCTTAAAGAAATATACTGAAGAAATAACTTGTATTATCAATTCATTAAAAAGTAAAGTCAAAAATGAACAAGAAAAATTAAATTTTCTTGCATTAAACGTATTCCATTGCTTAAATCAGCTGCAGAGATAATGCTATCACCAGAGATAATGCTATCACCAGTAAATGATTATAAATGTCATAACTGTGATTAAATTAAATAAGAATAAAAGAACATGTGCATAAACACAGTATTATTTAGATATTAGAATAGAGAAAAATAATATTTATTATATTAAATTTTATTATATTAAATATACATATTACATTCGAAAGATATTAATAATTATGGAATATTATAAAATATTTATGAACAGATTTGATACATTACTTGTCGTAAGACAATTAATCTTGTTATCACAAATAACATTTATCCTTCTGTATAAGATGTGCTTCTGTATAATATAGTGCTCTGTTGCGCAGTATGACGTAATGTGTCAAGTTATTTTTAGATGTCGATCCGATCAAAACCAAATAGCATATAAGCAAAGAGCATTCAGAAGTAATTCAAAAGTGTATATTTTATGTACATATATTTTATACACATATATTAATGAAAATAATATTCTATATTGAAATAACGTCTAGTGATTAATCCTTATACAATTTTTTCTAATGTCATATCATTTTTGTAATGCTTTTTATGCTTATAATTTATTTTATTTTCTAGTCCTTATTTTCTAGATCTTATTTTT
The DNA here is from genome assembly GCF_055798465.1 of Pogonomyrmex barbatus. Lineage (NCBI taxonomy): Eukaryota > Metazoa > Arthropoda > Insecta > Hymenoptera > Formicidae > Pogonomyrmex > Pogonomyrmex barbatus. The sequence continues at coordinate 6,650,297 of NW_028297099.1, read as the reverse complement.
TAATTTATAGTTACGTAATTTAAGTTACTTGTTTTAATAATTTTTTAAAAGCTCTTGAATCTTTATTCCATAAATCTTCATTCAACGTAATAGTTATGAAAACATTTTTTACAAAAATATCAAATGATCACTCTCAAAAATTATAACATAAGATTATTATGCTTAATAATAATTGTACTATCAATATAAAAAAAAAAATCTATATTTCGAAGTGAACAGAACGGTACAAAAAAAGAAATAAAATTTAATCTGTCAATCTTTGTGATGCTCTTCCCTTTTGCTGTTTTTTTGGAAAGATATAAGAGATAAAATGATATCATTCGACAACATATTATTGATGCAATGATATTCTTAGTTGTTAAACTTGCAGTAATATAAAAACCTGTTTCATTCTGATTTTATTGTTTTCTCACTTATCTGAAATTTAAATAATATTAAACTCTATAAAAACAATAATATAATTATATTTAAGATCTCCGATTTTTATAAAGATTATCTTCTTGTATTATACTAAGAACATACTTAACTATATAATTTTAATTTTAAATTGTTATTATTGTAACAAATTTTTAAATTTTATCAACTTTGTTGATGTAAAATTATTCTTTTTCTATTAATGTCTTAAAATAATATATAGAAATAATAACATAATTTGTACTATTCATTTGTCAAGAAGAAATAAAAAATGAATTATATCAAATCAACCTTCTTACATCTAAGTGTTCCATTGTTTAAATTAGCTGCAAGGATATAATCTGTATTTTTTCTCGGTTCCACATTCAGCCAGAAACCACCTTCAGGCTTCATGTTAAAGCCTTTAGCAAGCTTGAGCGGTATCGGTGTTTTTTCACAGATTTTCAAATCGCAACGGGCTAATAGATGAAAAAGTAAAACCTTTGTTTCCAACAATGCAAATCTGTTACCTATGCACATTCTGGGACCAAGGCCAAAAGGAAGATACGCTCCGCAGTTGAAAATATGTTTTCTTTTCTCACCGAGAAACCGCTCGGGATCAAACTTTTCCGGCTCTTCAAAATATTTAGCATCATGATGAAGTGCATAAGCTGGTATCCATATCCCGCGTCCTTTTTTTATAGTAAAAGATTTTTTTCCTGGTAATGCTGGCGGTAACTCGAAATCTTTTGCGCATGATCTGTCTATTACCGCAACAATTGGATACATTCGGAGAGTTTCGTAGATCACAGCATCTAAATATTCCATGGCATTAACAGCTTCGTAAAGTACTTGTCCATTATTCTCCTTCAAGATCTGATCGATTTGATTTTGAAGTTTCTTTTGTATATCCTGGTTTACAGCGATTTCATGAGCAGCGAAACACATTAACGTTGAAGTACTTTCGAAGCCATTAAAGAAAAAGACAAACGCTTGTGCTACCATATCTTCGATAGTCAGCTGTACCTTATCCTCTTTACTTCTATTTTCCATCATCAACTGCAACATATCAGGTCGAACAATACCATTTTCATCCCTAATTTTTATAGTGGTTTCCACAAGATCTCGGAAGAAGTCTGCTATTTTCTGACGGACGAATTTCAAATTTATTAATCGTGCCAGCAATGGCAAATTTCTAAATATGTAGAATTTTAGGAAGGTTACAGAACTCAATGTGGTCGCTTCTTTGCCGTATACGTAGAATTCATTCTTTGGATTTTTCATGGAATTAATGCTAATTCCAAAAACACAAGTAGCGATCACGTCGTTGGTATACTTAGTAAAGATATCTTTCATTTGCATCATCCTCTGCTCTGGTGGCAATTGCGCCAGGAAAGTACTGAAATCGGCACTGTACTCTGACATTAACTTAAACATATTTTTCATTTTGCTAGACGTGAAAGCTGGACTCAATAAAGATCGTACTTGCCGCCATCTCTCTCCGCGAATAGAGAAAAGATTTTTACCAAATAATGGGTCTTGCGTTTCATCTATAAAGTTTCGATGATCCGGAAACATATCAAAGTGTTTTAACATAATGGATTTAATAAGCTCGGGATCGCGCACTGCTATAACTGGAATAGTCGGAATATCATATATACCGATGTATTTCGCTTCAGGATATAGATTGTAAAAATCTTTAACGAACTCGACTATCGGTTTGAGACGAAGGCATGCCGATCCCATATTTCCCAGTACAGGAAGGGGTGGCTTATGCAGTATGCCATGTTTTTTAAAATAATTCAAATCTTTGAAGAAATAATAATAAAAACCTAGAACACCTGCTGTCACCGACAAAACAATTATGTATATCATATTGATATCACTATTATTTTACTTTATTAATATGCACGATATAATTTTGTTGAAAGTAAAATAAACTTTTGTATCTTTGGCAATTAGTTTGACTATATTTATCGTGTCACTAGTAACGATATCAAGATACATCGTTACACGTTGAAAGCTGGCGGTTGACTGTTGATGCTGTGGCGCAGTTTATCTGCTGCACTATATATACTCCGATTCGTCATCGCTTACACAGAAAGTAGAATTAACAGTGGATGTTCTTTAATTTGATTAAGCTCCGTAAACACTTCTTTTAATGTTAATGTGAGGAAACATGTATAATGTAGAGAATTATGTTATTATATTATTAAAATGTCTACGAACAAAATTGATGTATCACATATTGAGATACGATAACTAATCTTCGTGTTACGATAAACAATATTTATCTCTTTATTCCAGGTATGAAAGATTTTATACAAATAACCTAATAAGAAGGGAGAGTGTGCGTCACGGCGGGGTCCGACCACGAAACCAGGAATCGAACCTGGATCTCCTGTATCAAGTTATTTTTAGATAAATTCAATGAAAATAAATAGCAAATAAGACAAATTCAAAAGTATATTAATAAAAGTATATATTTCATATACATATGAACATCAATAAATTGTTAATACAATGTTTTATCTTGTAAATAATTAATTTTTATAATCTTCTCTTATGTAACGTTCTTGTTCTTTGTATTTATATTTTATTTTCTGTCGTATAGCTATGTATAGCCAATTACTTGTCTTAGTAATTATTTAAAAAAGTTTTTACTTTCATTCCGTAAAGCTTCACTCAATATACAAGTTAAGATATATAATAATATAATTATAATAATATAATTACACTCAGGATTTTCGATTTTTAGAAAAATTATTTTCTTGTACTATATTAAAAACATACTTATTTATGAAATTTTATTTATAAGATCAAGCGTCGCATATTCTTAAATTTTAATAAATTTGAAAATATGAATTTATTTTTTCCTTATTAGTGATTTAAAAATGTACTATACTGAAAATGACTAAAATAATAAGAAATGAATTAAATAAAATCAATTTTCTCACATCTAACGCATTCTTACTTAATTACATAATTAAATTAGCGTAATTACTTAATTACTTAAATTAGCTGCAATGGTGTAATGCATATTTTTTCTTGGTTCCACATTCAACCAAAAACCACCTTCAGGCACTAAAGTAAAACAACTTTTAGTGAGTTTAATCGGTATCGATGTCTTCTCGCAGATTTTTAAATTGCAACGGGCTAGTAGATGAAAAAGCAAAACCTTCGTCTCTAGCAATGCGAATCTATTACCTATGCACATTCTGGGACCAAGACCGAAAGGAAGATAAGCTCCGCAATTGAGACTGTCTTTCCTTTTCTTACCAAGAAATCGTTCGGGATCAAACTTTTCCGGCTCTTCGAAATATTTAGGATCGTGATGAAGTGCGTAAATCGGTATCCATGCACTCTGTCCTTTCTTTATAGTAAAAGGTTTCAATCCTGGTAATGACGGCGGTAACTCGAAATCTTTTACGCATACTCTGTTTACTGCCACAAGAATCGGATACATTCGAAGAGCTTCGCAGATCACAGCGTCTAAATATTCCATAGCGTTAACAGCTTCGTAAAGTACTTGTCCATTATTTTCTTCCAAGACCCGATCGATCTCATTTTGAAGTTTTACTTGTACATCCTGATTTACAGCGATTTCATGAGCAACGAAAGACATTAACGTTGAAGTAGTCTCAAAGCCAGCGAAGAAAAAGATAAACGCTTGTGCTACCATATCTTCGACAGACAATTCTATCTTCCCTTCTTTATCCCTATTTTCCATCATCAATTGCAACATATCAGGCCGAACAATATGTTTCTCGTTCCTAGTTTTTATGGTGATTTCCACAAGATCTCGGAAGAAGTCTGTTACTTTCTGATGAATCAATCTCAATTTTATTAATCGCGCCAGCCAAGGCAAAAATCTGTATATGCATAATTTTAAAACCATAGCGTTGAAAACCGTCGCCTCTTTGCCGTGTACGTAGAATTCGTTATTTGGATTTCTCATGGAATCAACGATGATTCCAAAAGCACAAGTAGCAATCACGTCGTTAGTATACCTACTAAAGACATCTTTCATTTGTACCTTGTTTTGCTGTGACGGCAATTGCGCCAAGAAAGTGCTGAAATCAGCAGCATACTCTGACATTAACTTGAACATACTTTTCATTTGGCTAGACGTGAAGGCTGGGCTCAATAAGGATCGTATCTGCCGCCATTTCTCTCCATGGAGAAATATAAGATTTTTGCCAAATAATGGATCTTCCATCGTTTCATCTGCCAAGATGCTCTGATGATCCGGGAACGTATCAAAGTATTTTATCGTAATGGATTTAATAAGCTCGGGATCACGCACCACTATCATTGGAGTAGTCGGCATATCAAATACACCGACATATTTCGCTTCAGAATTCAAATCGTAAAATTCCTTAATAAGTTCGGCTGACGATTTGAGACCAAAAATTGATGGTCCCATATTTCCCAGTATAGGAAGAGGTGGTTTATATAATATACCATGTTTTTTAAAGTAATTCAGATCTTTGAAGAAATAATAATAAAAACTTAGAACACTCGCTATTATCGACAAAACGATTATATATATCATATTAATATATTTATCACCGTTATGCTCCCGAATCAAAATACACTCTGTATATTTCATAGAATTTAAAATCAACTTTTGCACTTTTTGCAATTAACTTGGAAAATTTTATTTATTGTGTTATTAGTAGAGATGCGATGTTACATATTGCTAATAGCTGATGTTCGACTGTTTATATTTTGGCATGATTGCTTTAATATACTACCTGATTCGTCATTGCTTACAAGTAGAAATATTTTTCAATTGAATATATGTATTTGTAATTTTTTCATCTTGTTAATATTTAATTTTATTTAAAATTGCCTTTATTCTGCATATGATTATTATTTTTATACTTGATTATTTACAAAGTAGTATATAATTATAATGGAAATTTTAATTTTGCATCCATGTATATGATATCGCAGTTTAAATTTGCATTTTTATTTACAGAACGTATCATGAACATAAATAATCATGAGTTTAATAATTCATTATTCATATGTTTATATGAATATTTATATATATATTTAATGTTATATAATATTATATTACAACTATATATATACTTATATGTCTACATAGATAGAGTTCGGATAATAAATTATTAAATTTATGATTATTTATAAGACAAATGCTTTATAAATAAGTGTGCAGACTTACTATAATATTGTATATATTGCTACAGAATTAAATTTTTTTTTACTGTTATACATAAGGTTGCCATATTAAAATTTTCAAAATTAGGACTTACAAGTCAAAAACACTGGAATTTTTCGGTTACAACCCCTCCCCCCTCCCCGAACGTGTACAAAAATGTGCTTAAATTAATGAAATTGATTATAACAATAAATAAATTATTATTTCACATCTAATTTGTTCATTAGTATTCAGAGCAAAGAGAAATTTGAACTGGAAAATAAATAAACACAGACTATTTTGATTTAAAATAAAAAGTTTTATTATAGGTTTAATTTAAGTTTTATTAGGTATTAAAATTAACAAATTTAACTCTTTTATGCGATATCTGTGCTATTTGTGGTAATGCGGAGTAATGCGAGAAGAATCAAAACAAAATATTTAGAAGATTTCTTAAACACTTATAATTATCTCGGACGCTTTCAAAGAATCCATCCGAATATCCCTGGATGCTCTAAAAAAGAAGACAGTGTCATGAATTCAGGGGAAAAGAGGATGGATGGCAACATTAGTTATACATCACCTTAATATATAATTAAGATAATTAAGCAAAAATGATAACCATAGAAAAGTAATTTTAATTAAATTAAACGGGTGCATGTTGTAAATATATTGGTCTAAAAATATCGGAATAATAAATTTATCAATTAATATTATATTGTAGGCTAATTGTTCAAACTTTTAACAATTGTTTGTGACTATGCAAATTCCCATAAAATCGTCTGTTTTTAATAGTATCTCAATGCTAGTATGGAGATAAAAGACTTTTTGCACAGAAAATAATTTAGAAGCTTGTAAAGCTGATGTCATATTTTTTCCTTTTGTAATTTTAATTCAATTTAATTTTGTTCAAATAATACAATTTTAATCTGTGACAAGAAAAATCAGTTTTGCTGATAGGAAATGTGTATAATTAAATTATTGATATATCTATTGAGATATCTATTTATCAAGTAATTTTATCTATTTATCAAGTTCTTCAAGTTTCTGTTTATAATTCTTCTTCTTGTCAATGTGTTTCCGAATAAATATATCATATAATCACTAGATTGAATAAATTTATATCAATACTTAATAGTAATCGATATTATGCAATTTTCTTCGGATTTCTAAGGCCTCTTTGTCATGAAAATATATCTAGGTCAATGATCTTTAATAGTTTTCGTCGGTGATATCAGTAAATAAATCATTTTATTATTTTTGCAAAAGAGTTGATATAAAAAATTAATGTCAGAATTTTTAATTTTTTGAAATAAGAAAAGAATCTTATAAAAATATAAAGATTTTATTATAAAGAATTAATATTAATTTATATTATTTCGTTGTCGGAAGAATCTTACATAACTAGTATACTTGTATCGACATATAAAATATAAAAAATTTTATTATATAAAATAATATTGAAGTTAAATTAACAAAAAATTTTATTAAAAGTTAGCGTCAAAATTGTAGGTATCAATTAATTGATATAATTATTATTCTTATAATTATATAATTAAAATTTAACTAACAAGAATTTAATTTTATAAATTCAGTTTCATTGTGCAATATATTTATTAAATTTTTCATGAATTAATACAATTTTACATCAAATTATGATGATTTACTGCGACATGTTTTATATCATAATTTTTAGACGATCAATTCGATGAAACAAGCGTAATCAAACAGAAAGCGTACATACATTCAAAGATAATGTAAAAGTATATTTTATACATATATTTTATACATACACACACACACATAGATATATAAATGCATTCTATTATAATGTCATTGTTTATAATGTATTGTTTTTACATTTTCTATGTAAATAAACTTTTAATTTTTATTATATAGTTATGTAATTACTTATCTTAATAATATTTTCGAAGCATTTCTATCTTTAGTCTATAAAAATCTTTACTCAATATAAAAGTTATAAAAATATTTTTTTAAAACAAAATATCATAAGAAAAATACAAAAAATTATTGCGCTTAATAATAATTGAACAAATAATAATAATAAATACAAATATTATAAAAAAAAGGTTACATTACAAAGCAAATAGCATAGATAGCGGTACAGATAAGAAATAAAATATAATCTGCCAATTACTGCTTGACGTCATATTTTTTTTGGCAATTTTCTTAGAAGCATAAGATAATAAAGATAAGATAATAAAATTCGCAAAATATCCCTGATAGAATGATATCCTTATATTCTAAATTTGAAATAACGTAAACATTTCCTTATCCAAAAATTTACAAGAAAATGTTCTGTTTCTTTATGCTTTTGTTGTTTTCTTCTTACCTAAAAATTTAAATAACATCAAATTATATAAAAACCAAAACATATTTTAGACAAAGACTTTCGATTTTTATAAAAATTATTTCCATATAAAATATTAAGAACTTAAGTATGAAATTATGATTTTAAAACGTATGAATAAATAAATTCAGCAATTTTACGGATATAAAATTATTTTCTTCTTATTAACGTATTAGTTAATAACAGTGAAAAAATGTAATGAAATACAATGAGATAATGTCTATTTTTAAATTTAATTAAAGATAAAAAATCAAATAAAGCAAATCAATTTTCTTACGTCTAATGTGTTCAACTGATTGAATTAGTTGCAAGAGAGCGATGCGTATTGTTCCTTGGTTCCACATTCAGCCAGAAACCACCTTCAGGCATTATAGTGAAGCCACCTTTACCGAGTTTAATTGGTATCGGTGTCTTCTCGCAGGTTTTTAAATTGCAACGGGCTAATAGATGAAAAAGCAAAACCTTCGTCTCCAGCAATGCGAATCTGTTACCTATACACATTCTGGGACCAAGGCCAAAAGGAAGGTAGGCTCCGCAATTGAGACTATCCTTCCTCTTCTCGCCAAGAAATCGTTCGGGATCAAACTTTTCCGGCTCTTCGAAATATTTAGGATCGTGATGAAGTGCGTAAATCGGTATCCATGCACTCTGTCCTTTCTTTATAGTAAAAGGTTTCAATCCTGGTAATGACGGCGGTAACTCGAAATCTTTTACGCATACTCTGTCTACTACCACAAGAACCGGATACATTCGAAGAGCTTCGCAGATCACAGCGTCTAAATATTCCATAGCGTTAACAGCTTCGTAAAGTACTTGTCCATTATTTTCTTCCAAGACCCGATCGATCTCATTTTGAAGTTTTACTTGTACATCCTGATTTACAGCGATTTCATGAGCAACGAAAGACATTAACGTTGAAGTAGTCTCAAAGCCACCGAAGAAAAAGATAAACGCTTGTGCTACCATATCTTCGATAGACAATTCTATCTTCCCTTCTTTATCCCTATTTTCCATCATCAATTGCAACATATCAGGCCGAACAATATGCTTCTCGTCCCTAGTTTTTATGGTGATTTTCACAAGATCTCGGAAGAAGTCTGCTACTTTCTGACGAATCAATCTCAATTTTATTAATCGCGCCAGCCAAGGTAAGAGCCTGAATGTGCATATTTTTAATACGAAGGCAATATTGTCGAAAGTAGTCGCCTCTTTTCCATACACGTAAAATTCGTTCTTTGGATTTCTCATAGAATCTACATTGATGCCAAAAGCGCAAGTGGCAATCACGTCGTTAGTATACCTATTAAAGGCATCTTTCATTTGCATCATCCTCTGTTCTGGTGGCAATTGCGCCAAAAACGTGCCGAAATCGGCACCGCACTCTGACATTAATTTGAACATATTTTTCATTTTGCTAGACGTGAAGGCTGGGCTCAGTAAAGCTCGTACCTGTCGCCACTTCTCTCCGCGAAGAAAGAAAAGATTTTTACCAAATAATGGATCTTGCGTTTCATCTTCTACCAAGCCGCGATGATCCGGGAACATATCAAAGTGTTTCAACGTAATGGATTTAATAAGCTCGAGATCTCGTAGCAATATAATTGGAGCACATAACAAATCATACATGCCGATGTATTTCGCTTCAGAATGCAGATTGTAAATTTCCGTAATGTGTTCGGCTACCGGCTTGCGATGAAGAATTCCTGGTGCCATATTTCCCAGTATAGGAAGAGGTGGAATATGCACTATGCCATGTTTTTTAAAGTAATTCAAACCTTTGAAGAAATAATAATAAAAACCTAGAGCTCCCGCTATTATCGACAAAGCAATTACGTATATCATGTTAATATCACTATTATTATTCCACTTTATCAAAATGCACGATGTAATTTTGTTAAAAATAAAATAAACTTTTGTATCTTTGGCAATTAGTTTGATTATTTTTATCGTGTTACTAGCAATGATATCAAGATACGTCGTTACACCTTGACAGCTGGCGACTTACTGTTGATGCTGTGGCGCAATTTCTCTGAACTGCACTATATATACTCTGATTCGTCATCGCTTACACAAGTATAGTTAATGCTAATGGAGGTAATGGACGTTTCTCTTTATTGATTTGAACAAGCTTCGTAAATATTCTCGCTGTTATCAATGTGACTTTTTAAAATCAAAATAGAGGATATTAAATTTGCCAGTCACGATTTATTTATTATTTTCAATTATATTTACTGTGTTATATATTTTTTTATTTACTGTTAATGGATATCGGTTAATAGCAATTTGGTTGGTAAATTATAAAATATTAATGTATGGTTGTCAGAAAAATCTAATGTAATAATTCTTATATTTGTCTGCAAAATATAAAAAATTTTGGTGTGTGACATAATATTATATATTATGTAAAAAAATTATACATATTTGATATTAGAAACTAGCGCTAAGCTTATAGTTAAATCGATCAAATTTAATATAATTATTGCTTTTATTCCTTGTATAACTACTTACATTATCGACTGTAACAAAAGCGACACCGTATATATCAACTGAAATACACGACGTAATTAATCTCGAAGTTAATATTTGACGCATTAATAAGAAGAAAGGCTGTCATTGCAAAGATTGTTTTGATAATTGTGTGTGTTGAATATATCAAAATATTAATGGTGTAACAGTATCATTTTAATTTTTATTCCTTTTGTTTAAAAAAATATATAACGTGCGCGTTACGCGCGTCTAATTAATCAATAAAGAAGTGAAATATTCTTTTCTGTATTAAAATGTCTTTTAATTCTAAATTGTTAAGATGCAAAGATTTAATAATATTTTTTTACACTTAGCGTGTTTTATTGACAAGATTAATTGCAAGAGTATGATATGCCTTTTTCTTTGATTCCACACTTAAGCAAAAAGCATCATTCATATTGAAGCCATCTTTAGCGCTCTTGAGTGATGTTTATTGTAAGTTTTCCATTCGCAACGTGCTAGCAGATGAAATAGCAAAACTTTCATTTTCAGCAAATCTGTTGCTTATGTGTTTTCCGGTCCAGAAGGGAAGATAAGCTCCATAATTTAAAATATGTTTTCTCTGTCATTTGCTCAAGATCAATTTCTTCTAGTTTTTTTAAGTATCATCAAAATAAGATCTATAAATCGATATTCGTATGTTTTGTCTTTTCTTCATGCCTGTGTTTCATTTGAGCGTTCAAGTATTGTAAGCATTGTTCTGTCTTCCTTTGACATATGGTGAATGATAAAGTTAGAATGATAGCTTGTAGTGAGCGTCCAAATAAAATGTAGCCTATAATAAAGAGCTTCATTTTTGGTGATTTCAGAGATAATTCAAAATTTTTGACACATAATCTGTGTAATATTAAACAGTTAAATACATTCTGATAACCTCATTAATTATTGCATCGAAATATTTCATGCAATTAATTGCATGAGACAGTTCATAAGACACTTCATAAGACAGTTGTTCACTAACTTTCCAAATTTAACTAATTTCTTTTTAAAGATTTTTTTGTACATTCTGATTCATTATAATTTCGTGAATAGCAAAATACATTAATATCAAGTTACTATCAAAGCCTCTAAAGAAAAAAGTAAACACGCGCCTGTGTTACTGACGCTATCGTTGACAGTTAAATCCGCCTTGCCATCTTTATCTTTTCATCAATTGCAATATGTCTGGTTAAATGATAATTTTGTCTTCTCTAATTTTCATAGTAATTTCAAAAAAACCTCGGAACAAATTTTTTCACAAAAAAATTTCTTAAGTATTCGTGCCAGCCAAAGTAAACTTCTAAATATAGAATTTTAAGAAAAGTAGACTGTTGAAGACAATTACTTCTTTGTCGTACACGTAGAATTCATTATTTAGATTTTTTATGGAGTTTATATTTATGCCAAAAACGCAGGTATTAGTGATTACATCATTTGTAAGTCTTGTAAAAATATTTTTTACGTTCATTTCCCTCTTCTTCGGTGGCAATTATGCTACATATACTTACTAAAATTGATATCACACTTTGACAACAGTTTAAACATATTTTTCCTTTTATTAGATATGATCGATTTCAATATCACATCATTTCAAAATCACATCTTCCGTCATCTTTTATCACAAAAGATAACAAGATTTTTGCCGAAAAATGAATTCAAATGAGTTTCACCGACGAAATTTGCTGGTTCATATATCGGAATATTTTAACATAATGAATTTATTAAGCTCGCCATTCACCATAAGTGTGTAATCAAATTATACATATCGACGTACTTGACATTAGAATGTATATCATACATTGACTTAATAAATTCAACTATAAATTAACAACTGATAAACGTCACTTTCCATTCCTTAATAATGGGTCACAACTCGTTTTATTGTATTCTATGTTCCACGAAAAAAAATTAAATTTTTGAAAAAAATTTAAATCTTTTAAATCTACAGAGATGTTAACAGAGATCCAGAGAGCTATCACCGATAAATGGTTATAAATATTATATTGTTTATGGAATTAAACTGAACTTAAAAGAAATATATACATATGAAAAAATATAATATGTGCATAAATATGATATTATTATTTAGATATTAAAATAAAATAAAATAATATAAATATATATATATATATATTTATATATAAATGATATGTTTTTTATATATATATATATATAAAACATATAATATATATCAAATATATAATATATTGAGGAAATATATATAATATAGAGAATTATATTATTAAAATGTCTACGAGCAAAATCGATATATCACATATTGAGATACGATAATTAATCTTGTTGATAATTAATCGTGTTGCGATAAACAATATTTATCTTTCTATTTGAGATGTGAAGGATTTCATAAAAGTAACATAATATCATCAACTTATTTTTGGATAAATTCGATGAAAACAAATAGTAAATAAGGGATATTTAAAAGTATATATTTCATATACATATTAATAAGTGGTTAAAATAATGTTCTATCTTATAAATAATCCTTATAATCTTTTCTTATGTAACATTTTTATGTAACGTTTTTGTACTTTGTATTTATACCTATATTTTATTTTCTATTGTACAGTTATGTAATTATTTTCTTAGCAATTATTTAAAAGTTTTTATTTTCAATCCGTAAAGTTTCATTTAATACACAAATTATAAATAATATAGTTATATTTAAGATTTTCAATTTTTAGAAAGTTTATTTTCTTGTACTATATTAAAAACATACTTAATTATAAAATTTTGATTTTTAATTGTAAAATCAAGCATCAAATATTCTTAAATTTTAATAAATTTAATAAATTTTAATAAATTTGAGAATTTATAAATTTATTTTTTCCTTATTAGTAATTTAAAATCTGTACGGAAAATTTGTACGGAAATGACTTGTATTTAATTTATCAAAAAATAATAAGAAATAAATTAAATAAAATCAATTTTCTTACATCTAATGCATGCTTACTCAATTACGTAATTACTTAACTTAGCGTAATTACTTAATTACTTAAATTAGTTACAATGGTGTGATGCATATTTTTTCTTGATTCCACGTTTAACCAAAAACCACCTTTAGGCTTCAATAGAAAACCATCTGTGAGCTTGATCGGTATCAGTGTCTTCTGGCAACTTTCAAATTGCAACGAGCTAGCAAATGAAAAAATAAAATCTTTCTCTCTATCAATGCGAATCTGTTATCTATGCACATTCTGCCAAGGGACCAAGGCCGAAAGGAAAATAGGCACCGCAAGACTGTTTTTCCTCTTTTCACCAAGAAATCGCTGGGGATCAAACTTTTCCGGCTCTTCGAAATATTTAGGATCATGATGAAGTGAATAAATTGGTATCCATATGCCACATTCTTTCTTAATAGTAAAAAGATTTCTTTCCTGGTAATGCCGGCGGTAACTCGAAATTTTTTATACATAATCTGTCCATTTGCGGAATAACCGGATACATTCGTAGAGCTTCGCAGATCACAGCATCTAAATATTCCATAGCATTAACAGCTTCATAAAATACTTGTCTGTCGTTTTCTTCCAAGATTCGGTCGATCTCATTTTTTTTGTATATCCTGATTTATAGCGATTTCATGAGCAGCAAAACACATTAACGATGAAGTACTATCGAAACCACCAAAGAAAAAGATAAACGCTTGTGCTACCATATCTTCAATGACCAGTTGTGCCTTATCTCCTTTACCTCTATTTTCCATCATCAACTGCAACATATCAGGCCGAATAATTCTCATCCCTAGCTTTTATGGTGGCTTCCAGAAGATCTCGGAAGAAGTTTGCCGCTTTCTGACGAATCAATCTTAAATTTATTAATCGCGCCAGCCAAGGCAAGTTTTTGTATATGTATAATTTTAATAAGGTTACACTATTGAATGTGGTCACTTCTTTGCCGTATACATAGACTTTGTTCTTTGGATTTCTCATTGAATCAACATTGACGCTAAAGGCACAAGTAGCAATTACGTCATTCGTATATCTAGCAAAACATCTTTCATTTGCACCATCCTTTGTTCTGATGGTAATTGCGCCAAGAAAGTGCTGAAATTGGCACCGCGTTCTGATATTAACTTAAACATATTTTTCATGTTGCTAGACGTGAAGGCTGGGCTCAATAAAGCTCGTACCTGTCGCCACTTCTCGCCGCGAATAGAGAAAAGATTTTTACCAAATATTGGATCTTGCGTTTCGTCCACGAAGCTTCGATGATCCAGGAATGCATCAGAATGCCTTAATGTAATGGATTTAATAAGCTCGGGATCACGCACCAATATAACTGGAGTAGTCGGCATATCAAATACACCAGACATATTTCGCTTCAGAATTCAAATCGTAAAATTCCTTAATAAGTTCGGCTGTCGATTTGAGACCAAAAATTGATGGTCCCATATTTCCCAGTATAGGAAGTGGTGGCTTATACAATATGTCATGTTTTTTATATGTCATGTTTTTTAAAATAATTCATATCTTTGGAAAAATAATAATATACACCTAGAACACCCGCTATCACTGACAAAGCAATTATATATATCATGTTAATGTGTATCTGTCACCGTTATTCCTCTGAATCAAAATACACTTTATAATTTTGTGGAAAGTGAAATCAACTTTTGTATTCGTTGGCAATTAGCTTGAATACTTCTATTTCGTGTTATTAAGAAAGATATAATAAGATACAATGTTACGTTTGAGAGTAGCTATTGGCGTTTATGTTCTGGCTCGATCGTTCTAATATATTTTCCGATTCGTGATCGCTTACGAAAATAGTAATGTTTTTTAAGTAAAGAAACATATATATTTGTTTTATCTTGTTCATATTCAATTTTATTTAACGTTGTATTTATCGCATTATATTTATTCTTGATGTCTATAAGGATGATATACTATTAAAAGAA
The DNA here is from genome assembly GCF_055798465.1 of Pogonomyrmex barbatus. NCBI lineage: Eukaryota > Metazoa > Arthropoda > Insecta > Hymenoptera > Formicidae > Pogonomyrmex > Pogonomyrmex barbatus. The sequence goes on along the minus strand of NW_028297099.1, from coordinate 6,634,943 downwards.
ATTTTAATTTTGCGATAATATATATGATATTATCAAAGTTTAAGTATGCACGTATTAATAAAACATTTGTGTTATAAATAATCATGAATTTAATATTTATTATTCATATTCACATAGATAAATATAAATTTATTTATTTTATATAAATATTCATAAAAATATTATAAGTGTATTTATATACTTATACAAATATTTGAATTCTAAATTGCTGAGTTCATAATTATTTATAACACAAATGTATCTTAAATGAGTGGGCAGACTTATACTCCTATAATATCATATATACTTCAGTAGAATTAAAATTTTGTTTACTATTTTACATAACCTTTGCAGATAATCAAACAAAAATAATAACTATAAAAGTGCAATTTTAATAAAATTTTAATAAAATTAAACATGAACAACTTGTAAATATATGTACTTGTCTACCAAGTATCAGAATAATAATAATAAAAATAAATTAATATCATCGATATATCTATTCATCAAGTAACTTTTCAGTTTCTGCATCGTATTTTGTTTTTATAAACGCGTTTTCAAATAAACATATCATATTCTATCATATATTTATCAGATTAGATAAATTTATATCAATATCAGATAAATTTATATCAATAATCGGAAATGACGATATTCTTCATTTATCTTCCCAAGCCTTTTTCATGATCATGAAAATTTGTCTAGGATAATGGTCTTTAATAATATCTCATCGATGATATTAAATAGTGAATGAATCATTTTATTATTTTCCACTATAGTATATCCACTATAGTATATATCTTTTTAAATTTTTGTAAAAAGATTTTTATAACTTTTATTGAGTGAAGCTTCATGGAATGAAGATAAAAGACATTTTTAACAAATTAATAAGACACGTAAAAAGATTTGATATCAAAAACTAACATTAAACTTATAATTGTCAATAAAATTTAGTATAATTATTCTTATAATTAACCTTATAATCGTGTGTATTATGAAAAATTTAACTAACAAGAATTTAATTTACGTAGTTTTACGTAATTTACGTAGTTTTAATTTGTATTGTATGGTTATGTAATCAACATATCTGAATAATTTTTTTGAAATTTTTCTAATTAACAATAAATTTCTATATCTATATAAAAAAACCAAGAAAATATTCCTAAAAATAGAAAAAATATAGTGACAGGATATATGCGATTATTAAACTTAATGTAATAATTGTACATTTATTTATATAATAAATAAAAATTGGATTTGATTCATAATGATAATGCAAAATAAGAAATGATATAAATTTGTTCTACTTTATATCTTTTTTCACCGTGTTTTTAGAGATATATAAGAATTAAAATAATAATATTTAATTTACTACAAATATTTCTGATGTAAAAATATCATTCTTTTCTGCTGCTCAAATGACGTAACGCATCAAATTATTTTTATATGTCGATTCAGTAAAAACAAATAGCATACAAGGCAAATTTAAAAGTAATTCAAAAATATGTATTCTATATATATATATATATATATATATATATATATATATATATACATATATATATTAATAAATCGTTAAAACAATGTTCTATATAAAAGTAATATCTGATAATTAATAAATCCTTATAATCTTCTCTGTTATAATGTCATTTTATTTATTTTATTTATAACATTTTAATTTATTTTATTTATAACATTTTTCTACTTCACACGTATAACAAAATTTTATTATACAGTTGTGTAATTACGTGTCTTATTAATTTTTTAAAAATGTCTTTTATCTTCATTCCATGAAGCTTCTCAATATAAGTTATAAAAATCTTTTTACAAAAATTTAAAAAGATATATACTATAGTGGAAAAATACAACAAATTACTACTTAACAATTGTACAATTATCATGAAAAGAAAATTTATGTTATGAAGCGGATAGCAATACAATGTAAGAAATAAAGTTTAATTTTCTTTGTCATGCTCTTTTCTTAAAAAAATAAGAGATAAAATGATAAAATGATTCGACAAAATATTCCTGATAAAATAACGTTCTTAATTTTTAAATTTGCGATAACATAAATAAACATTTCCTCATTATAACTTCATTGTCTTCCACTTTCTGCAATTTTCCAACCTGAAATTTAAATAATACTGAATTATATAAAATTGTAATATAGTTGTAATATAGTAATATAGTAATTGTAATATAGTATATTTAACACAGATTTTCAATTTCCCGAAAGATTATTTTCTTGTATTATATTAAGAATGAAATATAAAATTTTCATTTTAAATCGTATGATTAAGTCACATTATTTTTTAAATTTTAAAATTTAATAATTTTATATATGAAATTATTTTTTCTTACTAGTAACTTGAAAGAAAATACGGAAATGACTTGTACTATTAATTTATGAAAACGTAATAAAAAATAAATTAATTGAAATTAATTTTCTTACATCTGACGTGTTCCATTGCTTCAATCCAAAGCTGCAAGGGTGTCATGCATATGTTCCCTTGGTTCCACATTCAACCATATATCACCTTCAGGTTTCGTAAGAATGCCATCTTTAGCCAGTTTGAGCGGTATCAATGTCTTTTCACAGACTTTCAAATTGCAGCGGGCTAGTAGATGAAAAAGTAAAATTTTCATCTTTAGCAATGCAAATCTATTACCTATGCACATTCTGGGACCAAGGCCAAAAGGAAGATAGGCTCCGCAATTGAGACTGTTTTTCCTCTTCTCACCAAGAAATCGCTCGGGATCAAACTTTTCCGGCTCTTCGAAATATTGAGGATCATAATGAAGTCCATAAACTGATATCCATACGTCGTATCCTTTCTTTATAGTAAAAGGTTTCATTCCTGGTAATGCTGGTGGTAACTCGAAATCATTTACGCATACTCTGTCTAATATGGCAAGACTCGGATACATTCGAAGAGCTTCACAAATCACAGCATCTAAATATTCCATGGTATTAACAGCTTCGTAAAGTACTTGTCCATTGTTTTCTTTCAAAGTTTGATCGATTTCGTTTTGAAGTTTTTTTTGTACATCCTGATTTACAGCTATTTCATAAGCAGCAAAACACGTTAACGATGAAATACTATCGAACCAAAGAAAAAGACAAACGCTTGTGATACCATATCTTCGATAGACAATTCTATCTTCCCTTCTTTATCCCTATTTTCCATCATCAATTGCAACATATCAGGCCGAACAATACCATTCTCATCCCTAGTTTTTATAATATTTTCCAAAAGATCTCGAAAGAAATCTGCCACTTCTTGGCGGATGAGTCTTAAATTTATTAATCGCGCCAGCCAAGGCAAGCTTCTGAATATGTATACTTTTATTAAAGCTACAATAGTGAGTGCGGTCGCCTCTTTGCCATATACGTAGAATTCGTTGTTTGGATTTTTCATGGAATCAACGCTAATTCCAAAAGCACAAGTGGCAATCACGTCGTTAGTATATCTAGTAAAGACATCTCTCATTTGCATCATTCTCTGTTCTGGTGGTAATTGCGCCAAGAAAGTGCTGAAATCACCACCGCATTCTGACATTAACTTGAACATACTTTTCATTTTGCTGGATGTAAAGGCTGGAGTTAATATAGATCGTGTTTGTCGCCACGTGTCTCCACGAATAGAAAAGAGATTTGTCCCAAATAATGGATCTTGCCTCCCATCCACGACGTTTCGATGATCCGGGAACGTATCAAAGTGTTTTAACGTAATGGATTTAATAAGTTCGAGATCACGCACCATTATAACTGGACGAGTCGGAATATCAAATACACCGACATATTTCGCTTCAGAATGCAGATTGTAGAACTCCTTAGCAAGTTCGGCTGATGATTTGAGACGAAAAATTAGTGGTCCCATATTTCCCAGTATAGGAAGAGGTGGCTTATAAAATATGCCATATTTTTTAAAGTAATTCAAATTTTTGAAAAAATAATAATAAACACCTAGGACACCCACTATCGCTGACAGAATAATTATATATATCATTTTATAATATATCTGTCACTATTATTTCGCTGAATCAAAATACCATATAATTTTGTGAAAAAGCTAATCAACTTTTGTATTTTTTGGGAGTTAGATTGAATGTTTTTTTAATCACATTTAATAATGATAGGAAGATATAATATTGCACGTTAAAAGCTATCAGTCGACTGTTGGTCGACTCTGGCGCTATATCTTTAATATACTATGTTCTCTGATTCCTCATGTCTTACATAAGTCTTTACAAAATGTTTTTTGAATCGTCGTCGATTACGTAATTAGATGTTTCTGATTTAAATGGTTGGATTTTAAAATCAAGATTCTGAATTTTTACCGGAGACGATTTATTTATCATTTTCAATTATATATATATCACGTTATTTATTTATTTATTTTTACTTAATGTGATTTATGATTTAGTTAATAGTAATTTGGTAGAAAAATTACAAAATTGCATTAAATTGTTCTTTCTTGACGACCTTAATCATTTAACTAATCGCTAGTTGAATGAAAAATTCTATTATATTCTGAACTGTGCCCTTCTTGTTAAAGTAGGTGTGTCAACAAATGATCGTTCAGCGGAATAAAGCAATTAGTGAACATTTAGTGATTATTGATCTTTATTGTTAGCTCCTTGAATTTAAATCAACATCATAACATTGATGAATTATTTGATTGTATTTCCCGAACTCAGCTACTCAAGTATATAAATGCGGAAAGAGAAAAAGCGAACACAAACATACTTATTACATTACAATTATTTATAATAATTAAAATTTAAGTCTATTAAAAAGTGGCAAAGTGTTTATTATTTAAATTTTTTTAAATTTTCTAAATTTTTGTATATAATAATAATAACAATTTTAATAATTATGAATTGTCTGCTATCATAAATATGATATCTATTTTTTCAATCAAATCTTATCAAATCTTATTTGAACATATTTATCGGCAGCATTTTATTATATATTTTTTAATACAAAAAATGTTTTAAGCAAACGTTATAAATGTTCCATTAGACTCCTTTAGAATAAACACAAATTTGTTTGAATATTTATTTGTTTTGAATTATATAATTTTATGAATGGATTTAACATTGACACACATCACATCTGTTTTATCGATAATATCGCAAGATAGATGTAACCTAAAAGTTCCAAGTTTATTTATAGACATTGATGGCGATAGTGTACGGCGATTTCGACAGTGTTAAGAAAAGGTTAGGATAGTTGCTCCTAGATTTCTCTTCGTCCAAAGAGTAAAAAAAGAGAAAAAGAAGCATATAAATTTATCGAGATTTTTCTCGAAAATATCTGAGAATGTCTCGTGCTGTGTGGGAATATTTCTCGACATTAACGTGATTACGTGTTGAAATATTTCGAAGATTTTGAAATGTAAATTTACTACTGCAAAGATTATAGTAAACTGCATTTGGCAAAATATAATATCAATTATTTTGTTGCTTAACAGAAATAATTATAATACGAAATTTTTTCTAAATTAAACTCAGGTCTCACAGAGTATGCGCAATGTACAAGTCTCAGTTTGTTGGTTTAGATGACAATCCATGCGATACAAAATGTTTATTATGCGATTGCACATTTGTCCTTCCGACAAATGAAACAGATTTTCTCTCGCACTTATTTAAGGTTCATCGCCTTGTTATAGCTGATGTTTGGAAAATAGCCAGTTTGAGGAGGTTTGATCAATTTTTAACTCCATTGGTTACTATATTCATTATCCTTGCAATTTAAAGATATGATAATTTTTATAATTTTAGTTATGTACATTACTGGAGCATAAAATTCAAGGAAGCACCAGTGACGACTTATTGTAGCACATTGCTAATGAATTGTACACCAGATGGACAGCCAAGTAAAGATGAAAATTATTTCTTGCTCTCCGATTGCCTGCTGGAAGATAAAACTTTAAGAGATGAGATACATCGTGCTAAACTGGTATGTATTTTAATGAAATAACTAACAAATGTGTAATTTATAATAACTTCCTGTAATGATTTATATTTATTTCAAGGAATGGACATTGGCACAACAAGAAGCTGAGCGAGCAGATACTAATTTTAAGCGTGGCTGTATGTTTTGCCGTACTGAATTTTGTGGATCACGTATTGCATACATAAAACACCTTTATCAGAAGCACAATCTTTACCTCGGCAAGCCAGAAAATTTGGTGTTTATTGATGAGCTTTTGGACAAAATTCAGAATAATATTGAAAAGTATTACATTTGAAAAATGACTTATTTCTCGATTGAATTTACTTGTATTCTAATAATATTAAGATTATTTATAATATCTATATATAATTATATAATTTTATAATCTATGTTACTTTTTTTCAGTTTAATATGTATTTATTGTGAGAAAATATTCAAAGATCGTATGGTATTAAAGGAACATATGCGAAAAAAATTCCACAAATGCATAAATCCTTATAATAAAACATATGATAAATTTTATATAAATAATTATCTTGAGCCAGAAAGAACTTGGAAACAAAGACAGGTAATATGCAATTTGAGATAAAAATTAATACTTCAGTACTGATATTTCTTGATTTTTCAGGATAATTTGGAAACATATCCTGATGTGGGAGATGGCAATAGCGAAAATGAAGATGAAGAAAGTTCGTGGTCTGACTGGAATGACGAATCTATCGGAATATTATGTCTATTTTGTAATTATAGCAATAACGAATTTACCTGTATTCTCAGACATATGAAAGAGAAACATAGTTTTGATTTCGAAGACACTGCTAAAAACCTGACTTTTTATCAAAAGGTAAAGAATTGTCATGTAATCACTATCACTCATGTTTCATAATATATTTTTAATAATTAATTGTTTGTATTATGCCATATTATAGGTTAAAGTAGTTAATTATATAAAAAGACAAATTCAATTACAACGATGTATTTTCTGTGAAACAGAATCAGACAATGTTTTAGAGCACATGAAGAATCAACAACATTATAAAATTGCTACACAAAAAGTTTGGGATCAGCCAGAGTAAGTATAATTATTAAATTTATTTATATAAAACAGAATAATGTTAAATGTTTGTTTCTTCCAGATATTATTTTCCTATGTCTGAAAATGACTCATTTTTATACAATCTTGATGCAACTACTAATAGTGATGAAGAAAGTGACATTGAAAATATTACTGAAGCAATGTAAGTGATATTGAGAAAAGATATATTAATTATAATTTATAATGAATAAATAATACATTCAAAAAATTGCAGGTATAATCTATGAATGAATTTCTATTAATAAAAGCTAGACTTCATCTGATATTTTACTAAGAAATAATTTTTTGTTCTATTGTCTTACGAAATATTATTTGTAATATTACTTGTATATATGAAGATTGTATTACATATTTATGCTATTATTACATAATAAATTAATCTATTAATCTATTAATCTATATTGTTTTTTACATTTTTTTTTAATTCTATCGTCGATGATATAATGATATATAATATATTTAATATTTTACAAAATATGTTTCATAATAACATTAGTTACTAATAATTCAAATGTTGCATTAACATTTATTAGTATATATGTTATCCACATATTATTTTTTATTTGCTCTGGTAAAAAGTTTTTTACCACGTACCTTAGAAACACCTTTGCCTGATGACGAGCCTTCACCTGTTGGTAAATATTTTTCATGTAGAGCTTTATATAACAATTCTGCATCATTTTGATTTCCAAGTATTTCTTTTAGTTCTTCCTAAACATTATCAAGATTATTCATCTTTAGTATTTTTATCTATAAGTATTGTAAAAGAAAATTATAAAAATATATTGTCTCTTAATTGTCATTCACTTACTTGTGACAATGTGATAAGATGATCTAATGACTTTCCTTTATTTAATAGAAAACGTAAATTTTTCGAATTTACACCTGGCAACTTAGCTACAAAATCTTGGATGTGAGGATTGTATTTTTCCATCATAATTTGTTTATTTTCTGTATCTTCATCTGCTCCAATTTTAGCAGCTATATTTGAATCAGGCTGGTCTCGTCCTTGCTATAAGTATACAAAATTTAAATATTTAAATATGAGTGTGAATGTGTAAAATTATTATATTATGTAAGAAGTATATTATAAAAAAATATATATGTATAAATTTGTTCCTTTTACCTTTAGTTCCTCAAATAACTGTGCCGTAGCATGTGGATTAGGGGACCATATAATTTTTAATTTAGGAAAATGAAGTGTTAGCAATTGTAATTTTGCTGTGATATCAGTATGTTTAAAATCTCTACTAACATAATAATTGCCCTAAAACCAACAGATATAGTAAGTATCTGTTATATAAAATAAAATTGATATATTTATATTTTTTTAAATTAGCTACTTGAAAACTGAATGGTTTATTCTGATCAAATTCTATAAGGAGCATGGGTTTAGCATAATGTCTTGTCATAGAAACTGCTTGATTATACAATCTTCCAGAAAATAAAGAACCAATCAAGTCAGATATGCTTTTCCTCTCAACGCATATTTCTGATGTTAGAATATAGTCACCCACCTGTAATAACACCATAAATAAGTATAATTAGAAGTAACAGTCTTTTATATTAATAAATTTCATATACATTTTACTTACTACTAATGTCACTGGTTCGATTGTTATGCCACGTGTATATAAAATAGCTGGTAATTCACTTCTGAATTCCCTCATATCAACAATAACTTTTGGAATTACTTTGGCTTCAGATTGCATTCCACCTTTACGCGTATTATCCTGATCTGTATTATTTGATTGAATTGCAAAAGCCAGACAATCTTCTGATTTTCCATCTTGATCTTCTGGTATCACCATAGTCTATGATACAATAAAAATTAGAGTAATATAACTATTCAATAGTATTGTTTTTATTCTAAAATTATATATACTCACAGTTTTTGTATTTATCAAAGAATGAAATGCTTCTTTTTCTCGTCGTAAAGAAGTCAGATATTCTTGTTCTTCCACCGACCCACCATAAATCAAAAAATATATTTTCAGATTTAATGACGGATTATTATTCTGATATATCTCTAGTTGTCTCACGGTACCAATATCGGCAATGTACAAAATAATATTGTTTGGCATATGTTCAGTTAATGTTCGTTGTAAAGCCATCGGATCTCCCCCTTTCTTTATGGCCTGTATGAAAACGATAGGTGCGGATGCTGCATAAATCTCTTTACTTAAATCCAATTCTGCAATCTTGAAATCAGAGAATAAAATTAATAAAAAAAACATTCTTTTTTCTAAGTACACAAATATTTCAATATTATTTCAATATAATTTTAAATTACTTGCGAACATTCTTCAAATAATGTCTGATGTTTTACATCTTGTTTGGATGAAGTGCTGGGTTGATTTTCTTCTTGCTCTTTCGTACATTTTTGCGATAAAGTGAGTATGTAAGTATCTGGAATCTCTTGCGTTTCTTCGTCTGTATTACTTTCAGATGTTGGTTGTTTATCTTTTGCATTCTTTCCACTATCTCCATTTGTCTTCTGTTCCTTATTATGCGATAATTTTTTTAAAGCTTCATAAAGTAAATATTGTTTTGCTCCCATAGTTAAATAATTCTTTAATTGGCGACATATATTGTTGTCATGTACTAAAATGAGAACTTTATCAATATTTTCATAATCTTTTTTTTGGTGTTTCTGTTCTTGAATCTCAGTTAAAACTTCAGATAAAGCTTCCCATTTTGGGTTTGATTCCAGTTTCAAGTCATTCTTATCTGTATAAACTCTGCTTTTGGCATATTTAAACAAATTCTCGAATTCATCTAACATTATCCAACCACCGGCTTTCATAGCATATTCCATAGTCCGTAAACGATTTAACATGGCATAAAATGAAACGGAATCTTCATATGTTAAAGATATGACAAGAGAACGTAATGTTTTTAAATCAGAAAACAATTGTTTGGTTGTTGTACTAAGCTGATGCCAGATTGGATCTATTTGTAAATGTAATTGCTTGTGAAACTTCTTTGCTATTGCATTCTCCACAGTCAATTCATCTAAATCTAAATATTTATTGAGTCTCTTTAATTCTTTCACAGTATAATTCATAATATCAAGCAAAGTAGTTTGAATGCTCTGCATTTTTGGTGTGAGCTGCACATGTAGTTCTATAACTTCGGGTTCATGTTTAGATAAACAATTATTAACCGTTGTGTGAAAGCGCGGCCATAAATATAATTTTTTCACAAACAGAGTTTTCATGACTCGTTCTACTTGTGAATATCCAACTGTGAAGGCCAGTGATGAATTTGTGAATGCTTTGATAAATCCAGTTTTGTTATTTTGTCTGTATAGACGCAACGCAAATGCCTCTTGATAAGCATTCAAAATATTATGAGCTCTATATACAAGAATACCAGTGACTAGATGTAATGGAACTCTGTTTTTTAACAGATCTACCACCAAAATACGACCGGATATAAAAAACACTCCACCCTCCAAATACATTGTTTCCCTATTATATTTAATAACTTTTATTAAATGTAAAAAATGATAATGTTAAAATGTGATAATTTTTTAAATTTATTTCACAAAAAAATTTATTTATTAATGTCATAAATGCATATGTAAAACTATGATACTTTTCCATTTTACCTATCATTAGAAGAACATTCGGCATTGATTACACGCGGTAATGTACTTGTTCCATAACTCTTTAGTAAATCAATAAAGTAATGCTCATCATGATCATTGGTTCCCAGGACTATAACTAGATTGCCTGGGTCCGAGTAAGCTTTTATCACATTTGCAAAAACAGTTTCTATACCAAGACCCCTATATTTTCCAATAAATAATAAGATTATATATTTTCACATGAGATATATATATAAAAATAAAATGAAAGAAGATATACTTACTTGGCTGTAATAACTAATCCATCTTCCTGAAGAATTTCAAGGAAGATTTGATTTTCATATTCTAACATGTTTGTTGACTAGTTGACTAGTTTTCAACTAGTTTTCTAAATTTCTTAATTGTTCTAACATTCAAAACAATAATCCAAACAAAAAATCCAAGAGATGTCGCAGGTGAGCAAGAAACAAGATATGTGCTTTCTAAAATAAATGAACACAAATGAACAAGATGCTTACCAGATGAAATAAGAAAGACAACTTTACATAATAACTGATACAGCATGACTTACTCTACTATCCCGATCTTTGTAAGTGCCTCCTGATGCTTGATCGTAAGGTACAGTATCACCTTCGATCAGTATTTCGGATACCAATAGAGTATATTTACTAATTTCATGAGATGGATGGCCATAAACACCAATGCTCACAGGCCGTTTGAAGCTGTATATCAAAATATTAAAGAATTAAAATATTAAAAAAATAATAAAATAAATTTAGAAAAAAAATGCAAGTTACGATATACCTCTTAGGTATAAAAATAATATCTTCTCCACAAGTTGTAGATTGCAGACAATAATGGTCTGGCTCATATGTCGGCTTGCTTATAGTTTGTGATGCATACAAATCAGCATCTCCTGTTCTAAAAGGAAATAAATCATATTGTACATTGTAACGAAGAAAAAGATATTTTATCTATTACATATTGGACAACAATGTAAAAGACGTTAATGATCATGACATAATTTAACTTCCACTCACAGTGATATCAACCGTATCTTAATGTGACCGTCATACGTCAAACTGTAATACTTATATGAGCCACCAGGTACATCGTCGCTAACGTAATGCAATAATTCCTCATCCAACGCTAATGCGTAATAGGTTATCTAAAAGTTCAACAGAGAGCAACTTTATGCAGAAATCTCACGAGATTCAGATTTTGAAGGAGATCTCTCGCAGAAGCATTTCCGCATTAGACAGAAGCGTAACCTGATCGTACCAGCGCTGCAATAATAAGCGTTGCCTTCATAATACGGCGTATAACAATGCTATCGGTGAACGGCGGCGACGACACCGATGGATATCAACGTTTTGCATGAATGCTAAAACGATCGTCTAGTTACACAATCGAGTCTCACTTATATATGCATTACATAAAATACGTAAAATTACATATATACAATTATATATGAATTGTATTTAGATGATGCCGGCGGAACATTCACGCGACATTCACGAACTTCGCGATTCGTGATTTGTCGGCTGCATCAGCTGATCAGAAAAATGGCGCCAAGCCTTTCAAAATTTCAAAACGATTTTTAAAAGTAGTAAAACATTATCGTAAATTCTAGAACGTTTTCAAAATGTTCGAAATTATTTTGAACTTATTTAAGACTTATTTAAAGACTTGTTTAAGTTTTTCGGAAATTTATTTTAAAAATATTTTAGATTTGTATAGAAAATGTGTTATAAAAACATTTAACTCGAAAAATCTTGGTGCTACTTAATAATAATTTTCTTAATTAATTGTAGTGATTGTGAAGCATCATATATAGATCAGATTATTGAAAATAAGATAATCAAAATATAAAGATCACAGAAATAAAACTCAAATTTTAATAATTGATGATTGATCATAAAGATAATTTAAAATATAAATTTGATTGGGATAATGTTACAATACTTGACAAAGAAAAAATTTTTAATAAACACCTAATGTTTTGATATAATTCAAATGTAGAAACAAAAGCAAGGTTTGAATTTAAAGAATGATATGGAATTGTTCATTTTTCTGGAATTGTTCGATTTATTTTATATTTATTGGCTCATCATTCAGTTTAAGCAATGTTCATGACAAAATTATTCGTGATTATTATGTTCAATAATCACAGATGAAACATTCTTCAATTGTATAAGTTTTGCCATTTCTTTATATCTTTTTAACAACAATAATGCCAAAAGAAGATTTACAAAAATATTTACGTTACATTTAATTTTTGTATATAATGTTATATTTAATTTTTGTACCACGCGTTGCATCTATAAACAATAATAAAACTTCTTTGATTTCGTTTGTATCTTAAAAAATTAAGAAAATTTTTTTTATTATTAATTTATCATAATTTATTTTAAATAATTATCACAAAATCAAAACTTCTAAAAGTCAGTTGATTTATTGAAAAATATGAAATGCAGCATTAGAGTCCTATAGGAAGCGTTTCGATACTTGCTACCAGTACTGAACTCACATATAAAAAGCGCTTGGTATGCTCAAATCATAGTATGATTATCATTTCTCTCAATTTCTATATTTATATTTTTATATTTATATTTATATTTATATTTTTTTGCTCTTTTAGTAGATCTTATATTCAAATCGTTTATTCTCTTTGCGTTAAGATAAGTGATCGTATTATATTAAACTCTTCTTATGTGTTTTATTAAAAAAAGGAAATATGTTTTATCGTATGGCGATTGAATTTTTAAATTTCTTTCTTACTATTTTAGTGCGAGCCAATTGGCGAAGCTCATCATTATCACGTGACCCGAATTTTGATATAAGAAATCGCGCTTTAACTTTTTCCTTGTTACTTGCATTACTTCGTCAAGTATCGACATCCGCAGTTGTTTCTGGAGTTTATACGCGTCGCGTATGAGATTTCGCGAATTTCTTTCGTGGGGTGCAAACGAGGTTTACAACGACCCCTCGATCGAAGTCGAGATGCGATCGCGGCTAAAGACTCCTCGCCCACGCAATATTCGCTATTCATTGTATCTGTACACACACATACATGCTCGTCATTGCGAGCGAGTGGTATGCCCTCGCGGTGAATCGAACCTAAGGGCGGTATGAAGTGGGGTGCGGACGGCCGCGTGCGCGGGAGAGAGAAAGAGTGAGACAGTGCGAAGGTGGGGAGCTGCGAGACGGGGGTCAAAAAATGCGAGGCTGCGCGCGCAGCTGCTTTGTCTCTCCCGTCGAGCGGTAGCGGTGTGCTGTGGAGGGAGAGGGGAGGGATGCTCGGAACCACGAGGGGGCCACCAAGGGTCTATGAGCGGACCATGGCGGACCAGCGGCGAACTGCATCCTCTCAGTCGGCCGCTGAACCCGCGCGCCGTACGGTTGATACGTATGTGTTTACTGCGCTCGTCCGTCCGTCCGTCCATACTTATACTTGCTCGTTCGCTTCGTGTAGCGTACTGTTTTCCGTCTGTCCGTATCGCTTTTTGATTATCGCCGCGATCGAGGCCGACGCGTTCAAGTGAGACCCCGGCACGTTTTCTCTTTGTATTCCATCCCCGAAATCGTCTGTCTCTCTCTCTCTCTCTCTCTCTTTCTTTCTCCCCTGATTGTCGTCGTTCGACACGGTGGTGTTCCATCCGAGGGAAGAGTGGCAGGTCGACTACGGCTACTGCGTGACCCGGCGAGATCTACAAGATCTATCTCCTTGGATTTTTGGTGGATCGTCCTCGCACACGGCCACACGCGAATCTTCTGCATGGTGAGTACAACTAACGAACAATAATTCGTTTGGACGCCGCATCGACCGGCGACTGCCGATTCTCGCGAAATGTGGCTACCCTCGACTCGTCGCGACGAGTGATTCGCAGGGGAAGATTAAAAGGGACACATAAATGAAGGGCTCGTTTCTCTCGCGAGCAAGAGTTACCTTTACCTTCTCGCGAAAATCAAACGGTAAATATATTGATATTCGAATCTGTCGAGGGAAAGTAGAGTGAAGTTGGCTCTTTTTTTTTTTTCGAAACGCGAATAGAATTCCGGAATTAAAGATAATTTCCATCCATGCACTTGTTCTCTCAGTTTTAGCGGAGCATTCAAGTGATGTCTCATCATCGAAAGTGTATTGTAATCGATGAGAAAGATACATAAGATTTCCAATATGGCGTCTAACAGATGTTTTGCCCTTGCAAAAGATCGTGTTTCTCTGTTCGGACACTTTCGAATTTTGAGTATCGAATAATGAAATAATTTAACATTTGCGCTGATATTATCGGTTTGTGACACGAGCTTCTACGCCATGCCGGCCATTGTAATTTGAACATTCTTTTAAAAGCAAAGTATGCTTTAGATTATGCTTCCTTAACCACAATACCGAGCTAAAAAACTGAATTATCTATGGTTACTGGGTATATCCAGGATTTTTTTCGGAGGAATTTTCATCAATTCTATTAACATATAAACGATAATTTTTTGCATTAATGACTTTTTTAGATATTTTAGAACTTAAAATATCTCCTCGTTTCTGATTTTAAATGGGAAAACATTGGGTTTTATAAATCATAATTTTTATTTCTTTTTTTTAAATTTTGGAGGGCATTTGAATCCTCCAAACCCTTCCCCTGGGTATGTCTTTGTATGGTTATTTTATTAAAGATATATGGATACTATATATTGTAGTAAACGGAAAGCATGTTCATATATATAGAAATAAATATAGCCATTTAACTTTCCATTCGAATAACCAACCAAATATTTATTTAACGAAATCTAATAGAAATATATATAAGTTAGCTTATGCGTTAGATATTTGCAGGTACAAACTATAAAGTGTGTGTATAATTTTATCTTATGATTTTATCGAAGACTAATTTATACATATATATAATAATTTTGCATAAGTTGAAAAGACTGAACTAAAAGATAAAGTCGCGTAAAAAGATAAAATATAAAATAAGATAAAAAATAAATCTATGATGTCTGCATTTTCTTCTTGAAGTAATCCTCACTGACATTCATCACTGAGGGATGTCGCTTTCAGCTTAAACCCCGCATTAGCGTGATCAGCTCCAGTTGTCGTCGACCGCGCTTAATCTCGTAGAACGAGTCATCCTTTTTCTCCTTTATAAATCCGTTTTCACTGTCGCAAAGACGTTATATCACATAAACATCCATTCTCATTACAGATTCTCTGATTTACTTTGTTTTTGAGACAAACTTTTCCTAGCTTTCAGAAAAGATTGCAATTTACTTTTCAATTTTTAACATGCTGTACTTAATTTAGAACTTCATCTTTAAGGGAGACGAGAATTATTTATTTTTAAAACCTTACAATTTTTCTTTGAAGACATAAGATTTATTAGAAATTTATTATATTCCTTGGCTCAAGATATGACATCGTTTCAGCATTGTTCTTAAAAGATTAATGAATTCAATGATGAAACGAAATTGAAAAATATAATTTTATTATTATTCGGAATCTATTAAATATCTATTTAAAAGTCATTCAAGATGATTCTTATGCTTCGCTATTAAGATTTATTATAATTTAATCTGTAATGTACTTTTAATTTTTATGATTAATTTTTAATTTAACGATAAAACGATTTATGATTAGAAATTGATGAACCGAAGAATATGGCTTTGATTTTTATTTTCTTAATTACGAAAAAAATGATATATTCTTTTGATAATTCGAAATAGCCTTCGATGATTTTGGAAAGTAGCAAGGAGATAAACAGTCTTTTCTATTATGGATAAGATAGCCACTAGCAATATTTTCCTTTGGAAAGATCAGTTCTAAATGGCTTTGAAAAGCTGTGATGAGATAGACATTCGAGATGACGTTTTGGGATACCCAAAGACGTCTAATAATAAAAGCTCGCAGAGTGACTCGCTAATGAGTACGTCGCGAAGAAAGGGAACGGCCGCGCTCGTCGAGTTTTCACACGTGCACGCCAACGCGAGCAAAAGTGACGCAACAGAGAGAGAGAAAAGTGCTCGCTATCGCGGAATAAAGTCGGGTTTTTGATTGCGCGCGCTTCGCATGCAATCTCGCGTTGTAGCGCCTCTGCTGGTCTGTTGTCTGTCGCAATATTCGCCAGACCGCTTTTTTGTACAGTCAAACAATTCTTCACTTCGAAAGCCATTGGTTAGCGATTAACGCGAAGCCTCCCCTTGTCCAACGAGAAGGAGGAATCGTATCTCGATCTTCAAAGAACCGAACGTATCGTATTACTGAACGCGATAACGAGTCGCGCAACGACGCATAATTATCATGCGATTATTATCGTCGTCGATTATTATCGTTGTCGATGCGCTTTCGGATAAATGCATTTCCGTGTATCGATCTCTCGCCGAGAAAGTCATCGGCGTATCTCGATGATCGCCGATCGCGCGTTACATGACGTAACGCGACATTTTCATGTTTTCCGCTTCCTCCTTGTTTTCCGCTTGTGGGACCGGTCTCCTTACCGCGATCGCGCGCGAGTTTACTTGAGACTTTTCGCCGGCGCCCAGATGCGTGCGTATCAAATGTATCATGTAAATGTAGAAGCCGGGAGGTCGCGCGCATTGAATAACAACGCGCGTTTCCTCGCCGGCTCGTTCTCCAGCGCGCAAAATTGTGCGTGTCTCGCATGATATAATCATAAGTGGTACTAAGAATGGGATTAACATTATACGAACTGGAGCTGCAATGTTATAGAGTCACGCGTGTGTCACGCGCGACGCGTTTTACCATGTGACAAGCCCTTGTTCCTTCTCCTGTACCTCGTTACTTCCTCCGGATGAGAAATACAATGAGAAAAAAAAAAGGGCAAATTATGGGCCGCACGAAGTATGTCTTCATATGCGTATGAGGTTTTTATCGGACCCTGTACGTATCTTCAGGAAGTAGGGCTCAGCTGGCGAACGTTGACTCTGACATTTTCTCAACTCGTCTCTCTATTGTTGAAACATATTGTTTCTCAGAGAATGACAATTTTTATATACGTACCATGTTATATTTAACGCCACCGATATATTCAATACGAGATATCGCTGATATTTCTAGAAATTATAATCTTAATTAAATTTTCAACGCTGGACCTTGTTAATTAATTCGTTGCTACAATGAAAGATTCAACGTCGCAACGTTTCGTCCTTCCGTTTAGACGATCTTGATAACGTAAGTCATCAATAATCGCAATCCAGCATAATTGCCAGCGTAATTACTACACAACATTCCCATTCACGGGAGGAAAGCTACTGTCCGCGGCTCTTTAGTCCGTAATTAAATGCGAACTTGCGTTTCTACGCTCTTAAGTGTTAATAATAACATCAATTATCGATAATCGCGGTTTACAACTATAATTCCGATCGTATTCCCAAAATTGATACCTCTCAGCTCATAATTGAATGCGACGTGCGAACGAGATGACGTTTAATCGTAGCGGCGTTGTCATCGAGGAACATCTGGGGAAGGACTTTCGCGATTAGTTCGATTACAGAGCCGCTCGAGAGCGCGAACCGCCAAGTTATGCCAACTCCGATATTAGTGTCGCAGTACGACAATCGATCTTTCCGGCCAACCCGTACTATCGCGAAACTTTCGCTGTGGAAAATCCCGACTTCGCGTCTATAAACCCTCGGAATCTTGAATAAACCTTCGTGATGAAACGTACAAGATATTAAAAGATATAACGAGATAAAATATGAAACCTTTAAAGGTATGCAAATCATTCTTTATATATTCCGCGTAACTTCCTTTATTCACACAAAATATTTTATGTATATTATTATTATTATTATATTATAGCATAATGCATATATATTTCTTTTTACTTGCAGCCAGGAAAAAAATTGAAAACATTTCCTTTCCAGCAATTAGAAATTTGAGGATAAATAATACTTGAATTATATATTATAAAATTATAAGAACAATAAATAAGTAATATGGACTAAAAAATGTTAATACTATTTAAATTATTAAATAAATTAATGTTGTAACATTGTTGGCAGAATGTATTTTTTTAAATGATCTTAACAATATTACGACATTTCAAAAAAGCTTATTTCAAAAAAATATTTAGATTTTGGAAAAATGCAATTGTCATATTCAGTAACGTTGTTGCTGTTATATAGTATTCAGTGCTACTTCGCTTCTTACTATTTTGTAAAACTAATCGCAGGAATTTAAATTTAAAAAATATAAAATTATAATTGTTAAACCTATTTCTCTCGTTTTCTCTCAGTGTATCAGTTATTGTTACAAATGAATTATAAATCGAACCGATTGGAAAACTCTGTATCAGCAGTGTTCGATAATGAACATTGCTACATCATGAAATAATAGTAGATTTGATTTGAGGTAAAAATGCGGTACACGTGTACGAAGATATCCAAGGCATTAAAAAACGATGTCCTTTAAAGCCAT
Source organism: Pogonomyrmex barbatus (assembly GCF_055798465.1). Classification (NCBI taxonomy): domain Eukaryota; kingdom Metazoa; phylum Arthropoda; class Insecta; order Hymenoptera; family Formicidae; genus Pogonomyrmex; species Pogonomyrmex barbatus. Next base: position 6,615,880 of record NW_028297099.1, on the reverse strand, counting down.
CGCTAAGAAGCGCAATCATATCTAATCGAACTATCTAATGGTATCTAATGGTATCACCGCTTTATCCGGCAGATTTCATTACGTACATTCGCGATTTCGTATTGAGCGCGACATTTAGAATAAAGGGTAGCCGTTTATCCCGGGATTCGATCCCATTCGACATGGAATTTTATGACGCGTTTTCTCGCGACCCTTAGTTCCGTATTTCTATCCATGTCTATTTAAGTCCATTTAACGGTACATTTAATCCCTATTTTTAGACTTTACGATACGAATATGTTATGTTCAAACGGGGAAACCGGTGAGAAAACGAGTTTCTAATCGGGTCGACCAATAAATGAAACCCAGAAAAATCACGGGTACGCGTCTATTTATCTCAGATTTGCGCACGCCAATGAGAGGCGGTGTCGATATTTGCGTAGCTTATCGATTTACCCTCAAAACCGTGTGCGTTTGCCAAGCGAGGCACCGCCGTAATTGCACGATGAGGAAGTAATTCTTGTTTCCAGCGTTTCCCTTTTTTTTCTTTCTCCTTTGTCGTCACGCGCACAAATTCGGGTTCTGACTTTAACGCTTTTCTCGTAAATCATTCCGCCATGCCGAAGCTCTCTCTGCTATTGCTTCTGAAAACATCCCGGTGGCCACGATCACATTAACTCTGCCTCGCAAAAGCGTCATGCTGCGCTCACAAGGTTTATACCTTGATAGGCAGGAAATTCATAATTTATTACGCCTTCAATATGTATATGAATAACTTTTGTATTACAGAGTAATTTCTAATCATTTATATATATTTTTAAAAAAACAATTTTTATTAATTATCGTTAGTTCTATTATTTAAACTATCATATTTTCTATTGTTATGTAACTTTCCTTGAAGATTTTTGTTGCAAAAACCTTTTAGCCAGAAAAAAATTAACTATTGTACAAAATATAACTATTTTTTTAGAGAATGCTCTCCGTGTGTATGTTTACGTTTAAAACTATATGTATAATTTGAAAGCATTCAACGGTGACGGTCGTTGATTACAGATCCCATACGTTTTATGAGACACTAGTAACACGTTTATTCCGTGTTTCCATTATCTCGCACACAGTAGAGCTATTCGTAACATCGGCTTACGCCGACACAATCGTTTTCCGGACGTTTAAGCCTCCCCTCTCCTCCGTCGAAAGCACTTTGACCACTGGATAATCGGATAAACCTTTTAAAACGTCAGGTCGTCCACATGTTGAGATATTTCATATTCATGCGGGGCAAGGGGGAAAAGGGACGAAGCGAGCCCTCAGGTTGGACGCATCTTTTTCCGGATTTGTCACGGCGTCCGATACGCTGGCCCTTAAAAGTTTCGCTACTCGTACATGAACACGCGTGCGCGGGCTTTTAATTGGCCATATTTTTAGCTCCGGTGTCCGGCTTGCCCGTGGCGATAAATTTCTCCGCTCCCTGACTTGGGCGCAATCGGCCGGCATTCCCTTCCTTCACCCCCCGTCGTCGTCATGGTCATCGTGAATCTTGTACCTGGCCCTATACACCTGGAGGATAGGTAGTGGCGTATCCCTTTCCATCGGATCCGATCTGAACGTCGTTCCGTTGCTCACGGCTCGAAAGCGGAAGGTGGAGAAACTGAGGAAAAGAGAAAGAGATTATGGCTCGAGTACGAAGGCGTGCATTTGCAATAAAGTACCGATCGCGATCGACCGCCTGCTAGATAATTAATATGCTTAATGGACTGACGATGCCACGGGGAAATAGCGAATGAGATACATCTTACAGTCGTAGACGTCTACTGTTAATGCGCGATGCCGAGCTCTAGCCGAGCATAATATTAAACTAGTCGCGAGCGCCATATATAGATACAACCAGTCGGAATAAAGACATTCGCTGTAAAAGCAAATAAAATTTTAAAGCGAAAAAAACCGATTAAAGATTCTTCCCTCCGTTACATTGCGAAATTATTACTTCATGCCGATCTACGCGAACGTGTAATAAATCAAGACGGTGTATCAGTGTATTTCCCCGCTTCGTTTGTCGGAGTAATTTCGGAGAAGGTTCTTTACGCGAAAGCCTTATATTTGAAAGGTTGATATATTTATCACTTTATGCGACATCGGTATATGGCAAATCTCAGGAACAAGGATGAAACGATACAATACATACTTATTCATATCGCCGTTTCTTTCCGCATGATTGCGCGAACGCTGCAACGAAAGCTGCGACACTCTTTCTTTTCTTCGCCGTTGCGCGTTTCCACGTCTCGTTACCTGGTAACCCTCGCGGGACGCGAGGAATCGGAATCAGGGATCATTGCGGAGAGTAACTCGCGGCACACGGCAGGACGAGGAGGCGGAGGAGGCCGCATATTGTCGAGGCGTAACGGATCAGAGTGAAAGTCCGAGACACGACTCGCGCCGCTCGCTCGCTCGCTCGCTCGCTCGCTCGCGAGTCCGTCTCTCTTCGAAGAGGAGCCTTCGAAAGCGCGATATCGAACCACGAATCGAACAGGTCCGAAATAGTCGTGAACACATTTTCGCACCCGGCTGGCAGGCGGTACTTACGCAATTACGAGAGTGTACCTCGACTCGTATCGTTTTTTCTCTCTTTCTTTTTTGTCTTTCTTCCTTTCCTCTCCAGTAAACTCCCTCACCGCTCGTCTCGCTCGGACACGCGTTCGTTTTCGTTTTCCTCGCCGTTTCGCTCGCCGACGAGAGGCGCGCGTGCGAAATGCATGCACTTCCGACCCGACTGCTGACCAACCACACCGCCACTTACGCGTTTCACTCATAGCGAAAGGGGTTTTCGCCTCGCGATGTTTCAGCGGGCTATTTTTATCGTGCGATACTCTTCTGCGCCTTCAGCGAATTTACAGAGAGGGTATATATAATTCTCTCTTGCCAGATGTTGTTGCGACGCTTTGAATTCGGGAGCTTCCGAGCTTTCATGATCTCAAAGAGAATCGCTCTCAGTCGTTCGATGTATCTCGCGGTCTTTCGTGATTCTGTATTTATTGGATTGCACATTGGAACTCAGACTCGCAGATGCAACTCGTGCGCAACAAGTGCCTATGTGTTACTTGTTTCGAAAGTTCAAGTGACGGAAGTGCATCCTACTCCGCGTTCGCGGAATTGCGACAGACACGGTATTAATTGCTGAATCGGAAGACTGCTGTGTCGCGATTTGTGACTCATGATGCCTACGTTTCTATGTCAATGACAGGATATAAGTCGTATATTTGCCGAACGCCAAATTGGACTAGTTTGTGTAGGTTGACAAAAGGTTGAAACTCGTTCGAGATATTTGAATGAAGTTGATATTTAGTTCGGTTACAAAACTCCTACAAAAATACCGAAAGAACGATTTAGAAGTAGAAACGTGGGCACAAATATTGAAAATATAATCTTAGTGCTGGTTCTCGCTTGTATATTTAACATTTATATAGATAAATACGTACCGACGATTTCGAAATGTCAGAGGTGTCTAAATATCAGAAATATCGATGCTCGATAATGAATTAAAAAAATACGTTAAAATACGAAGTTCTCCACATCGTTCCTTTTCAGACATCGTATACTGTTTTACTACAATACAAACGAATGCAAACATTACTTTAATCCGAGATTTGATACCAACCGTTATTGTGTTTGATTAAAGAATTCTCGGTCGATAAGAAGACCGAGTCCAGTTGAGCCCGACCTGGACTCAGGTCGAGTGCTTTCGCGATGGCAATCTTCATCTTCATCGAGAAAGTCTTTCGCTACGAGAAAGTCCCGCAACTGCGTAAGGCGTAGCGAATGCCGCGTCGAAACAATGATCGGTATTCGGAGCGTGCATTTATTTAAATCACGAAGAGAGGCAAGTGTGCTGCTTCTTGCGCGCCGAGTACGCAGCGAAGAGGTTAAATATATCTGGCCTGGCCTGGCCCGTTCCTCCTTCTATCCTCATTCCTTTCGAACGCCATTCTTCGTCTAAGTCAGAGATTCGAGTGCAGCACTCCAGACTAGAGAATCGCGCGAGGGTCGCCCCGATGACGAATGATCGGCGAAGTTTCCAAGATTAGTTACGGGAGACCATTGTGGGGACCGTTTGTTCGTAAATCTCAAATGACTCACGAGTTAGATAGACTGATCGCTTATCACCGCAGTCACGATATAGAAAATGTCAGATTTAATATCTAAATTAAATCATCTGTGCCGTATAATCGGTAGTCTGCGAGATTTGTGATGTTAATGCGCATTTACGGTCTAATTCTGGAAATGCGGTTTAACGTCATTACTCAGCGTACCGTAGTTAATAACGATCCGCTTAATTTGTATGAATAGGACGTTCGGTTTAGTGGTTTAATACGCTTATTGGCGGAAAATCGAGCTCCGAGATTGCGAGATCGATTATTTAGAAAACTCATTGGATTAAAACATTTTCCTAATTAACGCTGATGGAAGGGTAGTCGGCGGAGGGGAGGGGGAGTGGCTGTGTAAGCATAAAGCGCCGCCCAAGGAAAATATTTGGGCCGGAAATTACGGGTAATATTTTCGCACTCCAATAATAAACTAACCTACACTCGCGGTTATAGATAGCGAGCAGCGAATCAAACGAATAATGAACGTTAAATTGGAGCTGACGAGCGTAGCTTTCGTTCGTCGACGCGTGATATCATCCCCTCGCGTAATCTCGATTTATTTCTCGCTGAATTTCAATTGCGGGAGTCGTGCGTTGAATCATAACGCGCGCGCTACATCCGCGTCAATTGGAAATTAATGTACTTTGATAATTATATGAAACGAATATTTTTGAAGCAAAATATTCACAGTTTCACGATAAAAAATATATTCCCTCTGTGCGTCACTTTGTGCGCGAGCGTATTGAACGGCAACTCAATCGGCTTATTTATCCGAATTTATATCTACGAGGGATTTTATGTCATATAATTGAAATTACGCATCGTGTCTCGTACAATTTTACATCGTATAATTATACATCAAACTCCTTCGCTGATGTTTACGAATAAAACTGATAAATGTTTTTTATAAAATTGTGGACATTTCGCTTCAAGGGCAATACATATATGAGCAATCATCAAACCATACTTATTTCTATTTGATGGGTACGTAATATACAAGTGTACGATATAAGTAAGCGTTTTTCACTTTGCACTCTTTAAAAAATACGACTGCAATTTGCAGCGAGTAAAATGCCGATGCATCTGCGAAAAAATATGCGCGGTAAGTGCCGCGGCGTGTACAAATGGGAAGTGTGCGGTTCGCCCGTGGGTGCTTGTACGATGTGGAAAGAGAAAAAAAAAAAAGGAGTACGAAAGTGCAAGTCGTTTGCGTAACGCGTGAGTTACTTACGGCGGCGTTCACACCGCCGGTAACAACGCGGTAATACGTCGGTTAAACAACTGTTATAGTCGTTTCACTGTTATGATATTTTAATAGCTCACCAGCAATAATGCTCGACGTGACGTAAGATTATTTAACAGAAACATCAACAAAGGCATCAACGAGAATATTAAACGAGAATCGTTTGTTTATGTTCGAGAAAAAGTTCGGATCGTTCGTAAAATCCAAAATTTTCCGTATTCGCCTCAATCGAGTAATTTCCAAAGAATACAAATCCAACAATTTGCGTCTGATTTAATGATGACAATACGATATTCGCAAACGGACGTTACATGACGCGTGTATACGTATTACAAGATTTCTCACGACTGATGAAAGTGACTTCCCCGATCGACCTCTCCGCACTCGATAGCACCGACGTTCCTTTAAGGCTTCTGTTTATCACGGGTATCGCTTTACGGGATTGTTCGCGCAGATAGACGGCCGGCAATTGGAGCCAAGGTTCGCTTTGAGAAAGTTACGACCTCGACGACAGAGGGTAAAAATTTTGACAATGCCGTGCACGCAGGGGCGATAAAGTTAATAATAAGATTATATGAACACACCCTGGTTTTATCACCTGGTTTTTAGAGATCACTTGTTGCGGTTCTCCCACACGCGATAATAAATTTAAATCGTATTTCAAGTAAGTATTTCTTGCCGGAATGAATAAAAGAAATAAAAAAAAAAATTAGAGATAAAAAGGATATCTCATGAAATTTAACGATAACGGTATTAGCGGTCTACTTGTTTTTCTATCTGATGTAAAACTGTGGATCGATTATGACTGACAGCCAGATGGTTCGAGAAAGATTAGAAAAAGATCTTAGATGTAAGACCTACAACGACACGATATTGCAAAGTCATCTTTTCACAGTGATGGCAAGAGCTATTATTTACCGAGTTTTCAGGCCGTTATGTCATATCGCGTTATTAGTCTATCATTAATCCGTACCAATATGAAAACGCAAATATTAGAAATTACATGTTGCGTAATGCAATCATCCTTTAATCATACACGTTCTTAACAAAAAAAAAAAAAAAGAAATACTCCCATAATCTCCCAAATTACAATTCACACGCGTGATTAAGCAAAATATGCATAACTACCCACGATTATAACGTGCATTGTTGGCATTCATCTGTTTTCCCGAAGATTTTGTACGATTGTAGTTAATTATAGCAATTGCTGCCTGGTATGCATTATCGCGGAATGCAGTTATGCAAACGAGAAGAGAAATGTTCCCTTTGAATGGAGCATGACGCGGAATGAGAGTAACGAAATGTTGCGGCAAGAAGTGGTGGGAATCAAAGGAAAAAGAAGTCGCTCGCAGAAAACGATCCTCGCAAATCCCGTCGTTCCGATTGTCATCCATTGACGACGGATCTCTGTGATCGGCACGGTTCTTCAACGGCTATCGTTCACTTCCCACGGCCAGATCCGATCCTAACAGCCGATGGTGTCTCTAAACATGCCCGGCTGAAAAGGCGGAGGCGGTGCTGCGAGGCCGGATAAGTGTCGGCCCGTCTCCCTCGGCGTGAGGTCGGGGCAACTCAAGTGTTAAACTCAATTCCGTCAGGTTCAACCTCGCATTCATTCTCGAATCCCGTCCGGACGGAGGTTTTCGAATGACGACGTTCTGTGCGGGGCACGTTCTGTGCGAATCGTCAGTCATGCGTTTCCGAATGTATATCTTTGTAAACGGCATCTTCGAGGACAATGCGATCCTTTCGAAACGGTTTGACCACCAATGGTGCGATTTTCTATCGGATTTCTTCTCGGAGAGAAGATCATAAGAAATTCAGCGTTTTCTAAATATAATAAATGTTGTACAAGAATATATATATATATATATAATAATTTAAAAAATAATTATTTGATATATCACATTCTTTCTGTTAATAATAATAATTTCTCAAGCCGGAAGTAACGATGAAAGATAAAATCATGATAGAAAATTAAAAGAATCTTTCTTGGTTTTGTTTCATAAGTATTGGCTTGAGAAGAATATTCATACCGTAGAGAATATTATATATATATATATACTGCATTTCTGGCAACATTATCTGGCGTGAGTCATCGCGGTGCTTCTCTCGCCGCGGTGAGTTACCGTTAACTCTTAACACGACGACGTTGAATCCGCGAGCACGTGAGAACACGCCTTTTTGCCGCGCTCGTTATTTCCGTCAGCGACTCGGCTCGTTGTTTGTTTACTCGAAACTTTTTCAAAGCTCGAAGGCCTTTAAAGAAAACGCAAAATAAGTCACGCCAAACTCGTCCGAACGTCTCCTCCAGAAAACGTCGGAAAATAAGGACGTTCGATTTACCGAAGCTTCCCGAGACTCTCTCGTTTGCGATACAGTTCATCATTTTACGTATTTCCTTCGCAAATTTGCTGAAAAATTTCTTTCCTTTTCGTATTAGGAAAATTTCGCACCGCCTTTATGGTGAACATCAGTCACGTCTCGTCTGGTAGTGGCGTAAGAAGTTATGAAACGTGACGCGAGAACATATAAAACGTCTCCTCAATTACGAGCTCGCTCTATTCAGACGCTCAGACGCGTCTAGCGAAATTGGCTTTTCTTGTCTCGTGCGAATCCGAGAGGCCGGTTTAATCCTTTCCTTACGTCATATTAAGCCGCTTTGTTGAACTTATTGACAAACGAGATAGGAATGTACCGCAATTATTAACGTAAAGTAACGGTGTCGTAAGTTGAAGGAGAGAGGTCTTGATCAATCGTGAAAACATCAGAAATTACCATGAAATGCACTCATAGAATAATATAATATCACGAGAAGCAATATCGAAGTATCGAGAATTATTGTGCTTTCTTTCGATTACAGTTTCTTGACGAATGTGAAATCGCTTTTCCTAATCTTTTCCTAATAGTATTTTTATTTTTTTTTATATATGGTGTTTATTTAAATATTTTTTAAATTTCTATCTCTGTATATATATATATATTTGTAAACGAAAATTTTGTGAGACTGGCTGCGTAGGTTCTCGAATTTCACCGTTTAACTGCGTTGTAATGCCCCGGCAAGATCCCGGTATATCCATTCAGAATTACGAAAGGGTTGAGGGCAACGGGCACGCATGTATTTTTTTTTTTTTCTTTTTCTTCTGAGATACACGCACGTATTGTGCTCGCCATGATCTTTCTTCATAGTCGTCGCCGGGTGGTGCTAGTACGTACGAGAGGAATAAATTGCGTGGGACGTGATGCTTATGGAGGTAATTGAGCACGTGTCGCCTCGCGTTGATGAGCTATTATAAGGATCGCCGAGAATCAGCCGTCTTTATAAAAATTGCCCGTTCGCTTGTTCGCGCGAGCGCGTTTGACAAGGGGACATTACTCGAGACGACGTCGCGCATCAGATCTGACGGGCGCGAACGAGAGAAAATTACGCTACAAATTCGCATTCCGGCGAGGCGAGAGGTCCAGCTGACGACCGGCGGCGCGGACAAAAGTATAGATGACGTCCGGAAAGATCCCTTTCAGGATCGGCTGCCGTATGGCGAACGAAGCGACTTCGCGCCGCGAAGTTCCAAGTCTAAATTTTGCTGGAATAAGAAACGTATAATTGAGATATCTTTAACATTCACTGTCGCGCAATTCGTTTTATCGTTAGCAAGTTTTGTGGACGCATCTCTCTCGAGTTCATTCGCTTTGTGTGTCAAGTGTGCGGCCCTGTCACGCGTATCTTCATAAAACCGTAGCGGCATTGCGGGCCGAGTTACTTGAGTAAATTACTCGACGGTTGTCACATGGAGTCTTTCACTTCCCTCGGATGCGCTCCGCGTAATGTCGCTTTGAAGTCTAAAACCAAAGAACGCGCGGGATCATTCGCACCACGTAGGTCGGTGCATCGCGTGCGTCCGGGACAAAGGAGCGAAACGTAACGTGTAATATGCAAATGTAAGAAAACCGAGTTAAACGCGCAGATGTTTTACCGAACCGGTGAGATGATTATACACAGTGACATGTGAGGAGTGGATTTGGTCTTATTGATCTAGAGACAAAGGAATATATACGTGAAATTTCGACACATAGTTATATGGAAGACAGACTTTACGCGCGCGCGCGCGCGCGCACACACACACACACACACACACACACACACACACACACACACACACACACACACACACACACACACACACACACACACACACACACACACACACACACACACAAACACGATATTATTTTTATTTGAGGAGGTAACAAAAAGAAGTACCAAGATTTATCCATCTCGCGCGTATTAATCTTCCTGTTTAATTTTCAACAACGGTTTTAACTTTCGGTTGTTTTCGACGTGGCTGCGACGTAGGACGCGATACCTTATGCCTTTGCCAACGTCATAAAGCACGGGCCCTTAAGGGCAGCCGTGAGGAAACAATTTTTGCGGCCACTCTTTTGGAATCGGCCGCCGCTCCTCCTTTTTAGCTCCGTTCCGAGATTTACAAGCGGTGCGTCGCGAACGACGAACGAGCGCGGAATTATTTATAATAATTACAAACACGCGAGAAAAAGCTCCGCCGTTGCCCAGTCCGTGCCGTGCATGCAAGCGAGTGGAGACACGCGAGAATGATCCTCCCTGCATCCCTGCACCACGTGTGTGGACCAAACGAAACGCGAGACGTCGGGGATTAATGCCTCGGCATTCATTACTAACATTTGCCGCTTCTTCTTTTCGTCTCTTTACGCGCGACTCTTGGCTTTGGCATGAGAGCATGAGAGAGACGCGGAAGCGTTCTGGAGCGGAAGCTGTAATGAATAAAGGGAAAGGAACATATTGGCGAAAAAGAGGATTCCTAAGAAGTTTTCACGGGGGAATCTGTATTAATGTATAAATCGGCAACCGTGACGAAGTCTTAATTGAAACGTTAATTTATTATTTTTTTCCGAATTGTACATTATTTTACGCATTGAAGAGACACGTGGTACTTGGAGTATCGTTAACATTTCGCATTAGAAAGCATAAAATTAGGATCTTTTTTATTTCGAGAGGCTCATCACGACGACGTTAACGACGTTAACTCGATCCAGTTTGAGTCTCAGTCACGGCACGGCGACTTTTATCATCGCGAAAAACATTCTCATGCGAAACAAGTTTCATTTGTAAACGCTGCTCTCTCTCTCTCTCTCTCTCTCTCTCTCTCTCCGTTTTAGTTCTCGCTTCGCTACCGACATGTCACTGTAGTTAACCCAATTTAGCGCGATAAAAGGGATGCCCTTTCGGTATTACACAAAGACAGAGCAACGCTTCCTCAGCGGGAAACCACCCTCCCGAGCATTAAAAAGGGAGACACGATTAAGCGATTACGCTTCGCACGTTCCACATTTGCATAATTTCGTGCGTTCTACTCTGATTGAAATCTCGCACGAGGCACGTTTCCCAGAACAATAACTTTCGAAAGATCGTTACGGATATTCGACGTATCGCGCGAGAGTATCATGTGTTGTCGCTGAAGTTCCCTCCCCCCCCCCCCGATCTCTGCCCGCAAATCATTATCTTTAATTCATCGTCAAAAACCCGCGTCAGGTAGTAATTACGTACGCGCATACGTGCCTGTACACGCGGTATCGTGGCACGTGCGTCAGAGTCGGACGGGCGCCAGCACGTGTAACGCCGAAATGGGGCCCACGAAGAAGGCGCGAAGCAGATTGTGCGATCACTTTCGCGAATGTATATTTCGTCCTCCTTTTTTTTTTTTTTTATTATTATTAAAATATTAATGAGTTTCACTTTCTGGATATAATGGATGAAATTCTTGGCTAAATATAGTTTGGAGTAATAAAACGTTCCGCTGACGTCCACCTGCGAGATACTTCAGTTCCTTTCTCCTCAAGAGTTCGGAAATAATAAAATAATAATAATACAATCTCTCTCTCCGCGTACACGATGAATAGCTATTTAAAGTGATAAGAGCACGCGCGCTCCTACGCGTGTGTTCATTTATAAATTTTACTCTTCGACGATGGTTCTCGATAATAAGATAGTAACACGAAGCGTGTCTCTCTCTCTCTCAATGGATCTTCAGGAGAGAGAGAGCTTTATTTACCGAGTGCGCGGCACTCGATGATAAAACTCCCCGGGAGTGGACACCTCGCCTTAGCCTGGAGGTCCGCCTGGACGGGATGGAAATATTTGACTCTTGCCCTCTCAAGTACACGCACAGAGAAAGGCGAACTCTTCCGTGCGCGTGTGCGCGCGCGCCCGCACGCACGCACGCACGCACGCACGCACGCACGTACGCATATATACACGTACTCACGCACGTACTCACCCGTTTGCCCATGTACCTGCGTACGGGTCGCACGTGTTACATGCCGGTGTCGCTCGGGCTTGACTTATGTGTGCAGCAGCTGCAGCACCGCAGTGTCATTGACATCGGCAGCGCACACCAGTTTCCACGTCGCGCTCACTCACGCAGCCAACCAGCCAGTCAGCCAACCAGCCTACCTATCCACCACCACCACTATCACACCACCACTACCACCACCATCACCACCCGACTCTTGTCCTCCTACCGATCGTACATTACACGCGAGGACGATTATAGCCCCAGCACGCTAACCGGCTGGCTGATGTTCGCTGTTCGCGCTCGCGCGCGAGGATCCTCCCACCCTCCTCCTCGTTTCTTTAAACTTACTTCGCGAATTCGCTTCGGATTATCTTAAGGATTCTCTTCTCTTCGCTTCTCGTCCCGATCCTTTCCGAAAGGAAAGGATTTCTGCGCGCAGCTACTGATAGCTCAATTGCGAAACTGTAATGTTGAGTACATTATTTAGTATTGTTGCGCGACATAAAGAATTCGAAAAAAATTTTTTTTTCTCTTGATTTTTTCAATTTTTTTTTTTTTTTCCATTTATCTTTCCTCTACTTTATCAATTTTGTCGTCGGAATTGCACGTTCTGCTCGTCGAATCAAGGGGTTCCACGTATGAGTGTGGGTGAGAGACTTCTTTCCGGGCGGCTTGGGTGGCGATGATTTATATCACCGCATCCGGACGTACTTTGTACTTCTCACGACACTGACTCGTGCGCTGTCGTCCGAGCGAATGAGAAATTCCGTTTGAATTGAAAACGACACAACATTTGTATTCGGCGAAAACGGAGCACCGAGAAGTTTAAATTTATTTTGTAACGATCGCGTTCGATTTTTTCGGAGAAGCACGCGAGAGAGAGAGACACATTTATTGAATTCGAATGTATAATAAAATATTTCTCGATATGCTTGGTTTGCAAAATCTATCTTCTCGTTAAAAATATCTCAAATACTAAGATATTTTTATGACAAAAGTCGTTAAATGCAAGATTCACAATTTCATAATAGCGACGAAAGTGGAATGAGTAAGGCGTCCAAATTTTCTGAGAGACAGAGTTGATGAGATGAGCCGAGTATCAAGAACATGAAAATACGTCGACAGCAGAACGATAATTCTGTTTAGTATGGAAATTGCAGGAACATCGCGAATATAATTTTGGGGGAGGAGCGGCGCGCAGCGAGAGGCGAGAGATGATGAGAACGGCGAGGATAACTTCGGGTGATTCATGTCGAAGTGATCATCCGAAGTGATCATCCGAAGTGAGTGAAAGTAGATTACAATTCTTTCATTCTTTAACGCGTCTCGTTTTAAAAACATAAATTCCTAAATGATGGATAAGCGGTTCGTTCTTTGAAATACCGGAATCTGAGAGGCATCTGAGAGTTTTGAATACGTAAGATTCTAGCGTACGCGACGTCGAAAAGAGAGATGGCCAATGACACCGCAATGGAACCTGAGTCACGTGTCAAACATCGGCTAGATCCAAACTCGGGATCCTCTTTCTCCAGGAGGTCGCTCCGACTTTAGGATTCCACGCATCTCGCTTCGTGACGTGCTCGTACCTCGTACGCCGGACGAGAGCTTTCCGAGACTTACAGGCAATCATTTTTCAACGTTCTTCCAGTTGCCTCTTTCGCCTTCCTCCTCGCTCTCGGCGGAGTTAGTCACGTCTAGTCACCTCCTGCCAGTCCGGGGTGCCCTTCCTTTGGTCGCTTCCTTTCTCCTCTCGCCTCCTCGCGCCTCTGACTTCGCATCTCCGCCGAGTTGCCGCCGTTCCTGTTATTTTTATTTCCGCGCGGACTCTGTCTCTCTCTCTCTCTCTCTCTCTCTCTCTCTCTCTCTTCCCCCTTATCTCTATCCTTTCTCCCCTTCCAATCTTGCTCCTGTTTCGTCTTCCCTGCCTGCGCTGCCTACCTCGCTCCCCTCTACCCCTTGGTCGTCGGAGTCTATTCCCATTCGCCGAGCGCGATAGTAGCGCGGCAGTGCTGCCGGAACTGGTCCATCGGGAAAAGATTCTCCGGGAAGAGGCAGGTCTAACCGGAGAATCGCAACTTTAATCTCGCTGTCGGCTCACATTCCGGATTCCAACAGCTCTTACCGTTGACGAGGTTTCCCCCCTCGCGAACTATATTGAATAAATAAAGACTTTCGAGCGTGAAGGCTGCGATTCGCGTGGCTTTTTCTCGCATTTCGAGATAAATAAATGTTTTCGGCACTCGTTTCTTCAGAGTTCTTTACTTTATTGTAAAAATTATTTTTACTCAGAGTAAATGCTCGATGCAATTTCTAGAAGCACGTGTAGTTGTTAGAAATTGTTAAAGATCAACGTCTCGCCGTTTAATCTCAATTCGAAAATTTACACTTGTATCCTGACTGATATTGTAGATTAACTTTTATCTCGATTTAAATATGTATTCTTTATAAATATGTATTTTTTTTTTTTTAAATAATTTTTCGAATTAGAAGAAGAAAAGCAAGTTAAACCGAGATTAATCATACATCGGAATAAATGAGCATGATTCTTACGGAAATGATAAAGGGCACGACGAAGCTTCCGCGAAAGGCCCTCCGCGTGGAACGAGACGATCGTTCATTTGGAAATTAAGAAACCGGTTTGGCGCCTTTTCTCGCCGCTGAGAGAGTTATTGAATCGTCGAATGTGCCGGTGCATGCATTGTTAACCGGGCCGAATGGCAAGTGCCTTTGTCCCAGATGGATACATTTTGCCTGTGCGACGGATCATCGTTGGCACCGACAATGAATTCGAGAATTCCGTCCTGTATACCGCCGCCGGTCATCGAATCAAGACAAAGCCGTGCCTTATCTTTGTTCTTGTTTTATCTAATAATTTTTATCAGAACATATTGATATTACTATTTGTATGACAAAAATTATGAGCGTTACTTCCAATTACGATAATAATTTTTACATAATTTTTATGATGATTTTCCTATTTGAGTCGTCATCCATCCTAAACGATATTGCGAATTAAGTGACTCGTTTTCCTGAAAATATAAACGCTTCGCTTCCTAGGAGGGTGACGACGGCCCTGGTGCTGCAATCAGCTGGTCCAGTCCCAGCACTGTTGCCAGACGTTATCCCTCCGCCGTCGGAGGCTGTCCCATGCCTTTTTTTGCTTTATCCGAGTCTTCTATATTCGCGTCTACAGAAGTGCGTGCGCCGACACGCACGAGCACGCTCGAACGCGCTCGCACATGCACGCGGTCGTGTACATAAATGGTCGTCGTATCTCGCCCCATCTTCCCTTTATATATATATATATATATATATATATATATATATATATCCTACTCGGCGAATTCTTCTGCGAGTGATTTTTGCGTGATTATCGCGAATCTTATTTAAGCTATTTATTTAGCCTTCACTGTCGTTTATCACGTACGTTATACGTTTATAAATCTACGAGTGACGGTGCACATTCGATATTGAAAAGAATAAAAACGCAATTATTCGGTAATTATTCTATAATAAACTCGACATTCTTTTTTTTTTTTTTTTTTTTTTCCTTCGTTTTTGAAATGGAAGGAGAACACCGATTCCTGACCTTTTTCCATTTAACACGGACGCGACGCAAAACAATTTACAAATATGAACGAATGAAGAAAAAAAAAGAAATAGAATGCACGCTCGTTCTATCTGTCTAATCTTCTGAGAAGATCTTTCTGAGAATCTAAAATTCTGATATGACATTTGCAAAGAAAAGCGCTTCGTTTACGACGAGAGGGAACTCTATAGAAAGAGAAGTCGCGGCGCAACGGTCCTCGCAGAAGTTTCAGAGTGGTTCTCATATCCCCCGTGTCAATGTGTGCGTGCATGCTGCTGACTTCCTGTCGGAGGATTATTGGCGTGAAATAAAGAAATAAAGAAATTGCACTCCGCGCGCTCGTGCGTGCGGGGAAGAAGATACGCGCGATGCGTGGGATAAGAATGTGATACTTGCATACATCTCTATATCTGTCCGCAGGAAAGATTACGGATAAATCTTTTTGGAATATATGATCTAAGCTTATCTCTCCATTATTACTTAAATCGATAGGGTTATAACGATTTTATGTATCTAACTGTCTCGAACACGTCACGATTTCACGTTACTTTTACACGTAATTGGAGTTTTTTTTTTTTTTTTAAGATGAGTTCACGGTCGGTTTTTTTTTTATCATCGGTACAAATTTCCTTAATGAAATTTCTACTAAATTATTATGATATTCCGTCGATTTGTGGGAGTTTCTAACTGCTTTCCGTGACACGATTCGACCGTTTAATTCACCGCTAATGACTCCACAACGGCGCGTAACCGGGCAAAACCTGTCCGACTTGCGGCCGCGTCTCTTTTTTCGCTATTTTCAGCACGTTACTTTCACGTGGAAGAGATTTTTAAGCCATTCTCGTCCATTTATGCAACGTCCCGTCGACTCTTCACGGCCGTGATACTCGGTAAACGGCCGTGCCGCAGTCGATGCTCTACATAGAAATAGTACAAGGAGCCATTGGGTGTTTCAACGTTTTATGGAAAACATCGCCGATGCTATTTATTTCCCACGGGGAAACCGGACGCGCTGTCGCTTTGCTCCGGGAGATTACGTGAGAACGGAAAACAGATTTTCTAGTAGCCGTCACGATATTCTTTTCCAGAGACGAAGAAGCTCCCATTGCATATAATGACAAAAATTTTCGAAGCTCGGAGAATATCGCGATTGTATCTTGCGGGCCAGCAGTTTCACGAATGTGGTAACAGTGATTGTACGATAACTATGAGTGCTTTATGGCAAATTTTTACGATACGTTTCTTCGATAAGAAATGTCTGAAAAAACTTCTCGTTTCTTTAAGAATGCTTTTTAGTTTATGATTGCAACGTAATGTTTTATGAGTCGTTTATTACGCTTGGTCGCGAGACAGTCGTAAAAGTTCGATATAATATTGGCTGATAATACGCTTAGAATAGACAACAGGCTACAGATTGAACGTGATACGACGCTGTGCAACGATGACGATACTTTTCCCGCGTTTGTTATCCCGCGGCCGATCGATTGCAGGAGCACAAAGCCTTTTGCCGCTAGGCGAAATAGTTTGATTCTTTGTACAAGCACGTTATTTTCGCGTTTATGAGTCCGGATATATAAAACGTTAGGTACATCGATTTTGCTTAATTATATTGTATGTTTGATGGCAACTGAATATGTGATATTATATTTCTCTTTACGCTTTGTTGCATTTATCTTGCTCGATTTAAAGAAATTGAAAATCATATATAACAATGTCATATAACAAATCTAAATTTTTATTTTGTATTTTTGTGTTATTCTTTTTATTGAAAAATATCTTAAAACTCAAATGCTTTATATGAAATATTACATTTATTTATATCTTCATGCTGTTAACAAAATAAATAATACATTTCTCGTAGATTTTATTATTTTGACGCATTATTTCTTATTTTGACAATGGCAATAATGGAGTTACGATTATATTGAAATTTGACATCAAATTATAAATCTGAAATATATGTAAATTAATATTTGTTAATATTAAATTTATGTAAATAATAATAATTAAAATAATTAATATCTAGAAGGATATATAATTGTTGCCTGCACATTAAATAATTATAAATGATTTCCTCCATGAGAGATTGTTCTGTGATTGCTCGATATCTTCCAAAAATCTTCTTTTCTCTTCCTCGAATTCATTCTTGCAGTCGTATAATATTCACGAAATACAATTACGATCGCGCGTATTAATCACTGCAATAAAATAATTGCACTTTACTCGGCACTTCCGACTTTAATCGCATGCGATGTGCACTTTATTACCGCTTATTATAGAATGAAGAATAGTACTGAAAACGTAAAAAATTCCATCATTAATCGCTTGTTTGTCACTTTTTTCGACAGCCATGAATGATTATTAATTATTTAATTAATATTGTTCAAATTAAAAATAATATGAAATCCAATCGTTATCTCATATTGCAATTGTTATTTTAGCAACGCGGTGTTCTGCAAAACAATCATATAATATCTTTAATAATCAGATTTTAAGAGTTATTCAATTTATTGTTGAGTTATTTAATTTCTAATTAAAAATGAGGAATTGTTTGCCTTTTGAAATTGTATCTTATTACAACTAACATATACATTTTCGATATAAGATTTGCATCATGATTTAAACCGATGATTTTAATTCGAAAAATGTCAAAATTACATAATATCCAACGTAGCAGTGAGATAAGTCCGAAGCGTCCAAAATTTAGATCTTCAACAAATATCAGCTCAGCGTTTATCTCTGATTACGTGTTATCTCGTTTCTATCTTGTATCGACGACGTAAGATAGGTCTGACGAAAGTGTTTACACGAAACATGGTACTCAAATTTCGGAAGTAGGTGGTTAAAGCGTTCGAGCCGGCAAGCGAATTTCGCTTCCTCTCTACCTTCGGGTGCGGTGATCATTGGGCCACGAATGACCGGCTACAAAGGCTTCTGAAACAAGCCTCCGTGATTCATTCCACCGTGAGTAATTGACTATCTTAAAGTCCCTAAAGTGTTTTCCATGGAAAAAGTGATGGTCTTAGAACCTTTTCAATTATAAGTTGAATAGAATAATTATAAGTAAGTCGATGAAAGGTATGATTTTTTAATTACGATAATAAATTAGAATATAGAATATAAAAACCGTTTCTCTATTGAACAAATAATATATCTATATATTAAATGAATTAATAATTCATAATGAATAATGTATAATGTATAATGAATAATACATCTATATATTAAATGAATTTTTTCCTGAAGCGAATTTTATCTCGGACTTTTTTTTTATTGAAATTTTATTAAAATTGCAGTGTACGTTGCGTCATCTTTGTTTGTCTCAACTTGTATAAATGTCTTATAAATGGACGGATCTGAGAAACCGGCTGAAAAATGACATGCATATCTGTATATATCTGCCGTTTCAGAACTCGAGAAAGAACGAAAACGACCAGAGGAAAGGAACGAAATTGAGGGAGTTAATTATCTGTTCATAAATCGTGATGAAGATTCCGAGCAGTTAATTGCGCATTCTTACTCGAGCTCTTATTGCGTATGCATAATTATGTAAATATTTCTTACGATTTCTTTCGTATGCCTCCTCCCTCTCCTCCTTTGTCCCGCGGGCACGGGTTGATTTTAATAATTACGCAAACAAAAGGGAGTACAAATCGGGGAAGTCAGCGTCGGCGCGCGCTGGCTTTTCCGATTTGTCCGATCGGCCGATCGACTGATTTTTATCGGCTTTCGGGAGTCGGGGCATTTCGTACGAAGCGCCAGTCCGGTCCCAATTAATGTCTGGCCCAGGGCCAGGACCGGTCAGAATTACTCTCTCTCTCTCTCTCTCTCTCTCTCTCTCTCTCTCTCTCTCTCTCTCTCTCTCTCTCTCTCTCTCTCTCTCTCTCTCTCTCTTTCTCTCTCTTTCTCGCTTTCGGTCCGTTCGTCAGGTTATTAGTACGGCCCATTGTCCACGATCGCTGCGGCCGGGACGATGATCCATAACCATCGTTGCTGGGAACACGAAGGATATGCCGGCCGGCACGTTCGCGGACAGAGGAGGCCACATTACACCACGAACGAAGGTCGACTCTCGTTGTGGGCGAGTGTGTAACCCGATGTTACCTGTTTGCCTGCACCGATATCCGGCGGTGCTCTGCGGTCGTGCATCCGAAGGAAACGTATCGAACGTATTAAATGTGCAAAACGCACAGGATGCCGCGTACTTTCCTCTCTCTCTCTCTCTCTCTCTCTCTCTCTCTCTCTCTCTCTCTCTCTCTCTGTCTATCTCTCTTTCTCTCTCTCTTTCGCCAAGGAAATCGTTCTCCCAGAGAATCGTCTGCATGACTCGGAACGATTACGTGCCGTTTGTACGTTTAAAAGACACGTTATTTTAATAGGCGTATTTACCGGATGTTGCAAATCGGTGTGTTATTTGACGACGCGCGTCCGGAATATCTTTTGCCTTTGAGATAAATCGGCACGTCGTCATTGTAAGCGGATACGTTTGGCGTATCGGTTCGCCTTGCTCGCTTCTGCTCCTTCGTACGCGCTGCCGCCGCCCGCTGATGTAGCAACCTTGTCACGCAGGGGTATTAAATAATTAAGTACATTAACCGGTCGATCGTGTTTGCGCCAAGTTCGCGCGGTCCTCTGTCTTGTTTGGCGTATCGCTAATATGTCTTGCGTGATCACTATTGATTAATGGACATTGGACACGTGTTCGGCATGATGCATCTTAAATTGATGGCTACATATTTTTTAATCTAGAATGATAAGCAGAGAGAGAGAGAGAGAGAGAGAGAGAGAGAGAGAGAGAGAGAGAGCGCAATTGATGTATGTATAAAAAAGAATAAAAAATATTGATATGAATATTTATATATTTATATCAATATTTAAACTTCTTAATTTTAACTTTTAAATAATTTTGTTTTAATTACATTGCTAATTACATTTAAAAACATGTAAGTTTGTGGTATTTATAAAATTAATGAATTATTTTAATCCGACTCTAAGATATCACAGATAGACCCGCGTAGAATTGATGACGCGCATCGATTGCGCGCACAAAGATTATCGCGATTATGTAAGTTAGAGACGTTGATATTAGAGATCGAAAGTTCCTTGTCGTGGGTCAGTGAAAGAAAAGTCATTGATACCTTTCACCAGTCATTGACACACTCACTTGAGATGGCGCGCTCCTTAAGCAAATATTACGTACGAGTGGTGCTTGTCGTTCCACGTGACCGGAATAGACACAAGGAATAACAGATTTTAATGTCTCAATAATAATTCACCTTGCATACGTTTCAATCTAACTCAGAATGTTGAAAAATTCAAAAATCGTTTTTATAGTTCTTATTAAATATAAAAAAAATATATATATAAAAAAAGAAAAAAATAAAGAAATAGAAAAAACCAGCGATATAATTTTTCAACCTTAATGAATTAAAGCGTTCTCTGAGTCTCTATAGATCTTATTGTACGGAGAACATTTTTCTTATCCTCCGAGAACTGCTGTTATACCGGTTGATCATCCGTAGGAGTTCATTACTCCTAGAGGTTTCGATAATGTTGCATCAAGGCTGTAATTGCCATTACGCTTTTGTACTAAGTAAAGAGAGTCGAGGTAAGCCTACAGGTCTCTTAATGACCGGTTGTTTAAAAATAAAAACGCGCCGAAGGTCACTGACATCGAAGTGTGACGAATCTGTGAACGCGGCGAACGGCCAACCTTGGATGCTGACAAAGTGTGAGAAAGCAGCTGGAGTTCGTCGATCTCGGAGAATCGCGCGGCTTCGTTAACTCCAGACGAATAACGTGATTGTGACATCCCTGATGGGGGGGGGGGGTACGTGATCTTCCGCCTAGAATTTCGGTGAATTCGAAGCGTATAGGTAATTAATCGGCTAATCTCCATTAATTTAATAAACGATATGGTTCATAACGGTTATTAAATTAGTAAATCCCGATCATGGGAGATTGGCGATCGACTGGTTAATATTTTAGGCGCAAACGCGCGAATAAATCGTTCATCGGTGAAGTTCGCAACGCGATAATATTTATTCGAAATTAATGAACGCTTTCGGCTTTCGTTGAATTTTCGCGCGGTAGTCGGGGAAACAGGTGAGCCTGCGTCCCGGCTGACATTGTTGATGTACGCCCTTTGAATCGTGCAATCATTCAAGATTCAATACCTGTAATTCACGGAGCTGGGACGTGTGAGCGCTTAATGTTAAGCTATGCTAATGGAATGCGTTTCGAGCTTCCTATACTGTCGGCGCGGCGGCGAGGAGAAATATCGCCGCATTATGCGTATATATTTCGCATATATACTGCGCGCCGTTGCGCGGGCGCGAATGCAGGTTAAAATCACCGTAGTCGGCTGTCAAGTTCGCTATGAAAAGTGCTGGTAACCGGCGTCGGAAGATTAACTGCCCGTTCGTGATAAATTTAATGACCGCACTTAACCGGGATTCTCGCGTTCGTATTTAGCATTGTTACCTGGTCGAAACGCCATTCTTCACACTTTTAAGCAAATCCTACAAGCATCCCCTGCGAGATCTCTCTTTGTCGTCATCCATCGCGTTCTTTTTTTTTTAGTAGAAATATAAAGACGAGAATGAGATTTTAATATTAAGTTAACAATAATTGGATTCAGGAGATCTTTGTGTTCATCATTGATAATGTCAGGGTTAACGAACGGAAATGGATGGCATAATGCGGGATATTTTCTTTTTTCCTTACGCATAGATTAATATAAAATTAATTATACGTTGCGGAGGGGATTATTGCAGGCGGATTTGTCATGATGGATTATAAATATGGACGCGAAGCCATAATGACGTTCGATTAGCATTGTTATTATCCGGTGAGTGAAACGCCACGTCTAAGCGATATAATCGATCAGCGTTGCACAAGGACTGGCTATTAGTAGTAGTCGCTATATACATCTGCGTTACCTAAACGTGGTCATCGACCGAGTTCTCCGCGCGGAGGAAAACGATGTTGACTAGAAACGGGATCAACTCGGTACGCGGATTTAAATTAGTACAGTTCAATTATAGTACGGACGAATAGAAGCGAGTGATATATTTACGGCGAAAGTTTTCGCAATCGATTCTTATTTAAATCGATCGCGCGGCGAATGCCTGCGTAAGCACTCGCGCGGAGTGAGATTTGTCAATAATTCGACATATCCGAGATCGCTATCTGTTTCTTGGCTTGAGCTTTCGGCTTTCGTAATGAGATTACGGGAGCACTGGCACGCGAAATTAGGTAACGCTGCATCGAGCTTTTGGCTGTACGCGACGCGGCTGTACACCGGCTGTGATGTAATTTAGGACCGTACTGATGATTTTATTCACGATGACGAATCGGGGTAATCAGGGAAAGTCACGACGAGCTTCCAGAACCCGGTGGATGAGTGGGATAAATCCTCTCCTCGTGGCGGAGAGCGCGATGATCGTCGAGCGTACCACCTTGCGCGCGTAATTCCTCACGCGCGCGAGTCACGGAAATTAAATCCCCGAGTGATAAACGGCAGAGTTCCCCTTTGGTCGCGGTTAACAATAGATTTCGTTAAACCGATCCCTCGATTCTATATCCCTTCCCCTCGGTTCCCTTGACCGGAGTGCAATTACGGCCCGTGCAGCCTCTCGCATCCTCCGGCAAGTGCAATCTCGGCGGCACGACCGGTGCTCGGGGCACGACAACCTGAATCGCGGCCCCCCGATAAAAAGCGGATATCGTTCCATAAATCATTCATCGGCGGTGTATTAGGTGTACACCGTGTGCATGCGGACTCATGAATAAGTATGAACGAGCGTAGGGCGTGCGGATACTCCGGACTCGATTCTCCCTAACCGGCTGATTTTTTTTTCCGAGGACGACTTTTCGAATCTTCGAGTGAAAGTAACGCGCGGAATCCTTCGGCTGCGACAATGACGTGGTAAAGTAACATCAAGGAGGGGAGGATTTGAGAAATTAAAACTTCCTCCGAAATCTTATTGAATGATCTTGCCTTTTTATCATCCCTCCTTTTCTTTTTATTTTATTTTAGTTTATCATGTTTTTAATAATACTTAGTAATGTTTTTCACATAGCAGGCCTTTCTATGTTTTTTTTTTCTTTTGAAATTCTTTTCCTTAGGAAAATAATCATTTTTTGTATATAACAATATGATAACAATATTGAAGATCTACAGATCTTTCGTTTTTAATAACTTATACTGTCTTCGGAAAAATAAAATTTTGATTTACAAAACCTAATATTTTTTTTATTCAAAATCAGGAACGAAGGGTTATTTTAAGCTCTAAAATATTCAAAAGAGCACTTCATCAATGCAAGAAATTGCTGTTTATGTATTAACAGAATTGATGAACCCCTCCCTCCTATCTTTTTGAAAAAAATCCTGGATACGCCTCCATGGTAAGGCGATATATATTTAATGGTCAGTTTGTTGGGACGGTGAACGCGAGAGGACGGCGCGTCTCGTAAACTCCCCTTTCTTAACGCGACCGCTTATTTACGCGCCGCGTTATCTCGCGTAAGGTAGATTTTCATTACCGCGGCGCTGGACGAAGGGATAGTTCAGTAATAGAAGAATCGCTTTCAATGTTGTGTCTCTCTCGGCCGCGCGCCGAGATTCGTATTCCATTACCGACAAAGCAACTATTTTAGCATCGAGTTATCGAACCTTAATTCACCATTCGACAGTCGTACGACATTATCCACATTACATTTCCACCACTGGAAGGCGCTTGAACGTCCGAAATTGGAATCATCCGTGTAATACGTGCTGGTAATAGCTGTATCTTCTCCGTTAAACGGACTTGTCTGATTTAAACTTCTTACTAGATTCAACTGTGTCGTGGAACACCGTGACAAATATCCCTCTTTTTCTCCGCCTCTCTTTCCTCCGCCCGAGTTTGTTTGGGAATTCATGATTCGCGCACGCGTGCAGTCACGCACGGGTCGAGTTTCTTTGACACAATAACGAGCTGTGTATCTCGATCGGGATCGAAACGAGGGAGGCAAGAGAAGGAGGGAGAGGGGAGGGGGCTACATGGCCGTAGGGGCAGGCGATAGTAGGATAGATGGATAGGGGATCGTGCTGGAGTATCCGGATTAATCAGGGCCTCATGAGCGATGACGTGCGAGCAAATGGGACAGCGTCGCGTTAACGCGACGCGACAGTGATGTAGAGACGGGGGAAAAATGAGACGCGAGACGGCTCCTCCCTTTGACTCATCGCCATGCGAGGAATGTGGGTGCGCTTTTACGAAATTTCGTTATTTATAGCTGTGTGCATCGTAAGGCCTCTCGCTTCGCCGTCTTCTGCGTCGCAAGTACAATGGAATTTGTAATGGGAGTAATGACCGAAAGCGGAGCGTCACCGCTAACGGCGGATCCATTAGCGCCTAGAATAGAAAAATTGAAACTTCAAACGGGAAAGAGTCCTTTGACCTTTTTATGTGGAGTGGAGCTCTTGTTAAATGGGGCGTGAAATAGGAGGAATCCCAACATACATACATACACACACACACACACACACACACATATATATATATATATATATATATATATATATATGTATATATATATATATATAAATTTCAGCAATATGTAATTTGTGTTTTAATTAGTGTTTTAATTAATGTTCGATATTAATCTGATAGACTTTCCCAGATTGGACCAGATTATATCTTGTTCCATCGGAAAAGTTATTTTATACTGATTTTAATCTGTAACACCTTCGTTACAGATCCTGTTCATTACATATTTTTATTTCGCGCATATTTATTCCTTTTTATATGGCTCTAATAGGATTAAAATAGCGTTATCTCAAATTGATTGGTACGTTACGTATGACTTATA
This sequence comes from Pogonomyrmex barbatus, assembly GCF_055798465.1. Classification (NCBI taxonomy): domain Eukaryota; kingdom Metazoa; phylum Arthropoda; class Insecta; order Hymenoptera; family Formicidae; genus Pogonomyrmex; species Pogonomyrmex barbatus. Next base: position 6,590,740 of record NW_028297099.1, on the reverse strand, counting down.
CCTCAAATCAAAAACATTCGTCTGAATTCTCAATCTCTCCCATGTGATGGGGAATTTATGTCCAATAATTTAGAATACGCGTGTCGAGATAATGTCCAAATAAAATTATCGCATCTAGTCTGTGAAAATGTGAAAAAAAAAAGAGAACGATTAAACAAACAGTAAAACGAGAAGTGTCTTTATTTCGAGAAGTGTCTTTAACGTGCGAACATGTTATTTAACGTGACTCAAATTGATCTCAGCGCGCGTGTCGGATTCCTTGCCGCTTTGTTTTCGCGTTTGACAGTGAACCGCGTGCCGTATCTCGACTCGTAACAGCACACACGCGTGTGTTACGGTTCTCCGAGATGACTTTCAGCTCGGCGGCGTAACGACTTTCCCGGAGAGCACCGCGATACCGTAATGGCGTTTCGTAACAGTCCCTGGCGAGTGATACCGGGCATGAAACGCGCGGACGTGACCAACGTTGTTTCATTAACGTCCTCAGGCAGGCCTTTCTTTCTCTCACGGCGCGCTGCCGGTTGATATAGTAATTCCCGGGGCCCGCCTTGCCCAGCGAACGACGCTGCTCTGTAGGACGTGGGAGTTGGCCGGAGAAACGGGCGTCGTCTCCTCCTTGCACGCGGGTCTACGACTATCCTATCCGCTCATGGGCCAGTCATGGGTCAGTGCATCTCACTTCCCAGTCACGAATCCGAACGACGGCGCATACGGGCGTGAGGCCTCTCGAGAAGAGAACTCGCGCGTTTACGCGGGAAAGAAAGAACAGGAAGTTCGGTGCGAAGATACGCGAGGCGCTTCTCGGTACCTTCCTCGGTAGCTCCTCGGTATTTTTGCAGGGGAACTTTTGTGAAACTCTTCCACAGAAATTATCACGAGAGACGCTCCCGCAAAAACCCCGCGGTCGCGGACGAATATCGTCGTCGCGGTTTTTTTTTTTTTCTCTTCTTTTTTTCTCTCCATGAGAAATCCGCTTTGCGTTTGTATCCGTCCGAGCCAGTTTTCATTTTCGACTCCTTTGTCAGAGAGAAGGAGGAAGAGCCGAACAACTTTGTGAAACCATCCGTTGTGTCCCGACTTTCGGAGTCGCGCACGACTCCGATCTCAACGCGGCAAACAAATTACAACGCGGAGCCTCGACCGTGAATTTTTTTTAAATATTTTATTAAATTATTTTTTTAAATAATACCCGGATCCTTTTCTCTCTTCCTTAATGTTTTTCTTCATGCGGGGGTCGAATTTCGGAATTGTTCCGGGATATATATTATCGCCAGAAAATTTAAATGCGACAGATATAAAATTTTAATGTATTCGTCGCGTCCCACGCGAATTTTATCGATGCCGATCGAAGAGATGTAGACATCCAAATCGATCGACGCTATCTGTCAGCTCGAAACGCGCACCACTGTCTTTATATACCGCTACAAAGTAATTGGCGTTGCAGCAGCTGAATTTTTCCCGTAGACCAGTAGCTGCTCCGGCTGCGCGCACCGTGCGGTTAGAGCCAATTATAACTATAATCACGGTGAAAACCGCATACCGATCGCTCGTAGGATCGCTCGTAGCACGCGATATTTCTCGCTAGATCGCTGATCGCTGATCGCTGATCGCTCGCGCCGCCCCGACGAGGAGAGATCCATTCGCGAAAAGCCGCCGCGGGACTGACGTGGCTTTCCCGCTCGTTCGCGCTCGTTCGCGCTCGTTCTTTCGCCGCTCGGCGCGTCCTTGAGGTGAAAACGCGCCGCCTGTTAGGTAAACTAGTTTGAAATCAACGCGTGCACCGCCGATACGTAATAGCCACTTTTCGTGCGTTCGAGACAGCGCGTGGTCCCGTAGCACCGTAATTACGTACTTACACAGAGTAAGTAAACCGGACGTAATGATAACGAGCCGGAGTATATATTGATATCGCTCGCTCTCGCCGCGTTCTCGTTTTTCGCAAGGTCGCGGGCAGGAATAGACACACGCATAGGCCACACCACGAATAGATTCGCTGGCCGAGCGGACCCGAAGGAAAAGTGCCACTGGGGGAGACACTCTTGTTCACGGTCGTTGAACTCGCAATTACATAGTTACGCGCTAAGGATTGTTAGGGTATCCAGCGTACACACGCACGCACGCATACACGCGCGTACAATGTTGTACGCTGGGGGGAATCCATCAAAAATGACGGAAGCGCGCATAAATAGAAAGACGAAAGCTAACGCACGATATGACTCTACCGTGTCGATAATTTCTCGCGTTAAGAGAACGCGAGAAATTATCGGCACGGTGGAAAGGCGAAAGATCCGCCAATGCCCACAGCCTCTTCATTTCCTGCGAACGTGAACAGGTATATGCCATATACGAATTCCTCGCGCAACCGCGTGAGAACGATTAAACATGTGAATTGGTATTAAAAAGGACGCGTAGAAAGTTACGACTTGTTGTAAGGAAGCGATTCTCGAGCGCGATATCTGCCTTCCCCTCGGCACGCGTGTTTAATCTTCTTTATTATGACGCGGCTTCGTCTGAGATCATCTTACTGTATCATATCTCTCTCTCTCTCTCTCTCTCTCTCTCTCCTTCGCGCGTCCGCCCGTTTGTGTTTCATTTAATCTTGTTTTTATGCCAGATCTTTTGCCGTAATATCCTTCAATCGCATTTGCATTTCTATGTCCTCCTATGTCACAATATCGATACAATCTTCGTTGAAGAAACGCCGTCGTAAAATTCAAATCGTTACACGTCGGAAGAATTTTTTATTACGTTCTACCTGTCGAACCGCCGCGTATTAACGCGGGCTTAAACCCATAAACGGGCAATCCGACGGTATTACGGCTTTAAGTTTCAATTCGACTCGACCCACGTAACAAAAGCCGTGCGGAAAAGTCGGAAAAGACGCGCGGCGCGCTCGGCGACGATGAGGAAAGATTTGATATTAGATTCGCATTTAAGCCGCTCATTAGATGCGGCACACGCAACGTGCGTGTCTCCTCCTCGCGATTTCGCCTCGACGGCCGCGCGTACCAGTACAGTACCGAACATCGGCGCTGTTCGAAGGCGATTTCTCCCGAGCTGAAAGCTGAGATCTTCAGTAATCTCTCGTAATCGTACAGAAATTTCGGAGCGATTGGGTGCGGGCAGCCACCTGACAGCTCAATTTTCTTCTCTTAGTTATATTATTCATTTTTCAACCTGGTCGTTGAGAGACGAGCATATATATTACTTACCGATTAATTGCCAATTAAACTTTTTTTGTCTTTTACGAATCACCCTATCTCTCATGTTTTATCTTTTTATTCGCGTTTATTTATTCCCCTCGTCTATTTTTACACCGTGGATTAATATAGATAGAGGCGAGAGATCTGGTTATTCTTGGTATATCGTTAACTGAGCACTCGATGCAACGAGCCTTTACGCCACGACGCACGCCGTACGCACTCGCTGTAACCCGCGTGTCACGGTCGTGCACGTCTCTTAGCCGTACGTCCCTTAGCGGGAGGGGCAGGAGGGGAGGGGCTTTGCCGAGGAGTGCGTGTTCCTGCAATAATGGAAAACGCATTTTTCGCGCGGTCTAATGGTTCCCGCGCGCGCGAGTGCGCCGGACGGTTATTACGAGTAATATTAGTATCGTCGCGCGTTCGAGGCGTCGTCGCCGATATACCGATTCCATTCGCGCGCGATGATCGCGAGTAAATTGATCGTTCCCCGTTTTAATGCGCGTACGCCGTAATCACGCGTAATTCGATACATAATGCGAACGAGCGGACAAGTGAATCTTAATCGTACGCGCCGCGGTGCGTCGATCTCTTCGATCGGGAACCGTATAAGATGCAATTTTTCAATCAAGATATTCCGCTTCTCTCTCTCTCTCTCTCTCTCTCTCTTCTCTCTCTTTTTCCCTATCTTTTATCACTTATTTTAATTTTCATTTTTCTAAATTTAATTCTTCATTGTTTTTTTGACTGGTATCGATTGTTCGAACGATTGGAATATTTTAATCTCGATGAATTTTGGAGCGACAGTCTTTTTTACGACAAAAATCGAAGATTTGGTAAAGTTCAACTTTTGAGAATTTTGAGAAATTTTGCAAATTTTTATTTATACAGATCGATTTGTTCGGGTTTTATTTGTGCGAATTCACTTCGTCTTCGTAATGATTTCAGTACAATGACGATATCGATGGCAATTGCACGGAAGTCGGTGGCTCGTTGCGTTTCGAATGTTTAGCCGGGACTGTACTCGTATTACAGCCAGCGCTCTTCCATGCCCAGACCCCTGTAACCCCTGTAACCAGCATAACCACCATGACCACCGGTACCGACGTAGCACCGACGTACTGGACGCCGATCTCGTATTATATAACGCACATAGGCGATCTCGCTTGCGCGGGGCAAGTTACACCAAAGTGGCGTATCACGAGCAGGTGTAGCCCCCGGGACGTATCATCAGAGGCTATCTGTAAAAGAAATTTTGATCGACGAACATGGCTAAAGCCTAGCCCCGCGGGCTAGACCGCGCGTACACGCGCGATTAAATTACGCTGCGCGATCGAGCGCGCGCACGCGAGTGTATTCGCGAAATCAGTTTCCGCCCTTTATTTCTGGGCTATCCTGGGCCCTTTCTCCCCCCCAGTTAGATCGTTCGCAAATTGGCGTAAAGTATAGACCGCCGCGTTCGGCATCTCGCGTCGATATCGAAATTCCGCAGACGCGGAAGATGCATCGACGTGTCGGGCAGCTAAACAAAAATTCTACCATTAGAAGAAGAATTTTTCGTGCGAAAATCCGAAAACGGGTATAAATTGCAGGACAACGAATTGTCTCGATTTATATTTTCAAAATGTATGTAAATTAATTTTAATTATTAGTATACAAAGTATTCCATAATTCGAGGCCAATTATTCGGAAAGTGATTCAAAAACAAGAAAGAAAGTTGATATGAACATATATTGTTTTCAAGTTATCGTTAACTGTGAAACCCTGATCTCTGCCAAAAGATGCTAAAAGTTGTATCTCCACGTAGTGTATTCTGTATAGCGCTAAAGCAATTCTGAACTTTTATTTAACTTTAATTATGTTACAAAACTCATAAAGATCAACTCTTTTTTCAAATTTGACAAAAAAATTCGAAAGCAAAGTAATTTTAACAAAAAACAAAAAACATAAAAATATTGCAACATAAAAGTGGCAATAACTTGAAAACTTTTTTTTCTTCTTTCTTCTTTCTCCAATCACCTATTGAACAATTAAAATCTCCACTTCGGAAAATACACCTTGCGTGAAGAAATGTACATATAATTGTGCATTTGTGTGTCGTAAATGGAATATCGTTAATTAATATTCATGCCGATGAGTGAAAATATTAACGTTTAATCGTGTTTAAGTCATTCCGATTCGCGGAAAGGGCCGCTTCTCTCCGTGGGAAAAGAGGAGAACGGTTGCGAAACGCGAAAGAGGAACGTAGGAGAGTACGCCCTATCGAGCGAACACTCCTACGCGAGGACGCCGACAAGCCCGGGTTCGCGCAGTATATCTATCGCCCTACCGACGAGATAACGCTGGTAAGACGCTATTTTACGTACGAATACTCGCGTGGTGCCACTTAGAGCCGGGTACGAGTTCGTGCAACGCCCTACGCCCACGCGTCGCTCGGTGCATTCGCCAAGCCTTATGCAGTAACATTATCCTCGCGCCCGCGTTGTCTCTGTTTTTTTTTTTTTTTTCGCTGTATCCCGCCGATTCTTGCGGTCCGGAACCTGCAGGGAAGGTTTGTTATCTCTTTCCCGCGAAAAAATGTTTGGTCTGCTTTTTCGTTTCCCGGCCGAGCGCAACACGTTAATTCCTCTCCATCGACCGCGTCGACGCCGCGATTTTCCGGTTGCTTCCCCTCTTCCCCGCATCTCGCGGCAATCTTTCTATGTTCGATGTTCGTGTTCTGAGTATAATCGACAGCAGGCATTGATCTTTCCCTTTTATAAGAAACCCTTCTTGATCCTGCGCTCGCCGAGGAAACGTAGGATCGTAAGAAACTCGGATCGTTCTTGTTCGCATCCGCAATCGTTCTTTCCGCATCTTCCTGCTTAATTAAGATCCCTCGTGGCGGAATCGACGTAATGGACGGTCCTATTAAACCGAACGACTAAGTAACATTCGTTAAAAACATTTATTGCAACCGGCGGCGGCGGCGGCGGCGGCGGCGGTAAACGGTTTAATCACCTCAGTCGTTAACACGGCCCTGGCGGAGCAGGAAATCGTTTTGCAAAAAGATTCTGGGTTCCGATACCGCGAGTTGATAGCAGACCCGGTAGATAGCAATAGGAATTATCTAAGTATAGTCGTTGCGATATAGTTATATCGCACATGTACCACGAGCAAGAACGGCAATGACCTAAGACTGGCCTCGCGTTTCTTTCATCTTCCCGCCTTCGCCGAATTTCCGTCGGGTTAAAACGACCACGTCATTGTAGTGATACGAATAATTTCAAGAGTTAGCGAACTGTCAACGAACTCGCAGCAATACGGAGAATTGTGTTTTCGCACGAAACGGAATACGGAGTAAAGAAAGCTAATTTTTGGAATAAGAATCGATAAATACTCGTTTCGAGATAAAAACAACAATAGATTTATAAATTGAAAGGTGAAAATGATTTTAATTTTTAATTTTAGCGAATATTGAATTAAATATTTATTATAATATATAAAATATAATGTTTTCGCTTAAATTAAATGTTCTAAAGGTTGTCTCTTTATTAATTGATAGATGCATAAATCATCACTCATATCAATTACTTGCTGGAATAACCATCTCTCTCTCTCTCTCTCTCTCTCTCTCTCTCTCTCTCTCTCTCTCTCTCTCTCTCTCGGAAGTATTGTATACCGTATGAAATTATAACTGGCGCGTTTAGAATATGCACTTTTCTAAATTGCATTCGATTAAGCTGTCACGTTACCGCTACGAGGACCGGACTCTTCAACGTGCGTTTCATGTTTGTCGATGGACACGTCTCTAGTTAGTGGCTTGTATCGATTATCGATGAAAGCAACTCCACCAACGAAGGTCACGAAAAGCCGGAAGAGAGAATTCCCGTCGACGCTCGACGTTAAACGTTTGCAGCTGATGTTACACACTTATTGGTCTGCGAGCGATTAAGTTGATTCATATAAAATCAGTTCCCTAACATACGTTATTCCTGTCCTGTTAATAACATGAGAATATTCCTCTAATCGCTACGAGCTCATCGATGGTTCGATTACTCTTGAAATTATCTCTGCCAGTCTTATCTCGCGGCAACATAATTAGAATTTTCTCGTATAAAATGAGATAAAGTCTCTTTTTCCTTTTACCAAATCATCGTAAATGTTATTTCCGAATTTTTTAATTCCTGCTAAATTATTATTATTTTAAAATACGATATTTTACCTTATTTTTTTCTCATTTATGTATATAGGTATCAATATTTAACATTTATAGGCGCATTCCAAATAAAGCACAGGTAAATATTTTCTATGTCTATAATGACGAAAAGATATAAATAGCAAGATCGATGTCTCGCATAGTAACCGCGAATGCACTCCGAGAATTTCCCACTTTGCGTCACGTTATGAATTACAATTTAATGGAGACAAGCATATGTATGTCCTGCATACGTTCTGAGGGGATCTGGCTAAATTAGTCGCTACCTTCAGGTCAAGCAGACACTGATTTTAATTTATAGCTCGTATAATAAACCACTATGGAACGAATGATATATATTTAGATAATAACACATGTACGAGGATTACTAAAGTAGTCTCTTTATGTACAGTTTTATAACAATTCTGTCTCTGTTGAAAAAGCGTGGTATTTGTCCCGCGGACAGTTCATATGATACGCGCTTATCCGGGAATGAATTTAATGTCATTCCCAATCACTAATTATCTAATAATTCCTGCCTTTCTGCGTCGGTTGGCAAGAGAGATCGCTTGACCGGTAGTTTTCATCGAATTAAGAAACTAATTAGAAAGCGGCGTTGCAACGCATTGTTAGCAAAGGTTTCTGACCGACTTAATGTCGAAATGCTATAGCGATTAAATTGCTCTTCTCTAGCCCGTATAATTAAGTATATATTTTTATCTCTTTATTAGACGCGTAGATTATTTCTCTCTCTCATCTTCTCTTATTCATATTAATATTTTCGCGAACGCCACCTTCTCGCTTAAAAAGATACACGCCAATTCTCCCGGCTCTATCCGCGAGAGACGTTACGTCTCCCGGCAATATTTTATACATTTTGTATCTTATAATAATTTCCAAGCGCTTTAATTTATGTGCCACGTCGGGATTCAGAACTATTGCCAGAACCAGTGCTATTAAAAGCGATCGTAAACGTCGCGGGGCAGCTTCGCGCGCGCGCATTTCGGCTTCGAAACGATCCTATTCGAGCGCGGCCTACTCGCTTTCATTCATCGACGTCCTTGCGCCACTTCTCCTTTCCGTAGGGGGGAACCATCGCGATTGCGCGCGGACAATGATTCGATATCGAGGGGGGGGGAAACTTAGAGAGAGAGAGAGAGAGAGAGAGACCTACCGCTGTGGTCTCGAAGGTAACGAGACGTGAAGCGATACTCTCGGAAACCGTCGTCGCTGTATATGCCGAATGCTAAAAATCGCTCTTTGTATCGCGACGGACGGCGATAACGACGGGAAGCCCCCTCGGGATGCGTAAGCACGCCGTATAAACGAGCGCCTGACATTCCCGGACGACGCAGATTGAAATTGATCGATCAAAATTCTCCGCGACCGCGAACGAGCGAGACTCGGTAATTCGCGCCGACGAGGTCGTCGTGAGACGACTTCCCCAACTTCCCCGCTTCATTTTAACCGGCTACTCGCTGCCGGTGTCATCGTTGTAGTCGTGCCCCGGTCGCACGATGTCATTTAGAGAAGTAGCGTAGGCGATCCTCGGGTCGGCGAACAATGGCAGATAGTTAGCTCGTTATTGCCGCTTTACTCGCGACCCGCCATCAAACGCGAGTCGTTGTGCGAATAACGAGAATATCGTATGCGGTTTAACCGGCACCGAAATTAAGCGTGAAGTAAGCGAACGCGCGAGAAGCCGTGGGCTCCGAGAAGGTCGCGCGTCTCGGAAGAATGACTCGAATAGAAGCCAGGTCGATGATTTAAGCGCTGCGTGCGAGACGAGATCATTATGCAAATACATTGCACGCCACTCTCCCTCCGGGCGCTCGGATTACGTAACTTTTATTTTCGGCCCCTCGTGATTGTGCGAGAGATGCGCTCTTGTCTTCCCGAAATTATGCGCCGGGGGTCACGTTCGACGTCCGCCGACGTCGCGGGGACGTCATTTCATTCTGTCAGTTTTCTCCTTCTCGCTCGCGTATTTTACAACCTCCGAATATATTTCGATATGAATGATCGCGTGGCGATATGGAGTTCTTTAAGGGATGCAACGCCGAGAGGAAAAGTCTTCGCGGAAGCAGGTGAAAATTGGCCGCACGCTCGTGAATGCTTCTGCAGCCGATACTCACGCGTTTCTTTTTTTCTTTTTATTATTAAATGAAATACGTGCTCGTGTGGAGAAACGCGCAAGAAATTTCTGTATATACCTCTAATCTACCCACGCCACGGCTATGCGCGCACACCTGCGTCGTCCGACATTACAACGTACGGTTCTCTGCCCAGCAGAGAACTCTGCTTCCTGCGCTCCTCCACCTTACATATATATTCGTATTTGACAAGTCGCCTACGCGACGCAACATGTAGCAACAGCGACGGTCTCGCGGATGTTCCGCGAATGGTTTCGCGATTCCCTCGCGTCCATTCAGGTGTGCCGTCGTTCGTCGCTCTTTAGCACCCGTCTGACTCGCGATAGTGTGAAATAACTCGCACCTCGGGAATTCGCTCGACACACAGTGAGTTGACACCCGCTAATCTTTTTCCCAAACCTTTTGCCCGCGTTTTATCGTAATAATTGGACGCGTGTAACGCACCGCCGCGACTTGTGATATTTTTTTTTTTTCTATTTTATTAGCATTCTCCTCAAGGCAACAAAGCAACTTTCTCGAAAAATAAATTCCTTCAAAACTCACTACAAGAATGTATCATTAACGTTTGACACGCCCGATATATGAAGATGATACCGTGTGCGATTCTCCTACGCTCATTTCCCAACGCTGACAGGCACCGTTTTCGCCTGCGTTTCGTGCAATCACGAGCCTCTCATGCGAGCGCAACGTGCGAGTTTAAAATCGGCGGCGATATAATTAACACGCCAATCAGTAACAAAGGATCGGTGCGCGTATGCATGCCATTTTAATGACCGGCGATGCGCCGGCAATTAATGAGTCCGGCGTTTGTACGGCCGCTAATTATATAAAAGTTCACGCTTTCCTCGCTCGCGGCACGTGTCGCCTCTTTCCTCTTCTGTTTTCTCCGTTCTGTTTTCGTCTCTCTCTCTCTCTCTCTCTCTCTCTCGCGTTTCCCCCATTCTTCTATCTCATCTCTTCCTTCTCTACTTCCTTTACTTCATTCGCTCGTATCATTCTCCTGTAGTTGCCACGCGTAATTAGCCCCGTCGAGTATCATATTCGGCCACGGTTGCATGACCGCCTCTTTGGTAGCAGCGAGCAACGCTGCATTATCGCGATGCATCATTATCGGAGCGAAAGGGAGATTCTATATCTACGCGCACCATTGCCGCGATAGAATTCACGCGAATCAGCGAGCGATTTGCCGTTTCACGCGAGTTTTCTAACGTCGCGATCTACAACAGTACTTATGCCCGCATAAAGAGTAATTTCATTTCCAGTACATTTTTTGCTCGCTGCTGCTGCTGCTCCTACTGCGTCTCTCGCATCTAATTAAGCCGAATGGTTCTCTTCTCACTCACATGGATAGCTAAATTATGGATCAGTTTTATTAATACGCGAAAGTCGCGCGGTAGCTCGATCTAAGCACGAGTCCCGTCTTCTTGGGATCTGTAATGAATTTCTCAAGTGAATTGAATGCTCGCGTTTGCCTCTTAGAGTTCGATTATTATAATGTGTAGATATAAGGCCCCCTCTTCGTTTGCAAGGACATAGGCAAGAAAAGCGCCCGCGCGTCGCGTAATTCTACGCTAGCATAGGAACAATGCGTGCACACGTGGCGTGTCAAAAGATGCCACCGTCAGTTCTGACTCGGCTTGCTGTCGCAAGAGGCACCATCGCTCTTCTTATATTACCGCCCGAAGAAAAGAGGAAAAGAAAGAGGGAGAGAAGGCGAGAGAGAGAGAGAGAGAGAGAGAGAGAGAGAGAGAGAGAGGGAGAGGAAGAGAGAGAGAGAGCGTGCAAACGTTACGTTACTTGCGTATCGAGAGGAAGCACTTTTCATGCAACAAACTGCGTAGCAAGGACACATTAATCACGCTGTCGTAATTAGAGTTCTATGGGTGAAAAAAATTTCGTGATGCTACAATCGACAACGAGAAACTTCGACGGAATTCATTATTCAACGGGCGTGCGATATTTCTATCTACAGAGGTATATACGTGTACTGCCTGTTAGCATTTATATTAGCTTCCATAAATATCTCTTTCAATTAATGTTTCTTCATCATTATAATTGTATAATTAACGTTTTCACTGCGCAGAAATCGCTATCGTTATGGACTTTCACGTTGATCCCTTGCCCCGGCTTTGAGTGGCACCCACACCGGGGTTTTCCTCAATCTCGCTCGCGAAACATCGCCACGGATCTTTTTTTTGTTTTTTTTTTGTTTTTCTTTTTTTTTTCGCGAGCTCGGTTTATAACGGGTGGCATATACGCTCTGCTTACGAGGATTTCTAACATCACGGCTTGCTGCTCGCGAGGCGGCCTTAATGGCCGGAGCCGTATTAACGGCGCGTGTTACTCTTCTTTTTTCCATTTTATCCAATTCATGAGAGAAAGCGCGCTCCGCGGGATGCGCACGTCCGTGGAATGAATGTGAAAAGCCGTTGGCGAATTAGCGTCTTTGCGTTATTCGATCGGCATGCCATTAACATTTTATCGCAATGGACACACGTCGTCTTGCACCGGCGCTTTCGCACGGGAAATTACGGGGTACGAGTAACATTTTCGTAAAACAGGGAGCTGACGGGAGTCATCGTTAAATCGCTAAGTCGAGGCCGTCGCGTGTCTCATTGCAATTTCGAACGTAATCGATGATATGATAACGATCCCGAGCAGGAAATACATAATTAAAGCGTTAATTTTTAATTATTGTTTTACTCGACGTACCGCTGGTTGAAAAATATCATTGACAATGTAATTCGTCTGATCACTTCTTTTTTTACCGTTGTTATTTTTTGACTGTTCTTTTATTCGGAACGATTAAAATTTTCGTGGGATATCGCGTGTACATCGCGTTTAACCGTACCGTATATCGGAGAGTCGCAGAGGACGATGTCACGCTGCAACAATTATGTTGCGTCGCGATTCGCTCGGCCGAATTTCCAAAGGAATTTTCGCGGAGCGGAGATAGCGTACACGTGATGCACACGTGCGAACCCCCCTCCCCCCCCTCCCCCGGTATCGATTTCGCGAGCGCCAATTATTTTCCTCTTGCGCCGAGGACGTCTACCCCCGGGGCCGCCGGGGGTAGAGACGGGTGGGTGGCACCGCGAGGGCTGCGGAGACGGAAAGGGGGAAAGGGGCGCTCGGCGGCGGTCGCGATGGCGCAGGGCCGCTGGCCGACGAGGTCAAAGTACGGCGATGCACGTTGGTTGAAAATCCATTAAGCGAGAACGACCGTTCGTGGTATTGTAAAAGTATTTACTGCGCGTGCACTTGCGGCGACTCGCGTGATTACCGCTTAATTGCGTTACCGCGCTCCTGTCCTTCCCGGGACGTCTGAATACGAGCCCGGGGAGTGCGTTGAAAAGCGCACGGTGATTTGTAAAGTTAATCCACCGGTGATGTTGACGACATGCGCCGATTGTGCGGCACGGACAAGAAGTTTAGAATCATCGTGGCCAGAAATGCCTAGAACTCTTGGGTGCATCCAAGATTTTTTTCGGGAGGAAGTTATTAATCCATAAACAGCAATTTTTTTGTATTAATGAATCGCTTTATATTTAGGTTTTGTAAATTTTAACTTCAACTTTATTTTAATTTTTTTTTTTAATTTCAGAGGGGTTAAAACTGCGGGGGGGGAGGGAGGGGTACGCCCATGCTGGGATTATTGATACATAATACTGAACGGAACATTCGATAAAATTTCTTTCGTTTTCGATAGATCTAGAAAATGACAAGTAAATATATATAAACAAATTTCTCTTTCTACTATTTTCTTTTATTGATTAAATTCTGTTTAATGAGAAGGGAAACAGTAGCGTATTTGTACGAAATTGGATTGGAGACATTTTTCATGTGATGCAATTTGTAAATACGTAACGCTTGTTGTATAAATCTTGTAAAATTGAAATTGTTTTATATTATATCGTATTATTAATAAATTATTAATAAATAATTATATATAGTTTCCACTGTTTACGTAATTGTTTATTACGAAAAGTAAATTGAAAACAGATATATCATCAGGTGCTTCATTAGGCCTTAGTTTACATAAGTCATTTCTACTCACATATCATCCTGTCCTTTTCTATATCCCTCAAGATAGTTTTGATTCGATGCTCCATCCAACGCTATATATCTAGGACACGTTGACATCCAAAACTTGCTTGTTGAAAGCGATGAATCGAAATGATACTCTATACACGTATAATTTCAATTGTCCTAGAATGTCGGAAATTGTATCACTTTGCCGTGATTATCGTCGGACAGATACCGATGACATATTGCGAGATATCATAACTGATATCTAATAATACCATACATTGCCACCCTCCTGATTTGAAATTGTGCGTTCCATTGGCTCGAATGCGGGCACACGGTGAATATAGAGTACGTGCTCGGGACAATTACGTACACGAAGTGTCCACATCGCGACGGGCGGGCACTAATTAAGAGAATGTGTGCTCTCAGTAATCAGTCGCTTCTAATCTCGCGTTCGGGATAATCGCGTTATTTCGCGATCAGATAGACGAGCTTAATTTTTTTACCACGAAACGAGCAGCTTATCGATCTCGCGCGAGCACAGGAACGTCTTTTCCTTGCTACGATGACCGTTAATTATTGCGATTGATGACTCTTTACCGCACGCGATCGTAATATGCTAATTGCGTTTTATGATGCGTTCTATCACATTGGCGCCCCTTAATTTCTCTCTCGCTCATTAACGTCCGGAATAATTCCTATTCCGACGAGCGAGCGAGAAGTGGAGGGGGAGGGGGGGGGAGATCAAGAAAATTAAATTCTTGAGAAAATCAGGTCCAGGTTTTCTCACCGCGGAACTACCAAGAGCGACGTCTTGCCTAATGTTATCTCAGGAGTTGCCACTCTTGCTACTGCTTTAATGGCGATTATGCGCGCGTACGCCGCGCTTCCTCATGGCCCGGTACGCCGTATCCCCCTAATTGAGTGTCGGCCACATACGTAATTCCGGAATTAAAAGTTACCGTACGTTTCGCCGCACGTAATTAACTTGATGCCGCCCGTCGCTACATTGCCTACATTACGTTTACTAGGGTAAACGTGTGCCAACTCCACGCCATCGCACTGCGCTTCAGCCTCGCAAGCGAGAATCTTTCCCACACCGTTATTACGGAATTGTATAGCTCTTTGTTGGAAGGGCAAGCGTCTCTAAACGACTTTTGAACTAACTCGGGCGGAAATTTTATATTTTAGTTTCTTACATATACCACGGAAACAGTTTTGCTAGCAAATCTGAAATTTTTTTTAGATCTGAAAATAATTTTGTTAGGTCTTTAAAATTATCATGTACGACGTTCAAGTTGGTTGCTAGAAGATGAACAATTTTTACAATATTACAACAAAATTATTTTCAGCTTTATATCTGGCCAAATTTTTAGATTTTTCAGCAAAACTATTTTTTCCGAAAATCCGAGAATTAATCATTTTACTAATTATTTCTAACTACTTTTTTATATTATTTTGTAAAATTTGCGTCTCATTTTAAAGATGCAAATTATACTATTTTAATTATACGACATTATTATTTGGAACATTTTGGTTTCTCCATCCTCTCGATAATTCAGGGCTTGCGACACCAACTCCTGCACTTATTATTGCACCCATCATCATCTCGACGCAGCTATCGGCTGAATAGCGTATTGTTCGCTGAAATTGTCTCCTATTCCCGAAGAACTCCCGTCACAGGGAAATGCTCGTGTCACGCTTGCGGGAATTCCCGCTCATCGCGTGACCGAAGTAATGATTGTCCCAACGATAAGGAATGTCCCTGCGTATAGATTTCTCGTAGACGTGCCACCAAGTTTGCCTGTTTTCCTCTTTCTTCGCTTCTTTTCCCATCATCGTCGTTGTCGTGCCCGTTGTTGTCTATCTACCTCACCGGCAGCTACATATTATTGCTTTCCGTGCTAGTTATCTTTATTATTCCTAATTATCCCAGTGTACCGATGCAATTATCGTTTCGCCGCTTTGAACTTTTATTCCACGTAAAAAGTTGTTTTTATACACTGTCTGATAAAACGATGAAATTATGACCTGAAACAAGTAATTAGGTATGCTTATTGAACGAAATTCAAGGATGTAATTGGAAATGGAAATGGGAACGAGTAATGGCGAATGGTGCAATTGTGACTTACGTTATAAAGTATATCGCGATAAAATTCTAGAATTTTTATTTTTCGGATCTGTGTGTTCTTCTCTTTAAGAGATAAAAAGAAAGGGGCGAATGAACTTGACGAATAAAATGAAGGAGCGACTTCGCCGAGTCGTGGCGCTGGAGGTCGATGCTGCGCCGCGACATTCGACCTCCTTCATCTTCCGCTCATTCATGCCCTTCGAGTTTCGTCGACGCTCTTCCGCTTATCGTGCCCATATTCGGGCGGGCATTTATTGCCATATTTTATGTGCGTGTCAGTGTCTTGACAACGCGGATACGTATCTCCTTAACGATTGCTCGACGATTCGTCGAAGTGGCCCCCCTCCTTTTCAATATCGTCGCAATAAACGAAAGCCTCGCCTGTATTGCTTTGATGATATTCAGATATATATATATATATATATATATATATATATATACACACACACACAATATATTTTCGTCGCTTTTAATTTACATCGAGCCGCAGACTGAAACGTTTTTCTAATTGATCAACGGAAGAGATTCATTATTGATTAGCAAAAAGTCATAAGCCGGAACAAGCTATCTCTAACGGAAACCTCAGATTATTGTTAAAATTTCGTGATTGTGGCTAATACATGATTTTATTTACGAAAAATGTTTTCGCAATAAGTGGCGCGGAGAGCCTGCATGATTGTTACAGAAATTACAGAAGTGTGACGGAATCGAATTGTGCAACGAAAAGGAATGAGTCAGGCGCGACTCCATATATATATATCGTATCTCGACGTAAGAAGGAAACAATTCTCGTGTGCGCGCGCGCGAAATCGGCATGTCATAACACATTGCATGGAATTGACAAACGCGGCTTCAGCACGTCCACGAGAGATTCCGCGATTGCGGCTTGCCCCCGAAACGCGGAAATCTCTTTCGTTCAATAAATCACGCCGCGAATTATCAGATTGCGCAATCCTGGTCGGCCGCGATGCGAGCATGGATGACAACGATGTCAAACCCATCGTAAGTCAGAGTCCCCGAATTGAATTAGACTGAACCGAAACTTAATTTTAATACGATCGAGAAATCTTCTCATTCGATTAATTAAAAGCTACTGACTCATCGATAAATAATGCCGTCTTAATCGCACGTTAAAAAAAAAAAAAAATAACAAAGTGAGCATACATTTTAATCACGCGTTGCTGCATCGTGACTGGTCGCTTGCAACTGTAATCCTTTCTCCATTGCAAGGATGGATAGTACATTCTAAAGATAGATTGTTAACGGTTAAGTCTCGATTGAAATAAATAATTACCTATTTAATTTTCCTTTATCTCAGACTTTGTACTTTTTTTTATCTCGTTCCAACGTGCTTAACTATATAAATCCCCGTGCGCATTGTGTTCTTGATCCTACGACTGCGAGTCACCTGTGAAAGCGGATTCGGGCAGAATCGTTGCGAATCTGTAACGAAACCGACTGTCGGTTGTGTATTTCCCTGTCGCGAATCGCGCAATACGCCTCCTTTCAAAATTAATCCGGCGGTCGCGCGCGCGCGCGCGTGCGATGCGCCCGAACAGGAAGAGCTTTCAAATTTCTTTCGCAACGAATCTTGGGCAAGCCGCGGCGCCATCCGAGCGCGCTTATTATATACCGGGCCCGCAATTAGTTACGGCCGAAGATTCCGGCCAATTACGTTAACCAGGTTGACTCGCGGTATCCAGAGCGCAAATGCGCGGCAGCGGATTACGTCTGCGTTCTCCTGCCACGTTCATTGCGCGCGAAGTCGCCGAACAATACGAGGTGAGAGTTTCGCGGGACACCCGACTGATATGAGTGCACACGATGTCATATTACCATTAGCGAGCAAAATTTTGCCATAGGTTAAGCCTCGATGAATTTGAATATCGCGCCTTTCTTGATGGGAAATTTCTTGATGGGTATACAGAAAAAAAAAAATTAGCCTAAAATCAAAATTATAGATAAACATGAATATTATACTCTTCACATGGAAGATTTTTCTTGGCCAAAATAATACTTGTATCAACATAAATTCAATCAAATTGAGAGCAAAATTTTTAAGAAGAAATTTTTTTATATTCTTGATTTCATATATGAGAGAATATTTGTCTTGATTTAAGAATATGTTTTTTTCTACGTAGCGAGCTCATTTTAGAATGTTGACAGTATTTAATTAAGTATCCAGACGATTGATTCTCAAATAAAATTTTTTATCTTATTACAAAATCGTTAGATTATAATTTTATTCAAGAAAATTTACATCATAGAGATAAGAAAGATTAATGTCAGTTACGTGCCGAGTAACCCTCATCGATTAAAACTCACCGTTTTTATTCTAATTAGATTCATCCCGCGCGCAATGACTGTCGACTTTATGCCCTGAATGCTATGCGGCCCACAATTTTCTAGGATGGTGCGTATCGCTTGCTTAGTAACGACACGGTCAAATCGCCGAGCTAATTGACTGGCGCTTTCGTGTTTCCGCGAGAATCTTCGCAACGAGAGCGCGAACCGGCCGTTTTGCATCCGCGAAAGATCGCTGGCCGTAAAATGCATTAAACACGTCTTGGAGCGTCGTATCCAAGAACGTAATGGCGCATATAAATATCACGGATCGGCTCCCGTGAGGATTCGCGCGGATAAAGATGAGATTTTATTACGTGATGATTGCGTACGTGACGCCGCGATCGCGTCGGAATAAATTACGTTACGCGTTCTCGGAGGGGGGGGGGGGAGAAAAAAAAAGATAGAGAAGAAGAAAGAAATCGATTCGTATAGGTGAGGTGTCCGAAAAATGTCGATCTCAAGGACAGAGAGATTGCGCTAAAAGGAAAGGAAAGAGGCGGGCGGCGCGCGAACAAGCTCGCCCCGACGAATGGGTAATCGCGCGCGCGCGCGGAAAAGATCGCGATCGATCGATCGGCAACGGCGAACGTCCGATATCTAATTGGCGGCGCGCGAAATTGACGGTCTCCGCGCGCGATCCGCGGCTATTCCCATTACGCGTCATTATTGTTGCGACAGGACTCGGTTTCGCAAGCGACTTTTATCCGCGCGAAACGGCCTTGCCTTTTCGCATCGCGCACGTCGCCGCTGCTGCCGCGCGCCTCGACACGTCGTGTGCCGACGTGTAGGTGTCACTTGCTTTCCCGCCTTGAAAAACCTTTCACTGTTTTGCGTCCGCACCTACATACGTGCAGACGCGTAGTAGACCGTTGCCAGAGAAATCCAGAGGGAGCGGTGTATACAACTCGTTTCGATCGTACAGAACTCGGCGCGAGCGAGCGGATTCCGTTTCGATCTCGTGCCTATAGGGTGTCGCGGAATCTGTGGACAACTGCGTAAAATCTATACGATACGAGCGAGTCAAATCGTCTAACGGATATATATATATATATATATATATATATATATATATATATATATCTCGTGTGACGACACGACGTATTGACAAAACTGAAGCAGCAAGAGGGAACACTTAATTAGCGCCTGAGATTGACCTAAGTGTCACGATGACGCGGCCCTTCCGCGTCTTCTTAATGTTTGTCTTCGCCGATAGACGTTCCGCTTGAAGAAACATGAAAGTTTCGCGCTACGTGCATCTCTTCTCTTACTTTTAAATTGATTTTTAAATAACGTATATAGTATTTCGTTGTTTCGGATGGACCGGATCTTTATAATTGGTCGTTCTTTACGAATGTTAATCACGTCAATTTCGGTCTGCGTTAATTAGGAAATAATCGTGTCAATTCTGCAGGTTTAAAAGAGGATGCCTTCAATTCTGAAGCGAATTCTTTTCCTCTCCTTCGCCCTTATACACGAGATAGTGCCACGATTCTCGTTTCCCATTTTTTTTCCCCCCACAGCTTTTTTTCTGATAGATTGCATTCTGCATCGAGGAGCATGCCGATGCATCATTGACTTTTAATCATTGTACTCAAGACTCTTGACTCACGGTTATGTTTCATTAATCATACTTACATCTTATTATCGTTGACAGTGTTTCTGTGAAAATTCTGTTATCGTTACATTCTCATTATGCGTTTCGTGTTGCAATTTCAGCAGCGTACAACTCGACTTTGGAAAGTGTATAATCAAACAGCAAACAAACATCATATTTGCATCCGAACGTGATACGCTCTAATTCTGTACTTCTATTCATATCTATCCT
The DNA here is from genome assembly GCF_055798465.1 of Pogonomyrmex barbatus. Lineage (NCBI taxonomy): Eukaryota > Metazoa > Arthropoda > Insecta > Hymenoptera > Formicidae > Pogonomyrmex > Pogonomyrmex barbatus. The sequence continues at coordinate 6,570,879 of NW_028297099.1, read as the reverse complement.
CACATTTACATCTAATTTCCTAACATCATATTTTAGTGCCCGCGAGAGAGGCGATACTATGTTGTAATGTACTTTGTGACGATAGTGTTGTTTATATCGAGAATGTACATATAAATATAGGCTGGATTGAGCGTTACAAAGTTATTTATTTTATTTTATTTTTTTAATTTAAATTTCTGCGAAGAAATATTTCACATTATAATAAGATGCTTATAAATTTTATCTTAATTCATTTTACATCAATGTTAATTTTATCTATTAATCGCATATTAATTATGCATCGATCATATCCAACGTGATATTTCTTAGCTTAGAACTTTTGTGTTATTTCTAAGAAAAGAACTCACGTTCCAATTCGCTGTTTGCGCATAGAAAACGCGGTTTATAGAAAATATATCGGTAGAAATTCCGATATCTTGCCTCGAACCCACCAGAATGCCGGCGGAATCACCCCTTCAACCTTTACCGATCTCTTCGACAAATCAATTCGTGCAACCAATACCCGACCATCATCAAACAGCCAACTTCAGGAATCAATATCACATTATCGCGATTTTACTCACATTTCATGCGGATCGTAACGAAATCATTCTCCCCCTATCCCCGCAACGCCGCCCTCCCCCATTCATCTCGTCGAGCATTTTGATTTTTCACGGATGAGCCATCGACCGACGCTTTATTTCATCGCAGCCATTTTTCTTTTGAGTTGCTGCTCCCTACCCTGTTCCTAATTTCTGTTACAGATCTCGTACAACCTATAGGCACCGCGTACAATAACGAGAGACAGCGACGAGGATGTAGCCCGTGTGGCAGGGCTTTTCGACGAGAGAAAGAAAGAGAGAGAAAGAGAAAGAACTGCATGAATTTCAAGTCAAGACGATGATGATGATGCGCGCGATACAGGGAAGAGGAATTGACCGAGGGAAGAACAGGTCAGCGTAGAAGAAAAGAAGGAGAGATTCCTCTTTGCTTCCTCGCGAGGGAATACGCCGGATGTTATCGCGAGACTGATAAAAACACTGCCAGGAGTAACGACGAGCTAGATTGCCGCTCCGTTCGCTGAACCGTTCCTCGGCCGATCTTAGCTTTCGCTCCTTGCTAACTGCCTCTCCACCTGCCCTCCCCTCTCTTCTCTTCACCTCATCCCCCTTCGTGTCAGCTCTGCCCTCGTCACGTACACACGTACACACGTACACACGTTTTACATTAATATATACATACCCGTTCTCTCCCTCGAGATCAAAGACTGAAAATAAAAGGTGGCGACATGTTGGGCGTGAGTCAGCCGGGCAACACGCCCTCGAGCTTACGGCACTCGGCGAGCTTCTCGTGCTTGCAACGCGGCACCGCTGGCGAAGGTCATCGCGCGAGGACCTCGACGCTGCTGCAACAACCGAGTCTGCAGCTGAGCAACGGTCATCATCAGTATACGTCCAGCGGCCATGCGGCGGCAGCGGCGGCAGCGGCGGCGGCGGCGGCGGCCGCCGCGTCTGTGGCGACCACGCATTGCTCTCTCCTGCAACACCATCAGCAGCAACAGTCCCGCGAGCCGTTTGATTCCGTCCTTCAGGACGGCAACGATTACGGCTTTGTGAGGATGCGACCACGATTGCGCAGCACGAATGCGACCTTGTATCACGAGGAAGAGGTGGCGGCCGCGAAGAACGCCCTGAGGGAACAGCGCGACGCCGCTGCGTTCAGCGATCGCGAATGCGACTCCAACTTCAGGGACTGCTCGTTGAAAGTCAAGGACCACCGCGATCTCTCGCCGAAGGGAACAGCCAAGAATCAGAACCCTCTGCGGGGCGCGCTGATCCTTTTCACTTCAACGTCATCCTGGTGGAAGGCCCGACAACGGGAGGAGCAGCTGAACGCAACTGGCGCCGCCGCGATCAGTGTACCGTCGTCGGAACGGAAATGGTCGGGCGCTTCGATGGCATCGCCTTCCAACGAGAGAAAGTGGTCATCGTCGATGACGTCGCCTACGAACGAGCGGAAGTGGTCCGTGGGTAACAGCCTGCTGACCTCCCCGTCGAACGAGAGGAAGTGGAACAGATCGTCGGTCTCCTCTACATCGACGAACCAACAGGACCGGAAGTGGCGGTCTCTCGGCGCACTTTTGAGGACTCCCGCCGGCGCCAGCGGTAACTCTCACGTCAGCCAGAACTCTCTGTCGCACAACATGAGCGTGTCCATGATCGAGGGCGATCATCACTTCCGCGAGGAGTCGCGCGGCTCGAGCTGCAAGACGCGCTACCAACAGCCGACGTCCTACTCGGCGCGAGTCTCTCGCGTCAGTAGAGACGTTTATCGGGAGAACGGAGAGTTTGGCCAGGTTGCCGGCAGGTCGAAGGTCAGCCGCAGGTTGTACCAAGATAACGATCCGACAAATGACCGCGAGCTCGACGAGAGACACGTCGCACAGCGTAATCGACATCAGTTGGATGACCTCGAACAATGCAGGGGCAATCGAGGGGAAGGACGCGAACACTGCCGAGCCGTGGAACAGAAGAGCGCCGTGGAGACCCGCGGCACGGTCTCCACCACGCGATCGAGCCGCGCGCAAAGCTTTTATCTTCTGGACGACTTCCTGCGGCCGCAGCCGCAGCAACCGAGCAACAAGTGCATGCTGAATCTGTACATGTCCCCGTCGCATACCGTCAAGTGCGGCAACGAGCACGGCAGGTCGTGCGAGATCAGGCAGGCGACCTGCCAGCAGGCGAACGTCGGCAGCAACATCACGCCGCCGCGACGCCACAATTCGAGCTCGGACAGCCTCGAGGTGGCCACCAGCCCGCTGCCGCCGCCGGTGCCGCCGCCGCCGCCGCATCAGACCGCCGGTAACGCGCGGGACCGCGAGCGGAATGAGAATCCGAAGGAGGCGAGTAAGGACGTGTGCCCATGCAAACTGTGCTGGACCAATATGCAGAGATCCCTCGTGGAAGAGGTAAGTGAAGTCCCCCTCGAGGGGGTGCGCCGGGCAATAATTGAGTCGTTCGTCACGCCGCGTACTCCACGCTCGGAGATCCGCGGGAGATCCGAGGTTTGAGAAATGAGACTGTGATTAAGGGACTTTGACAAAGGATCGTGCCGGACGAGGTCGCCGTCCCCCGCCTGGCCGATTCAAGCGGTCATATGGCGTGTCTCCGAACAATAATCTTGTATATAACGCTTTTCATATAGGCATTTATTTCTAAGTAAACAAATGCGAAGCCAAGGTTTTAATTAAGGTTAATTCCAATCATTTAATAAGACGTCATCGAGCTTTAACACCTGCTAGATATAATTTTTAAATGTTGGCGCAGCACCTGTCAACATGTCAAGCTAAATATATATGTATTAAAAAAATATTTCATGCATTTATCGTTTAATTCATAAATAATTATATAGATATATAATTTACGAATTATGAAACACGATAAGCGGTATATTTTATCGTGTAACTTCAAACGAATCTTGCTTTAATAGGATTTTAATTTGTGGTTTAATGTTGTCGGGGAGATATCTAACGTTAAAAGTCTCCGAGTAATAAAAATAATGATTTGATCATGTTGCGCCGACCCCACCGAAAGAAATCGATACGTCTGAAAGAGAAACCGAATAAGCGACACGGCATTTCGCCTGGATGAGGAATTGGTCGTTTCGTTGTGGGTTTTATCGTAATCGTTATCCGCGATGTTTATGTTGCGGCGACTCGCTTTCACCCCGGTGTGTGCCACGACTTCGCGATCGCGCGAAGATAGACGCTCGGCCACGAAAAGGTCCTCGCGGCGAGTCGCCGGAAAAGTCTTTCCCCTCTGGAGAGAAAGAAGGATCGACTATCCTCGACTGACCGGTCGTCCGTCGACATTTTTCCGCGCAGACGGCTCGCCATTAACTCGCCTTTAACCCGTCCCGCGCCGTTTGCCGCGCGCCGAAACGAGCGAGCCTAACGCCTCCGTCGGGATTCCGTTTTACTGCCGCGATCGGTAGCGCGCGATTCGACAGAGACGACGACGAAATCCCCGCTTCGTGGAGACACGCTGTTACGGAAGTCAGAAAGAGAGAAGCGAACCTTCGACGAAGGATTTAACATCGCGCGACGGGTTTCACGAAGTAGGCGTCTTATCTGCCTCGCGTGAATTAACGTTTATGATCCTGAAACAAGATTTGCACAGCCTTCGCGTCATTAATGTACGTAATTTATTGTACTGTGTTATTAATGCACATTACATACTTAAAAAAAAATAATCGAGGACTTTTTGATGTAGAAAAAAACCGCATGCCGCAACGTTTGATTTTGAAGATTATCTTACTCGTTATCAGCCGATCTTTCGAGTGACAAATGAAGTGCGGGAACTCGCGAGGTTACACATCGAAGATCGCGATGTCGCGCAATAGGCAACCAAGAGATTCGATCGAATCCTTTTATCCTGCGTGAAAGGCTACGCGTTTACATTGATCAGCAGTCATCGGACAAGAATTCACGTCACGTATTGTGCTGTGACAGGTAAAATAAATGTAAAGGGACGATGCGCATTTATTCTCGAAGTCATCTTATGATCGCGTGATTATCGCGAATAATCGGGGGGCGCTTCGAACAAGATACACGAGACGACACGAAAAATAGAGAATATGAAATTACATCGTGCCGCATTAAAATTATACTACTCAAGTCGCTGCGCTGCGTTATAACTTTTAGTTTTTAAATATTTTAATAGTCAAGCAGATTGAAATTCTATTAAAGTTAAATTTATTTGAAACTTAAACTTCAAATTAATTTTAACATTTTAAATTAAAAGAAGAATAGAATTTTATTACTTGTTTGCACTTTTGACGACGTTACGTCGAAGGGAGAACAACTCCAATTGTACGAAATAAAATTCTATTACATTTCGGCGAACTGGATAATGCAAAACGACAGTATTAGCCAGTATTGTATTTCGAAACGCGCAGCGTGCAGATCGAGTTCACCGAACGTATAGTCACTTATGTGCGTAATGGATATAGCATTTCCTATGAATGGAGCCGTAATGCGGATCGCAATACCGTTCGTAGACCTGCAGCCGGTATCGACCCTTTGACCCGAGAACCGCCTCACCCAGACGAAGAACCGCGCGGTTCTCTATTTGATCAATCGAATTCAAGCAAATATGCGCCGGAGCTACGCACTCGCGCATACGCGGAAGAGTAAAAGGAAAAGAAAGAAAGAGAAAAAAAAAAACATACGTTAAACAAATGTAAATTCAAAGGCATGCCTGTGGCAAAATCGAAGAAAATTTAATCACAACCTCGCTGTGTAAATTATATGAGATCTTATACATAAAGAAAAATCTTTTTGTTTAAAGCTCACGACGCTCGGCGAATAAATACGTTGCATAAATATATGCCTCGCAGACTAAACACAATTCCGGACTTGCAATCTTCCACGCTCATCCGGACTCTCGATAAAATCGATCGCCAAGTCGAGTCCGCGACGCGGTTCGAAGAACCCCCCCAGCGGGGTTACAAGTTCACACGCTTTCCGGGTCGCGACCCATCGCGCGCGCACGCACACGCACACGCACGCACAAATAAGCCGGGCTTATCGCCGGGGGATAAGTGGGTAGCACGTGCTGGCGCGGGATGTCTACTGTTTGAATCGGACAGCCGCCCCGCGGCTCGTCCTCGCCCTTTTTTTTCTCCCCGCCCCGATGGGGAGCGTGTGTCGAACGTCCGTTCGACGTTATTTTTAGGACGCGGGGCGAGCGCGGCGTGCCGAAGGGGGAGGAAGTCGTATTTCTATCCTTCCAGTATCTGCTCTATTATTAGTGGATGCTGGAGAGGTACACACTGGGCTTAACTGGGTTTCCGTTTGATTTTAAACACCGGCGTCCATCTCTACGGAGAAAAGCGCTCCCCGGACGCGCTGCTCTCCTTTTTTCCTCTTTCCTCTCTCTCTCTCTCTCTCTCTCTCTCTCTCTCTCTCTCTCTCTCTCTCTTCCTCTCTTTTCCCCCTCGCCATTATTTCCCTCCTCTTATCGTACGTTTTCAGAGCGCGCCGGGCACGTTTCCCCGCACGACGGTTTCATCCGGGATGTAAATACGATGGTGGTATATCCGCAGATTCGTTCGCGGTAGCACGTGCCCGCGTTCGTGCTGCGTTTCAACCCGAAACTCATAAATTACCTCTCGAAATGTAACACACGCCCGTGGCATCGCGCTTTCCCGAATATCGATCAACGCGGGGACATATTGGAAACGTTAATTGCATCGGGGAGAGAGAGAGTTGACTGTTAGCTTCGGAAAATCAAATATCCCTTTAACGGCCGCTACATCGTACGTTAACGTGCCCGTTGTGCAAATTTTTCTCGCGAGATTTCCCTCTTGTTGTTCGCTCTTGAATCGCGCAAGGAGATTACCAATCCGCGAAACGAAATCACGATAATCACCGTGAAATCAACCGAAGATTCTCTCACTGTGTACTTAAATATTTGTCACGGTCGGCACTCGCTCGTCGCCCCGGCTCTTTTAACTCTATAAAATCGAGACAGCCTAGGTCAGGGACGCGTAATCTACGCATCCGGCGCATCAGACGTGTGCATTTTCGCCGGCGTTGAAAGCCACGCAGATTACGGTCGTCCGCGGACGGAAAATTGCTAGTAATGTTTATACGCGGTCGGGAGAATGTGACGTTAAATTTATATGATTTCGAAGCACGCGGCGAAATGAGAGACTCGCGATGGGACGCGACCGTGAAGAGATTTCATAGAATTACGCAAACTGGTGGCGTAACGACCAGCCGAGGCTCCGCGGAAAGGAAGGCACGTAAAGGCGCCGATACTCTTCTTTCGATTCGCAAATCGTTATCGCCGATGCACGTGGTGATAATCGAATTAAGAGGAATGATGAGAGAAGATTTAGATTAGGATTTACTTTTACGATGAGAGAAAAAGTTTCCGAGAGAAAATCTTCGTCGGTAGTATTTTAAAATTGAACGTCATATCGTGGGGCTGAAAGAAATTCCCTCGCGATTTCTACGATTTTCCTCGCGTAGTTTCGTCGACCGGCAAATTACGTATCGCATACGTGAGACGTGGAGTTGACGCGGTTAGGCGATTCACGATGATGCGCGCGAAAGACCGGCGACAGAAGTGGCGACGAGAGAAAAGAGCGCGACATCATCAGGTATGCGGCTGCCGTGTGACACGTGCAAGGTTTAAGGAGGGAATAATCGTGTAACATCACGTCGGAAATAGAACGAACTGGTCGTCGAAAAGACGACTCGTCTGCGTTACCACGTTCGATATGCAGCTCATCCTCGTGAGCTTTGTTTTTTTTTATGCCAATGTCGAATGTTGAAAACTTGGATCTATAGTTCGATCAAAATACTCGAGCGACTTCGTTGTGACCTCGACGTTTTAATATTACTTTAACATTCTTAAAGGTAGTTTACATCTATTTTAATATTCTAGGAGAAACTAGGAAAAACTAGGAAAAACTCGCTTTGACGATGTTTTATTTATTAAACTCCTCTTTTAAACTATGGATTCCACGGATTTAATTTTAATGCTACCTTGAAATTATCTGAGTCGAAATTTTATTTCTATTTTTGACTTTAAAACTTTTAAACATTTAGGTTTTACAAGATCGTTAGAAGTTTATTTTACATGAATGAGTTTTTATTTTTGCACTTGAAATAAAACAAACACACAGTTTCCTACCTTGAAGTTTAAAAATGCAGCTATTTTCAATAGAATTTTGTAATTCTAAATAGGTTGTAGGTGTTAAATTATATCAAAAGAAGTCTGCTTTATATATATATATATATATATAGTATCAGAATGGATGTAAAAATTCTAATTCAAAAATTTCTATTCGGCATGCTTTCAAATTTCTGGTGTTACTTTGACTTTACACTTAGCGATATTAAGATTAAAGTAAGAGCAAACTATATTATGAATCTATCTTAATATCTTAGCTTCTACTGCATTGTAGAATTAAAAATTTAACCAAGGATCAAAACTTCGACTCGGAGGAGGAGGAGGGGGGGGGGGGAGAAAGGGCATAAGAAAATTCAAATGTCTAATGAACCACCTCGGATCGATCACGATCGTGCACCACCGATGCATCGAATACTTTCCTTCCTTCTTACAATCCCGATCTCGAATGCACTTAATCCATTTGAATTGATCCCGCATCCCGTATTCATTGCTTTCGAGAATACGAGACCGTGACACACGCGCGCGCGCGCGCGCGCGCGCACACACACACACACACACACACACACACACCTCGCCCGTCCGGGGTGAGTAATACTTGGGCAGCCGGGCGTATATCACAACATAATATCTCCGTGTAAGAGTTATCTTCGCGTGATTTCTTTACGTGCCACGCATCTGGGTATGAGCGCGATGTTGGAAGCACGTATAGAACTGGCCGATAGGACGACGAGCGAGTCCTCGCTCATCGAGGACGAACGGAACGATAGCGGGAAAATTATTACAAATGATGTTGCAAGAAGCGCGCGAGGTCTCCCCGTCGCACGCAAGTGTCTAAAGTGTTGCCCCGAGAATATATCGATATTTCTAAAAGCTTCCCGGTATACATTGAAATCTTTAACAGTTTACACAAACGTGTTATATCGCTGCGAAGAAATATATTGCACAAAGTAAATAGTTTCTCCTGATATTGAGGGTACCAGGAGGATTGTACACACGTGACGTTACGGGAATTTTATCATCGTGACTGATGTATAATATAAAGAAAAGGGAGATGAAATGATCCCGTGACGGACGAACGTCCATGAGTAGATCTCTCGGTGACAATGGGAAATATCGTGTTTGCGAAGGAAGACATTCGGGTGGCTCTGAGAGATTATCTTTAGCTTGAATCACCCTGTAGAGTCCGGGACCATATCTATAAGATAGAAGCCACGAGATAGACCCCTTACGGTGATATCTCATGGTGAGATCTTCAAGCCCGGCTGTATCTGTCGTTGCGTCGGACCAGAGTGATTTATCATTATTGAAATACGGGCTATTTGAGCCATCGTAGTCCACTCTCGCGCGACATGCGACGTTTCTTCTGCCGGCCAGGAGTCCCTTTTGTGCATCCCCGGCTTGTGCCTCGCGCTCCGTACATCGCTTTCGAAAGTTATTCAAATCGACCGTAATGATCGTGAGATAAAGTCCACCCGAACCAGAATTATCGGAGCCGAAATTTCATTTTATCGATTATTATGATTAATAATTGATTGAGAAATAAAAAAAAAAACTTTTGCGCGCGAAATAAAGATTTGCAGCGTGTACCTGCGGGCGCACCTTTTATAAAAATTTATTATTGCGTTACGCAAAAGAGCGATATTGCGCGACGAATTGAAGGCTATTTTTGGAATGATATTTATTTCGCTTTCATATTGGCGGTATCATCGCGTGTCATCTCGCGGGAAGGTGATATCGCCGCGAGTCGAATAAATTTGCAATCGCGCGGTTGGTTTTTTCTTTTCTCTCTCTCTCTCTCTCTCTCTCTCTCTCTCTCTCTCTCTCTCGTGCGCAACCGATGCGAGTCCGAAAGGTTGCACCCGCGACGCGTATCGCCATAAATTTTATTCTCTTCAGCAACTTTCGCGTTTCATTCGCGCGCCTGCCAGCGTGTAAAAGTTTTTCAGATAACGCCCAACGAGACGCGGCCCCGGTCACGATTTAATGATCGTTGCGTTAAACGAAATTTATCCGCTTGCACCTTCCTGCCTTGTGTGCAGACACGCTGCCGATCGGAGCTTGCGATAAGCGCATGTTCTCTCTCTCTCTCTCTCTCTCTCTCTCTCTCTTTGTCTTTCTCTCTTTCTTTTTTCGTCCCGCGGGCGCCGATCTGAAATTGCTCGCTACAAACGCTAATTGTAACGGTGCCTTTTATAATACATCGTCTCGACGCGATTACGAACGGCCGGATGGTGAAATCGTTTATCACAGTGTCTAGTATGCTGAAAGATATATACAAGCGGCGGAATTGGATTAGGACGGCTTAAGATACAAGCCGCGATCAAAATCTTCTCGGAATCTCACGGACGAGGCGCTCTCTCGATGCACTTCCGTGCGCTTCTCCTCTCATTCCTTTCCCCCGAAATGAAATTTCTTTTTGTCAACACAGATGGTGGCCGAATGCACTTTAGTACAAACCGGATCCGGACACATGGCATTACTCTACGTCTGGAAGATAACGTCATGAACAAACAAGCGGATTCCGGTTTGCACTAGTGTTCTATGGTAAGCCGGTGGCAACGTCTAAAATCCAATCGTAATCTAATTTTAATTTATTATTTAAAGTGCCTTCATAATTATCACTTAGATAATGGTTCCGTATATTCTAATTTTTTTCGAGACGTTTCCTTTTTTTGTTTAATGTGTTACATAAATTTTTAAAAGAAGTAACAGCGCTGCTGGGCGCAAAAAGATATTTATTTATTATACTTATTGTATATGACGTTTGTCATATATATATATATATATATATATATATATATATATATATATATATATACGTTTCGGACGAACATTTTTCGATACGGCATCTCCGATGGACGATGTTCGTGACACCCTCGAGCGATCTGGGTTGAGAGTCGCTGCACGGACGATACAGTATATTTCTCATATTTTTGCCGAGCCCTCCCCTCGGAGCGATCAAATAAGATTATTGCGTTCACGGCGAGAGGCTACAATGTTGAGAGCGGACGTGCCGGTTGATCGAAACGCAGGCTCTCGCGCGAACGATCCTTCGAGGACTTTTTAGAGCGCGGTTAGCGCGCTAATGAACTGACAAACGACGGCTACCCCGAGTTCCGGTTATTAAACCGCAAAACCGCTGCGGTGTGGAAGACAATGGCTCGTTCTTTTAAACAACCGAGCCCCAAACCGATCCCATTTATATCGTCGAACGCACGCAAAATCAGTGAAAATATATTTAAAATATATGATGTGAAAATATATTATATATTTATGGTCTCGTCCCGTAAAAATTGAAAACAAAGAAGAAACTTGAAGATATCACTCCCGATGTTTTAATATAATTTTTAGAGATTTTAAAAAAAAAAAGTTTATATTTCAGAAAAAAAATATTTTTAAATATATTTTTCAACTAGGCAACTGTATATGGCACATTAATTGTTTCTACTTTATTCTTAGCTGTAAACTTTTTGCGCAAGATAAGAACAGGTCTTTTACTATTGTGGGTGTGGTAGATCCCTGCATCATGCGCTGTATTATCGACGTGAATGATAAATTCTACTTTACCGAGGCTGACGATTGCGATGCAGTCGACAGGTAACGTCGTGAAGATGACACCACCAATGTTTTTTTTTTTTTTTCGTGGGCAAAGTTCTCCGCACATAGGGGTTACTGATCCGCGCACGGACATTTAAACTTAGCAGACACTCAACACAACTGCGAACATTTACATATATTTACACATCACACAGATCTACGTGTCGGTAATTGCTAGTTCCATAAATACCTGAGAAGAAGAGTGAAAACAAGATTAAACTTAAATGAAGAAAAGTAAGAGAATTTATATTTGTACTTAATACATAAGGAATTTAATACAGAAGCATGATATCATCAGCAAAGATCATTTTTATTCATATAAAAAAAAAAAAAAAAAAAATGTCGATAGGCGAAAGTTACAATTTAATGATTTGACATCCTGCATAGAACAAGTATGAATTTGTTTGCGAAACTACGACACTAGTTGCAAAAGACAGTCCCAATCTAGTTTGCGGAATAGCTGGATGTTTTTATTCTAGTCCGCATAACGGGGCGCATTCATTCGCGCGAACATTAAGACGACGGATGATAAATGCGAGTCATTATGCCCGAGATTATGTAAATGAATGTAATTGCATAAATATTCGTTCGTGTGATCTACAGTGGCGTACGAGGTTTTGTAAAAATGTTGCAAACCGCGGGTCCCGCTCGTTCCCTCCTCATCTCCCCCAACTCCCTCTCTCCCCGTCCGACTTAACGCTCAATCACGCCGTCAAGCCTGTCTACACTCTGGGAATGCGGGTGCATGATTTTCAGGCCGTGTGGGCGCCCATCGACGAGAGAAATTTAGATTCCCAGATTTCTAGATGTAGAAGCGGCGACCGTGTTTCCCCACCATCGACCGTCGATCGTCAATACTCGCGACGCTAAACGCTCCCTTTCCCCCGCGTGGCTTAAACTGTAATACGAATTCCGTCGCGCATCTAAAGAAACCCTTGGCAACCGATCGCTCGTAAGTCAGCAGCTGGCTGGCTCCGTCTCGATACTTGGGATCAGAAATGAGCCAGCATTTGCGAGTGTCGTGATACAATATTGTTTTGTAACAGAAAAAAAAATACATAAAATAACGTGAACATAACGTGACAGATTTATGTTTTATTAGAAATCTTGGCTTGTGCCATTTTTCATAGTTTTTGGAGCATAGACTATGTATGCATGTGTGCGTGTGTGTGTGTGCGCGCGCGCGCGCGCGCGCGCGCGTGTGTGTGTGTGTGTGTGTGTGTGTGTGTAGCATATGTAATTAATATTTGTATGCAACTATTTTTTATTAGATTAAAGAAGTTCTGTTTCTTTTTTTATTAAGGAAATTTAGAAACGAGTTTTATATGAGAAATGAGAACTTTATTAAGCAAGTTATTGACCGTTTCTTCGACTACTTTCTGCCATCTCTCAGATAGCCTAATTATTCCGTCCTCATTGAGCACATAATCACATTACGCTTAACAACATTCGCAAAAAAAAAAACCAAGTTCAATTTGGTATACAGAAAAAAACTGGTTCTCGTCGAGCTTGCTTCGACATCTAAAATTAACGAATCATGAATGTCAACGCGATAAGAGTCGACTATAATACGACAATTAATTATAAGTATAATATATTAATTAATTCCGATCCACATTTGTTAAATATCACGCGTATAACATTATAAAATAACATTATAAAATAATTATGAGATCTTTCCAATGAGATGGCTGGGGTGAAATGTATTTACTGTTTAATTATGTTAAAAAATATTTAATCTAATATTTCGGTAAATGTTATTTAAGATAATTAATATCGATACGTAATTAATATCCGAATGCCATTTAGATTACGCTCCTTCAAACTCGTAATCAACGATCTCATCGATGTACGAGCGCTGTGCTACTTCGGTATTTGCAGGCAGCGTTCTGTGCGGATGCAAAGTTCCGGATGCTTAGGGTTTAACATTTTCATGGAACTTCATTTGAGACGCTTGCCGCTCCAGTTTCCGCTTTTACTGCGTCGTAAGTACGGATGCCTCGAACCGAACGAACTTCGGCGAGTAGGCCGTAACGACATAATGCGGCCTAATAGCGCGACAGTTTGATAAGAGTTTCGGGTTGAAGAGCTATTTTCGAGCTATTTTCGACGTTCCGTTCGAAGCGAACCTCATAGCAGCCATCCCTCATTCACGCAGGAGCAGGAGCTAACTTTGCTGGTTTCATTCAGAAGCGTTATGACTTGCAACAGTAGATTACATATATAACGTTCGCGATAACGTTCCGCTCTCCAAAAGCGAGAGCTTTTAAAGACCGAGTAATTAGAGGAGTACGCGAGAGGAGAGCGAGCAATTAAACGAAACGGGGGGGAACGAAATTCCAATTCCTGATATGCGAACGCGCGAATTCGCGAACTCGCGTTGCTCCGCGTAGTTCTCGTGTTAGACACGAGTTTGTGTTACATCTCGTTCGTTTGAGTCGTATACGCGTAACCGACGACGTGCACGCACGCCTCGCATTTCCGAGCAGCCGCGCTGATGTAAAAAGCCGCGAGATCGCGAGATCGAAATAATTACGCGACAAGGAGCGGAAGTGCGATCTCGATGCCGATGCAACGAGACGTAACTCGACGCCGATGCAACGATGAAGCGTCCCTTTGTATCTGCAGCGTGGTGCGGATACTCTCACAGACACTTACACGATCGCATGCCATCGGTAATCACGGTACGTCGGACGCGCCACGCCGGTCGTGTCGCCTGTCCGTTTCGAGGCTGTGTGCTATATGCGGGACTTCTTTCAGTGATCCTTAACGTGATCGCATGAGTGGGCACGGGGACGGTCTCCGTATACGTTACGTACATAATCGGATAACGGGCCTGACAGCGGCGAGAGTGGATCAACCCTTTTCATGTAACGACCGTTTTTTTTCCGTTTTTGGGTCGCCGTTGGGTCGTTTAACGAACGAAAGCCCGAGAGACATCTGCGATAATATGAAATCCAAAAAGAGAAAAAGAGAAAGGAGGAAAGCTTAGAAATAATTTCCGAGATCCTTCCAAGATCGCGCATGAGCACGTCACGTGTCGCCTTTCAATAAGGAGATAGTGACCTTTCCGGTAGTTCCCGTAACGTAGTTTCAAATTTACTCGCTTATAATACGTTTATGAGCTAATGAAATGGGAATTACTTGAAAGTAATATAGCACCGTAAGGGATGCTGGTATCCCCGGGCGACGCTTTATTTTGAAATCGGGAGTTCGCGGTAAAAACGTGCGGAAACTCGCGCAGCAGATACCAGGCAGTATTAATTAGCACTTTCTCGACAAATAGGGCAAAGGTTCGTGTTCCGCTCTTGCGGGCCTGAGCGCATCGGGAAATGCGGTTTCCAATTCGCCATAATCAGAAAATCGGAAATCTATTTATCTTTCGCGTTTGTTTTGTTTGCGTCGAGCGCGCTCGTTTGCATAAAAGCGCGTTTAATTGATTGCCAGGGTCGGAGAAATAACGACGGTCGCATCCTAGATTTGCGTATCGTACGTATCGATCTCCTTGTAATAACGCGACCAAGCGTAACGCGGAGTTGAAAGTTGGATATCAATGACATCGCCGTTCGCCAAGAATGCACTTCCATGATACGAAGCGACACCGGATGTTCTCATGAATTTGCGGCAAAATTCACTCGGCACTTGAAACCTGCTCCCAATATCGAAAAGGAGCGGAGCCGATTTTCGAAATGAACGGTGAATCGAAATTGTTTTCCTATATTCAATCGCAATAAAAATCTTTATTATCTTATTTGGATACCAGTCAGATCAATTTCTTTTGATATTTACTTTACATCTACAACTTCTATTTAGAGTCACAAAATTCTATTGTGAAGATAATCAAAAACCTGTTTTTTAAACCTCAAGGTGGAAAAGTCTTTTTTTATCATTTCAGATGGAAAATATGAGATCAATTTATGTAAAGTGAATCTCTCTATTTCAATTCTCTAGAATCTACTTTAATATTATAATAAATTTAAATAATTCATATTATAAATTTTATAAATTAACATAAAAAATAGAAGTAAAATTTTCTAATAAGTCACCGAAGCTTATTAGACGAGACAAAGATCTAGATGAGATTGATTTGTGATTGTAGAAACGTAAGAGTCAATCTGTCTATGGTTTTCTCGATGACGTTATATATTGATACCATTACATTGTCTCTTTTAATATCGGGCTGCGATCTGTTTTTTAAAAATCTACCTGTATCTTATGTTTCCTATAAGTAGCACGCGTTCGAAAGTCTTGTGCAACAGCCCGAAACGTGCGGGCGCGTTATCGATTTTGTTGATACAGCATGGCTAAATGTGGAGGCGTTTGCCAAGGCGTTCCCACGGGGGTTTCGTGAAAAAGTTCACTTATCGCGAAAACCTGTTTCTGCGGACGGAAAAATGAAATGGAAGCCGCTCGGTTTCTAGGAACGGATGACAGTGCCGATTAAAAGCGGAATGAACTCCGCGAAGACTGCGTGATGCGTAACGCATCGCGAATTTACGGCCTATAACTTGTCCCTTATACTTCTTTCGTACTGGCCGTATGATAACGTATGCATATACGACGACTTTATACGACTTTATAGTTCATCAAATCTCCAGTCCATCTCATAAGGCGACACTCGAATTGCGACTGCGGTCGTCATCGTATAATTCTCGCTTCGCTCGTAAAGAAGGACTTTGTTCCACAAAACACTCGAGAACTTTTGCTGAACGGGCAGTGCGCGGATAGTTATGCTTGAATTTTGAATCTTGATATTCAAGATCTATCTTGATATTTCATCGGAATGGAAATACGAGTATAGGTCTCTCTCGGAACGCGAAGCTCCTGGGAAAAATAGAATTTTCAAATTATACGAAAAATGCACGGTAAGTTATACCACTCTGCTTGGATTTTTGTACGTATTCATATTTCATATTTTCTTTCATTTTTTTTTTTTTTTTTTTAAAGAGTACCGAGACAAAGATTTTGAAAGAAACATTTTATCTCGAAAATAAATTATGTGTGTGATGAATCATTTTATCGTGGACTTACGTGGAGCGAAGAAAATTGTATGGGAAATTTTACGGGCGGGCAAATGCCGACAAGTGTATAAAGATACATTGTGTGAGGGTGTATTCCCCAATACTGTCAGGACAGAAATTGCTGGCCGCAAGGGATGGCGGAGTAATTTACTCGGCCTTAATCCTTCGACTGTATCCTCGAGCTAGTACGAGCTAATACGAGTAGTAGGTCGACGGAGATGCGTGGACGATCAGGTGAGGGTCATGGAAGGAAGCGAGGCGACTGAGCGAGGCCGACATCGACTTCTCTCGCGGCGCGAGGACGGTGCGAGTCGGGTCACGAACACCAGGGAAAACACAACGGGCGCGGGAGAGGGACAAAAAAAAAAGAGAGAGATCGGTGGGCGCGGATGTAGGCGATAGGACAGGACGGGGAGGACGCGAGTGGAGGACACAGGACGGAGGGGGAGGGAGAGGGAGGCTGGTGTGTGTATCCATCGCGTCGAGGGTGGAGAAGGACCTGCGCGCAAATTTCCCGCGTTCGCCCTCAACCTCATATTGATCCCACCCCAGCGAACTCCCTCGTTCCAGCGGGAGGTGGAGGTGAAGGCGCGGGGTACAGGGGAGGAGGCCCCGCAAGGGTGGTTCGTCGGCGTATAATGCCGGACCGAGCGTGCGAGTGAGTGAGCGATCGTGCGAGCGAGCGAGCGAGTGAGCGAGCGGAAGAATCGCGGAGGGTGAATCGCAGAATCGCGAGCACTCCGAGGGTGGTCCAGCGCGCGCCGGAGTCGTCGTGCTCTCCGATCCGGGATTCGCGAACGTGTCTCTCCGTTGTCGCCGTCGCCGTCGCCGTCGCCGTCGCCGTCGCCGTCGCCGTGTGTGTCGTGGTGTCGCGCTCTCGTCGCGTTTAGCCTTACGAAGGAAATCAGCCCGGTTTTCCGCGGTTTACCGACGGTGCGCGTCGTCCGCAGCAACCGTCGTCCGGAGCTGTGTCGAAACGTGTTCGCGTGCGCGTGTGGTGGAAAGAAGTTTCGGGGAAGTTGTTGTCGACATGGGGAATTAGGGAGAGTCGGGCGGCAAAGGTGCACGAGTTTGCGGGATCGGTCGACGACACCGTTGTTCCCGTTGCTTCCCGCCCGGTTGTTTGTTGCAGCAGCTGGATAACTGCTGTAGCTTGTTGTTGCGGTTAACGAGATTTGTCTTTACACCTTCCACACGTCTCTTATTACATCGAGAAGGAGAGGAAGAAAAATATTACCGAGCAGATTTCATCAACCAGGACTGACCCCTGACTTCGCCGCCTCGATTTACGATCGACACCGCGACACGGCCTCGCGGGAAGCCATCGCCCGCGGGAAAGTGCACGGAGCGCGAGTGCGAAACCATTTACCGAGGTTCCTTCGTGCGCCTTTTTTTTCCTTCTATCCCATTGTATTCATTTTTATTACCACTTTACGTCGAAGACGTAAGGGAGAAAGTGCGTAAATCGAGTTCTGTAAAATCGAATTCGCCGAGTCGGTTCCCGCACTCCTTCGAGCACTCCCCGAGTGGACCCCGAGTGTTTAATTTGTGACTCACACGAGTCGATGAAGCTTCTCAGAACGTGAGACGGGAAATTATCTGTAATCTTGTTTAGATAAGAAGTACGTCATTATAAAAATTGCGTGTTTAACGTGTTTGAGATTCGATCGCGCGTGTACGTATGTATGTATGTACATGTCTATGCAAATACGCAATTCATGTACAATACCGCATCCACTTGGTGACAAACCACGTTTGGTTGATTAAATTGTCCAAGAGGCATGTGCCGCTTTGTACACAAACGGCACGCGTCTCTTGATTGACCTAGCAGCTGCAAATTAGTTCTGGAGCTGTACCCGTTATTGAGAAGCAGCATTATATACAGCAATGAGATTTCAATGACTCGTAATTCAACTTCGCCAGTAGTCGAGTGCGTCGTGTAATCGTTCGTAATCGCCAAATTAATCCCTATTAACGAAATAATAGCTACGACTTTTCGCTGATGTCGTTTGGCAGATTGTACGTGTTATTATTGCGATTAACATTTCGAGTGGCTTTTTGACTCGGAAATATTTTTCACGTGTGCACGCAGCTTTGCACATATCGGCCCGATTGCACGTGCGATCGCGTGCGGCGGACTCGCGTTGTCGACAATCCGCATTGTCGACGATCTACTAACGATGTCTATAACGATCGCGTCGCAGCCGACGGCTCGCAACACGCTCGAAACAATCTCCGCGGCCTCGTTGGCGGCCAGAAAAAAATCAATACGTTCACACACACACACACACACACACACACACACACACACACACACACACACACACACACACACACACACACACACAACACACACGTACACGCGCGCGCGCGTGTGTTTGATTAAAGTACACGAGTTTATTAAATTTCACTTATTTCGATTCACGATTATTATTGATTATACGTAGAACGTTAATGTAAATTAAATTTTAAAGAGCAGAGAATAGATATTCTAAATTGATCGAAGTTGGGATAAACGTTGACGCAGAGCAGAAAAAAAGTCTCGGGTGCGATACAAACAGGGATTACCATCAGTCGGATTTAATGAATCATAATACGAGACGACACTCCAACGGTGCTTTTCGCTTTGCAAAATGTACTCCGCCGACCGCATAAAGCCTTTCATCGCTGCGTTATAATCATCATATTTACTGCCGCCAGTAAATTGTTCGTACAAGATCCGCATTTTTGTCGTCGTACGTAGTCGAGAGCGAAAATTTATATAGCGTCGTAATATAAACTTTGTTTTAACAATTAAACCGATTAATTTACCGCGTAACGTCCGCTTAATTCCGCATTTAATTGCATACGGATTACGGACTTTTAATTAAAATTGTCTCGGATACGGATATTTGTCGCAGGTTGAACTTTGCCGCAATCAATAATATAGCAATTATATTATTACATCAGGAGACTTTTGTGTCTTTTCAATAAATAAAATATCGAGGAGCGCGATCGGAATTCTATTTCCCAGCGATTTAATCGATCGCTCGCAATGCTGCAAATAGATTAAATACCGGAGGGTAATGTATCACGATTAAATATCACGAGTGACATATCTCTGTAACATATCTAGCATTATAAAATCTGCAATTTTATATTACATGCGATTCACGTATTAAGTCGATTCTAACAGTGAATCAGATAATAAGAATAACGCAACATACATTTCGTGAATATTCGTGAATATTCGTGAATACATATTTAATATACATATTTACATACATAATATACATATTTTTCGGAATGATTATACTCCGCGAGTGTCCCGAAACGAAGCGGAACATTCTCGTAGCTGAGAATCGACACGGCGGGACACGTTTCGCCTGGCGAGACGTCGGGGTTTCGCCCTCGACGAGATCGATCGATCGCTCGCGTCGTCGTCGTCGTCGTCGTCGTTGTCGTCGTCGACATCTCGCTCTCGCAACAACTTGATACCCGGAATCTCGTTCGACACGTAGTCTCCTCGGTCGGGCTCAAGCTCGCTCGTAAATACGCTCGCGCGTAAAAGTCCGGGGGCCCGGTCGTGACGCCCGCGATAAAGGAGGCCCAGATGGCGAGTGGCGGATATACACGAATGCCCGAGCATGACTCAAGCGGACTCATTACGTGAAAGAAAGCGCGATCCGTTCGCGCCACAGATGCATAAAACGCCGTTTTATCTGTTTAAGCATTTCAAGCCGCCATTTGTCGGAGCCCTACCAGCTCCGCGGACGTCTACGAGAATGTTTCGACTGCGAAAAGAGAAATGTACTCTATTTCGCATTTTCAACGCGGTGTCTAATTAACTTTTCACAAACGGGAATGGTGGAGGCAAATGAAATTTTCAGTCGTGCACAAAAAATCTCGAATAATGGGGAAAGTGACTTTGCATGTTGCGGAGTCTAAAAGCATTTGTTTAATTGACAGTTCCGAGGAGACAATTAAGGCGTTAACCCTTTGCTTTGCGTAAAAGTGAATCATCCGTGCCCACATTGTTATGTTTGAACAGAGCCGCTTCGGATCACCAGTAGTTAAGCTTCATTTAATACAAGTTATTAAATATATCCGTGAGAAAAAATTACTATAGAAATGCTATGTGATTAAAATTATGTAACAACGTTTTTGTTGCACTATGCTCACAAAAATACTGGTTTTTAAATAAAATTTTAATTCAGAATATGGAGAGATAAAAAATTCAAAACAACGCTTAATGAGCTAGAAATTTTTAAGTAGTTAACTTTTTTTTTTATTCTGGAATTCAAATACGAATTTCATTTTATTAGACTCGTGTTTCTCGCGATTATTTTATTATCGTCCACGTATGCATTTCGGTATTTGTGATCGATGGATTTTGGGCAAGGCCCAAAACAGCCATGTCCACGCAAAAGAAAGAGAGGGAAAGATCGAAGAACGATCTCGCGAATACATCGATCGAGAATAGTGCACATGCATGTCGGATACACCGTCGCGATAAATCATTAGCCGGGCGTGTTTATTGGCCATGCTCGAGCAAATCTCTGGCTGGTGGTTGATTTATTGTCCGACACCGACGCCGATCGGCTTGGCGGATCGATCGCTCGTGACTCGCGAATCGGGCGCAACAGGCGGGTCCGATACGGAAGCTCAAAGGTACGAAATTAGGTGCGAGATCGGTGTGGGCGTGAATGGCTTCGTGAGAAAAGGTGAAAAAGCATGATGGAAAGGTTCGACATGTATAATAGACGAATATCGGCCCCGAAATCCTCGTTGCGGGCCGATCGGAGGCAAGAAATTAAACGCCTCGGCACCTCGAGTATTTTTATTTTGTGTAATTCAGTTTCGCGCGGGGAAAAACACCTTGTCCCACAGAATGACGAGATCTCTTCTCTTGAGATCTCCTCGATCAGCTCGGATGTACGGGAACGAGAGAGAGAGAGAGCAAAGGAGAAAAAAAAAACCGTTCGTCGGGAATATGCATTGCACGCGACGACGTCAATTCCTCTCCCGGTCTCATTCTCCGATCGAAGCTCCACAGGTTACACGATGTAAATCGGGTCGATCCGCCGCCTGCCGTCCGGTATTGAAGTTCCATGTACAGCACGAAGTAAACTGCCACGGTCACAGGCTATCTCCATTCTTCCTTGACACGTGTACGCGATAAAGTGCACGCGATTGTCTTCTACCTTGATATTATCATCGTTTGCGTTTTACTCCGTATATTTTCGTAACGCGGCCTGGATATGGTCTTGCATTCTACACTTTTACGTTATTTTTTTTATATCTTTCGTATTTTAGATATTTCTATTAAATTATATATAGAATATTAGAAAGTGGATAGTTTAATCCCATCATACATGTGGACGGTCCCCGAGTATTCCGGTTCTCGGGATTCGTAAAAAATGCAGCTCGGAACGCTTTTCACCGAGCGGTATTCTCGTGCGCAATTCGTCGGGCTTTTATGCCGGATCTGGCCATAATCCCTTCACGTGCCGCAAATGGGTGCAGTTTGTCTTTGCCGTTTCGTGACGTTCCATCATTCCGCTCTTGCATATTGTACTTCGTGAGCCGCGAGCGGTCCCCGAGTATATCGAGTTTATTCGGACCAGCCCTGCTGTGTTAATTAATAAAAAAGAGAGAAGTCTATGCGATAATATAACAGGAATAGCTTCTAAAGTTCCCCGGTCGAAACAGTCCATCTCGCAGCTGTCGCTGGACGCGTCGTAAAAGATCGAAAAATACTTTCGAGGTCGCGGAGAGTCGTTTTTCAGTCGTTCAGTCGCGGCCGAATCGTCTCGCGGGAATCGATAAATCGTCTCTTCTGCAATCGCAAAATGCGGCAGTTATCGCGAACGAACGTTCGCCAATGATCGTGTAAAGTTCACGCCTGGATATAAAGTGCGAACCCTCCGAACGCTCACCGAAGCCTTAGAAAAATGGCGCGCGAAAAAATAAACCTTTCTAAGACGTGGATATTTGCTAAATTATATTATGGAATTATATTCCGTCGTGTTTATCATCGACACGATGAGGATGTTGCACATGTCGCGTTACATATGTTGTGACTCTGTCCGATAACTCGATGTTGTTATCTCTAATTTAATCTGATATCGTTCGTAACATTAACGTTAGATTAATGATATCTGTATCCGCATAAACTCCGAATGTCTGCCTTTGTCGAGCGCGCGATATACATTCAATAAAAATCAATTTATGACTGATAGATTTTCTTTAGAGCGTAGTTCATAAATCGAAGAGCGAATTGAATTTCGCCGGATGCGGTTTACGATTTTTCCAATCGCCATTTCGATCTCATATAATAATCTGCCGCGTTTTCTTTCGACGGTTGATTTTCTTCGCTTGATTTCACTGATTTCCTCCATTCGAACTCCTTAGGCAGTTGCCACTTATTCGATCCTATCTGAGACTATTCGTCTTATCTTATCAATGTTGTCAACGAAATTGCGCCCACGCTTTTCTCCAAGGTTTGAAGGAAACGTTTTCCTCGACGGTTGATTATCTTTCAGACATTTGATTACTTTTTTTATTATAATTGACTGACAAATGTATTTTGCTAATTATCTATCTTCTTAAACGTGATAAATATATTTATAAAATAATAAAATATAATGTTTAACGAATATATTTTCAGTCTTGCAATCATTACTTTGAGTAAAAATAAATAGCAAATCTAAATCGATTGTCCTTTGCGATTAGTGTCACGGTTGCGAAAAGTAGAAAATTTAAAATGGGCCATATCCTCGCATAGACGAAAATAGATTCAGTGTTGAAAGGGTTGTCGGGTGTGCCGAAGGTTACACCGGCTCACCATTTTAAAACGTTGTGCCGCGAGGCTTGCTGCAGGGATAAAGGTACGGGGAAATCGCGGTAGTTTATAGATAGCCGGGGCGGATAAGAGAGAAATGGGGTACGACCTCGCGGAGTTCGTTATTGCCCGATTATCGCTGTTACCGGACTAATCTCGCCGTGGCAGCAACCCAGCGGCGGCGGCAGCAGCAGCAGCAGCAGCAGCAGCAGCAACAACAACAACGGCTTTTGCACTTAGCACTTACGTGGCGGCCGGTATTATGTGGCAATAACGAGCGACCCCCATCACGTAACTCCACTTAAGTGCCAAGTCGCTGCCGCGCCGCATCGTCGAAAGGGCGCAGGGAGGAGAGGAGGAAAGGGGGCGGAAAAAATGAAGAGAGCGCCGCGACCTCCGCCCATCGTTACCGGGTATCCACATCGTATAACGGACGGTTAACTCCCTTCTCTCCTGCCGTCTCTTCCCCCCACCCTCCCCCCTCATCCCCGTTCATCGCCCCCTTCTCTCATTCTTCTTTCCTGCCGGTACTGCACTCGTGTTTAACCGCGAACACCGCGGGGCTAATAGAAAGTATACACCGCCGCCGCTCCCTACGTACATCCCCCTTTATTAATATCGACGTTTCGTGCGTTGCCGACATTAATCGTGTAATCGAGCTCCGCTTCGGTTCTTGAGTATACACGCGGATGTCGTACCGTGGCGGCTGAGAGGAAGCCTCTTGGCTTTGCTATCACGCGAGTTCGATCGCGCCGCGCGAACTCTTTAAGGAACTTCCCCTTTCCGCTGGAGGACACGGGCGGAATCACGGCGTCTCACTCGATATTGCAATTTCGCAAAATCACGGTGAATCGCGAATAAGAACGCCCGCTCCTTCTCCCCCTCTTTCCTCTGCTTCCACCCCGTCGATTCGTTCTCTCCGTATCGGGCTTTAGGAATTAATTAGAAATTTCTGGTGAATTTCTTGGCCGCGCGGAGGAGAAATATTCAGATTGCGAAGGAGATATCCGGTTGCGTCGCAAAATTTGAGGAATCGCAATTTTCTTAAAGCTTTTCGCTCGTGGTCGTTTCAACTGTTGCACAACGTGGGAGCGGCGGCGTGGCGCGCCGCCTGGAAACGTATTAAGGATACGGCAGCAGGGAGACGTCGCATAACTTCGAATTATCACTGTACATAATTGCTCGAGCGAGCAGGCAACTTAGCGGTACCACACCAGTCCCCGGGATACAGCGGGGCCGCGCGCATCGCGGCATACCATCTTAAATAGCCCGGCACTTTATAGATGTCCGTTAATAAGCTTCATTATACCGTTGCGCTTAATTGATTAACGAGAAATTACGAGACGGTCCTGTATACGCCGGCGGGGCGTACCCTACGGGCGCTGGTCTAGTGGGATATGAAAAAACGGATGAAACCGCGTTAATTAAATCCACAAAATGTATGTCTCGCTTCCCCCGCACCGCCTTTTATTTTTCCCCGTTGCGTTTTTGTTTTTCCTCGCGCGCAAACGCACTGTTTCGAGCGTCAGGAAACCGCGCGTCAGGAAAATAACGCGACCGCGCGAGTCTGCAAATCTATCTGATTGTTATGCAGAATGAAATACAGAAGGGAGTAATTAAACTTTTAATACCGCTCGCGAGTCTCTTTTTTTAACTTGTTGTCGGACGCGACGGCCGCGAGCGATCGTATTAATCGTCCTTCGATTACTTTCCAACTGGGAGGCTCATACTCTCGCAATGAGTCTTCGCATTCCCCGGAGATTAACGGCAACGGTAAGATCGAATCCCGGCAGTATCGGCAAACAGTTTTCCGCTATTAAGCGCAAGCTCGCCCGCTATGACTTTACCACAGTCTAGCCGATGCTCGGACTGGGAGTAACTTCCGGTATTTTTGCGCGAGTGCACGCGTACCCGCCTGTAATCTCCACGCCCTTTAATTATCCGCAGCTTGACGCCGAGTAGTTATGGCGGATAGTAACGTTGTCATTATGACTGCGAAGAGCAAAAGAGGCTACCGTGCCTTCTTCTCGTCCTCTTCCTCCTCCTTTTTACCGTCTCCTCTTCTTCTTCTTCTTCTTGTGACCCTCGTGGCTCCTTCATCTCTCACGACGATATAGAGGTCGTAGCGTTTTGAACGCTACGAGAGTCATTGTCCAGCGCCCGGTTCAGGATCCGTTCTGCGAAACGCACCCAGTCACCGTTCCTTCGCGATCAAGTTCCCGCGGTTGCTGTCAAAGCACTCCGGACGTCTGAACGTATTGGCTATAATGCGAATGTCCACACCGCGAACTCTTGGTTCGAGACGTTTCTTCTTCCCGATGAGATTCGAATAGCAGATAACTCTATCGTACGACCTCACCTAGACCCATTACTTTATCAGCGGCAATAAAGCCGTCATCTCGCTCAGATCCTAGCCATAAAGTGGTATTAAGTATCAGCTTTAAGTAAGCTCGGCAAGAGTCTCGACAAGAAGCCTATTTGTACTGGTCTGGTCCTTTGTTCGCGATGTTGCTGCGGAATCGCCGCGATTTTACGAGACGGTCGCCGATACCGGCCCGACCGTTTCTCGAAGTATCTATTGTAACTGTAAGTACACTATACGTCACCCATCTCATAGAAGTCACGGCGGACGTAAGGCACCGTCGTTGAAACAATGACGACAGGTGGGCGCGTCGCGCGATCCAGGACGCTGATCTTTCTCGTCGAAGGATCGGCGTGGGCGTCTTGCCGTCCTAATAGCTTTTAATGCGCCGCCAACGTGATTTAGCTGCGCGCACCTCCGGCCCCCGATTTCGCACAAAGGATCTCGACGGTGCACTGACCGTCCTTTCGAGATGCGAGAGCCAGACTCGCTCGGCGGCAGCGCCCTTGAAATTCCTCCCGCGAATACCTGCGGCTGCAACTTTCGGCCGCGCGCGAGCATAAAGTAAGATAAAGCTCTGTAAAACGGGCGTGACTTTTTCCTCCCCTCCGCCGCGCCGCGCCGCAGCGATTTTACCGCGCCGGATTTTACGCGGAGGACATCCGTAATTCTCTCTCGCGGCTCGGATTTGTGCGAATTTTTTACGGGTTTTAAATGAAACTGCTTTAACGCATCAAGCGGATTTCTTTCTCTTCCTTTCTTTCTCCTCGGGTCTTTAACCGACCGGACCGTCATCCCTCTATCTTGCTCGCTTAGCCTGGCCGGATAGAACCAGCTCTACCACGAAACTGTCACGTCGAATCGCGTTTGAAAAGGGGTTTCATCTTTCCAGGAACCTCACCTATCTTTTTTATGGTTCTCTTTTCAGTTCGCGGCCCGCCGTCGAATCGAGCCGAGCTCAAATAGAGGAATTGGAACTCGAATGGAAGGCGAGATAAAAAATTGTAAAAAACTGATTTTCTAAAGCAATGTGTATCTTGTCGCCCGAATTTTCGATAGTGAAAGGATCGTTTGACCTTTTCCGCTCTGGATTTCGTAAATCCAGCTCTGCAATTGTTGTATCCCGTTGTGTATCTTTGATATCGTACACCCCCCCCGTGTGGTCTTCTCTCGAATATAGATGATCCGTGTCCCACCCACTGATACGCGCGACTCTCTCAGAATCTCGAGTTACAGAGGACTCTTTCCCAAAAAGAGCAACAGCATTGGTACACGGACGCACACGGTTCACCTCTTAGGCGCTGTATGCAAATTTTCTTGCCTCCCGGTCGGGCCTCGCCAGACATCAAGAATATGAATCACGCCGCGATGAGAGGCCGCTGCCTCGTAACAGGAAATCCGTCCCCGTGCACACGATCGTGCAGATTCAAACAAAGCCCGATGCGTTCCCCTTTATCCCGCCCTTCAGCTTTTTCATCGATCGGCCGCGTCCCACGCGCGCGAAGAAAGCCTCCAGACTTTTGAAACTAATGTCGGCTGTGAAAGGATTTCAATTAATAATTTCTGTAATGTAAAAGAAGAGCGCTCCTCTTTTTCCTCTCTGTCTATGCGCGTCATTAATATTTCTCATGACTGAAAATCTCAGTCTTAAAAAGCAGTCTTAAATTTTTCGATCTCGAAAAACGACTCTCAAACTTGATATCGTGATATATAAAGAAACATATCTACGTCCAAAGGGACTTATAAAACGAAAATATTACTGAAATAATAATAAACTAAACGAACAAGTTCATATTTTTCTATCTCAAGAGTGACGCTTCGCGCGACACTGACGTCACCCTTCGGAGGTGACCAAATCGAGTACCAAGGAGTCTTAAACTCGCGTTTTACTTTCACTTCAATGTACCAAACCAGGAATTTCGTCCGCGAGACATTTCCATTGGGAAGGTTAGCGCGCGAGTGGATCGACGAATCGATATATTTATTCCTGCAAATACAGATATGACATACCTCCGAAAATATATCCGAGTGTCTGATCTTCTTTAGAAAGATAAAGGAACTCATAACAAGTGTCATTGTGGATCAGTTTTCTTATAATTTGTCTCGAGCCCATCTATCATCAGACCATACCCTAAATTTGTGAATAACGACGTGTTTGGAATACGCCTAATGGCGTACTAGCCGCAAATTTGCATTCGTGGTATCTTCCACGGCGATTGGCGACGGATGGCACAATAAAACAAACAGTAACCCGCAATGGAATGAACCGCTATTTATCAGCACGTAACGAAGGCGGTCACGCGACCTCCTGATTTGTGGATAATGACCGTGACGGAGGCCACATAGCTGCCCCCGTCGATATATGCTGTCTAACGTCGTTTCCACTTTTCATGCAGAAAACCGTCGTTTCTTCTCTCTCTCTCTCTCTCTCTCTTTTTGCAACTCTCCCGTCGTCGCAAGAAAAAAATATCGCAGGTGCGATCGCAGATGTTACTTGAAAATTAGTAGCTCGTAAGAACGAAGGTGCATGCGTGATCGTTACACGACTGAATTGATCGCGAAAATCTTCGCTTTTTTTTTTTTTTCTTAAAAATATCCTCGAAACCGATTCATGTCTCTATACATAGCACATATTTTATTTTAAGATTCTTTGAGGGTTTGATGTTTTTTATTCATAGATCGTGACAGCATGCTTTAAAATATGCCGGTTTCCCCCTTTGGGATATTTTGTATTGTATTCTCTGAATAACTTTCCCCTGCTAAGTTATGTTACGATGAAACTTTATATTATAATTCTTTGAATAATCTTCTTTTCACTAAGTTATGTGAAAGTAAAAACTTTAAGCCCAAAATGTATAGGTAATTCTTAAAAATTGCAGAAGTTCGAATAAATTTATTATTATTATTATTGTTATTATAGTTCGAAATATCTTTGAGCGTACGTCAAGACGATTAGCACTCTTTTTCATCACGCAAAAGTGACAAACATTCATGTGTGATGGTTCGATGTGACACGACGCTGAAGAATCTCGGCGGATCGAAATTGTTCGCAACGTCCTCGAGTGAAATTTTGCGGAAGAAACGCTGACTCTCCGAGACGCGGGATTTCGATGACGAGATAGAGATATATCTACAATCAATTTACATTGGACCAATTACTCCAGATGGGGCTTTCGGTTTGTTCTACGAAACCCGGAGAAGCCGTGGAGATGTCACCTTAGTGAACCTATCGCCAAGTCTACCGTAGGGACGATCGATAAGCACGAGCAATAACGAGGTAACTTTAGTCCGACGAAATTGATCAGAGGAGAGCTGCCGGTGCTCTCTCTTGCGAAGATGGACGCTTTGGAGCTGCAAGCTGCCTTGGTGAAGCTCGACCCGGCCACCACGGTAACGCCGATCGGCACCACCGTGAAGCTGGTGCCCCATCATCGCGTCGCCTTCACCGTGAACATCGACGACGAGGGTGATATGACTCTGGAAGATCCGGCGCGAAAGGACGACGAGAAGTCGCCGGTCGAGACGACGGTGTCGAGGAAGACTCCGGGTCATCAGGGTCACCATCAGGGCGGTGGCCAGCAGATGAGTATTTCCAAGTGCGGCATCGCCGAGGTCAGGTGACGCCAGCCACCTTGCTACGGCGTTAACATGATTTACCATACTTATCCGCCGCATCGAGGTAGCAAGCACCATGCCAAGCATCACGCCAAGGAGAAGAGGCACCATCATCATCACACTATGCACCATCAGCATCACAGAGCTCATGTGGTAAGTCGTCGCGTTAAGCGCGCATTGTCATGGACAAGGAGACGACGATGATGATGACGTCGTCGTCGTCGTCGTCGTCGATGAGCGTGCGAAGAAATTCCTCGAGCTATTGTTCGTGCCCGCAAGGTCGTTTAATTGTTTCGCACGACACGACACCGAGAATTCGAAAGTCGGTCTTCTTAATTTTGATACTCTTAATACGACGAATAAGTTGCCTCGTTGCCTTTTGTTAAAAGACTTATCATTGGATTTTCATATCAACAGAGTGAAAAAGTAACGAAGCCGCGCGTCGGAGAGAAGCAAGTTTCCATGTCGTGGACCTTTAATAAAGAATTTTAAAGAATTCTCCCTTCCACAACAATCTTGCGCTCGTAAAACGTTGCAAAGGTATGCTTTTCATGAATTTCATCCGAAGGCTTTTATAGGATTCAATAAGAGATGGAAGCGTGACGTGATAACTCATATTTTCGTGGGCCCCACGAGAAATTTGACTCGCGGTAAGGCACTCGTATAATATATTTCGTTCAACCTCCACACAATGCGAATGTATCTGAAAATACTATTACACTACGTATTCCCGGTGCCAAAAAATAAATAATACAGAGTAAATAATACAGAACTCTGCGGCACGAATGGCGGGATGAGCGAAGCACGTGCCTGATGAAGAGATCAAATTTACTTATCGCTTCGAAAAAAATTCTCCGAAATTTAGTTTTCGATTTTTTTTTTTTTTTTTAATTATCCAATTCGGAAATCCGATCCAGCGCAATATGGTATTTATTATCGAAAGTTTTATCGGAACAATTTTTATCGCGTTCCACGGCCGCTTCCGGAAGAGCGCCCGGTCTCCGGTTTAATTAAAATTGATACTCCACGCATGTCGAGAGATTGCAAAATTAAATTTGTATACTCGTATTTCGGGCGGAATTAAAATCGAGATTAAAACCAAAGCAAATTGCGCGTCAAAATTAATGTTTAAGTAGACACTCGCGTAGTTAGGTTAATGCGGGAATATCGCCCCCGCATTTCGCGCCGGTGCAACCGCAAAACGGATCGCGGGCGTATTCCACGTGGACATCGTTTGGCCCGTTCGTGGCCGTTATCGGACGCGCTCTTCATCCATTGAACATGGCCATTGTGCGTTTCGTGCTCATGCAGCGAGCCGTGCGTTTCCTTTATGAATTTTTCTACGCGCAACGGTTCCTCGCAGTGACGAATGTGTATCACCGAGTCAGCGGACAATGCGACACGCTCTGGCTGCCGTTCTGTTCTCTGGCTCCGCGCACGTTAGCTCGCCCTATCCGCCCGTACGGAGGACGACGGGCTCGTTCCGTGACGGAACACATACGGTATATATGTATATATCGGGCGTCTCTCGTGTCTGGCCGACGTAAGGAGCCGTTCACGCCAGCCACTTTATTCTCCTAGCGGTAGTTCCTAGCGAGGAGATAATTAACGAGCGCGATCGACCGCGCGTTAACTTGATCCCTCTCGCACATCTACGAGCGGTGGATTAGCGTGTGTTAATTTTTTAACGGGGCTTTTCGAAGGCTGCGCTACGCGGGAGTGACGCGCTTTCTCAGAACGCGCGGAAAAGTCGGAAAAAGGACATGCATACAAGATGAAAGAGATTGCATCCGATGATGAGGAAAAAGATGGAGAAAGACAGTCTAGTTAATTTTTATTTAATTTTATAAGAGCGTTCTGTAAATTGCCGAAAATGTAAATTCCACGTGAGAATTTTTCTCAAAAGATCGTATTTACGTTTTGCGTAACAAATATAGAAAAATTATTTTAATTGCGATGATTTTATTCCGAGAAACCGTCTCGAATGACGCGTGTTTCGTGACGGACTATGAGAGATCCATCCACTTGTAATTGCACCTTCGTGAAGGAGGTCGATCAGGTGGGTTCATCGAAGGTGAATTGACGTCTCGCGCGAAACCGCCATGAGACGCTCCTCCGCGTGTGGACGCGATCTCAAGTGCGTGTATGCGCGCGCGCGCGCGTGTGTGTGTGTGTGTGTGTGTGTGTGTGTGCACATCTTGACGAATTCGCGATTGTACTCCAGCGAGACATAATAAGCCTATCGCGAGCCACTTGTCTACTTCTCGCAGTTGCGGCGACCGACGTTAATAGACACGTCTGCGGGATTCCGCAACACGATGCGGATTCCATGCGAAGTGGTAAATAGCGCATCGCCCCGCATCGTCTCGCGTCTCATTTGGGTAATTGCAAGTTTGGATAACGTCAACTTCGTTTGAGATGCGCTCGCTGTCTCGCGACCTGACAACTAACTCTACACATCGCCTATATTTGATCTTCCCCCGAGGTTTACGCCAAGAATGAGTAAACTGACGGAAAACCCCAAATACTCCGAATTGACAAAACAAATACGTACGTTTCGGTTTGATATCTGCATCATCCAATGATTTTCACGATTCACACAACTGCGTAACGACGCAACGCTCGTTCAACGACGTGCGTACATTGGTTTTTGTTTTTGCGTATCGCGTTTCGTTTGATATATGCGGCATGTAAATCGTTCGCGCCAAAGCTATCCTAGCGAAGCTAACGAAGGGGTAGCTTTGGCCTTCGAGAGAGGGAGAAAGCGAGAGAGAGAGAGAGAGAGAGAGAGACTTTTCTCTCTCGAAACACAATCGTCCAGTATCCAGCTATCGAGCGGTTCGTCGGCGCGGTATTGAATTCTCGAGTGGGAGGAAACGCTGCGAGCGCATCTTGTGTGTGTACATATGCACATATGACGGGCACGTTTCTGCGTATATACACGTAGATACGTGGCGCATCCTCTCCTGAATCACATGCTCGGGGCTCTGTCAACGATGAAGTTCGGCATGTGTACCGAGTAGATCGATAATGTGGTCCACGTAACTAGGACGACGGCCTCCG
Source organism: Pogonomyrmex barbatus (assembly GCF_055798465.1). Lineage (NCBI taxonomy): Eukaryota > Metazoa > Arthropoda > Insecta > Hymenoptera > Formicidae > Pogonomyrmex > Pogonomyrmex barbatus. The sequence continues at coordinate 6,538,716 of NW_028297099.1, read as the reverse complement.
TTGCGCTCCGAATATCTCTCGCGCGGCGAATATGTATATATATATATATTATATATATATATATATATATATATAAAATATACACATATATATATATATATATATATATATATATATATGTATATTTTTTTTATTTCGCTTCACCGCGATAAAACACAATACGTTAGAGAAATAACTATAAATCTTGCCGCAGATAACTTTATAGTCAGATTTATGGTTATCCTGGCGCAACGCTTGGAATTGTAATTGCTCGTTGTTTTACGCAACAACGAGCTAAATCGCACCGCTGTTTCGTGACAACGAGAGTTGCAGTCGTATTCGCGTCGTGTATTTTATCTTTTTACGTAATTCTGCCAAGTCGAGTATCTTTATTATATACGTATGTATTTGTCTGATCGTGGACTCTTACTCCCCCCCCCCTCTCTCTCTCTCTCTCTCTCTCTCTCTCTCTTACACACACACACACACACACACACACACACACACACACACACACACACACACACACACACAGAAAAAAGACCCGCCACCAGGGTCAGACTTTCAATTAAAGCTTAAGTCCGATCTTAACGAGGCTTAAAAGAATCGGCGCATACACGTGCTTACACACAGGTCGAAGACTTAAGCGGGCTCATTCTCCTCTCGCCCCGCACGAAGAGATAAACTTGCCCGCTTGGACTTCTGTTGCGACCGCGATGATACCCCGAACGACGTGTATAATCGGAGATCGGTCGATTTGCACAATTCGTGCACGCGCTGTCACGAAAACGGACTAAGGGATTATGCCGAATAGCACGCGATAGACAGAGGAGTAGACGAATTATCGAGCTGCGATTCGATACATTAAACCGGCAATGAGATGTGCTTCTCCACGATAAAGCATTTAATCTGTTTCGCCGCAACTGCCGTCGATTCGCATAATTGCATGCCATAAACGCAAATAGAAACGAATATCATAACTTCGATTACGGTCTTTCGAACACAGACCAGCTAATTTGAACGACAAAAATACAACAAAAAATAAAAGAGGTCTATGTGAGTCAGGCGCGGTAAAAATTTGCGTAGAATATAAAAAAAAAATAATTTCTTTAATAAATATGATGCAAAAAGACGATTTTCTTTTGTATTTATATTAATTTTGTGAGATTGTAATTGTTCTCTTCGAAAAATACAACAAATTTACTCGTAACGTACTATAACGTGCAATTATAATTGCTCATCAATTTTAATTGCGACAGCGTAAATGTTATACATGGACTATCCACTTTATTATTTAGAGTCAATCTCGGTTGCTCTGGAGAAATACGACACAGTAACAGATAACAATGCGAAATCCTTTTCTAAAGGAGCCCCTTTTTATTTCCTTTCACAAGGGTAATCGAATTTCCTGCTTCTCCGTTTCTTTATTCCGCTTTTTCTTTGTTGCTGCCACGGACGCGGAATATATTTATAGTAAATATTCTTTTGATGCGGGTCTAATGGGACCAATCTTGCAGTTTACAATAAATTAGTCGGCCAGTTCTCCGCAGTTTACCTCCGGCGACTTGGAGAACGTCTAATTAACCGGGTCCATCGTCATCTCCTCGAAGTCCCGCGGAGTCACCCGTAAAAATATTTACATCCGTCGTTTTGCAATTTGCAGGATGTGCGTGACGAACGCACGCATAAACCGCCGTCAGCCGTGCGTGATCCTACGGGACAGAGCAGACAAACCCACAATAAGCAATTTTATGTCACGCCGCAATTTCAATAACCACACCGAAGAGGCGACAATCGCAAGCGATCGCGCGGAATTAACGGCAACGTCGAAATTACGTGCGTCCCTTAAACGTCTATGGAGAAAGTGTCACTCTGTGTGATGATTATAATTAGCGTACGTTTTTTCCCGTCGGGCAACGTCAATTTTTCACGGTGTGATTACTCCCGGTACGTCACACCGTCGGACAGTTTGGAACCACCGTGACCTTGGCCCGAAAGTCCGTCTCACCGGTTATATTTATCTCGGCGGTGGTGTGCGTTCGTGGTAGTCTCGGCGAGATGAGGAGCACGGGGGGAGATGGAAGCGATGGCGCCTCCGCGGGAGGAGCCTCCATTAATTCCAGGCGTCTCGTAATTTTCCGGCGTATTCGTGAGGCGCGCGAGGGATCGGATATCGAATCCCTTGTTAAGATGGCCTGTAATGAATATTAATTGCAGGGGGCTGTCTTTCGCGCGACACTCGATTCCTCGATGGTGGTGGGCGATCGCACGGTTCAGCACGGCGCGAAGTTTGACGATCCAAGATCGCCCGGAGGCATCCGCGATTAGCGCGCCTCCGGGCGATTCTCTCCTCTCTCCCCCCCCCCTCCCTCCTCCCCCTTCAAATTGCGGCCGCGGGATCACGCCGGAGCGCGTGTAACGGTGCCCGCTCATTTCGCGTCACGTGCGTTCACGGAGAGTTTGAAGATGGTGATGGATTAGGCACAGTAGCGGCCGCGATTTATTCTGACGCTAATATCCGCATGGCGAAATCGGCGCGCGAGAAATGCGAATCAATCAACGTAAATTACGGGAAGACAAATGGCGTTCGTTTTCCGCGGATGAAAATTCTCGCGTGGACCGCGCGACATGAGCGAAATATCGTCTAATAACGGTAGTGACATACCGTGAATTATTATCACACATTTTCGCGAATGTTCCTAACTCTAGATTCTCGCACTGAAGTATTTATTATCTCGGATAAAACTCCCAAGCCTGCCATTTTTCGAGAACCTTTCTTTATAAGCGAATATTTTACGAATTATTATCTTTTATTAATTCTTTTTTTGTGCACAGGCGAAATCTTTGATATCTTACATTATTTTGATGGAAAAAGATGTGTTAACAGTTGATTTTTTAAAAATTCATAATGAAATGTTAAACGAGGAGTAGCTCGTGACAATTTGAAAAATGTGAGAATTTCGAGCGTCGATGATAAATCACTAAAGTACTACTTATGAGTTATGACGATTCATGGTAAAATACATGGTTAAGCGGAAGAGTCGAATCATATCTCTGACGTACGATAGAGACAGTGTCCAACAGAAAATGCGATTCATTCGCGTAGTCGGCGAAAGATGATTAGACAAATAGGATTTTCCGAAGCCCGATCGCTGAACTGGACACGTGTTGCGGTTTCTCGTTGATTATTATCTCGGAGAGAACACTTATTGTCTCGGAACGTGGCAGAACTTTTTCTCCACGCGAAGGCGGTCGCGACAAACTGTCGGCCCTGTGAACATCTATCGATCTGCCACCGCTGCTTATTTCATAGAGATGATAATTGACTGGTGGGCGAACGATGATCTTTCCCCTATGCCGGGGATTAAAGCACACGTGCTAACGAGCTACTTTTACCCCGCGCACGTGCAACACACGATAATCCTCCCCATTGTCGTACGCACCTCGACGAGGTACATTCATACGGGCATCTAATAATAGGGTTCACGAGATTGCTGGTGGAAGGGCGAGGGCACGCTTTCGTAAAGGATTTTATCGCTGGAATGCATAATTAAAAAAGGAAGATTTATTTTGCGCGACGGTTCTATCTATTCATGAGAAAAGTACATAAAAGTTAATCATTTAGCTGTCTAATGCGCCTTTATAGTTCTTGTCTTTGGAATCGCGAAGTAAACGCGATAATTTTACTGTAACTTAAGAATGTATTATGTTAATTTATAATGAAAAAATTATAAATTATTTTAGACAGCATTTAAAAGTAATACAAAAAATTTTGACGGTCTAAAACCCGGATCAAAGGTTACTTAAATATAAAAATTTTATTTTAAGTATTAAAGATAATTTATGTGAGTTTTTATTAGCATACAGGGATTAATTGTTCTGTAAATAAAAATCTAATTTTACTCCATTTTATTTACTCTTACCATCTTATTTACCTTTTACCATCGCTCGTTTCGTTTGTATTCTTAGTAAAAATTAAATTTCTATTTACAGAACAACTAATCTCTCTTGCATCGCAATGAAAATTTACATAAATCATCTCGAGTATTTAAAGTACTTATATAAACAAATTGAGATTTTTCTTAATTACATTTTTATTAGAGCACACTTCTACTTTATTTAAATAATTTTTTATTCAGTTTTAAACTGCTTTTTATTATTCTTAAATGCGATTAAGAATAATCCGTAAATTTTTCATTATTTTTTTCATCGCAAATATAAAAATTATAAAGATTAGTGAAATATATTTTTTAAGAATAAGCGTTGTTATAGCGATGCGTTTTCTCGGTACGAAAGTTGAAGTCCAACTCAACGGCATGGCGGCGATGCATTCATATATTATCATCGCGCGGGCGTTCTTGAACGATGCTCTTCCTGAGCGCTTTATTGCAGATGGAAGATATACCGCGCGGCGGTCAGTTTCGGACGTTCTTCGTTGACTTCCATTTAAATTCGTCATACCGTTTAAATACGTACGCTTATTCCCGTGCGCAAATATGCATTATCTTGTTTGTCATAGAAGCAGCGAGCCAAGATTTCCTTCCTTAGCAGAATCCCAAGGATCATCGGACTCGAACGAAGGAATGCATTTTAAATTTCGTCCTTCGTTACCGCTACCGCAAAAACGAAATTTATACATTACAAATATTCTAGACAACTCGTTACGATCCTAAACCAAAATTCGCAATATTCGGTCGTTGCGGTCGGGAAAATTATTCCAAGCACGGAGTATGAGCGGGGTATGGGCATTAGAGAGTGCGAAGCGTCGGCGGTTAACTCGAAGGTTAAAGGTTCTCCGTTCCATCGAAAGCGATGTAATAAAAAATAATGTCGGAGACGGCGGACAATGGCATTCCAGCAGCGATTCAATTAGAAGTACGCGTGCTCGCCAGATGAGAAACGCGAGAATGCGTTTTCAGCACCCTCTCGCTCGTTGCTCGCTCGCTCGCCCGATGCACACGCTCACGCGTTACGATCACGCTCGCTCGTATTCGGACCTGCACGCATCTCGATCAGTGGCCGGCCGACCATCCTGCCCGAAAGACGTCTCGGAAGACCCTCGCGGTACGCCCCACGAAAATCGATCTGCCGAGGAACCGGTCGACCACTCCTCGGTGCTCGTCTCTCGCGTCGGTGTCGTCCAGTTCGGTGTCTCTCGAGTCGTACAGAGCCGTAAGTTCGGTGTTTCGCAACGTGAGATTAATATAAAACCTTCGGTGGAAAAGTACCGTGTGATCTCACCTGCGTACGTATTATCCTTGCAAACTTTCGTATACTGAGTTATGGTAGGAGTTATTTGAAATTATCTATCGTGCTCCGATCGAGGTATTTAATCGATTTTTTTGAAAATGATCGATAAAATATTTGTAGTTTCCAAGTTGAACAAACAAAACAAAAAACATCTGTAAAAATTGTAATTTATAAAGATTATAATGATATTCTGTAAAAAAAATGTATACAACGTTACATTTTAGTTGAATTCAAATTAGATGAAACCAATTGCTCGATCGTTTTTCCGAACGAGGTCGTTTGCTGCCAAAAATTTTGAAAATTTCTCGGAAACGAGATGTTAATTGTTTAATTTATTCATACGAAAGATTGAAAGAGCGGCAGACAAAAGCGTCCTGTTCTTCGTCATTTGTGAAGGATCCAAAAAAAAAAAAACTCTCGAGGCGAAAGTGAAGGATCGTTAAAATGCGGATGAACGTCGGTGCATTCTCGTTTCACAGCTTCAAGAAGGTGAGAACGGTCAGCATATTTCGAATAACCAGCCTCCACGTCGTGTAATTTCCTGATTTAAATCGCCGTGTTACCGATTTCGAAGGATTCGTTGCCTAGATTCACGCGTTGCCCGTCCGTTTTATCCTGGCGTCGAGCCAGTATTGCTACCGCTTCAATATCGCGACAAATATCCCTCGCTCTCTTTCGGTCTTGTGCGACAAAGCGCGACGAAACCGCAAGAAAAAGATCCAACGACAGTTTCTAATTTGAAACTAGTTACAGGAAGCGGCATTTTTTCTATTTTTATCCGCGCCTCACGTGAAAATAGGCGGCTATTTTATGACCAAAGACGACCTAGAGACGGAGAATTGATGTCCTCGCACAAAATGCCGTGGGATGAAAAATCGCATTGAACTTTCGTTCTTTCTTTCCACGTGCTATTTCTCTTGCTATTTCCCTTGGAAAATGTCATATTTTTTAATTAAAATTACATCCGACGTGTCTATTAATATTTCATCGGCTATATAAGTTACTACGCTTATTGTTTTTAATTTCAAAGTAACTCGCACCGTCACGCTCATACGTCATCGTGCCACGGGAACGTAAAAAAACTTAAAGCGCGTCATCTAGAAATGCATTGTTCGAGAATTAACCCTTGACATTTTCGTACCCCCCCGCGCGCTCAACCGGCTCTCGCCGTGGTGTAGGAGGAGAAAATTAAAACACGATAACGCACGCGAGATCCAAAAAAATATTCGCCAGAGAGATAATGGATCGTCGTATCGTCGTCGTCGCGGACGATACACGCCCGCCTCATTTTCTCCATGTATCGCCGACGTTGGCAGATTACCTGATGCCGCGATATTGGATTACGGTGGGGACCGGCGGGACTACACAATGCACCTCGCGTCGCGCCTTTAATTTAATATACGCGCCGAGGGAGAGTCTTCGGCGGAATCCAGGCGCATCAGTACCGAGTCGACCTTCCTCCGATGGCGAGGCGGGTCCGGTTCCTCCTCGTGCGTTCGTTCCTCCGCGACATAGGGACCACACACGCATCCCTCCCGGAGCCGCGCTTCGTGTCGCGCGCTGAGAAAGGATCCGAGGAGTCGCAGTCGGTCCTCTAATTAAAATCCGCTCGGGGCAGCCTCCCATGCCTGAGGTCCTGTTTTCGTTCATTGAGTGCTGCAAACGTTGCCTGCCGTCGCAGTTCGTAAGTCAAACCCGATCCATCGATATCTCGCTCTTGTTTTGTTTTCTGTTCTCTCTCTCTCTCTCTCTCTCTCTCTCTCTCTCTCTCTCTCTCTTTCTTTACATAAGATCGATAGTGAGAGAACTCTCGCGTGTGTGGGCACAAAGTGTATCGTGAAAAGGAATACGCGCGCCCCCCTCGGGGTGTGTCTTTCGCTCTCGTCGACAATTTTCGGACAAGTTTCGCGTCTAGCGATGGAAAGCGGCGTTTGACTTTAATCTCCTCGGCGCGTATCGGCCGCGCGTATCGTTTTGCACCGACAATGAACGGGGATTTCGCTCGTTTATTACGCCCGTCATTTTTCTAATCCGCGCGGCTTCGATTCCGCTGATACGGTGTAACAGAATATATCATATCGGTTTCTCGATTTATACCCGCGCCGTGTTTTACCAGCGGAGGATTTTTCCTAAGAGAGTTCCCCCCGAGGAGATTAATCGCTCGCGCGAGAAATTGCTTCGCCGGCGCGAGAAATTGCTCCGGCCGAATGAAATTCGCGCCGGTGTATCCCTTTCGAGGCTGGCTTTGATATCGCTTTAATCGTAAATCGGCATTCATTATCTAACGCGTAACGGGCGCAGAGATCAGGCAGCGAGTGTCGAGAAGGAGAGCATTCTTGTCCGGCGGATATGTCAACGTGCTCCGTGATGCCGGTCTCTCTGCAAGACATTTTGGTAAATATTAAATATTCTAGTCTTTTCCAATATTGCTTGGAATATTGCCGCTTGAAAGCCTCGCGAGAATTATTCCCGATAGAATTCCTCACTAACACGCCAGCTTGTAGCAAGTAACTTCGATCTTTCTGAAAATAATTAAATGGGATAAATTAAAAGTTTCGATATGGCTGTCTTTTTTTTTATTCAATGACACGTAATTATTATTTGTGACATTTCATTGGAAAATAATTCTCACGGGACATCTTTCGTTCCATTAATTAAATAAGTACATTTTTCATTTTATTACGTACATTATAAATGGAATGTACGCGGTTAAACGGTTGTTTAACGGTAAAATATTTTTCCAAGCGTACACAACAGAATTCCGTAATTTAATATTTATTTTATTAAACAATTCGCTTTTAGCTTCTTAAAAAGCTTTTCCTGGCTGAAAAATTTAGCTTTCCAACATTCTCTTTTTTCGAAATGATCAAACTTAATCCGCGAGACGCGCATTTAACAAAGCGTATAATGTATCCGAGAATACGAGTGTGTGTGTGTGTGTGTGTGTGTGTGTGTGTGTGTGTGTGTGTGTGTGTGTGTGTGTGTGTGTGTGTGTGTGTGTGTGTGTGTGTGTGTGTGTGTGTGTGTGTGTGTGTGTGTGTGTGTGTGTGTGTGTGTGTGTATCGTTCTCATTGTCCGCCGTCCGAGGTTCCAGGTAATTGATGTTAACGTTTAATGAAATTCCGCGAAGGAAAGAAAAGTACAAGGGAGTCTCGTATTGAACTTACGAACGCGCGCGCTCGTTGCCTACCGGCCTTACGCTCAACCGGTTACACTGGTTTCGCGAGAAAAGAAGCTAAAAGGAGCGCGAGATAGCCAGGCGCTGGGTGGGAGATTCATAAAAAGTGAATATAGCATTCGATAGCAGCTGCTCTTAAATTCACGAACACGCGTTACATCACGTTCAACCGGCCGCACAATATCGCAAAAATGGTTAATCGGATCTTTTTTCGCCTCGCGATCACGTGAAAGCTGCGTAACGTCGTTACTCGGTAGGCAAACCATTCGCGTGATCGTTTCGACATTTCTCCGCGATTCGAGAGGATTACTTCGATATTTGAGAGAAAATATCGCTTTTCCTGCCGTGCGTTAATTAGATCTATTACTAACTCGCCTCGCAATCAAAACAGTAAATTGTTTTAAGCCTCGAGGTGATTTCTCGCTTCGCTAATGTCGCGGCGATGCTTTATTTTAAAAGATCTATTCAAATATTGACGTTTATATAAGATGTTTATATGCCTGCGCGGAATATAAATTTATATTTTATTCCATTTTGTGCTTTGTTGCATTGTCATTTACAATTTCAATATAGGGCACGTGCAAACGCGGGGAAATAGAAATGGCAGAGAGACACGCGTGCGATATTTCGAAATATACCGCATGAAATATACGCACATCTTCACTTTTTTCCCGATATTTCACACTTGACATTTCTCACTTGACATTTCTCACTTAAAAAAAAAATCGTACATTTTTCGCAAAATAAGGGTGCTCTGGCATTTCCATTCCGTGACGCGACTGTTGTATTTCCAATACATTGATCCCGACAAAAGCTCGAAAAGCTTTTCGAAATGTGTACGTTGCTACTCAAACAGAAAATATTTTTAACAATGCACCCCTCGACCTTTATTCTTGTTTCTCCCCTTGTATCGGAAACGTTCCACGGGACGCATATTCGTGCACGTGCCCGCGAAACCGCACAAGTTTCGCGGTTGAAATTATTAAATCCAATCGGCTACAAATACGGAGCAACAAGCAAGTTAATTTCATTACAGTCTGACGATCCTTTGCGTCTAATTTCGATGTTCGATAAAATACAGGGTTTAAATTAAAAAATAAAAATATCAATTACAAATTAAAAGAGTAAAAACAGGGATATTTATCATAAATTACAAAATGATTATAAATTACAATTAAAATACAATTAGATTTTACGTCGGTGTATTCTCTTAATTATCTCTTAATTTTGTTACCTTTGCAAAGCGTATCGAGCATTGTTCATTCGCGCTGCGCCTGACGATGCAAAATATATGAGAGCCTCGATACTCCGTTAAAGTTAAACGCTCCTATTGTCGTCTCGAGGCCAGCAGCGCCCACGAATTTTAGCCCTAAGCGCGACGAGGTCGCGCCACATCCGGGGTCGGGAGACATTTCTCGGCCATTTACGGCGTCGACCTGAGCCGAGTGTGCGGCGACAGCCCCGATTTCAGCTCCCCGAGACGCGGAACGCCCGCGATTCCCGCTCGCCCGCTTCTTCTCTCGTCGAGAGTATTTTCGTTTCTGGCACGTCGCTGAGGCCTACATCGCGACGTCATGGGCCTCGCTGGCTTGCATTCGCACACGTTACGTAACTTCACGCCCTTAGTCGCGTCCAACGATGTGCTTGGTTGGGCGATTTCGTCGATTGAGTCGTGTTTCTCGAGTGTTCCCAGGGACGGGTATTTCTGCGATAAAGCGATTGTCCACATGTGTTTTCCCATCGGCGTTCTCAATCCTTACTAATTGGCATTCCTCGATTTGACATAATTCCCTGTTGAACAAGTGGATCAAACACGTATTGTTTTGTGTTTTGTTTCGCGTTTTATTTTTTTTTCCGGTTCGCTCGAAGTCATTCCGAGAATGGCGGGTCAGTCGATGGCGCGCACGTGGTTGTCAAACGTATCGAGTGAAATTATGATATTGTTGCTGTACTACGTTCTTGAACTGGGCCGTGGCGTACTAGAAAAACTGGTAATCTTTTTGTCGAAAAATGAATATTTTATTACGATATAAACTGTCCGGTGTATTTTTATTATCGCGGATGAAAATAACTTTGCGTGATTTGCGAATACTTTCGTGATTCACGCGATTTCCTTTGGCATAATAATAGTTAAATGTTTAATAGGATTATTTAATTACTCAAATGTTATCTCGATAAAATGCAAATTTATTTTTTCGAATAAAATTCTCGGAAGTAATTAGGCCGCTGACAGACCGACGCTCACGTTTTCGTTACACCTGTCGATATCTCTCGCCTCAATACAAATATCATCTCGATCGCATCTCGATAGGCCGCCGTCGTCGGGAAATGTTAGGTCGAGCGTTCGTACTCCGAATTTGCCGGAGGCTCGCTTTTGCCGGTCCACGAAAGGAAACGCACACTCTCGATCCACCGCAAATAAACGGTCAGCCGGCCGCGCTGCGCCGCGCCGGAGAGAAGACCGCGGCCGCGATTGCGTAAGTGCGCGGTGGGCACGCACCGGAATGCGTGCGTGCACATATTCGTGCGCGGTTCCTCGTCACGGGCTTTAAATGCGACGAAGACCGATTGCGTAACGACGGAGTGGAACGCGTAACACCAGTAACGCCGCACCGCACGTCGAGATTGATCAGCTGATCGGCGAGCAAACACAGCGAGAGAGGGAGAGAGAGAGAGAGAGAGAGAGAGAGAGAGAGAGAGAGAGAGAGAGAGAGAGAGAGAGAGAGTGAGTTTCGCGATTTTCCACGTCGACTTGTGCAGTGTGCCGCGTAATTAATCCGCGGATCGATCCGGCCCTTGATGAAGCGAGTTATCGTTATGGCGATCCACGCGCCGGCAACGGCGACATTAATTGGCATTGCGTGAATAAATATACGTTCTCGAGGGCTCGATCGATCGCGCGCACCGCCACCTTCGGAGTCGGAAAGTAGGTCGATCTTTGGACGGTGCGCGCTTTCGCGAATTGCTGGCCGATCGCTGGTAATTGACATTGTCGTCCTACAGTCCCTTCCGATAGTGCCAAGGTAATTGATAGTGCGGGCAATTTATTCGAAACTGTGACGACGGAGATAAGCGCAATCCTCTGCGTGCTTAAACCCACCGTGCGAACCCACGCGATAACAATTTATACAAGTGACTGACTAAAAGGGACTTACGTAATCGAGCCGCGAGGTGTGTATCAAAACGAACCTCGCGATACTTTCGACTCCTTCTCGCGTATATGCTGCTTTCTAATAGAAAAATTTAAGTAATTCGCGTGATCTCACGCAGTATCTCCCGCGAGACACGCGCCTCTGTATATATTTCCACGATGCGAGTATTCGCGCGCGTGCGCGCGTGGTATTTTTTCACGATGCATTAGCGAAAGCGGCGGCGGTTTGAGGCGGACGGCGAACAGCAACGCGCTTTGCCGCGTTTGCACGCGTGTGCACGCGCGCCACGTCGTCGGTTCCTCGCGTTGGCCGAGGCGTGTAAACGCGCGTCGTGTCACAATTATATCGTAACATCACGCGACCAGTTGCGTAACGCTACGCGCTTTTTTAGCGCGAGTTAACATTTCTAGTGGGTCACGACAATCCTCCTCCCTCCCCCCCCTCCCCTTCTCCCCCGTTGATTGAGTCGTACATCCTGTTCTTAAAAATCGACAACGCAAAATTGCGGGAAACTTATCGAGGTCGTCTCTACCTCGTTAGAGAACACTTGATATCGAATTTTTGACGTAATTAGTGCGCGCGCGCGCTCATGATGAATCACGTCTCTTTCTCTCTCTCTCCCGCGAGATAGGAGGACGAAAGATTGATCTGGATAACATACGCGAAGTGTAATTGCCGATTTACTCGATTTTTTAGAATTTATCCGGCTTGTTCGCGGAACCGAGAACGGGGGGGGGGGGGATAACCGACGAAACGTTTGCAGCGTTACGCCGATAACACACTGGGCATCCCGAGACTGAGTTTATCAAGAGATCAGCGTTTTTATATTATCTCTCTCTCGTCAATTTAATGCAATTCGTTTTCTCACACGCGTCTGTCGTGTCTGACGGCTCGCATTATACTGATACATACGTGACACTTGATAGACGCCGATCTCGCCTTACGTCAAGTTTTGACCGCGCCGATCGTCGAAGGCTGCACGATGAAGTTCCTGGTGAAGTACTACGATTTCCTGAACGTCAAGTTCTCCACGGTGAGAGATTTTCAAGCAGTGATATTCTTATTATTGCCACGCTCAGGATGGGGGGAACGAGGCTTTTTTAGACGTGTCGCGAGAAAATCGCAAAAAAAAAAAATTTTTTCATTGGGAGATCTAACTTGCGATTTTGTGACATTAAGATCTTAAAATCTTGATAAGCAATTTTTCTCGATTTCTCGTCGAGATCGGAGCTCCTTTGTCGGACGCGTCAGGAAGAGGAGGAACCGACAATTTTCTCCTTGAGTCTAAATTGCGGAGATTGATCGCGGTATTATCGATAATTGCATGCGCGCGAATGCCTTATCGTGCATTCTGATAATGGACCGCTCATCCGAAATCCGACGACCTTTCAGATATGCGCATGAAAGAATGGCATTATGCGCGCATTCCGCGCGGTTTGCAGTAGCCGCAGCGGAGTAATGCATCTGCGGCTGCCGGCGCGTTATCGCGCCATTTATCATTCGCTCTCGCTCGTCTCCCGTTGCTCTCATCCCGTCGGCCGACGATAATTGGATTTCTCTGGAAACGTATCGCGTAGCTAGAAAAATTCGGCGACCTTTTTCGCGACGTTATCTCGGGACATCCTCGTGAGACACGTCGGTGTTTCCTCTCCCTCGGGACTCATTCCCTGACCCCGTTACTCTTCGAGGATCCGCACGCGAAGTAAATAAAACGCGCGCATTGACACGACTCGAACTTCCACTTCATCAATTTGGAGCAAACAAAAGGGTAGAAGCTGAAGCCTTAATTTCCGTAACAACGTCCGCAGGAAGGTTGGAAACACGCATCTCCGCGACGGGACTCCGAATGCTATTCGTGTCATCGTGTCGGCATTCGATAAGAAACGATCGTAATTGCAGTATGCGTATTATCGAGCGCTGATTGCCTCGGCGTGAGACGCGCGAGAAATCGCAAATCGATTATGCGCGCCGTGCGACAGAGATTCGTTCGTCAACGTTCGAGCTTGTTGCTCCGTTGAGCAAGAACTCGGGAAGTTCATTACTTTGCAACTTATATATTGGTGTCAGTGCTGTGTGTGACGGCGCTTTCCGCTGGCATTGCCATCCTTAACTTTTACACGTAACACGATCGCGTTACGCGACACTGTCGTCGCGTTCGCTAAAATTGTAAGACGATTCATCGGAGTGGTTAGTGGGTCGAATGATTTCCCTGTTAGTTTCGCAAGTGGGACTTTGCCGATGCGAATTTTTCGGCGAATTCCGCGGACGGCGACCTTTCGCACGAAACGCTCTTTACGAAAGTTTCGCGTGGCGTCGTCCCGTCGGTTTAACGTCGTTTTCACCAACGCGAATATTTTTATAGCCGTAGATGCTAATTATAAGCTTTATCGCCTCAATCAGAAATGGGAACGGTTCGCATATATTTTATGGTCGATCGCGATTGCATCTAAGATATGCATATCAACATACCTTGATATTTTTTTTGTACGACTCGTTTCAGACGTGACATACATTATGAATTACAGGAATGTAAGTCTATTTATTTATAAATTTTACACAAGACTTTAAACCTACCATTTGATGTTTGGAACATAACGAAGGTGCATAATTATAAAAGAAGAAAGAGAGTAATGGAAAAAAAGAACAAAGAATATTTTTCATAGACGCGTTACATTTGCATAATCGGAAAGAGTTTTATCTCTTATCGTTCGTTCGGAAACGGATAAGTATTTGCGATCTTAATCGCTCGTGCATTCGCGATGATCCGCCTCGTTTCATTCAGTATCGCGATTGCTTTCGCACCGCGAAGTTTAGCGAAGTGGCCAATTCTCCGTAACAGGATGACAAAGGGCGACGAGCGGGGCTACAAAAGCTCAATGGACTTTATCAGCGCGCCGCAGAATGCACCGACATGTCGACGTAATTTGTCAGTCGTTGCACTTGCGCCTTTATTGGCGCGTTCCTTCCTTCGTTAAAGTCGCTTGCACTCGGCGCGAGTGCGATGTCTTGAAGCTGCGCCCGTTCGATGCGAGGAAAACATTAAGCATCAAAGCAACTCGAAACGCGTTTAGCAACTCTACTCACGAAAACCCAACATTCATTTCATTTTATATTTACTTTATATTTAATTATTGCGATTCTAATTTGCGATTGTAATTGCATAAATAAACACTTCTTTTAGACTAAGCGTGCATGTTACGAAACTACGTGTCGACTCTAATTCCGTGTTATTCTAATTTGCAGGTGAGTAGGCGATCCAAAGAACACGCGACAGAAGAGAAGGGAAGGGTGAGTCAATTTGAGTTGTCATTAGAAATCGTAGTCGAGGACCAATCTCGAACAATCGCGGGGTGATCCGCTATCCCGCGGGTCCCCGCGAAGTCGGGCGTTCACACAACGGCTTCCACCCACGTGGCCGGGGAACTTGTCGATGCGAGTCCGAGTTCGATCAGCATGCATGTCACGTTACATCGAACAGGAAGGGCCGTTTAATAACACGGCGGAGGACAGCTCGCATCCGCCTCGCGTCGGATTGTCCGGATACGCGTTCGACCGCGGATATTTTTTTTTTTTTTGCGTTGCACTCTGTTACACGTCGTGTTCCGACGTTGTTAATCGGGATGGATGTATCTGGGGGGAGGGGGAGGATTTGGGGGGATTCAAATTCCCCACAAAATTAAAAAAGAAATATTAAAATTAAAGTTATGATTTACAAAAGCTAATATTTAAAATTGAGGAACGAGAAAATATTTTAAATTTTAAAATATTCGAAAAAGCAATTTATTAACGCTTTAAAAAAATTGCTGCTTATATCTGTTGATAAGAATTGATAATTCTTCCTGCTCGAAAAAAATCCTGGATACTTAACGGCACCTAAAAATGCGAACGAGGAGAAACTGACTGTCGATGCTAATGCACGTACGTTATAACAACATGACGAACACGTAAATCTTGTTATTGGGGTTTATTGCGCAGGGAAGAGAGATTTCTCGCGTTTTCACAAGTCCCCTCGGGACTGACCCGACTTATTGGAGACCACTATTCTGAGCTTGCGCCGGAGCAAAAAGCATTTCAGGTTATCCTCCTTCCCTCGAGGAAATAATCAACAAGTTTTTCGTATTTCGTATTTCTCACTCTCGCGCTCCACAGTGTTGCTGCTGTTTGCTGATTACTTTTTTAAATGTTGAACAATCATAACTTTTCTTCTTACTGTGGAAGAACTCGAAGTAATCTTGCTCTCAATTTGCAAGGCAGATTGCAGTAAATAAGAAATTAATCGAAGCGCGACGGGAATACAGCGATCATTTTCATAGCAAAATTCTCCATAAAGTATACGGAAGTATAATGATTATGCAAATTTTGTGAAAATAATCACGACATTAAAGTAAAGTATGAATCGCGATAGAAACCAGGACGAGAATGTCCGAAGATCCTCGCGGTCGCTGGCGCGTTAAACATTTATTAAACGAAAGTGCAAAAACGATGTTCTTAGGGTGGGTCGGTGCTGGCGCATCAAAAGGCCATGCAAATTCTTCATCAATTATGTAAGAAAGTAGGTCAGAAAAATCCACGGTTAATTTCTCGTCCAGCAGATTGTACGCGCGCGTATGTGTGCGAATGACCCTGAAATCGTACCGGCGAATACGCGTACTTTTAACGGCGGCATTTGGGATTCTTTCGACGAATTCATTCGACGCTAATTGAGTGGATTTCACCGAGTCGTTTGTCTTTCGGCACCAACAACCGAATGGTCACACAGTTCGCCGTTCGTCGACTGCGAGATTTCCTTGCGAAAGTCTCTCGCGCACGAGTGCAAATTCCGCATGCGACATATGTTCGATCTCGAAAGCGGACTTTCCGGACGGTATATTAAAGCGCGATCACCGACCGGCACGAAAATCTCGAAATTCACCGCGCGCGTCGATCGAATCTGCAAATTGCGAACGACGCCGTGTTCGATCAGGCGTGTTTAAGCCTCGCGAGCGCGGTGTGCCTCGTTAAACCTCGTCGAAGGTGTCTCGTTAGAGGTCTCCCGATGGTGACTTGCTAATACCCACTTCCTTACTTTCTCCGCCTCTAATTGTCACGGCCGTTAAACAACGGTACGCGTAAATTTCTTTAATGCGCGATCGCGCACACGCCTCGATCCCGTCCACGCGCGACGCAAGTCGCGAGCCGCTTTCACGATTAAGCAGATCTAGGCGAGAGACGATTCGATAGGCGAGGAGCGATAACAGGAAAAACACAAACATACGCCGCTTTACTTCTCGAAACGGGCATGGGGTACTCGGGCCTCCTCGTTCAATCCGACGAGTTAATCGCCCGCTCGCACATTTGTATAACGAGATGTGTTGTCGACAGGAAGTAAGGAGGATGTAGCGGCAATCGCTATCGTCGTGGCATTATCTCGACACCGTTAATTAACGAGGGCTAATGACGCCGTGACCCGAGCCCACGTATACCTCGAATAGAGAGCAGAGTGGAAACGGGTCGCCCTCGCCCGAGAATAATTTCGCGACTGTTGGTCTCGCGAATGCAAATTAATTATTCGGCCAGAGAGTGACTTAAGCTCGGGTATGTATATTCGCGCTGCAGTTCGCTCGAAGTGCAACTATCAAGAGCTGTCGAGTCGAATGGAGACGAGATGCATTAACGCAATGCAAATAGACATTTACGCATGCGGGTATACACCGAATATTGAATTGTTATTGTTATTACTGTTGCGACTGACGTTTGAAAAGGATTGGAAATCAATGATTGAACAATCTCTCTCGGAGAGACGAATTAAAAATAGACCTCGAAAAAAGGCAACTCATTTTTCTTTCTGTCTTTTTTTTTTTTTTTTTCGTTCTCTTTCTTTCCATGGAACGCGCGAAAATTATTTCGTTTCGATCGTACCGATGGGATTTCTTTTCCCTCACGTTTGCGCGTGCATCGTCGAGCCGCGCTCGCGCTCGTCGACGATTTAACGAGCCCGATGCGTTTTACAACTAAGCCGCATCCTGAATAGCAAGTCGCGCGCTCGCCGTCCGTTCATATAAATCCGCGAGTTAGCTGTAAATTCACGTTGATTGGACGTACCAGTCCAATGGGATTATGCAGCCTTGACGCTTAATGGAATTTTCAAGTTCAAACCGACGAGAGGCGACGCATATATGCACCGGCTCTCTCTCCACGTGCCTGCCTTGTTTGTTATCATCGCTACTGTGGCTTCTCGATTATTTTCCACGTGTGCCCCCGCTCTGTTTTTACGCGCGCGAAAGAGAAAGAGAGACAGAGAGAGAGAAGGGGGATGGACGGGGGGGGGGGGGAGTGATTCGCGCCGTTGCGAATTCAAGGCCGATGACGAATCGCATTTTCTCGCCCCGATGATTTTTGCGCACACGGGCACGCACAACATACGTGTTTTTCACCGCGGATCGCTGAAAGAGAGAGAGAGAGAGAGAGAGAGAGAGAGAAAGAGAAAAAGGAGTAGAAAGACCCCGCGATTTACTCCGTGACGAGAGCGATAAACCTCCGACACGGGGTTAACGGCTTAAAAGTGGCGGCCCATTGATAACAAGGTCGTTGTCGGGACCTATCGGCGATGAATCATCGATCGGCTTTCACGGGATAATGGAACGAAGTCCGCGAATCGTGTTGCGTCAATTGCACCGCGGCGCAACGCGGAGTGGATGGCGAAAACGTGACGAGCGCAAACGATCTACGAATTTAACACGCGCGGGCGTGCGCGAAATTGCAAAATTAATCGTTCGTAAATGAAAGCCGCGCTCGCCGGCGCGGCTCGCTATTTTGTTACAAAATCGCGAATTAAGCTCGGCTTTGCCGGCGCGCGTGCCGCCGCGTTTTCCAGCAGAATCCATTTCCCATTTCTCTGTTCAGCGTCACACACCGTGTGTGGCATTCGACGCTTCGTTAAACACACACCGAACACACCGGCGCCACGTGTATAATATCGATAAATGAGGAATAAACCGAAGAATTATATTTCTTCGCTCGTACGCGCGACAGTACGGGCGAACTCGTCGAGCTGCTAATTAACGCTCGTCCCCGACCGAGCTGGAGTTTCAGTTGTATTTATGACGCGGAGCCGTTAAGGCTCACATTCGTGAGAAGAGGAGAGAAGCGTGAGAGAACCCCTGAGAATCGACACGATATTCCGTTGTCGGCTGTGTAAGCGGAATAATCGCAATAGCACCGCTACGGCGATTATACCGAAGCCGTAGTGGACTCCGGGGAGGTGAGGTGGAGGGAGGGGGGGGGGGATAAGAAGACGCAGTCGAGAATGCTTCTTCTCTGGTGGTCCCGCGCGCGGCTCTCGTCTCGCGCGTTTTTAAGAATCCTCACGAATCTCTCGAGTGGGCGCTAAACATGTTTACTTACTCGCCGCACGAAGCGCATACGCACGCGGGAGTCCGTCCGCAGGTACGCGCCGCACCGCGCGGTCGTCACACTTTCGCAAGCCGAGAAGAACGCGTTTTTAACCGACGGACGGATCTTTTTCTTAACGCGGACGAAGCCTTCGACCGCGCGCGGCTTTTTCCGCGCGCAAACGCTCGCAAAGTATCCGGCGGAGTGCTGCCCACGTCTCCCGCGCGTAGAGATTCCTCGCGCGAGACGCACGTAACGAGGCAATAATGATAGCGAGGTAATAATGATAGTGCCTTTACGCGCGACGTGGGATTAATAATAATAATAATCATTATAACAAGGCGTCGTCGCGGACTTTTCTCCTTTCGAGTGGAAGGCTCGAGAGGAGAATAATACGTCGCGCCGCGGTCTCTCCGCGCGGGGTCTCTTGATTAATCGATTTCCTTTCGTCGGCCATGTCGGTTCGGTCGCGACGATCAATCACTTTCAAGCGACCGACGGGATCATCGGGATCGGGACTTGCATCGCGTCGCTTCCGACAAAATTAGTCCTTTCAAGGATAAGGCGCGTCATTGAGCGGCTATTTTTATTATCCGCGCGGAGTCGCGGCGACGACGGCACGCCACGCCGTGCCACGTCGAGACGCTTTATCGTGTGCGCGATACAGACTTGCGGCGGAAGGGCGACGCCGCTTTGATCACCCTTTATGACCAGCAAGGTGTGTTAAATCCTTTCCGTGAACGGTCGGCGCGTTTACAAGCGAGGGGGAGCCGTTTTGCGTCAGTTCATTCATGAAGGCGCGCTTCCTCGAGCACCCACGCCTCTCACCTCTCGTTGTCGTGGCAACGCGACGTTATTTTCATTCATAAACGTCTCCGCCCCCCCCGTCTTACGCACGCCGGCAATTTCTTACGCACGTGAGTCACTCGCGGCGCCCGGCGTGACGGAACGCGAGCGCGAGGCGGGTAGTCGATTGCCGATCGTCGTCCAGATTACGAGCGAGCGAGTGTCCCACGGAGTTTTACGCCAGACGTCACGCTTTCGTCGTCGAGGACACGCGATACCGATCGGACGTTATTAATACTCTGGACAATAGGACGAGAAGGAGGCGAGCGTGAACGGATGAGGTTCCACGAGTGGCAGTATCGCGCCGAGATTTGGCTTGGGGTAGGAAGGGCGCGGGACAGGTGCTTTCAGGCAAGTATATCCCGGGATATCGTCGTGGAATGTAGGTCGCTCGTGATTAATGCTCGTGGTGGCGCCAAGTGTCACGTCCCTTTGGAAAAGTTACGCGATAGGCAGGGAGAGAAGTTTCCTCCGGACTTTCTCTCGTCGCACCTTACGAACTGTTCTTACCGTTATCTTAGCCGTACGGTACGGAGATAATCTTAAAGTAACGACGATAGACAGACAGCGGACGGGCAGAGGGAGAGGGGAGGAGGATCGGAGGAGGAAGAGAAGGTGAGGAGAGCGGAGAGTTGTGATTGTAAAACCGCGAGGTGGGAGATGATAAAATCGTGTTTCACGTAAAGGACAGGACAGCCAGCGCGAAGGATCGCGCGACGTGTAACGCGACAGGTATGCTTTCAGAACGGAATTAAAATTCCGGTATTCAGATAGGCTTTCTTAATGCGCGACCTGCATTAGCCGTGAGTCATTGCCTTCGCTAACTGGATAGAAGTCGACGGCAACTAACGCACAATTACGCGCGTCACGAGCGAGCGGGGCGGACTAGTCATGCTATGCTCTTAGCAATCAGCGCGCAGAATCGGCGGGTTTCTTTCTTTGTGCGTGTCCGAATGACGCCCGGTCCTTGTCTTCTCGCTCGCCCGAGTCATATCTCGTATCCGGGTACGATCGGACCTGTCTCGCAGAAAATCGATTAGTACTTTTCCTCCTGACGATTCACGGCTTTGCCGATTCTTCTGTATCGCAGCGGCCTCCACCGCGTTGCGACATCCGCATCCAGAACAAAAAATTCTTAAGTCAAGACTATATGTTCTCATATATAAGCAAAAATATTATAATCTTTACATTATAGAAGATTTATTATATTATAAAAAGATTTTTAATCATAAGTTTGAGCAAAAGCAATACTCGCATCGACTCGCAAATTTATTTGAATCAGGATTAAAATTTTTAAGTTATAATATTCTCGTTTATATATGAGAATATTTGTTTTGACTTTAAGACTAATTTTTTTCTATGCATTAATCCTTCGAATTTTCTCCGATATTCATTTATAAGAAACGTGTCTCTTTATTATATAATGTGAAACATTATTATATAATGTGAACATATTAGAGTCTCAGAGATGTTCAGCAGTGCTGTTTCGGTTCATGGGAATATGAAGTTAAAAAGGAAAATGTAGAAACATTTATCAATCATTTATCAGTTTTGATATACCATTCACGGTTTTTCCGAGTTAATTATCGACGCCAACGTGCAGCGTCGCGAGGCTCAAGCGGATTATTAATGAGCAGGAAGTAACGCGAGCTCGATGAACAATCTACAATTTTACTTCACATTCCGTAATTTGCGTATTTCGTTGGAAGAATATTTTAAAGTAAAGCGATCCGTGTTCTTTATTTTTTTTCTGTTAAACAGTTCGCACGCGCACGTGACTGTAGACATTGCGTGAATAATGCAGCGCAATCAACTGAGTAATGTCAGGTGAATAATCATCGCAAATTGCAATAGACATAACTCTCCTTCCGGGAAGTGTTTTTCATCCAATTTGTCTCATAACGAGTCAGGCATTAATTTTATTAGGATCGCTTTTCATCCATTGTTTCCCAGCTTTTGTGCCAGCGTTAGTTGCGCTCTGGCGATATTTCGAACGGTGGCTCGAGCGATGCGTCGAATTAGCGTCGAAAAATCGCGACGTTCGGGCACCGCCGGTTAAATCCCGTTAAGCGAAGTTCGAACGGGCGAAATTTGAACGTGAGAGATCGACAAGTACTGTTCACCCGCCATCGTTTCAGGCTGCGTTTCTGCATCGGGAATGAACGCAACGCACAAGGAACAAGGTGAAAGAATGACAGAGCGGTCGGCGAGCGTTGCGCCCGCCGGGGCAATAATGATGGAATTCCAGTTACCCGTTTTACGCGAATTCGCGGAAGCATAAAGTGTACCGGGCATCTCGCGAGCTAGACCTCGGAACGTATCTCGCCCGCGGAATCGCGTTTTCCCCGTCGGGGAACACGCGCGCTCGCCGACGGACGTGACGGGGCTCGCGCAAACTTTCGACTTTTAGGCGCTTTTTCGATAGTTCGAAGCGACGTGTCGAAAAGTAAGAATTACCTCGTTTTCCCGAGCGAGTTGCCGCAACACACTTCGTCGAACACATTTTCGTCGAAAATTAGCACTTGCGAGCACGAGTAACACTCGCCTCTAGGATATATTACGGCAACTCGCAACGTGAGCGAGCACTTTACGACGCTCGGAAGCTGAAGGACGAATGCATTACGTATCTATATACGATTCTACTGACATTTGTATATTAAAGCACGAAGGAATTTTTTTATGGGATTAAGATTGTAAGCCGTGAGCAGGGGGGGGGAGGGAGGTCGGCCAAAGCGGATAGAAAATGTTACCATCTCCAGGAATACCGCTGTTCATCGTGGAAATATCAGGGTCGCGCCTATCGTGTGAGCCAAGTTATCCCCGAGAGCGAATCGAAGGTTAAACGCAACTCAAATTCGTATCGGTTTTCGGCTGATTGCATATTTCCGTGGTAGTGCCTTGGCGCGCAAGTAAATAGGCAACGATAGATCTGTCTTACCGTAATGTATGATAATACGATGCGCCAGAAAGTGATTTATGGGATGTAGATAAATCAGGAGAGAAAGCGGCTTCTTTCTTTCTTGTTTACGAGCCTGACTGGAACCACCTCGGCAAAGTTGGCTTCACTTCGTTAAAATTTGAAACAAATAAGCGGATAGCTTCTTGCCCGTCCCCTCCTCCCCCCGAAGATTTATAGAGCTCTTAATCGGCTTTAGAGAAAGAGTTCGGTCGATTAAAGCCCTTAAAACAAGGCTAGCCAATCTTTTTGTCCGACGTGCCGTTATAAATGTTCGTTAGAAATCTTTGCTGTATTACTCTGCTACAGAGTTAAGCAAGAAAAAAAAAAGGAAGCCGTAATCTCACTTATACTTTCATTTCTTGCATTAAAAGCGAAAAGCTTCTTTTGTTTAATGAAGTTTATCACTTCTTTTTTTTTTTAAATTTTCTTTAACAGCGCGTGCTTCTTTAAGCACGCGTATTGCAGATTAGTCATTCCTAGATGAAACATTATATGAAAGGACAAGGAGGGGGGAGAGGGGCTTTAAAAAGACAAATTTTTTTGTTTTCAATTTTAATATTACGATTGTTAGATAATCGATAGAATTCTTCTAGAAAGCAATCAGAACTCTGCTTATTTTTTCTAATAAATTTAAAAAAAAGGAAGCCAACCTCGTAGAGCTATTAGAATCGCAGAAAAGAATAAATCCCAAAAAGAACACATACTCATTTTTCTGGTTTTTTTTTTCTTATTTTTTTTTATTATATTTAACAAAAGTAAATTTCAACGTTAAGATGCTGCATCCTCCTCCGTGATATGATAGATCCGATGAATATGATCTTTGTCTCTCCTTCTCAGAAAAAGAACGTGTAATACGCGCGTATCTCTTTCGCTGAGAGAAAAGAATCAAACTCTAAATAAAATTATAGAAAAATTTTGCGCGATGTGTCATCAGGCATGTGATTTTGTATCGCGGATATTATCATCGTCGTAACGCGTCGTAACGATCTGTAACAGATACTGTGCCGTAGCGTCAGGAAATCCCTGTTGACTCTCGACATCGCTGGTACAGTGCGATAACGACGCACTTCCTCGAAGGATTTTGATATCTGAATTCCGGAAAGATACTACTAATGAAATGCGGAAACGCGGGCGCGCGCGCGCGCGCGCGGTGGAGGCGAACGGCAGGGGGTACGTTTGCACCTGCGTCTGACGTGCGAGAGGCATGAGATTTCGTTTTCGAGTAAATATCTTTATTCTATCTGATTGAGTCAGCGCGATTGTACCTCTCGCTTTCGTGACGCTACGTATTACATCTAGTCAGCGATGACTCACGCGTCTTTTTCACGTTGCTCCAGCGAGACGCGACCACTGTGCCGTTCGTGCCTTTCCGAGACGCATTTCCATTGGCATTCGTCTTCGCGACGAATTAATTATTTAGCGCGCAAGTTTGGATCTGACACGACGAATTCGTTCCACGAAGGCGAGATCGTTCGGAAATTTTAATTACGTGGAGAGAACTCTGACTTTCTTCCATTTCGGGAATATCGTCTCATCGTTGTCCTTTAACACGAGAAATATTTAATAGCGATAAGAGGAAATTGATACGCGGGTTATATCATGTCACAGATTTGAAATCGAACCGCGACGAAATCGATTCGCGGACAACGAGTTATCTGTTCACACGAGCACGAGCGGAGATAAAGGAAATCTCGGAATGCAATTTGGAGTTCGTGGAAACTGGTCGTACACTCATACACTTTTCTGATAATGAGTCAGCGACGATATAACGACCCGCTATTGCGCAGGTGAGGTCATTCACAGTGCACGCTCACTTTGTCTAGGGGAACAGAGATATTCGCTCGCATGCATTCGTACTTTTTCTCCGGCAACAACGACGACGACGACGACGACGACGGCGACGACAACGACGACATCGACGACGACGACGACGACGCAAAAACGCTCGCCCACCGCGCGATTACGGTTAGAAGTCTTTTCGTAGAATCGGGTCAGACAGCTGTCGCATACACCTCGGCCTCGGCGACCCCCTCCCCTCTCCTCCTATCGTCTCTTCTTTACGATGGTACAACAAAGGCGCCCGCGGTCACGCGTACACGCCGCCGAACACCCACGCGGGCGTGCGCACACCCTCGCAAATGCACCGTTCGCGCTGTATATAATGGGCCCGGCACGGGTCCTCCATTGTCCACTTATGGTTAAAGGCTCCCGTCGGATAAGCGCTCTGTCGGATGAAAACACGAAGAGAGAGAGAGAGAGAGAGAGAGAAAGAGAGAAGGAGAACGCGGAGTACGCGGGCCCGAGGGGATAAGGAGAAAAGGTAGTCGTGTACGGCGACGACACGCGAGATCGGGGCCCAATGTCATCGGGCCCCACTTCCGCGAATTTATGCGATTATTATGCCGGCGGTTATGTTGGCTGGCGAACGAATGAAACCGCGATGTCGCCGGGACTCTAGGCGGGCCCCGACATCGCGACAGACAGGACCAGGGCCCCGTTATGAACCGTTGCTGTTACGTGATCGGGCAGGCGTATTAGGCGCTCGTCCCGTTGACTTTGACGTCGCTGTTATCGGGATATTCTTCTCGGCCGTGACGCAAAAGCGCCGCGTGCGCACATGGAATTTTTTTGCGTTCTTTTTTTTTTTTTACGAGACGGTTGCGCAACGTTTTTAGTATGCGAAGCGCTAAGGTAAAAATGCTGATGCGCCAAATAAATATGTCCGAATGTGGATAAATGCCGAATTTGCGCAGTAAAGTGGCACACTGGTACTGAGAGAACTAGATCTAATTGCCCCTCGAGCAACGTGAATTTACGGCCAGCTTTCTCATTATCAATGGGTGTCTAACCAACAGGAATCGCCTGAAAGACGCTAAACGAGGTGTCAATTTGCTGGTTCTTGACCCTGCTCGAGGGTTAAAGGCCGCGGTGGTACACCTACTCGCGTAACTTGGTAGGCGGCGACGGCAAGCGATGCACGAAAATAAGACGAACGCGAGACACGCGTTGAATCCGAGCGGTACGAAAAACTTTATTCGTGCTTCTGCCGTCGCTGCAACAGCGACGTGAGAGGA
This sequence comes from Pogonomyrmex barbatus, assembly GCF_055798465.1. Taxonomy (NCBI): domain Eukaryota; kingdom Metazoa; phylum Arthropoda; class Insecta; order Hymenoptera; family Formicidae; genus Pogonomyrmex; species Pogonomyrmex barbatus. Next base: position 6,512,907 of record NW_028297099.1, on the reverse strand, counting down.
GGAGCCATCCTCACGCGATCGAGAAACCTGTGGTTTTCATTCGGTGCAATCTCATGGAAAGATAACCGCTGCGCGTCTTAACAACTAGACGTTAGTTTGACAAGTTGATCCTGACCGCGAAGACGGTATGATTACGATTACGATCGACTACGTCGCATCTTCGTCGCTCCAAGTTTCTTGTACTTTGTTTTGTCCTCATTTTGTTCAAAACTCCTCCTCACACATGTTACAATTATTAGATTTAGATTGTAATTCTTGAAAAATAATTTTATATTATTTTATATATTATATATTATTTTATATAATTTTATATTTCATTACATTCTGTCTGACACATGTGCCCTTTGTCAATATTTTTCTTAATTTTTTGGAGTATTGTAGAGAGTATTGTTTTCTACCTGGAAAACCGCAGTTCTCAAGGTTTTACGAGCGCAATTCGCTTCGCGTTTCATTGACGCTTGGAAGCCGAACGGAAGTGAGTCGCCGCGCACAAATCCGCACAATTTCCACACGTCAACTCGCACAGAGAGTAACGGCAGATAAGAGTGAAAGTAAATCAGGCGACTTTTTGCTCGCGCGCGATGCGCAACTCGACGATTTATTTATTTTTTACATTGCGCCGTACGCTCCTCACATGCGGCGAGATAGTCACGACATAAAGGATACATCCCCGCGATAGTTATAAATCATACATGAGAGATCATGCGCGGCGCAATAGAAAATGTTGGAAACCGTACGGAGCAACCGTACGGGCGGAGATACCGATACGTTTCTTTGCGTTCCGTTCGATCGGATAATTTATGACATTCGGTTTCTAGTGTTTACCCCGCCTGAGATAGCCGGTCTTTGTTTTGACATGTTAAACATCGCCGTCTGTTGTCTCAAGTGTCATTCCTCGCGTGCATACCGATTTCCTCACGCCGGTACGTCTGCCGAGACGTGATTTATCGCGTTCCCCATTATCACTTTACTTTTTTTTTTTTTTTTTTTTCTACAGAGAAGAACACAAAACCACTCGGAGCCTTTTCCTACGTGTTCTAAAAAAAAAAAAAAGACCTCATTATCTCGACAGATACACCCTTTCCCATTCATCGATTCGATTTTCTTTCGTGCGCGCTCGCATACACACGCAACAAGCGGCGTGCACGCGCGCGACTCACGCACGCACGCACGCACGCACGCACGCACGCACGCACGCACGCACGCATGCATGCACACACGCACGCACACATACACACGTGCGATCGCGCAGCAGCTGTTCCCTACACGCGTGGTCCACGGACACGCGTATGCGTGCGCTCTCTCGGCGGCGGCGATTGGCGCTCGGCGCCGCGACGGCCGGACGGTGGGGATAAGGAAATGTGCACGGGTGGGATGGGACGGTGGCCACGATTCCCGCACACGGGGTACCGTGTTGTGAGTGAGTGAAAACCAGTCAGTCAGTCAGTCACTCAGTCAAGCGGGAGAGTGAAACACGCCGCGGTGGCTCGCTTACGAGCCGCTTCTAGCCCCTCGTAGCTCGAAAGAGATAAAGAAAACGTGCCTGCGTCGCCGAGATAGGACCGAAGACCCGGGTTTGGTCCTGGAACCGCAGCGATTCCGGAAATTCCGCACTGCCGTGACACACTGCCCTTTTACACGTCGAACGAACGTCGAGCGACGTCCCCGGCTCGTCATTTTCTCGCATTTTTCTCGTGCATTTTTTTCTCGTAGAATCTCGTTTCGTCGCGTTCGGACATCACGAGATTTCCCGCAGATTGATCCGTGCCAATGAACGTCTCCCGTATTATCAGTGCGGTGATCGATAGTAGCAACTGTAGTCGTTGGTTTCTCTCAGTTAATACAAGTGCGAGGCAGCAAGGATGCCCAGTCAGACTACCACGATCTTGCTCAAGTGTTCCATGGTGGATGTGCCCGCGCTGAATCACGTCAAGCTCAAATCTCTCTATGGAGTAAGTACTATATATGGGTGTTGGGCGTTTAGATAGGGGCAGGCCCAGAGGATGTGACGGTACATCAGGACGACGGTCGTCCGATCCCGCTGAGATCGATGCTGCGAATATCGTGAGAAAATCGAGTCCAGACTCTCGTGTTGTCACGTGTAGGGCTCTCTCGTCGCGTGTTTCTGAAAGCACACGCATGTTGACGCAACGTTCGTTGCAAGTTTTTAAAAACGATTTATCTAACTCGACTCTATCAGTGGGACGTCGCATGACAATGAATGCCACGGTATCTCGGTATGAGATTTCGACGGTTCGTACATTTTATTCTAATTCTAATGACCAGCCGGATGTTGTTATGTTCGCGTTAAAACGCAGTTCCGCTGACCGAGTTCTTTTGTCAGCAGACTCTAAGAGTCTTTGTGATGCCAGTCGAAACGTAAACACTAAAGTCTCGCTCTCGCGACCTCTGCTTAGTCTATACGGATTTTTACTCATCTGATACACGCATATAAACACACGCGAGCGCGTGTAGAAACTCGCAAGCGACAGACGCGCGTATATATCGATCGTATATATCGATTTGCTCGCGAAACGGACGTCCCGGACGTCTCCTATCTCTGCCGAATCATTTGAAACTTCGAAGAAACGGCGATATTCATATTTTTCCGCGAATAAGCACGCGTATGTGCACCGTCGCAGACCAAGCGAGACGACCCGCGACCGGACGGGGACGGTCGACCGAAGGGGAAAGAAAATGCGTATGCACGCACAGACGTGCGCGTTTACGTCCGGTATTCCAAGGGCTACAGACGGGGGCTTACGACGACTACGGGGTGGGAATAAAAGGGGAGGTCTGCCGCGCTATGTCTGGAGATGTTTGCGCCTCATTAACGTTAACCTCATTCAATGCGAATGCAGATGCATTCATGGGGGGCAGACACGTTCGCCCAGCAGTCTCACGCTTGCCTCCTCTCTCTCTCTCTCTCTCTCTCTCTCTCTCTCTCTCTCTCTCTCTCTCTCTCTCTCTCTCTCTTTCTCTTGTCGCATGACGAGTGTCAGCCTCGCGTGGGTGCACTGAGCATCGTGGCAGTTGCGTGTTTAAAGACACAAACGCCTTTTCCAATTTATCAAGTCATGGGAAAATTTAATTGTCGAGGTGTGCATTTTTTCTCGAAGCTACGTTTACGAAGGAAATAAAGAGAGGAAGATAGAATATCTTAGAAGAGAAATAAAATTTATGCTATTTTTTTTTTAATTCTAACAGCAAGATCATCGTCCCGAATCGTTTTTCTTCTTTCTTTAACAATGCCGTAGCATAATCTTTAATAGGTATATAGACGTGTCGTCGCATTGCTGCACCAGCGGGGAGTGCAACACGAGCTAATCACAACGTCGTTCTTCGTACTATATATCTCGCATTGACAAACGGACAATGGAACTTGAGTTGCAAACACGGAGAAAATGCGCCACATTGTTCGCCGAAGCTGCGAGAAAATGCGGAAACCAAGGAGTTTTTGAATAACGGAGAGAATCCTGTTCAATTACGTTCTGTAAATCGTTAAAGATTATGGCTTAATTATCGACATGTGTTTCCTGGAAAGAAAACTTTCTCTCTCTCTCTCTCTCTCTTTCTCTCTCTCTCTCTCTCTCTCTCTTTCTCTCTCTCTCTCTCTCTACTTTCCTCTTTCATAACATACACATAATATTTATTTAACATGTAATTTAAAGCAGCAACAAACCTGTTATATTCTGTGGCGCCGTGTATATTCACGTCGTGAGTATTGATATATATATATATATATATATATATATATATATATATATATATATATTCGGTTCGTAGAAATTGAACTAACATTCGAAATTATCTCAACGATAGAGCGATGTACGCTTAACGATAACCTTGTTAAAGCTTGAAACATACTGCCCTCGCAAAAGTGCTCCCGGATTTGTCAGTGCGCTTTGATAGCGTATCACTTTTATTATATCTATTATGAAGCCTTGCGATCCTATCTATGAAGATGAATTATCCATTAGATGCGATCGATTTTACGCAATATACATAGAGAGAAAGAGAGGGGAGAAAAAAAAGAGAGAGAGATAGAAAAGGAAGATGAAGATTCGTTCGCCATGTTCGTCTATGTTCTAAATATAAAGAGACGAGCTCGTTCCCTCGGCAGGAGGGAAAAGGACTACTTGGGTAAGATTCAATTTCAAGAAGGAAAGAAGCTTCAAGAAGATTGAAATATCAAGCAAAGGAATCTTTCGAATCAAATATATTTCCTATGAATCCGATGGAATCATATTTTTGAATTATTTGGTCGGCCGATGACGTTTTCTACCGTTGACTTCTCAGAAATTAAAACAAAAAGATCCATCGAGATATCTTAATACTTAAGAGATGTAAAATTGCGCAAAAGTCATTTCTGAGATAAGTCGACACGATAATCTAAAGATTAAGAAGGAGTTCTAGAGAACGCAACACTTTCTCCTAATTTGTTTAACGTATCGCAGATATGACCTATATGTACACTCTTAACGCACACGGATTTATCAGACGGTTCATTGGATCTTCGTTCTGCTAAATTTACTTCAGATTGATTGTTCAAAGAGATAGCCGAGGTCTGCAAGATGGGATCCTATACTTAACGCAGGGAGAATGCAGTTAACCAAAAAGTTTTTCTCAGCGACAAGCGACGAACACGAGGGGAGGGGCGATACTGTGCACGTGCATCTCCGATGTCTGGCCACGTGGATGCTTTCGAACATATCGAGTGGGGTCCCTGGCCCTGTTTCCGCGCAAAAAAGAAAGAGAAAAAAGAAATAGATTAATTGGTCGGTCAGAAACCGGGTGCCGCGATATCGCCGCGTTATCTCGAGCAACGACGGCGCTGCGCCCGTTTACAGTCCGATATGATTATCGCGATTTTATCGCGATGGAAAAACGAGTGAGAATCTCCGCGCGGGAGATCGTCGGTGCGATCACCAATCACGCCGCTTTTCCAGACGCTTTTCGCGACGGAAATTTTTCCTCGCCGCGGGACAAAAGAATGCGCCTCGTGCGTGACAGATCTTGTTTATTGGCGTCGTCGCCGAGACGGACGACGCTGGAATAACGGAGCGCTCGAATCAGCGCGGTTAAATCATGATGTAGTTATGAGACTTAATGCGCTCCATCGAATGATTGCGGATGTACGTTTTATGTAATTAGCCACGAGAGAGAGAGAGAGAGAGAGAGAGAGAGAGAGAGAGAGACGCGGATCGGAGCCTTTTTACTTTCCGGGAGGTGGACGATGTAGCGTGCGACTTTTTTGCGCGAATCCGATTCACAGCCGTGAGTCGTCGACGTTATAATACCGTTGCCTCCGAATATATTCCGCCAAAGATTGGCCTCGGGATAGAAATTTCATGCCTTCGAGCCGTCCGGTATCGCTGGGCCGTCTGATATCTCTTTAATTCGATAACCTGTTTTCCTTTTTATACCGCCGATTCCACTCTCTCACACGAGCGCGGCTGCTCCTCTTTGCATCGGTCCGTCCTATTTTTTTTTCTACTGCCCTATACATACGTGGTACCGAATGACCAGGTCGGGCCCGTGGCCGTGAAAGTTCTCTGTTTCACTAAACAGTCCCCACGTCGCGGCCACGCTCGCACATCCTCCCGATCGGCAGCGGCGGACCCCCCCCCCCTCCCCTCCCCCTCCTGATCGGAGGGGTCCGACATCGTATACGAGCTTGTATAAATACGCTCGAGGAAAGGGAGAAATTTTCGAAAGCTATGACGAACCTTTTCGAGCGAAGCGGCGTGATGCGGTCTCGTTATTCGACGAGCGAGCGTTTATTACAATGCGATGCATCGTAGAGGTGTGAAATTGACCAGGCTTCGAACGATGTGGAGAGAAAATATATCCTTGTAAAAATATGATCGCGTTACTCGCGCAGATACGCACGGGACACAAGTTGAATTTTCGTATCGGTTCTGCTGTAATTTTTCGGATCCATTGTCGATAAATTGTTGTCGAATAAATCTCCGCGATCCTTATTTCGCATTCGGTAAAGCGACTTGTCGACGAGCAAACACTCGACTTGTACTCGCACAACAGACGACAACGACAACGACAACGACTCTTGAGCACGACCCCTTTTTCTATTCTGGTGCGTGCACGTCGACGCCTTGCTCGTTCGCCACGAGTTCTTTATATTGGCTCTCTTCCTTTATCTCTCTTTGTTACGCGCGTGTTTGCAGCCCTCTCAGGGCAGAGTCTCTCTTCCTCGAGATTCGCTCGTCTTCGAGGCTAGCGACGTGAGCTGAACTCCATTGTTGACCGATCCATAGTGAGAGGAATTTCTAGGAGCGGAGAAGCATCATTATGCGTTATGCATAGTCGTGGAACGGTTAACTCACGAGACGAAATTGCAGAAAAATGATTGCACCATCGACGTTCGTGATCGCGCGATGCCGAGAGCACTAATATTGTTGCATCGCACAGCGTATACGTCCTTCGTACGCGATTTGCGAAATATATATTATTTTAATCGATCTAGTTTCTCGATCACTGTAAAGGGAAAAGTAATCTCGAGATGCAAGGATCGATGACCGATGCATCCGCAAGTGACGCAAGAGGAATAAATATTATGCGGCGAACCTCGACGTCGTAACGTTATAGTCCGCGGACGAAATGATAGTCCGTGCATTACGGCTATAAATCTAACGCGGATTAATATAGAATTAATATAGAATACGACATGTAGACGAAAAATATTTATAAATGTTTTACCGTTAGCCGGAAGTCTCGCGTCTAATCTCAGATAGAAGGTTAATAAGTCGCGAGTGAAATCCATCTCGATGAGTTGTAAAGGATATCTCGATAAGCTCGAATCCGGCGGTGAATAGATCTCCCTGTCCACGTCACGTCTCGCGGTTTTTAATAAACCGCATGCGGTGCCTTGACGACGCGCGTTACTCCGAAACGTACAACGCACACTCGTGAACTCGTCCCCGGATCGCAGATCAGCTGATTCGTCACGCGTCGAAAGTACGTATGTTACGAGAGCCGTGCCACGAAATGACGGCAAATCTTTTTGCGCAAATTAATGCCTCGGCGCAGCTGCGTTACTCTCTTCTAATGCAAACGCGCGCCAATTATCGTCTGCGTGCGTTCCTCCATAACGAGGGCAAGATGTTTTCACTTTCTACGTTTACGCGCGCACGCTCGTTTTACAAGCCCGTCGTCTTCGCGCCGATCGCCGAACGAAGCTTGATCCGAGATAACGTGGTGTCCGTGTTACACACCGTGCGAGAACCACCTCGTCTCTTCCATTGTTAATCGTACGTCGTATTAATCACGGCTTATTCATTCGGCTACATTCGGTGTATCGCAAGTCTGAGATGCGAGCATGGCAGCAAGGCGTGGTTGAATCACGTGATTGATCTTCGATCAATTTGAGCGCCGAAATTAATTCCGAGATGCGAATGATTTTTTTGCCGAATGATTTTTTTTTTTTTTTTTTTTTTTTAGGTAAAAGAGCAAACTAAGGAGTGTTGAACGCGATTTGCAAAATCGCGAACATTCCTTTTTCCTCTCAATTTCAAATCGTATAAGTGCTTTCGCATACACAAATGGGTCAGGAACTTAATAGAAATTTAACTAATCGTACATCGCCAACGCCAGGAGCGGTTTCTCCAATCGATGATCAACGACTAATTGGCGTTTGTGAAAACGTCCCGGCTGCGCACGTACGACGACGACGACGACGACGACGATTGGCAAACGTCCCGGTGAAAAGGTGGCGGTAAACATAGAAAAGAAACTTTTACTCGCTCTTCAGGAAAAATGGATAATCGTCGGAGAAGAAATCGATTCGTCGTAACTTTGCGCTTGACTCGAATCTCTCGATTCGCTTCGCTAAGACGACGTGATCTCTCTCTCTCTCTCTCTCTCTCTCTCTCTCTCTGATTCCTTCTCACACGTGGAAGTGAAATATGCCGCTCGATGTAAAATTCGAAACATTGAAAATAATGCAGACTGAACGCATTTATTTTGCAAGAATTTTTATATAAGATATTGATATTATTTTACAGAATACCTCTTCGGCTTTCGCTTTCACATAGTGAAACGCGTTACGTGATTTTACGTATTGTGGCAATTCTTAGGCGTAATTAACGGCATGTATTGTGATCGACGTTAACTGTATTTCGCTCGTTGCACACGTGAGACAATTGGCAGTTGACCTATATCTGAAAAGTTGCGATTGCGTCTTTTGCGTAAGTGCCTCGTAAAAGTGTCCGCCTGCTCTCGTGGGCCATTCTATTCAACCTCGCGATCGAGAAATAGATTTTCACACGAACGTGCGCATAACTTTTGCAGATCTTTTTGCACAAAAGCGAGCGGTTCCGTCGTGATCGCTGCTCCAGATCAACCACCATAGAAAGTGATCCCTTTATTATTTGATCTCGATTTGTCTTCATGCGCCGGTAGATTCACGTTGCGTTCAAGCGTCCTTGACCCGTGCGATTTTTGCTCCATGATTGATACCGCGACACGAACGTCACTGGGGTGATTGTTTTGCCATTGTGACACGAGAAAAATTCTCCAGCTGTATACAATAACCGGCTCTGTTGTCGTTTCCATCGATCGAGCCTTGTATCTTTCTCTCGAGTAAAAGCGAACCAACAACGCGCTTAATAATTGGAAAGCTGCTCTGAAATTACTGTTTCACTAACATTGTTAGCTCTCGATATCAATTTTTTTTTTCTCGTTGCAAGTGTGCCAGTGCGATCGGTAGCGTAATTAGCGGCAGTATAATTTAGTGCAATTTTAAAATATAATCTCACTCGGGCGTAATTTTCAGGCGTCATATTCCTTTGCGCGCTTTCGACACGTTCAAGATTGATGAAATTTGCTCCCCGCATGTCGGTCGCTCACGGCGAACTTTTTTGTCGGCGGATGAGTTATCGAGTTCGATATGGCCCAGGCGTTACTCCGGATTCTAAGGATTCCACGGCGGAAGATCGCTCGGCGATGTGAGAAAAACGATGGAAATTCCGTGCCGCTAAATGTCGCGGCGCGAGATCTCACAGAATTGTAATGCATCTCCCCGGCCACCGTCGTGCTCGTCATCTCGATTACGAGGAAGAGTCATCGAGGCTGATATTCCGAGTGCTGCACGTGAGCAGCCTGCAGAATCCGACGTTATTGCGAGCAAACTCGGTCGCGATGCGCAATTACGAACGCCATTATCGACAATTTTAATTTATTTAGGGCAGGGGACCCGCGCGCTCTAAATAACGGCAACTACTTTTGTTCATTTACGATAATAATCATCAAGCGAACCAGCGCGCGTTGAGCTCGCGTGAAGGCAGGAGAGGCCGCGTTTATTACGAAAATCAGGTTTTCTCGCGGGAGAGAGAGAAGAGCGCGCAGCGGACAGCTGCAGCTGCCGCCCTAAGTCTAGTCTTTGTGTTCCGCTGCAGGTTGGCAGGTGCCAGTTACGAGGTACATCTGCTAACCTGCACGTGTTCACGTGTGCGTCTACGTGTGCGTGCGTACGGGCGTGCATTCATGCACACAGGTATGAGCAGCGATCCCATGTGTTTTCGATTCGGGCGCATCAGGTCGACGAAACCTCGACGAGCCGGTGTGCGGCCGATCGGGCTGCGTGTATGCAAGTTTGGGAGGCAAATCTGTTCACCTGCCTCGCTATCGCTAGGTGTACCAGGCCCGGCCGGGCGTGCAGCCAGGTGCCTCGAGAAAAATCGAGAGCCACGAAAGTCCACCGGCCACGAGATTAAGGTTTGCCCCTGAGCGACCGTAATGATAGGGTGCCGCGCTGGGTGGAGAGAGTGTCCAACTTTATCATATATCTTCTTTTTTTTTTCCCTTCCCCTTCCTTCTTCTTTTTGCTGTATTTATATGCGGACGAATTTTGCCTGCAACGTTCGCACATGTTCGGATAAAATCACGATCGACCATTAATTTTTCGATTCTTTTTAATCGCGGCGACTTCGTTTTCTCTTTTGCTTAAAAATAAGTTTTTTTTTTTTTATGTGTAGTATATTACAGATGTGACGTATATTAGACGCACGGTAGATTTAGTAGTAAGACTATCTTGAATTCGGCGTGTATATTGTAAATTCTTATCTAACTCTTATGCGCTGTTATCCATCTCGTGGGTGATTTAAAGTAGGACATTTCACATCTCTTGGGTGTTGTGGTACACCAGAATCCTGAATTTATCCCTCTTTCATGCGCTTTCTATTCGTCACAAAAGAATCCTCTACGAGGTTTTGTGTCGTCGTCTCTCAACCCGCGGGGGGGACTACATCACTCATACATTATATGGATAATATAAATAGAACTAGCGGGTCCTGGTACTTCTCACGCATTCAGTTACTGAAATTTAAGCTTTCCCCTTTTTGTGCCTTCCTGTTTCCCCTCTCTCATCTACCCACATAGTAGTTCCCTCACGGTTTTTGCCTCGGTACATCCGTTCGTGATCCTCTCTACAGAATGTCGAACTTCTTCTATTCACGTTGCTCGGCCCCACCTTATCCATTAAGGCCGATCTAAGGCAGAAGAAATCCATCTCAGGTATATCAGCGGTAATCGCAGATGGAAAATTCGACCATCTGTCGAACGAATTAATCGCAAAGGTGAGAATAAACCGCTGCTAAAAAGGCCTCTATTAATACTCTAATGCCTCGGATAATTCTGCGCGCGATTCTGCAATAATTACTATGTACACATCGCGAAGAAGCGTTTTTAATTAACGGAAAACAATGGCCCGCAAAAGCTTCTCTATTCTGAACAGGGAGCATTGATTGATCGTGGGCGTTCATGACTTTCCTCGACGTTTCCCAGCGTTTTTATGCGATACTCGCGCTTCCATTTCTATCCTCCGTTGGAAAAAGGCGAAGTTTACTCGCGTGCAATCGGTATGTTTCAACCGCGTATCGATCTTGTGAAGAGAACGAGCACCGTTGCGTAGATACGTGCGTTGACCCGCCATCCGCAGTGACGCAAGGTTGTCCACCGATGTGGCATTGACAATGGTGCGAACGGGCAGATCTAACGAACCTACCGGCTCGTCCTCCCCCCCCCCCTCCCCCTCCCTCCACTCGTGACTTCCTGCCCCGCCCGTGTCATAGATCAGTATTCCGATTCGCGCATTTAACATTAAAATGACTTAGCGATCGCAAGTAAAACCAGACGACCATGTGATACACGCGTATATTTTATCATTTTTTAAACTTTAAGCATTGTAACATGCAAATTGCTTGTATATTTAGCACATTATTATTGGGAGTTTAATTCAGCGTGTACATTCAAGATTCTATCGATTCATTTTAATGTCAGAGGAAGAGGCTAAGAGAGCTCGCTAATTGGGACTCTCCCTTAGCCAGGCTTGGATCTATTTTCCATTATCGAGTGTAGAGAGTTGGACGAGGTGGCCGCGATGAGTCTTTCCATCAACGCGTTTCGATAGCGTAGGTTCTTGACCGCGTTCCTTATGCAACGGTCATTCTTTCTCCTTATGATCCAGGGTCGCCCTCTAATTGGACATCGATATATATAATTATAGACTCGTATAATTAGGGGCGGGCCCGCCGGCCTAAGAATACATCGATTTCTGTCACTGCGCATTAGCCGCGGGGTCACTGCACCGTTTATAAACGTCCCGTAGATCCCGATGGCGAATTATAAATCGTCCCGTAATGAGTGCACCGCCTTTGAACCGTTACAGGCTTACAGTTAATTCTCATCGAGAAGCTACGTAGCGGGCGGTGCTCTTTTTTTGCGGGCCGAGAGGAAGAGATCGGGCGATCCAGGTTCGGAGCTAAAATATGAGCCGGGCCCGTATCCAGGATTCTTCGTCATTTTTTCAGGATTTTCCGTCTTTCGAAACTTTTCACGAAGGCGCTACTCGCCGTTTCGATCGGCAACGAACCATTTGCGCCATTTGCGACGATACGCGTTTGCGTGCGCGTCGTGCCACATTTGCAGCGAGGCGAGTCTATCGCGCTCCATTGTCCGACACTAACGAGACGAGCTTTAATTATTCTCACATTGTTTTGCAAAGCCCCCGGTCGTCCGATTGCCTCCTCCCTCCCTCCCTCCCCCCTCCCCTCCTCCTCCTCCTTCCCCGAGACGATCGTCGATTTTCTGTTCGTCGAACGCGCATTATTTACGCGCGAAAGAGCGCCGCGTCGATATTTTTTCATTCCATCGTGTTCCGCTGGCCTGATTCCGTTCGTCTGCGAAAACCACATGTCGTTTATTCGCAATATCGAGCATATATCTGCCTCCTCGAATCGAGCACCAAAGTGTCGATGTATCACAGGACGCGGTATAATTTCCTTTTTAAACGTAATACGATAATAATTTAAACAACCGCAGAGCAATAGGGAGAAGCATAAAATATTCATATTTTGTATTGATACGAAGATAATAACGACTGATCTTTGATCTTGATTAGAAATGTATTGATATTAGTAGAAAATATGTTATTGATGACACGTTTTAGATATTAGAATCTCCTAGCATAAATTTTTTATACGTTACACATTAATTTTTATAAGGTTTTATAAATGCTTATCGCGTAACCGTTATACGTTTTCTCTTACACAGAATTTTCATTGTTCAATGGAATACAAAAAGATCAGGTGATATTCTCGCGTTTCGCTGTAAGAAAAAAGTTATGTAACCGGTACTCAGCATAAAAAAAAACTACATGTTATAAAAGTGATGATTGGTATATTATTTTAGATCTAAAAGACTAATATATACTAATCGAATACAATAGCTTACTAAGTGAGCGATTGTGCTTTTGAATGCATCTGAATAGCTGTATTCAGCGGCACAAAGCGATTAGTGAGTATTGGTCTTTACTGTTAGAATTCTAAATTATTCTGTTAGAATTCTGTTTGAATTCTGTCTGAATTACTGTTAGAATTCTAAACCAATTACGTTGACGAGTTACTCAACAATGCAACCCGCTAATGTAAACGCGGTCAACGTATACGTAAAACAATACTCGAGATCATTTTGAAATAATAAGAATATACCTGTCCAACAATTCAGATTCAGTTAAAATTGCATTTTGGTCTACGTGTCGAATCGATCGACATTTAAGAAAACTCCAACTTAACACGCTACGATATTGAAACTCCGAGTATCGCTGCAAAGTATCCGAATATCAATATTACCGTATCGATACGAATCATACGGAGCATTCCTGCTTCGCAAAGAGAAATGGAGTGAGGGGGAGGGGGGGAGGAAGCGAGGCTGCGGGATATTTATCACCGCGAGCACCGAACATTGTAGTCGCGGTTCCAATGTATCAAAGAGCATCGCCGGATGAATGAGAGCGCAGCATCGGAATCATAATCGCCCGCGGCGTCATTTCTTCGGCGCGCTTATCGGTCGCCTATCGCGGCCGCTCGCTCGCGGCACGCACACGTGCAGCACACGATGCGCATCCGCACACGTGTCCCGTCATCACCGACGCGCGGCTCGGCTTGGCTCGGCTCGCACTCGGAGCCACCCACGTTAACGCTTTGTCTCCGATTGCTCTCGTTGAATCGTTGTTTAGTTTGAGCGAAGGAGACCGAAAATGAGAAGAGATCGCTGGACGGTCTATCTGGGATAATTGGGCGGCGAAGCGCGACGAAGGCCGTCGATAGAGATAGAAGAGAGACTTCGCGAGGAAATGGTTAGTTTTTCTTTTATTTTCACTTCGCGACAGTGCCTTGGATACACCGGCGAAGATGTGGGTCAATTAATTGATAATTGTTTCTTCAAGCGCGAATGCTGATGGATAATTTCTTGACGAGGTCTTCGAAGTGAGAGAGTACGTCTCTGATAGAATTTTGTGAAAGGACGTTTATTATGTAATTATGTAATTATGAATTTTATTGTAATTGAATATTTTTATTTAGGGCAAACATAAAGTATATCAACGTAAAAATCAACGTATATCACGTCAAACTCGATTCTCCCCCAAGGATCATTTTTTTAATTCACTTATTTAGAGAAGCTCCATACCAGCTCGCTACAATGTCTGTTCCTTCTGATTACAGAGTCCTGGAACATTGCACAAGGATGTCGGCGGTGCTGGTACGAAGGTCAGCGAGAAAACCGTCGGTGGCGTCGGCACGGCGACCCTCACCACACTCTCCTCCATTAATAACGCATCCAACACCGGTCGTAACAAAAACAATCCCGTATCTCACGAGGTAAGCTACAACGCAACCGTAAGGGATAGAAGAGAAAGAGAGAGAGAGAGAGAGAGAGAGAGAGAGAGAGAGAGAGAAAGAGAAAGAGAAAGAAAAGATCCTCGCGTATCGATACGTATCGATCGTAACCGGGCGATACGTCATCTCGGGCCTCTCGACTCGGGCCTCTAGACGACTTGGATAATTAACCGATCCTGCGCTTGAATTTATTGCCCATTAATTCGCTCGCATTCACGATCGGGTGGGCCCCGCGTTGGCTGCGAGGAATCGGCCCGGCCTTTCCGCCTGGCAATATCTATACGCCTGTGTGTACGTTCGCACAGGCACATGACATTATTCAGTGCATGACTTATTGGACGCGGCATGAAGTACCGTTTACAGTTTAGTTCTACTTTTGCCCCCGCTGTCGCGCCGCATGAAAGGAGAACCGTGCGACGAGGAGCGACTAATCGCGACGAAAGTGCCCGCCGATATTCTCGGCCACGCGTCTCCTCGACATTTCGGGATCTCTGACGTTTCTAACACTTTGCGATATCTGCGATATAAACGGGGGGAAGGGAAAAAGGAAGCATGATGGAATATCGCGCGCGATCGTTAATCAGCGTCCGCGCGAACGCGGAACTTCGCGCCTCCGACTCGCGCCTTTGTCGAGACGCGAAAGCGGAACAACGTGCGCGGGATAAAAAAGATTCGATCTCTCACCGATGACACGATCGGGGATCGTTCGCACGTTTCGTTGACTGTTATTATCGAAGTACAATATGTACGCGAGCCGTGCACGTAGGCTTTTATTGACTATTGTTAACGAGGAAAATTGTATCGTGTCGACGTGCGCCCGCGTGCGTTTATCAGGTATCCGCATTAATTTATAGAGTAATTTTCTGGGTGTCCACTATCTGAAAAAAACTTGAAAAATTTAGAATTCTCAGGGAATTTATTGAAACATCAGGGAATTTTTTTGAAGTATTTTTTTCTAATTTGGTTTTATTATGTGATAATAATAGAGTTTATCGACTGAATTGTTAATGATAACAGTGAACTCATTTATTCTAAACAAAGCACATTGATTTTATGATTAATTCAATATTCAATATTGAAGATAATGATTTTGAGTTACATGCAATTTTGTTTAATAAAAACGGATATTTATTTTAGTAATTTTATAAAAGTTGAATTTTGTATCAATTATGCTTTATATAATTTTTTTGTTTGTAGCTTTTGAAAATTTTATGCAATATAAAATATTTATTTTAGAGTCCTTATATAGTTTTTTGCAAATTTTTCAAATTTGATTATCGAAACTCGCGTGATATTCTTAATTTTATTTTGAGATTTATAAATTTTTGAGTGAAAAATATTAAAGACTTTGCATAATAAATATATATTTATTTAAAAGACACATTTAAAAATTTTCTCTTTTATCTCACTTGAAATTTTTAACGATTAAACAATTTAACATTTTTTGATAATCAGGTAACTCTCAGAAAATTTTTTTTCAGATTTGAATAGACATCTTATCGAACCTCTTTCACGTTTCGGTGGCAATCGCGACGAAATTCATGATGCGGGTTGGTCGCGATTTTTGTCGCGATTTTATCGGCGATAATGTCGAAGTGGGAGAGGAAAGAAGCGGTTGCGCTGCGGACGCGCCTGCGACGCTACTCGGATGGAACTAATTGAAAATTGTTGCCGTCGGCTACCTGTTAGGTCGCGATAAATTGTGTCTCTGACGTGCGCACGCTACGATTGTCTTGTTCCATTGCCGTTTCGACGAAGCCGTCACGAACGAGCTGAAACGGTACTCAATTTCTTGCGCACGATTTCGTCGTCCTTTGACGCGCGAAATGGCCGGGTAGAATTGCAATATACTGGCGTATCTATGACGTATTCTAGTGGAAACAATTAGAAGCGTTTTCTCCGAACTGAAACCGATATCTTAACGAAGATAAATTTGCCTTAAACAAATCGAGTAACTCCGATATTAATTTTCTGCTTGCTGTGAAACCTTTCGTTATTTTTATTTAGAAATCACATCATTTTTGTTTGTAAGACCATTTATTATTAGGATCGTGTAGATGATATCGTTATCACCGTGGTCGATCGCTTCATCCAACGCGTATTAATCGTCTCGCCAAACGCTCATTAACAAAAAGTTTCCTTTCCAGCCTGTTGTGGCCGATGCTGATCATTAGTTAATCTGTTTCCCCCGAACTGTCATTACGCGGCCTCGATTCCGCCGCTGTATTATTTCTTGTACCTCCGCGGGACAAATCGCCACGTTGTTTGTCTCCCTTAATCGGCGCCTTTTTTTTCGCGAGTCCATTACGTGACCGAGACGATCGAATTTCCTTGTGCAACTAATACGCGATCGCGATCTCTCATGCGCGTCGCGGTTTTCAGGAGCGGTTTTCGCGCACAAATACACGCGCACGCGAAAGCGAACCGCGCACGAATGCTTTTTACCTCGCGGATTGTTGCGCTTTACGCGTTTAATGCGCTCATATCCGTATGCATCTCTGCAAGAGATGAAACACTCTTACACACACACACACACACACACACACACACACACACACACACACACACACACACACACACACACACACACACACACACACCCTGTGTGGAAAAACGCGTTTCACCGTTACTCATAGCACGCGTTTGCACGCGATACGCCGCGCGTTACACCGCGATTTATCGAGAGCTCTCAAACTAATTCGTACGTGAATTTAGAAAGTCCGGCGCGAGTCCGGGATTTGCAGCTAATTGTTGTATCACGCTTGTGCAACTACTGCGGCGGGCGCGAAAGCCAATGTTCGCCTCTCCGGTTACCGTCATTTTGCAAAACGAAAGCGCTCATTAGTCGGCCGAGTCGAGGCTCGCGTTCGTTGCCATGCTCACCTGACAGAGCAATTACGTGTCTTTTACGTTTTCGTTTGAGTTTTGTTTATCTCTCTTAATCTTGTACTCGTAATCTCGGTAGTCGTATCTCAGTCATGGATTTATTGATACCGTCCAAACTATTTTCGTTTATGTTAGTACTTTTCACGTCAACGCTGGTGAACAACGATAATAGCAGCACGTTTAATGGTATAACTATAAATGTTATATTGATAATAGATATCGATCGTTGGAAATCTTACGTACAAGAATAGGTCAATAATGAATGCTCTTCTTTGGCAAGTTCAGAGAATATCCGCTGTATAAATGGCTCGTGTAGGTCGGTGCCCTTTTCGTAACCAAACGTGACTCTCGTATCTTTCTGAGACATCGTCGAATGGCGTAATGTAACAAAGATAATATCATAAAGACAAAGATAATCAGTAGAAGATTGAAATCTTTAAATTTCTATTTAAGCGACTAATTTTCTTCAACCTCTTCAACGCGCTGTGCCGCGGAAGTCAAATAACTGGAAGTCCAATATATTACAATGTGGTCTAATTAAAGCGTACTATCGCAGCATACTTACGTAAAAGAGCCTACTTACGATATTCGCCTTCGCTTTGCGATAATTCATACGTAACTCGCCGGATAGGTTTACAGGTCTCGCGAGACTTTACGCGGAATCGCAGACCGCGTGTTCGTAACGCTCGGAGCGATCCAATACGGAACGTTTGATCAAAGCATCGGATGGCGCAGTTTGCGACCGGTAATTTATTACTAATTCGAGTTTCATTCAGATAAATTCGATCATCCACATTAATAAACGCGTGCGTAAACATCAATGCAATTTAATCGCGCGCTATCTCATCCGCCCCGTGCGTGCTTTCTTTAAAATCCTCGAATGGAGAACGGAGAAATACGCCTGGGCGTATGTGTGTTATGTAATCATATGCGGTTTGCTACGATAATATTTGTATATTAACGATTGTTTCGGATTCCTCGTTGACATGCGTCGATTACTCGCTGTTCGCTCTAATCACGATTGGACGGTGTCCGATTCTGTGCACGGACTTCGTTATGTCTATCATCTCTCGTAATAATATATGCAGAAATAAATTTCATCACGTCGACAGCGTGCGGTGTATTTGTTACAGTTCGAATAATCGAATATCGAATCGCTAAATTACGACGAAGTTGTTTTTTTTCTGCGACAATGGAAAAATAAATTTGCGTTGATCAACGAAGAAATCCATTTAATTTCGAGAGGGAATTTTACATCCTGCGTTCTTTGTGTATGTATGTATATATATTTTTATTATTTTATTTTATTTTACACATGTGATGCGCGATAATTGCATTGTTGGTAAATTTTATCTGGTCATTTCGTTTCGCTTTGTCTCACGCGAAAATTGCCAATTTGCGATTTGTGTCACGAAAGCCTTTGATTTCGGACGATCCAAAGATGGAATCACAGCGTTATTGCGAACGCAAATAATATTTCTCTTCTCTCTCTTTCTAATTAATTAGCTAATTAAGTCCGCGGTGCTTACGCGCGTTCTGACGTGACAGAAGACAGCCGATTGTTTGCGATTCGATCGTTAAATGCGACATCAAGGATTCAGTACGTAAGTTGACAAAGCCGCGACTACTTGGCACAATAACGCGCCGCGCCGTACGCACGTCATGCGACCATAAGAAGCCTTAGCGAGAACCATAAGCGTGCACAAGGCAGAAGTAACCCGATCGCCTCGCATTGTATCTCGGATTTCGTGATAGCATAAATATGCTACGTGCGAGCTACCCCGATGTTAGCGATCCTAAGCGAGAGAGGTAACACAATGCCCGGATTAGCCGGCATGAGCGCGGGCGAGTCCTCGCATTAACTTACGGGGTAACTTGTCGTCCCAGGTCGACGTCGTCTTCCCGCTCGGTTCTGCCGGGGTGTGAAACCGAGGGGCGACAGGTGGGAGAGAAATTACCATCGATATCGACATTGAGGAGAGCGGGCTTATTATCAGCTTTATTACCGCACGATTACCGGGCGCGATTATTACCCGCCTGAGTTTACGACGCTGAAAGCCGCGTTTTTCATATCCGCGGCGAGTTTATCGAGTGATGACGAAATTACAGTCGCACGCTTAAATACGAGTAGGACGCCGTGTTTCTCGAGAGAAACTGTACGGCCTGTCCTTTCCCCCCCTCCCCTCTCTCTCTCTCTCAGCACGTACCGTTCTTGCATAACACACGTGACACTTATATCCTATTGTTAATACAATATTCTCATCTCCGTCCTGTAATTTACTTGCGCGCACACTCGAGCATGATGAACGACTGCCGAGGAATAAATATCAAGCCTCACAATCAAGCAAGAATTGAGACACGATTCCGTATTTGATAATTATCCCCGACACGGATCGTACTCGCTAAACGGGAGACAATGCGACGCCTTTATGACGCAAAACAATCGTCACCGCCGTCTCATTGTAGTTCACTTGCGATCCTCTTGCAGCTAGGAAGCGATATATCTTCGCTTTCTCGCGAAGATCTAATGTCTACCGCGATGAGAAAATTATATTCGATCGATGAGCGCATCGCTAAGCGAGGAAGAGAAAAAATTTCTAAAGATCGTCGCGAAGACGATTTTTCTTTTCAAAGTCACAATTATCATATTATTATCATTTTATTTTTTAATATTTATGTTTTCATTCAGATCTCAGCGGCCGATACGATTCGGTACTCTCTCTTCTGTAAAATTAACAATCGCGTCGTGGTAAATTCGCGAGTGGTAAATTCTTATGGATGGTTCACGTGAGATCTTCCGCCGATGCAACCGGATTACACGAGATGAATTTTCGCGTTGTACAACGGTTCTCTGATTAGCCATGTATCGGTCGCTCCGTCGAATCTCCTCATTGGCCACGCGGAAATGCATAGTTCGCGCACAGGCGTTTCTCCTCTCGGCACACACACATACACGTGAGCGTCTGCGATGTACCGTTATCTCCATACGCACTTTGACTCCGTTCATATGTGGGTCTCGGGTGGTTACCACCATGCTAATGAAAGATATATCCGTATATCCGTTCGATTATAAGCCTGCCGTCGCGCGAGCGTCGTGTGCACGACGCTCAAACGCGCGCGCAGTCTTTAAATCGATGTAGGTGACGCTGATAATGAGAAGTTTTACGTCGCCGACGCCATTAGCGGCAATTGTCCGGCTTGGGAAAGCGACATTAATAAAATATACCGGTTTGCGCGTCGATCGCGATCCAGAATCCCACTATTGCACCATATTTATCACCGCGCTTTAATTTCGGAGTAAATATTATCGATTCGGGTTCGCGCTTGGTTGCATTGTACAGAGGTCTCGCGAATTTCGTTGCGCACGAAGAAACGTAATGAGAAAGAACGAGCGAGTGAAACAATTGCAATGTCTTCGTGCCGGGGCGAAGATTGCCGGACAGTTGGAAGTATCTTTCGCGGGCAGCCCGCGCTTGTGTGTATGTGTAATTTTACCTTCCCTTATTCTCTCGCCACGTCGCTCCGAGCCACGAAATCCAGTCCGCCCATAACGAGGACAAGCCGCGGCTAATTCCCGACGTTTAAATTTCTAATGATCCACGATCAACGCGCGCGGCTATCGCGACGTGCGAACACGCGGCCGTGTAATCGGCTGAGGGAGGGAGGGGGGAGGGGGGAGTATAAATATTCATTAGTCGGTTCAATTATAAGACCACCGAGGGTTACCGGACTGCGTTGTTGGTGTGCCGGCTGTGTTAGTGCCGAACACGTCGTATCGCGCGTTCGCATTCGCGAGTGTGCGTCGACCACAGCGACAAAAGGACGATGAACTGTACCAGTAGCGTCGTCGTAGTGGCCGACCGGCGGTCGCGACGATAACCGGTTTCGGATATCAGCGAAATTGTCCTTGTATACCTGGCCTGTGCCCACTCGACACGAGTACGAAATGGCAAAGACTCTCCCCGCGCGTGAAAAATTATTCCGCTTAATTTCTGTAGGAGAAAATTAATCTTAAATCATTTTCATATATGAGCAAGAATTAATTATAATCTTACAGAAATTATTTTAGTCCTGATTCGATTGAATTTGTATCGGTGCAAGTATAAATATTCTTGTACATAAGCCAGAATATTAACATCTTCATTTAGAAAATTTTTTAGTCTGGAATAAAGTAATATATATATATATATATATATATATATGCATCAATACAAAAATCAAATCGAGATTAAAATTTTTAAGAAAATTATAATATAAGAATATTTGTCTTGATTTAAGACTAATCTTTTTTTCGTGTGACAAATAAAAGAAGCATTCATGCGCTGATAAAAAATTTCAAAGATTAGATTTTCTTATATTGACGTTTCTACATTTCTATAACGTAATATATATATAATTATTTGTAAACTGTTGAAACTTCTTCTCCGAAGAAACATCACGCGACGTGCGATTTCTTTTCTCGCTCGCGAAGATCACATTTGCTAACGTCTGCGCGAGCGTCTGGCTTTCTACAACCGATTACATTAGCACCATTCCATTAAAATCTTTTGTTTTCCAGTGCGGGATTCGCTTGTTTTACTTATCGGGTCATCGGGTGGATTTCTTCACGGCGCGTGAGCGGCGCGGAAGGTTTTTGATAGACGAATTTATCGCGACTATATCGTATTTCGAAAAACTATAATACTTCTTGTCGGGCGTTAATTATCGCTTATCGCAATCACGGACTTCGTAGCATGCGCGATAGCAGCTTATCGTTCCCGGTACTCGGAGAACAAGAAGAACGTGGCAAGAACCAGGAGTAGCCGTCGGCCGTTTGGTATTAATATCGTTTCATCTCGCAGTGAAGAAACGTTCGGGTCACGTGTGTCCCGTTAGCGTCGAAGGGATCACGCCGAGGGTTAATGGAACCGTTCTGACGATTCGCCGCCGATTCCCGATCGTTAAAGGCTGATAATAAGTCAGGGCCGCCGTTACGCGCGGCGGCGACGGCGGCGCGTTTTTTTTTTTCTCTTACATAAGGATGGGACCCCCTCCCCGACAGACGTTTGTCTGTCGATCGGCGCTCGTTTCCGGTGGGTCGTGTGGGCGTGTGTCACGTGACTTCCGCCGTAACGTCGCGCGTAACGCATGATACGTACAAATGCGCACGTATGTACCTGATATATACCCGTGTGCACCGAGCCGGTGATGCGTGGTGTAAACATATGTGCGTGTGAACGTCGACGAGATGCGCGTGCATCCATCGCTGGAAATACACTTGGAATCCCGAGGTCTTTTCTCAAAGACGCGCGTGTCTCACCTTTGGCCAACACGCGGCGCGTTATCGATCCGCGCTAGTAATCAGATTTATTTAAAATAGCAATGCAATTTCACATTATGGCAGCTGTTCCAGAAGAGAAAAGGACTTGTGCCATTTGTGAGATTGAAAAAGGAATCTGCCTAGATTCAAAATGATATCTTGTCCCGCATACGACTACGATGTACAACCTTGCTCTATTGAAATTTTTATTACGCTCCACGGTTATCTGATAAGACTTTCAATAAACGTTACGCCTTCTTGTTTTAGAAGGGGCGAAACTAATGAACTCGATATACCAATACGCAGCAACGCGGGGTTTTTTCCATTAGTAACTCGTTTGCGGTAATCTAAGTCGATAATGAGAGAAACCTTTAATGAATCGTGCGATAAAGACGGATTTAAATATCAGTTAGTTAGATTCAAATAAGAACGTGCCAGATCACGATTTTACTAATCTATATTACAGTCGCATTATGCGGTATGTATTTTTGTGACGGAAACTCACGGTCCTTCGAGGACGCGCGATCGATCGATAATTCCGATAGAATAGTCGACCGATCGGCTTCTATACCTTCGCGGCGTTCATCGCTTGATTCATTTATACTTTACACCACCGTTTTATCTCGAAGGACGACATTTCGACGCGCAACACACGCTCCTTCCTTGGACACGCTTCTCCTTGAGGCGGGCGATTATTATACCTCGCGCGATGCTCGCACGCGAGGAAACCGCGGAATCCCACATTTCGCGCTCGGAATGTCAGATCTTTCGAAAATAATCCGCGCTGCGATCCGCGAGCGATCCCTTGCTGAACAGCTGGTCATCTGGTATTCGAAGCATCGCGAAAATTATACCTCGTAAAAGTCGCATCGAGGAGCATTTTATATATATATATATATATATATGTCTAATGCATAACGCGTGCGATGCCTAGGAATTACGCGTGTGAGAAATGGAGGTGTTTTCTCTATCGTCTATATACTTGTCACACCTAGAATCACCATGATTTACCGACATGCCTGAGTGACTTTTCGCACGTCTCATATTTATGGAAGATTATCCTTTATCTCTTCTTTGCACGTGACAGAATATTTGTAGGCAATATACGTGATAATTAATGGATGATAAGAAATTAGTTTCGACTTTTTTCAGTAGGATATTACCTGGATAAATCTGGAATTCTCAGGAAAGTTGTTTATCAGGAAAGATTAGTAAAATTTTCAGAGAACATTTTTTGAAGTTGCTTTTTCTAATATTGCTTTTGTCTTTATATACTATAATTGGGAATTTAACTGAATTGTTAATAGTGGACTTATCTACTTTAAACATTACAGCGCACATTAATTTTACGACTACTCCAATATTTAATATTGAAGAAGTTATGATTTAGGCACAAGTTTATTTAATGAAGGCGGATATTTAGTTTAATGGTTTTAAAAAGTTAAATTTTGTACTGATTATATAATTATATAAATTTTTGTTTGTACTTTTGAAAATTTTATGCCTAATACATTTATTTTTCAGCGTTCTTATAGTTTCTTTCAAAATTTTTCAAATTTGATCATTAAAGTTTAAGTGATTATTTTATTTTATGATTTATAATTTTTGTAAATGAGAAAAATATTAAAAACTGCACGATAAATATAATATTTATTTGAAAGATACATTTAAAAATACTTTTATTTTACTTGGAATTTTTAATAAATTACCTTGAAAATTAGGGAATATTTTTCAGATTTGAGTAGATACCTGTTCCAGACATATGTTTTATTTCAAATTGATTTGCATGATCATCATCATAAAACTTTTGCACAGAAATAATTGTATTATTTGTAATATGCAAAATGAGAAGCCAATTAAAATATTTGCTCTCTGAAATTAACGTTGCTCCAAGGTGCCATTACAAAACGCGTCGTCGAGACCGATTAGCGTTTTCCGGTTTTCTGAGGTTAAGCCTTCCGTTGTGTGTCAAGGCAACCTGCCTTGGATCTATATTTCTTACAGACATGGACGAGTCATTGTTTGTAATTGTTATATAAATGTATCATCGCGATTATTCGTAAAAAATCATTTCGTAAAACTTTCGTTTCTAACTAGATGGATTTAACTAACGTGGCTAATTGATTAAATACTATGCAAGTACTATCGCCCATGATAATCGGTTGAAACGGAACCTTGAGGATAATTATCGCGATTTGTTGTCGCGATTAGATTCGAATAATTAATTTCAAATAATAAGGTATTACTTATATAGTGGAGATTATATCGAGAAAAGTATCAGGCTCGGAGTTTTCCTAGAAATTATCATCGTAAGACAGTAGTACAGAAATCACTTCTCGCGATAATGGCTTGCGGTGTTAAAATGTAAATTGAATATTTGCATAAGAATCCTTATCTAATAAACGTATCCCAGCCTGCCAGCCGGCGTACGACCCTGAGCAATTTCCCAAGGAAGAACCCGCAAACAGACGCGGAAAATTGTTGAGGCCATGAATCGCAGGTGTTTCGGAATACAAGAAAACATTCGAGAGGTGCCCGCGAAAATTGACAGCTCCTTTCTTTCATTTCCTTCTCTCGGAAGTCGGAATTTCGGCGCGGGTCATTTGAAAAACCTTTCGGTTCGTTTTTTTTCGGCTCCGGCTTTTTGCAGCTGCGCCTCCTCGATCTTCGTGCTCTCGCGTAAACCACGGGACTTGGGACGATCCAGAAGGGCGATCCGAGTGGCGATCCGAGTGGAGTGGCAACGGAGAAAGCTCGTTTCGGACCCTGTTGTGCAGCTGACACTCACGTGCGTGTATGCACACGCACACGCACGCGCGTATCGCACGTATGGCGATGCCACCGGGCGACACTACGCTGAATCCGACGACCGCGTCACACGTGTGCGTCCCAAACACGTGATGGTCTCACGTGTGCAAGAAGGCCGTGTGCGACTTTTCCTTCGCGAGATCGTAGTCCGCATCCGGTCCGCGTCCGCCCAAGTTTCTCGAGGTCGGCACGAAATAAAAAAAAAAGAGAACTGGTTATCCTAATTCAAGTGCAGTCCTCCTCTTTGATGCGCGTTTTATTATTATTTCTATTAATTTAACTAATAACGCTAATATTACAACGTAATGATACTAATTGTCTGTTTTGTTTCGTTATTTTATAATGTTAATTATTTTTGCTGTTAAAGGAAATTTTTTCCTTCTTTTGTTTTTGTAGTACGAGGTAGCGCAAACTATACGATGATCGCGTTTTTTTCTTAACAAATATAAATAAAAGTCTGAATGAAGGGAAATTTACGATGAGAAATGTGACTTGTTCGCATGATGAACATTCGTGTTGGTGGGGCGACAAGCGATAAATCCCAACGAAATAATTGCTTCCCGGTTGTTTATGTCGTCGAAGACGATGAAGACGGGGGGAACGGGAGTTCAACATTCGGTCGAAACTCCGAGAGGCGGAAATTGTGTCGCCACGGCCTACGACGTGAACGACAAAGGTATATACCCCGACGCGATTGAATTTCAATACGCAGAAGTTGTTAAGCAATGAAAGGCTTCCACGGGCTTGACGCTCGATTGTCTTTCCAGTTTCCATTGTCCGCGGATGAAGCGCAAGGGAAAAATCGTAATAAAGGCCTCCTTCTCGGATTCCGCGAATTTGCCGACCGAAGGATCCGTTGGACGGATCGTTCGCCTGGCCGTCTCGAACGTAAAAGTGGGGCACGCAAGAAGAAATCGGAGGGCTTACTTGGTATCTTCGATCTTATATTGAAATTACATCTTTCAAAGTATCAATTTCGTTGATCGATCGGAAGAAGTGTTTCCCGGGAAACATTTCTGGATGTTCAAGGTAAGGCACTCGGTGCGGTTAACGCGAAAAAAGGAAACGCCCGCTTGATCTAGTCATCGCCATGTATGTACGAAAAGGGTTTCATCGCCTTATTAAGGTGTTCACATCTCGTTTCGTTTCTCTCGTTTTGTCTGCTCTCGCGCGATTCTCTACTCGTTCAGCTCGCGTTCAGTTGGACGAAGAAGGACGGAGAGCCGGAACTCCGAAACCAGTTTATTATTCGAAACGCGCGTCGCGAGTACGCGTAAAAAGGAGCGGGGCCTCGCGATGTTTTCTAGCAGGTTTTATTTGAGGTCAGTTTCGTCCCGCGAGAGAGAAAGATGCGACGCGCATCGGCCCGATATCGCCTCCGCCGACCCGATATTCTCGGCGCCATTGTTATTTTCCCGGAGAAATTGCTGGTCTTTGTCCATAAACGCGGACTTGCCCGCTCGGCCGATCTCGCTCGTCCGGAATCGCTTAAAAAAAAATGATAAAAGCAGCGTATAAATAAGTTTATAGGCCACGTAAATATCGGCGCCGTGGCCGCGTTTCCCGCGCCTTGAGGGAGCCTCTCGCTGTCTTTCTCGCGTCGCGGGAAGTTCTCGTTCCGATTCACGCCAAACCTGCCGTATCCGTTTTTCATGAATAAATCATTGTTTGTCTACTGATGAAACTATGAATTTCGGCCGGGAGGATTTGCACAATGATGCGATCGGTGCTCATTGGAACGTGATCCATGCGCGATTGAAGCACGTATATTGTTTGTTTCATAAACGCGAAACAGACCAATGCGATACGCGTGACTAATTATATCCGGTAGGTATACTCAATAAGCGAATTTTAATTTAATCCACCGTGTTTGGAAAGGATGATCGTTGCTTGTCGCGCGCACGCTGCATTGTTTGCACGCTTATTCATGTATTCTGCGTTTTATTCGTGATCCGTTTGTGTTTTCCTTCTTGATTCGCGCGATCTGTAAAATCCCTTCGTTGCTCTCGACCGTCACAACAATTTTTCAACAATCTTTCGACATCCAATATTACAGAGAACTAACCGCCTCGACTCCTTCTTATCGATTGTCTCCGACAGAAACATATATAAATAACTTACTATCGAACGTGATTCGACATCGAGAGAAGCGAATGAAACGTAGCTTCTTGGAAGTCCATTTTTCTATCGCAGCGATAGAAACTTCCTCCGTAGAGGCGTTACGCAACAGCGGATAACGCACCTACACGCGTGCGCGCCCGATCGCTCCTTACGAATCCGAAAAGCCGGGAATGCGCAATTACAAGCCGGCCCGGACTCTCGTTTCACGAGTCATTGATTATTAGAAGCATCGGCATCAACGTTAATGTCACACAATCGACGACCATATAACCGCTTGTAAGCTTCCGATAATCCCGGGGAGAAATCAACCGGTCCCGTATCCCACCGGGCGATATCCTCCTATCATCAACTCTCCGTTACGTAATTACGAAATTTATCTAGAATACATGCATGCGCGCGCGCGCGCGCGCGCGTAAATACCGATGTAAATACCGGTTGGTCGCTCCGCGTGCTCCTTTTGCCGTTTGCCGTAAAGGAGACGAGATCGGCCGTGTTTAATTCTTACGCAATCTCGGGCAGGATGTGCGAGAGCACGCGCGTGGGTGCGTAGGTGCGTCTAAGTCTACAACTTTCGATCGGAAGAACCGAAGCGAGCCCGCGACGACGCGAGCTGCGTCTGCGGGGTCGGTTTGGCAAGTGTGTCAATGATAGCGTTGGGGGATATCATTCCGGTATCTTCCTCGGAGCGCTTCTAGGCCGGAACCACGCGTGCCCGAGCGAAAGAGAGAAATTGCATTGACAAAGAGAGAAGGAGGAAAGCGCGAATATGAAATATTCGCTTTCGTTGATTCGAACGACACGCTTCGCTGTTTCGCGCTTTCGCGCACCCCGAAGCGAAACGGCGTTCCCCGGAGGTATCGACTGGGGAATTTAATCGTAATAAACTAAAGTAAACTAAGTGGATGAAAGCAACAAGCATGCGGATGCGGAAGAGATAAAAAAAAAATATTTCCAGAAGTTCACATATCTGACCTTTTTAACGAGGGGATATGTCTGGTGCGGTTTTTATTTTCTTTTATCATTCGCGTTTTAACCGAGCCTGGTGGACGATGGGTTAATAAATCCTCCACGTAATCGGTAATTGCACCGAGGGAGGTCGGTGCATTATAGGCGCATTAGAAATAACGCATGACGGATCTCGTTAATTAAAATACTAACGGTAAATCCAAATAGCGCTCGAGCACATACGACTTGGATTTAATCGTAAACGCGAGAGCTCTTTAACTTCTCAAAGAGCGATCTTTCTGTTCGTTGCCCGGATTAATTCGCATAATAAATATAAGATATATCGCCATTTCAGATCTTTTTAGCTTTGTTATTTTGAAAGGCGAAATTTATTTCAAACATTATTTTAACAGGAGAATTTATCACCCGCGCGAATACTTTCTCTCAATAAATATTAACTCGTGCCTTAATAGACGTGATTAATTCGGAATATGTTTACATGCGTTCACAGGATGTATTGAATGCGTGATTCACGTTGGCGATTTAAGTAGTAGACTAACCCCGAGTACGCTTGGTCGAAATCGTAAAGGATTCGCAAATAATACCGGTTTGCATCTTGGTTTTATAATATCATCTGCCAGCATCCCAAACAAGTAAGATTTGCGAATAATAAATCATCAAGGGTTGCAAATTGATGCCGTGCCAAATCATAGTTACGAATCACATCTGTTCAAATAGTTGCTCACCGCGATTCGATTCCTTGCGAGAATACGCGTATATTTTGGATCCTATTAATAGCCATGCGAAATTAAGCCATTAACGTACGATTAGCCGGTGATTTATCACGCTTACTGGCAGCGATTTCACTTTTCCGCTTTACAAGATCGCATACATCTCTGTAACAAAAACACTTTCTAGTTTATGATGGAAAAGTAACTCAAACAGTTGCAGCTAATCATAGTAACGGCACATCGAAGAAATCTCTCTGTAAAATTTAATTCGCTCCGATTTGATTGCCGACTGATACCTCATATTAAAATATTCTTCTCGCTAAATACATTAATTTTGTGATTAAAATTGCATTTACATCACGCGATACGCGCTTCGTATTAATTTACAAAGAAAAAGAAATATCTTTTTTTAATTCTGATTTTTAGTGGCGGAATTTTATTTTAACAAACTTTGTTCTAAATTGTCAAGTTATGTGAAATATATGCAGAATTAGATACGCGCGTAACACTTTCGTCTGTGAAATGATGCGCGACATCATTTATGCCGGTTCCGTTGGTCAAGCTGCCTTGACTTCGCCTAATTCGAATTAATTGATAATTTGCCGCTCGAGGGACTGCAAATGGCAGAACCGGAGTTTTGTTTCGCACGTGGCCTACGCCCGAAACGGAAGTTTTAATGAGCCGCATTTACGATAATCATCACGAGTATGCAGTCTCGTTCGTGGCACGCGTGCGCCCTTTTACGATAATAGAACGAAACAGCCGTTCCGTGTTGCATTTCGCCCCGTGGACCATTTGCCCGCGTACACCTTCGCGAACACCGTCTAAATATACATGATAAAATAAATGTTAGCGCACTCGCGGTATTACCCTCTTATATCGCGAGTGATTTCGAATCGCGCCGCAGTCGCGAGTATTTGCCTTCGTATTTACCGACCGCGAAGTCTGGAGTACACAGCTGACGCTTTTACAAACGCGTAATTCGTGGGTGGATGAGATATGTTGATACACGATATCTAGTGGCTTCCGCGCGCGCGAGATGCGCCTGTTTGTCCAATCTGCTACTGTACACACAAGGCAAGGTGTATCATGTATGTAGATTCCGCTGGAATCTAGTAGGCGTTAATCAAAGGAACCCAGCGCGTCGTTCGTATTTCTCGAAGTTCGACCTGCCGGAAGCTCATCTCTCTCGAGTAACCATTGAAGAAACTCGTTGATGACGTGAAATATTTCTCCGGGAAAAAAATCTGAAAAGTCCGTGACACTCGGCGGGGAAAGTGGCCGGTGCTGCGAGCGCGTTGCGGCGCGTCGCGGGCGCAATTAGCGTCGAGCGCGCGGTGAAAATGCATCGTTTGCATCCGTATCCATTTAAGTCGCTATCAAGCCGCTTTTACATTGTAACGGAACGCACAGCGACCGCTCCGCTCCATTCCGCTCCGCGGATCGACTCGCTCGCGCGGGTCAACGAGCCGCCCCTCTTCCCCTGCGCGTCTTCTCCTCAATTGAGGAATGACGTTTCCACGTCGTGCTTCCGAGAGATACCGATAACGCCCACGGGCCGCCGAGTCCCACGTAGTGTCGAGTACTTGTGCGCGTGGGTACTCGGCTGTCGCGAGTACGTAATCGGTCGTGCATGCATGCGGCGGCGACCAGCTGCGTTGGCGCGCGCACACGCGGCATTAGAAAGGCGGCCGCACGGGACTGGGAGATGTCACAAGGCAAACCGCATAACATAACAGGGAATTATTGTGCATGCCCCTATCCCCGCACCCGATCGGTGGGCACACGATTCACAGTAGTCAGCGGCTGAAATCGAGCGCGCTCGAGCGTCCTTGAGAAAATTTCTCTCCCGTTGTTCGCCGCTTTCGGAGCGCGCTCTACGTGAAAATCGCGTGAGGCTTTTCGCGACGATTTATTTTCGATCGCGGGACAACGTCTCATTATCGTACGAGGTTGTCCCCGACGGCTTTCCTGTCTCCCCTCTCGCCTCCCCCCCCCTCTCTCTCTCTCTCTCTCTCTCTCTCTCTCTCTCTCTCTTTAGCAGACTTTCGAGTTCCGAGGGTCAAAGTGAGTTTGGCTCGTGGCGTATTCATTACGTGAATCCTGGCGATTCGCGCGTGTTATTTATACGAGCGTTAAGCAGTCGGTGAGCTGCCTCTGTTGGTCGAGAAAAAGAGCAAAAGAGTGCCAGAGACTACGGTTGATGAGATACAGCGAGAAAAGGAGAGGGAGAGGGAGAGATTGGTAAGAGCGGGGCGAGGTATACGTACAATTTACACAAACGACCTCCGCATCGCACGGTTATTCACTCGCGACTTTTTATTTATACCGATCCCTCCTTCGCTCCGCGCCAAACGTGTATCACCGGTCCGAGTCCGTGCAACGGGTGGTCGATAATAATTTTTCATTACGCCGGCTCGGAGAGTTCGCTGTTGCTGAGCCACTCTGAAATTCGAATTTTAATTGGAAATTTTACCGCATACGGAACTAACGAGGCGGAGATCACGTTCGTATGATGGAAAGCTGTAGCGGTGCTACCATCGAGCACCATATGAAAATCCTATGATCGGCTCGCGTTATGATTCAATTGTTTCGACTAACGGAGGATCTCTCTCTCGTCGAACACTCGATGCGATTTGCGTGGACGCGAAGCGATGTAGAATTAGAAGGCAACAAGGACGCGTGAGAATTACTTGTGAACCGTCTAGCGACCCTTTAATAGGAATTTATGCCAACATTCGCCCGACCCTAATTGCCGCCAGGCCTGATCAATTGGCGTCAAATCGCGCCGTTCCCCGACGTAGCTCGCGCCTTCATAGATCAAACGCTTTCCAACGCGAGATCTATCTAGATCGATCGATATCAATTAATGTCACGTTCAAGAGAATATTTTCTATTTCAATACGAATATTTCGCATATAGAAATTTTATACCTTATTCGCGATGATGTACGTCGAAGGTAAACGCTGATATCGCCGAGCGATATGCAGAGTTATTGAATATTCATACGAAGTGCATTCGTTACTTCGATACTTTCTCATAACGTCATGTGTAAACACTGTCAACAGTGCTACATCTGGAGCGAGGTGAGCGTGGTATCCACCACCCAGAAAGGTTTGCTTCGAACATGTCTAAGGATTGAAAATAAACGTATTCTCTCTCGCGTAATTTTATTATTTTATATTATTTATAAACAAACAAAAATGAGCAGAAGTCTTTTCGATTTTTTTACTCCCATGCAAGGTGAATGACCGTTGAGGTAGAGTATCTGAGGGATTAAAGAAAAAAAAGCGCATCTTATCTCGGATGATTTATACGAGTTCTCGAGTGTACGTAGACGTAGAGGAGATGATTTGACCTACGCTACAAGTTGTCGCAATAATTTATCGCTTTGCCGATTCCAGCACGTTCCACCGACTTATATGTCAGGATATTCTCCATAAATATAGACTTCCCGATGCCGGATACTCGGAGTTGGCAGCGGCGTCCGAAATCGATTGTCGACGTTCGGCTATAAATATTTAACATCGGCGGAAAGACGCGCAAGGAAACTTAATGAACGGCTAGAGAGACGACCAGGACGCGAACTGGGAACAACAGTAGAGCTGATTGTCATTCGAGATGCACTCACGACTGGTGATTGCCCTTGGCTGTTGGTACGAAAAGGCGTCGGTTCGCCAACGAAACAATTTAATGACTCTCTCTCTCTCTCTCGGCAACGAAGAAATAATTGTCCGGGTCACTTCTCCGTGTCGTTAAACTTGTTAAATCAGGGGTCAGCACGTCGCACAAGTTAAAAACACATATACACATATACGCGCGCGCGCGCGCGCGCACGCACACGCACACACACACACACACACACACACACACACACACACACACACACACACACACACACACACACACACATGCATACGTGGACAGGATTGTCGTGCGTGCCACTTTCTTTAAAAGATCACACCGCCGCGTCACTTTCACGATGTGAAAAAAAGCTTCGATCGCCACAGAAGCGATTTCGGGCAATTTTATCGCGAAAACCGAACGCGAAGTAATTGCGGTGTTATTTCCTGGCGTCGATAAAATTGCGGCGAGAGAGAAACGCACGGAAAGTACTTATCGAAATGTCGGAGGTATATATTGATACGATATACGGAGGGAAAAGGTGGCATCAAACAGTTTTATAAGCTTAGGGGTAGGTCTTCCTCGGTAAGAATTAATCGAATGTGCTTTCTCCGTATCTTTTCGAAACTTTCAACGTTTTACGTTCTCAGCATACGTAATTCAATCAATATATTTCACATCTTCACGTTTTGCGTTGAATTGTGACATAAATATTTTATACTGTACTTTCCTGAGAATATAAAATACCGCGTTGTCAAAAAGTTAGAATTATTCCAAATTAATCTGCGAGTTGCGAGCGTTGATTTCTCGCTCGGGTGTCGATTGTCGCGAATTTTATCGCGTATGTAATTTGTGTAAGTTTAAATGTAAAAGAAAAATTTTCCCATTTGTTTCAGAAATTGCCGTCTTTCTTCAACAGCAAGCCGACGCGAGTGGACAAGTCGGACAACAACAATGCGAACAATTCCAACAGCACGAGCAACAACATTCACAATATGCCGCTGCATGAATCCATCAGCGCTACTTCTCCCGAAGTATACGGTACGTGAGAACTCTATCATTATGTGAAAATCACCTTATACCTTACCTTATACGGCGCAGGTGAGGAAACGCGCCGGTCGTGCCGCGCTATCATTTAATACGCCGTCGACCGAATTGCGTATTTAAGACGCCGCGGATACGCATTTGAATAAAGCGCTGTTACGTTAACGTGAATTACAGTACGATACAGAATTACAGCATATATACGAGAGATATTATTTACATATTCCTTTCGGAGAGGCGGTTCTCCGTTTGCATTCCGCAAACGGAATGAACAGTTCAACAAGAGAATTAAGTGTCCTCCATAGTTGAGATTGACAAAATCGCGCAGGATTTGTATACATCATGAAAATATTCCGCTGTAGCAAAAAAAAAAAAAAAAGAACTTGCGAACAGAGACTTACGTAACTTCGCGGAGTACACAGCCGCCTCATGTGTGTTTTTTATCTCGCGGAAAAAATAGCCGGGAGACTGCCTATGACGCCCCAGGAGGCGGTGAAGTATTACGGCTCCAGACTGACGGAATTCGAGCGCGCCGAGATCGAGAAGTACTCGGAGATCTGGTATCTGGGTCTGTCGGCTCACAAGATCCACGGCGAGGAGGTCTCCTCCCAGAACGGCGGTTACGACGACGAGAACGGCAGTTACAACAAGGTCCTGCACGATCATATCTCCTACAGGTGAGCGTCCATCCGTCCCTCTTTCTCCGATTTCCTCTCGACGGCTCTCCTCCTTCTCCTTCCTTCTTAATTGTTATCGCCGCGCCCGATGTTCGTTTCGCCGAGTGCACCAGCTGGGATCGTTGCAGCCGGCGATGGAATCTCGCGCGATCGCGCGTACTTGCATTCCGCGCGTCGTTACTCTCGAGCGGAGAAATTGCGGTTGAAAGCTGCGCAGTTGCGTCTAAATGCGCAGCGATAAATCGCAGTAAATCCCGCGAAGCGGGCAAGTAAAAATACGCGACGACGAAATTTCACGCGGGTTCGGTAATTTACGCGAGCGCTTCTTTTCATCTTTCTTTTCCTTCCGTGGATTTCGATCGTTTTTTCACATGTGTGTGTGGGGGGGGGGAGGGGTGTGTATGTCAATTATATTCGAAATTCGTTCGCATTTCAGATATGAGATCCTGGAGGTGATTGGTAAGGGAAGCTTCGGTCAAGTGATCCGAGCGCTGGATCACAAAACGGGACAGCACATCGCTATCAAGATCATCAGGTACGCGGAAAAGAAACAGTCATCTCACGATGACTCACGATGACCGCGGTCAGTTGCGATCTAAAAAGATACGTCCGTAATGAATAATATCCGATACATCCGGCATTTTTCCGGGCGCTTCCCGAGCGTATCGCGTGGTTTCTTTATTTAAACAGCGTGGCTTTCACTGTCCTTGCAGAAACAAGAAGAGGTTCCATCATCAGGCTCTCATCGAAGTGAGAATCTTGGAGCATCTCAGAAAGAAGGACTTGGAGGCGAACTCGCAGCACAATGTGATACACATGCTAGAATATTTTTACTTCAGGAATCACCTGTGCATCAGTTTCGAATTAATGAGGTGAGCGATAATGCGGAGTCGAGCCTCCACCCGCGCGAGAGTTCGTTAACCCGGACGAATAAAATTGTCATCTCGTTACAGCTTGAATCTGTATGAGCTAATCAAAAAGAACAATTATCAAGGATTCAGCCTGAGCCTAATCCGTCGTTTCGCCAACTCGCTAATTAGTTGCCTGAGACTGCTCTACCGAGAGAACATCATTCACTGCGACTTGAAACCGGTGAGTAACGCACCAAGAAGCGCCCGCACGATCATGTTTTATTCACCAAGTTAGTCCCAAGTGCCGTGTCTCACGTACGTCGTTATTGTTACAGGAAAACGTGCTGTTGAAACAACGGGGGAGCAGCTCGATCAAAGTCATCGATTTCGGCTCGTCGTGTTACAGCCACCAGCGCGTCTACACCTACATACAGTCGAGGTTTTACAGAAGTCCGGAAGTGATTCTCGGTCTTCCCTACGGTACGCCGATCGATATGTGGAGCCTGGGCTGTATCTTGGCTGAGCTGTACACAGGATACCCGCTGTTTCCGGGCGAGGACGAGATAGAACAGCTCGCCTGCATTATGGAGGTTCTTGGTCTGCCCCCGGAGCACATTATTAATCACGCGACTCGTCGCAGGCTCTTCTTTGGTAAGCTACCGATACTCGAACACTGGAAACCCCGAAGGCTAAAGTGCCCCTACCACTAAAGATAAGAGATGGGTGTGCCACGCGGTGTGACACTCAAAGAACCGGCTCTAAAATCATTTCAGATCAAAAGGGAAGCCCGCGATGCGTGACAAACAGCAAAGGCAAGAAGAGGTGGGCAGGTAGCAAGAACCTCTCATTGGCTCTTCGGTGCTCCGACATGCTTTTCGTGAACTTTGTTAGCAGATGCCTCGAGTAAGTTTCTTACAATATACATTATTTTTGATTAGGTATTAGTTGAAGACTCTATCATCAATCACATCGATATGAAATCAATTTTGTTAGTATCTACGTCTTCGTAGGTTCTGAAATGATTTTTAGTTGATAAATTATTTTATAGAAATTGTAAAGTTTTTTTATATATTCTCTTACTCTATTCACCTATCACGAATTTTGTACTAAATAATTTTTGACATTGTCAGGTGGGATCCAAAGAAGCGTATGACCCCCGACGAGGCAATGCGTCATGAGTGGCTGACTTCGTCGTCTTCTTCGCATGTGAGCTCCTCTTCGTCGGCGATAGCCTCGTCGACAGTGAATGCGAGCGCGAATACGACGACAACAAATGTCGAGACGTCGCGGGAATCTGCGCACGCTCCGCAGACGGTGAGCGTGACTGTGAGTGCGCCGCGGCAACGGGCGACTACGATGGAGGACCCGCCGTACACGATGTATCGGTTGTACAAGGGTCGCAAGTATGTGCAGAAAGTCTCCACGGGCACCGACGGAACCGACAATGGCGGTGGCCTGATGGTGAAGAGCAAGCTGAACGGCAGCGCGAGCAGTCACGCCTTGGCGAGCAGTACGCAAACAGCTACATCGAGGCACGCGTCGACCGGCGACATTGTTGCGAGTCTGGATCCGAATCTCGACGACTCAGGCACGTTCCTGCCGCCGATATTGTGAAGTCGGGTTTGCGCCAGCCACTTTTAAACGCGCTCTACTCGCGTATCGACGTGATCGGCAGACTCGCTCTTGCATGGACTGCTGCGGGAGGCGCATAGACGCGTATCGTTTGATCTACGTCAAGAGTGGACGCGATTGAATTGAAGGCGCGTATAGAACTGGCTGGCCGGTCCCGACGTTACCGTTTCTCGATGCCAAACGGCTAGTTAAACGCAGAGTCGCTAGTCTCGGCTAGTATCGAGCTATGAGGCCAAAATGACGATCTGACGATGGGAGAAGAGCGCGCGGGCATGACGAAACAATATAGCGATCGCGTGATCGATTCGCGCGCTCCCGGGGACTCTGGCGATCCAATGTCACTCAGGTAATCGTAACGAACTCGCGCGCGCGCGCATTATCGTAGTTACTCGCGAAACACGTAGACTCGCTGCCTACGACGAGGATACTAGCAATCATTAGCAAATACTGATACGTTTCGATATGGACCATCGTACCTATCTAGTTTAAATGTTTATCTCGTGCTTTGCTCTACGAAGCACACGACGTTAACAGATAATGAAATCGTAGATGTAAACGAAAATTACAATTAAAAGTTCGCGTAGAACGCGTAGTTTGCCTTGCTGTCGATCCGCCGTGAGCGATGATTCATCGTCAGACTGCGTTTCCGGTAAAAGAAAAAAAAAAAAAAGAAAGCTC
The DNA here is from genome assembly GCF_055798465.1 of Pogonomyrmex barbatus. Classification (NCBI taxonomy): domain Eukaryota; kingdom Metazoa; phylum Arthropoda; class Insecta; order Hymenoptera; family Formicidae; genus Pogonomyrmex; species Pogonomyrmex barbatus. Next base: position 6,475,416 of record NW_028297099.1, on the reverse strand, counting down.
GAACGAGTGAATTTGGAAAGTATATAATAAGCGTCATACTTTAGATAACTACGCGAGTGCAAGCGGCGCGATACGGTGCGCGTATCGTTGATATATGTATCGTGGCAACGAAATATGTAGAAAAGAGAGAAGCTCGTGGCGAAGTATATTATGGTTAAACAACGATTCACCCGACGTCGCGTAACGTCAGGGATTACCATCGAATTACGGTCGCGTCGAGAAGACCTGAGTCGTCCGAGACCTGTGTCGCCAACACAGGGTCGCGCGATTAATAACGAAGCGTCAAGGCGAGGAGTAACATTAATACGTGAAGCGTGCCCCAGTTTAACGAGGCCTGAGTAGTCTTATTGTGATATTAAACTACCACTGTCTTACTTAGATCTCTCTGATGATATTAAGAAGTAACGATCGCTAATATAATAATTTCAATTTACTATTAATCATTATTTTCTTATTATCTGTAATAATCGCTATATCATTACTATTACCGTAAAAATATAGCGGCATACATGTAACGAGGATTATATCGTCGATATAATAACAGAATTAATACTACTTATATACATAGACATGTACAGATTTTAATTACGCGTCTTCGAAATCCCGGAGCAGCAGCAGCATGCTAAGTTTGCTTTCTACGAATACGTAAAAAAGCAGCCCGACGATTTTCAGTGATTTTCAGGAATTGCCAATGATTCCCTATTACGTCGTTATATCATTGTCATTAATCATTTGACGTAACGCATGCTTTATTACGTCAGAATTAATTAATTAATGTTGATTAACGCCCCGCGAGATTCCCCGCCTTTGCAGTACTACCTATTTACGCACTGCTCGTAACTTTCTGGATCAATTAGCGATTTGTGATTTGACGCGCCCATTCGGAATTATCACGAAAATTTCGCGATATGCAGAGGATTTGACAAAAAAACAAAACTTATTGTATAGGCATATTATAATGTTAGGCTACTTTTAGACTTGGTAATTGTTCGATGTGCCCGTACTCATTCTAAAGTTTCGCAAGACACACGAGCTCGTAATAATATCATTTTGACGTCAGAAACGTGAGATGCATCACGACAACCACATTTGCTGCTTTCAAGCTTCCACCACGGAACGTTAACTTCCGTTTTTACATGCTTTTCCGATTCTCAAAGGTCCTATTATATGAAGCTGTCTTAGACTTTGTTGAAATTGTAATTCACGTTTCATTGCCGTGATCGAAAATTGATTGGAGGCAGATACGTGAATATCGACATTTGCAAATTACGATCGCGTACAAGAGACTGAAACGAATCATTATTTTATATTGCTAACATGGCGAAAACATGGCGAAATCGTTCCTAATAGTTCATTCTGCAAATCGATATGTCGCCTTACTTTTATTACATTTTTTTAGCGAACTCGTTCGGTTCCTTAACGAAGCATTGCTGTTTGATTCGCGAAAAGTTATCAAACGTCTCACGATGATAATCGAGACGAATAATAAAACTGGACGACTTGCCGTCACACGAAAGGTCCCATTTTAGCCCGTGAATTTTAGGACAATTAATATCGTACCAATTGTAGTGGTATCGCGCGACATAATCGGTGAATGGCCAATAAATGCGAGTGGGTGAATATATTACATAATATTAAGAATTACATATATAAATATATTATTCGTATGCGGCGAATCTGCCCGAACGAACGACTGACGAAGTAGCGCATATATTACATATGGTATATGATTACACACGATTTTCACGACTTGTGGCGAGTTCATAGTAGTCGCTCTCGAGTAATCGCGTCAGCGTATGCGTAGCAATGGTCATGAAAGCTCCATCAAGCATTTCATTCGATTGCTCTAGACGAAAAAGAAAAAAAAAAAATCAGAAAAAAGAAATTCGACAAGGGTAGTGTCTATGAGATGACGTTTTCTAGAGAGAACGAGATTATATCAAATTGTGTATAAAATAAAGATGCGACTACGTGTGCGTGCGTACATGCGTGCGTGCGTGCCTGTAAGGGAGACTCGTATCGGAGAGAAAGAGAGAGCGTGACGTATGATTTATGTGCACACATATATCTATTATACAATTATACATATACCATTATACACGTGAAGCGCGAAATCGCGCAAGGACAAAAGGAGTTAAGTCTAGGATACATAGAGAATAATTAGAAGAAGGGCGTTCGCGAAAAGTACGAGCGACTCCGCCACTTGTGGAGTCATCGCACCGCCCCCTCCAAAAAAAAAAAAGAAACACTGTTCAATTGTACAGTCTTAAGTTTTTAGTTGTGTTCACTATTGTATACAGCGGGATCAAATTATAGTCTGTATAAACGGGACGATTGTATAATCTGCGTGTGACGTGCATCATTACTTATACAGGTCAACACTCGGCACGCATGTGTCATGCCTAAAAACAAAAAAAAAAACATACAAACATGTTCGTACAGCGAAAAAAACACGCCCATTGATCGGTTCGCTTGACGTTGATTCAATTCTGCTCAAATCGATTGTCTTTTGGAAGAGACAAGAGAGAGTTTGAGTTGCGAGTGATAAAGTTGACCGATTGTGACGAAACCGGGTCTGAAGCGAAAAAAAAAAAAGAAAAAGGTAGGGAATATAATCAATCCAATTCTATCCGAGAAAGAGCAAGTCAGAGGCGAAAATCCGCGAACAATCCTGTCTTTCGACTGAAAGCTATTCGACTTTGCACCTCGTCAATTTATCGTTCGCGAACGGATAGTCGTTGTCGTAACGCAATTTGAGATGATTCCTCCATACGCGGACGGAAAAGGGAAACAGTCGCTTTTTCTAGTCCAGGATATAACGAACGTGCTCCGACATACACACACACACACACACACACACACACACACACACACACACACACACACACATCTCACTTGAACGCGACGGAGAGAGACGAAGGAAGATAAAAGAAAGTTCCCTCTGGTTTCAGCGGAGGAATGCGCTCCGCGTGGCGTATCCGTTAAGTCAGCGTATAATTAACGTTTTAACGATGCGATTAGACACTATCGAATTAAATTAAGTAAAGCCGTGCGTGCGTGACCCTTCTCCCCTTTCCGCGACGGATAACGCGTCCGACGAAGAGGACCTCGCAGGGCGTTTATTGCGAAGAGCCACCGTTTCGACGGCCGAGCCTCGTAGATCATCCCAGTAGGACAATCATAGAGTTACGCGTTTACATTAGACGCGCTAGTAAGTTTTCATTAGACGATAGAGACACGAGCGAGTATCTCGTACGAGAAGCTCGTTGATGTGCAAAACGGTCTCGTGGGCGCGCATCGCGACCGAGGATCGTTTAGATTATTAGACGACGGTCACGTTTCGCGGACGAGCGTTTCGACGAAGATCACTCTTCGTTAGGTCTGTAAGAGACAGAAGAGATCTCGATACGCGAATCTGCGCGGAAGTGAGAATATCTCAAGTAGTACGGGGAGGAGGAAGAATGATTTCGATAAATATGTGGAAGTGAGGGTTCATAGAGAGAAAAAGAGAGAGTGTGATTTGGCGTTCAATTGCGGATGTCTTGTTATAAACGTGTACGTGCGAGTTCGTCAATTTCTGCCCAGACTTAACTATAGCAAATGAGAGAATTGCTAAATAATAAATGATTATTATAATGACATTTACAGTGTACGTATATTTGTGTATATATATATATGTGTGTATAACGTATACATATATACATATGCATATGTATGTAATGATACGATACTGAAGCATCATCATCTTTTGTATCATTTGTTCGTTTGTTTTTATCTTACTGCGTTTGTCTTTCATTATTAATGCAATACCAAGATGACTCGGTTTCGACTCGGTATCTTGTGTGTAAATATATAACTAATAAAAGAAAATATGTATACAAATAATGAGAACGCCTCCCTTGATACTTTCCTTTTCTGGATTTCCATGTTCTACAATGTTGAATATCGGATCTCAGTGATTTAAATAGTTTATTTAACATACTCGTATTATAAATACAGTATACTTTATATAATGAGATACAACGCAAGTTTAATTAATGAGAATAGATTCGAGCTCTGACAGATTATGAAATTAGAATGCTAAGAATGAATAAAGAGAACAAAAGCGCAAGTATACATAGATAACAAAGCTTTTGAAGAAAAGAACAATATTTTAGAAAGACAGAAGGCACAGGATGAATTCAACATTATATCGCAAAGATTTATCGCTTCTTAGCGATTATGCATTCGTACTCAGTGAATTCGTTTTTTTTCTAACGACAGATGAATGCTACACACATGTTCTTCTAATGAGAATACAAGATCGATGATTGATTTAAATAATTGTCGGAGATCGTTGCATGCACGACAATATAGATAGACATATATGAATACCACAGCATATGTAGTCGATAATCTCGAAATAAATCTCTCAACGCTTTTATTTCGATGCTACCTCCGCCTTTCTCCCTTTTGCGTTTTTCTCTTCTCCTTTTTCTCTTCCTTTAGTTGCTTTTGCTTCTCTCTAAAATATAAAATCGATATTTAAAGTTTTACACATATATTTACCATACATCCAAAAGTTTAGTACATCATGCTACTTATTTTACCTATCTTCCTTGTCTTTTTCCTTTTTCTTTTGACTCTCAAGCTTAGCCTTCTCTCTCTTTTCTCTTTCTTGCTGTATGATAGTAGCTGCGTTTAAATTCTTTTCGATACCACAGTCCCCACCACCTGCTCCATCCTCTTCTCCATCTCCTTCACTATTGTCCTCGTCCGACATTTGACTATATTGCGCTAAAATAGCTTCTCGTATTCGTCTCTCTTCTTCAGTGTAACTTCTCTGTGTTGTTGTGGGCAAACTTTGAGATTCTAACATTTTTGCCAGTCTGACATCAACATCTTCCGTCGGTGCAGGCGCAGCGGCCACCTCCTCAGTTGGCAACCACTCTGCCCACGCGCTCAAAATTTCTGTTACATGTTTGCTAATATTATCCTCCTGTAACGAAAGACAGAAACTATATGTCGCAAGAAACATTGCATAGTCATGCATTTCATGCAAAAGTACAGAGGCAGAAACATTCTCATGGCATCTACGCATCCCGTTTGGAAATCACAAGAAGTAAAAAATTCGAAAATCGATATATGAAATAAATGTAAACTTCATGTCTTTTTTTAATTAAAAGTCTGATTACTATTACATCTGTGTTTGAATTTTTGCCAAATGACATTGGCAAAGAGCACAGGAATAAAGAATTATAGGTAATATATAGATAATAAAATAATTAGAATAAAGAATTATAAACGTAAAATAATAGAAAAAAAATTAAATTTCATTGAGAAACCACGCTAAATAAATTATCTTACTTTACAGAAGTAGGTTTTCCATATGTCAAAATTTTTAATTCTCCACTTTTGATTCTTTACGTTTAACCCCTTTCATTGTGCCTGGGCCTCAGGACTCGCTGGAGGAGAGTGCACGGGAGACAGAAAAATGTACTTTCGGAGCACGACGACACACGACCTCGCATCTATTTCCGACCGGCTGACGATGCGGCAGCGGCACGCGCGCGTACATCCTAACCTCCACATTTACTCACCGTTATACCCGCGAGTATGCTCTCGAGCGCCTCCGTCTTCTCGTCCTCGGTCTCATCGCCCTCGAGGATGCCCTTAATGTACGTGCCGAATACGCCCTCGTCCGTATTGAGCGCCTGCAGCTTCTTGCTGAGCCAGGCGTCGAAAGAGTTCGCCGCGACCGCCATGACGTCGTCCGGCGCTTTCTTCGCGCGATTTTATCACCGGCCACTTCTTTCTTCGCGCGCCCCGACCAGCGATGGAAGGAAAGAAAGGCAGATCAGGCGGGTCGGTAGACAGACAAACGGGCGGGCAGGCAAACGGGAAGGGAGGAAGGATGCGGATGCGTCGCCCGAGCCATGCAATCACATCCTCCGTCACGGAAAGAACGCGACTTGCCGGCGACCGGAGGCCGTCATCTCCACGACGGCGCGGACATCGCTCGGCGTGGATTGTCGCCGGGGAGAAGCCGACACTATCCGTTCTTACGGAAGCAGGGATGAACCTCTCTCTCTCTCTCTCGGCGCAAAACACACGTATACGTCGCGCCGACGTCGCGCCTCGCTGGTACGAACGGCGACGCGAATGCCGCAGCCGCACCACTTCTGGAGCGCATTTCCGGAGCGTGCGCGCCGCGGCGCTCTCGCGTCGCAACTGCGCGCGGGGGTGTACCCGGTATCAAGAGTTGCAGATTTTTCCCTCGTGTTGAGAACATTGAGGGAGAATTTGTATGCAATAACTCTATAGAACTCTTTGAAAAATGAGCCGAAACGAAGATTTCGGACCGTCGTGTGGAACGGACGTGTCTCGTCCTAAATAATTTTTGTATTGTATTATATTGCATTGTATTGCAGCATACTTTTGCCTTTACTTTCTAATTTTGTTTGGTCAATTTTCGACTTTGCATTACTAGTATGCCTGTTTAGTTTGATTCGTTTTAATCCGTCTAGGAGGATCATGGCCTGAATAAATAGAAATAGAAGAAGGAGGCTCCTTGAAAAATCGTAACGCGCGCGGAATTCATCACTGCTATTAAAATTGTAATTGAAATCGCTGAAATTGTTATTGCCAATGAAATTATCACGTTAGAAGATATTATTTTTTATTATTCTAATCGCATTTTATTTTCTTCTCTGCAACTCTACCGTTATTAAAATTCTTGAAATTATCATCGTTATTAAAATTGTTACTGTTGTTAGAAAATATCATCTATTATTATTCTAATTATTTTTTATATTTCTCGCTATTTTACTGCTATTAAAATTGCAATTAAAATGGTTAAAATTGTAAGTGCTATTGAAATTACTATTGCTATTACAAGATATCATCTATTCTAATCGCTTTTCATATTTCTCATTGGATTCCATTGCTATTAAAATTGCAATTGAAATGATTAAAATTGCAATTCCTATTAAAATTATTATTGCTATTAAAAAATCTATTACTTATTTTAATCCCTTTTTATATTTCTTTTCGATTTCTCTGTTCACTCAAAAATCCAATGTAAAACACAGTGAAACAAAAAAAAAAAGGAAAGGAGACACAAATGTTTCAAATTTAAAATTACCGCGTTATCGTCAGATGATCGCGCATCGACCGAAGCGACTTACATCGTGGCGCTAGTGACGTATCGTTCCGTGTGTCTCACGGATGTGTTCCGTTCGTCGTCGTCGCGGACGTATTTGCCGTAGAAAATGAACGTGATCGCGAGGTCGACGGCCGTCGCGCCGTTCCTGCGAGCGACGGCGACCGTCGTCTCGAACGGAGGGTTGCCCGTGGCCTCGACCGGTAAGGTTCACAAGCCAAAGATTGATGTTCCTCGTCCCTTCAATCGCATACTCCAGCAGACCATGCATCAGGATTTTCTTACCGGACCTACGTGCATAAGCTCGGGGATCGCAGGTGCGTCCGTTGTCAGTTCGCTTTATTTCACGAGTATCCTGCGAACTCGTCCGTTTCATTTGATAAATCGAGACGATTATATAATCGAACTGCGCATAGTCGTGCACTTTGCAGATCGCTGCGCTATCAATTGAGCTTAGGCTTGCAAAGCCTCTTCAAAAATCAAGATTAGTGGCATACAGGAAAAAAAGCAATAAAACTTAACATAAAGCAAATTAAATCAAGGATTTTAAAATGACAAAAGTTTTTTATAATTTTCACTTTGATTAATTGATTTGCTTACTGAAATTTTATTGCTTACGTTTTCCTGTATGTCACTAGCTTGTAGATCCTGTAGACATGAATTAATGAAAATCTGTGGAAGAAGATCCTGATGAAGTTCCTTATTATCTCCTTGAAACATAGAGCAATAATATAATATGATTTTGTATCGTTGCAGTTAGCACGCGAGTGTATCAACGACGTTTGGCACATACTGATATTCAGTATCCTGATTTTTCTGATTACCGCCAAGACGAAGTAAGAGAGTCACATGTAAAGTCGAAAGAAAGCGCACCATCGCGAAAGGGTTTCTCCTACCTTATTGCAGCTGGCAAGTATATAAAAGACATTAAACAAACTTAAATCTAATTTGTAATTTTAACTCATATTCAATTTTGCACATCTAGGTGGTTCTGTGGTAGGAGTCTACAGTGCGAAAGTGATAGTACACGATCTCGTTGGGATGCTGAGTGCATCGGCCGACGTACTCGCCATGTCAAAGATCGAGATAAAGCTCGACAGTATCCCCGAGGGCAAGAGTGCTGTCTTCAAATGGCGCGGAAAGCCTCTGTTCGTGCGACATAGGTAATCTTCCACACAGTTTGAACGATTTGTAGCTTGAGAAAATATTTATATTTCAATAATTGTAATAATTGTATATATTTATGAAATTTGCAGAAGTGACTCAGAAATCGCGACGGAAAACAAAGTGGACGTTGCGAGTCTCCGTGATCCGGAAGAAGACAGCGCTCGCGTGAAAGATCCCAAGTGGTTGGTCGTCCTAGGCGTATGCACACACTTGGGGTGCGTGCCCATCGCTAACGCGGGTGATTTCGGTGGTTACTATTGCCCGTGTCACGGGTCTCATTACGACGCCAGCGGTAGGATTAGGAAAGGGCCAGCTCCGTTGAACCTCGAAGTACCACCGTACGATTTCATCGATAACATGCTCGTCGTTGGTTAATGACTATTCAATACCTGTAGTCAGATAATAAAAATAATTTATGATAGGATACTCCGTGGACACATGCCTGTGACACCTGTCCATTTCCACCGTCGCGGAAAAATTGAGCCTTGTTTTGTATATTTCTCGAAACACACACCAACAAATTGGAGAGCTATCGTTCAAACATTGTGTGTACAGCGGCCGTTGTACCGAATTTAGAATAAATGTTAAATAAATGAAAATCTTGATAAAGCTTAATCGTACCTTATTTCACCGGCGTCACAGTTGCGCACGACACCAGACGCTTTATCGAAAGAACAAACGGCAATGTGGATCTCGCCGCGGAAGCTCCACGTGAATTCGCGCAACATGCATCCTCCCTTCCACCCTTCGCGGCTACCTGTCGCCATAGCTGTGGACTTCGCGTCTCGAGACAGGAGGTTGCGGAGATGCCACTGCGTCCGCCAGGAGGCGCTGACGATCGGCGGCCGCGAAGCGGCGGCAATCGCATCGCAATTGCCGGCCGATCGCTGCCGGTTTTACTTCGATTGCTCTCGTCGCTGCTGGCAGCGTACGGACGAAGAGAAATCGCGCGCACGCGGCGTGATCAATAGTTATTATCGCTTCGGCCGTGTTCGTGCCATCTAGAGTAGTTCGGAGTTGGCCGCGTTTTGCCGGCCGGCGCGCGCCGGCGTCACTTCCCGCTTGCCTGTCGTCGTCACCGAGTACATATTACGTATACAACATATATATTACGTACGCGCGCGCCTTAACCCCCTCGCCGACCAGCTGACTCTCCCACTCTCCATCTCTCTTTCGTCTCTCTTTTTTTTGTATCTCTTCTCTCTCTCTCTCTCTCTCTCTCTCTCTCTCTCTCTCTCTTCTCCCGGAACTGACACTCGGAACCGCCGCCGGCGACGCATCGCCGACGATGTATTGTCCGGTCGCGCGCCGTCAGCGAGCCACGTCGCTCCGTCGAAAGGGTTGAAAGCCAAGAGGAGGAGAAGGTCATCGTCGCAGGAACAACCGAGACGGAACCGCGAGAAAGTGCGTCCCAATTGCCGGTAAGTAACGAGCGATGTATCATCAAATGACTTCCTTGTACCGTTTGCCGAATTTGGCGAAAGTGTTTTGCTTTCTTTTTTTCATTCGTGACAAAAACGTCAAAGTGGAATTACCAAACTGCGAGGAGGTATTCGAGAAACTACGAATTATACCGAGGCGATCGTGTCACAATTATTACAGGTGTTGACAGGTACGTGACGACAGAGTTCGACGATAAAGTCATCGAAATATTCCCGCTCATCGAGTGAATCAGTTCTTTTTTTTTCTTTTTTTATAACAAGAAACTTATTTTTAACGCGACTCGAATAATAACTAATCCGTTTGTCCGAACACTCGAGCCAAAGTTTTACTTTATCTTTGAAATTCAAGAGCGAATATTCCACGAAATTCGACAAATTTTCGGGCTTTCTGCATGGAGTTCGTTCTTGATTCAATTTGACGCGGCATTCTCCGCGCGCGCTAAGCGGTTGCTCCAGTTTGTAGGAGTTTCCACGGTGTCGAAATAAACTTTTCATCCCAGGGAATGCTCCTCTTTTTTTTTTTCCGCAAGACTAGAACCTCGCTAGGATTGCCTCGCGGTGTTGATATCGCATTCTTTCTCGTGGAATTTCATGCGTGTTTCGGTAGGCATACACGTCGTTGCGTCGACAACAACAGCAATCGTGAGAGCGGCAACGATCGATGATAGACGTTTCTTTCTTTATTTTGCAACAATATTAATATAATCTGTTTATCTGTTTACCCGCAACGAGCTTTAGCATTCATCTCTCGTCGATCTCGTTGCATTCCGTGCATTTATATTTTAATTATAAGATTGTCTTTGTAGCTTTGTAGCTTTGTAGCTTTTAAGAATTGATCTCCTAATGATTATTTTTATCGCCAATGTCTATTAATTTTAATTTTGGTTTAATTTTTACTTTTTCTAATTCTTAGAAAAAAAGGTTCTTGAAAAAGTAAATTAAATCGAGATTAAAATTAGCTTATATCGGTGAGATTTCTTAAGAAAATGGGCATTAATTTGCTTCAGAGATTCAACAATCTTCCCCTTCCCCCTCCCTCACTGTGCTCCGAATTTCAAAGTGAAAACCGTTCGAGCGGATCGCACATCGCATACATTTCAAATATGACACGCAGTGTCTCGGTCGATGATAACCGTTCAATGAGCCTCGCGAATTGTATCAGTTATACATTATCTCGCGCACCTCGTCTCTCTTGTTTGGTAACACAGGTATCGAGCACAAGCTCGAGTCTGGCATGTGTTTGTGTATCTGCACGTCTAGGTCATTCCGCACGATGGTTCCCGTGTGCTTTGCATCCCGGTAACGGTTCCGAAAGCAACCACCGCACCGCTGCCTCCTCGTAACACTTCGCGGCCTCGTGTGCGCTCTGACCTTTATATTTCTATTTATGTAAATAAAGACAATATCCGTGTGTTTGTAACAATATCCGTTTTGATGCCGCGCAATAAACAACGATGATCGATGCATATTCAAAATTCGCACGATGAACAGTTCGAGTCGATTAATCGGTCGATTATGTAACCAGAGTCGTAAAATTTCTAGTGTGGACTGAGAAAAGATATTTTTAATAAATGATAAGAGAAACTGATAAAATTCATGTTGATACACAATTACATTGTGAGAAAATGTTGATGTTCTCGATTCTAAATCGCGGCGAAATTAAGACAGCAAACGTGAAGGAGGACGTGTATCGTCATTAATTATGTTATCACAAAAAGGTTCTGGAGATGCAACAAAAAGTTTGAAAGTGTCAAATACATGGCACGGCGCGCTCGCGTGCCCCCGATATTTTTTCCCCATCGATCAATTGTCTGCGAATGCTCCTTCGGCGATTCCTTCCGTCCGGCCCTTTTCGGCCATCCCTTGCAACCTTGTTCTGGCCGGGACTGTACCCGTTGTTCGCAAAGACGATCGTTACCCACCCCGGGCAAGGATCTCTAAGAAAGTTGCAAGTGCAAAGGCTGAGCGGGCACGAGTTGCGATGCAAATGCCGTCGGGTTCCTGGCATTCTAATTCTTATGCGTCAGCGAGCGAGAAAACGCGGCCGAGAGTGCGGCGCGCGCGCGGAAGAAGGGAGCCCGTGCTGTCTTCTCTCGCAGGATCCAGTTTCCCTTTTTTTAGTTTTTCTCTCTCTTTCTCCCTTTCTTGCCTCTCCTAGCCACCGACGGCGCAGGACGAGACTCTCTGCTGCTTTGTGCCCTGCATCCACCGAGCGCACTCGTTCTCCCTCTCGCGGGTGCGTGCGCGCTCGCGCGCGCGCGTTTTCTCGTGCTCGTTGCGCGCGCGCGGATGTGTGTGTGTGTGTGTGTGTGTGTGTGTGTGTGTGTGTGTGTGTGTGTGTTCGCGCGCGCGCGAAATTGTGTGCGTCGCAACGAGAGAAAGAGAAAGTGAGAGCGAAACGGAACCCCGCCGCACCACGCGGGCCTTCACGCTGAAGGAGAATCAATAGATGTGCGTTGCATCTTGCCCCACCTCGTCCCCCCGCAACCCCCTCTTCACGCGTTTTGGGCTGCCACCCTTCTGCCACTGACTCCGACCTTCGCACGCGGGCGCGTACTTCGCGAGCCGTATACGATTTACGAGACGTGCAGGCGATCTACATTCGCGAATGCCATCAATCCAAGAGGAATCCGCGTCGGAATATAGAATTGATCGATATAACGAGAATTTAAGTAGGCGAGCGATGCACTTTCCATTGTGCTGCATATAATTCTCTTCACACTCGATATAAAACCTATTTTCTTCACATTTTTGCGGAAGATCGTATTATAAAAAAAAAAAAGTAAAGAATGGTTTTTTTATCTCGCATCAATGAATATGTTATGGTATGGGTGTTATTCGTGAGAGTTCGGAAATTCATCAGCGACCAAGTCTATTTATGCGAGCTAATTTACTGCTCTCGCGTATCTTCGCATTATAGCTCGGAAGGACCGTTCATCCTTTTTTTCGTCCTTTCAACTTTTCCGTAACCCGTTCGTGCGTTCTGTCTACCGTGTCGTTGTGTTTTATACGCCATGTTGCTACCCTTACCTTCACCAGGCGCGCGCGATCCTATCGTCTAGGAACTTGGCGCATAAATCAAGATACGATAGCGGATAAAGGCCAATTGCCACGTAGTCCTAGAAAATGGTGTAATTTGGTATGTACGCCAGGTTCGTATTTTCGACGTCAAACTTCCCGCGGCATCGATTGTCCGTAAAGATACTCGTGTGTGAATGTCAGTCGTTCTTTTCGACCGCTTACTGAATTATTTACATCGACGATTATCGCGAAGAAAGCACACACCTTTCCACCGTTTCCTTCGTGCCGATATAAATGTAATTAAGAAGGGTTAAATTAAGGAATATATTTACGACGTTTCTCCCCAAATCTATTAGGATCAACAAAGTCAAAGCTTTCCGGAGAGATATTTTTTATCGTTTGTGACTTTCGTTTATTATATATTAAAATATTGGTCACACGATAGTGCTGCATTTTTCATATCGGGGTAAAGTTCGAGCGTCGAGAAAGTAAATTATTCATCATTCGGAACGAAACCTGGGACTGTTCTTGAAATTTCTCCTCCGTAGATCATATTCCCCGACCTTCATCTTCGGCTCTGACGACAGAGATCGAACATCCCCTTCGTCTTTGCGAGGGAGAGAACCTGCCGTCATATCTACTGTCTTTCGACATTACGCAACGACGGGCGTAACCCTCGAGGAAATAATAGGCGCCGCAAATAACTACGGTTCTCTTCTTCCCGCGGCTATGCATCGTCGCCGGTCGAAAGACAGCCCTCGACTTTAAACGCCTCTTCGTGCATCGCGTTGTGCGTGTTAGATAGTACGCCGAAAGTAGCGACAAGGTTTGGAGGTCGATAGAACGGGAGCGAGATCGAAGGCGAGACCGAAGGGAAGGGAAAGCGGCGAATGCGAGAACGCGAGTAATCGTAATCGTAAACACACAACGCGGCGCAGCGTGGGCGATGGAGAGGAAGGAGAAGAGGAAAGAGGGAAAACGGAGGGAAGTTCTGGATGAAAGGGAAAGGGAAGAGAACGAGGGATGAAGGACGAATGAGAGTGAAGGGGGTGGCCGAGGAGGTGCGAGAGAGAGTGATGGGCGAGAGAGAGGCGCAGGTGAAAGTGAACCGAAGGTGGTCGAGTTAGAGCGGCAGCATTCGGGGAGGGTGAAAGGAGGTTAATGATTAGTTCTTCCGAGGTCGGGGGCTGTTGCCGGGTGCAGGTTGCTTGGCTCCTTCCCCTTGGCCGCCCTTTCCTCCTCTTCCTCCTCCACATCATCATCCTTCTCCTCTCGCTTCCTGCCGCCATTCCATGTTTCCCCTCTCGCGCCGATGTCCTCTCTCTTCCCCACGGTCCCTTTATCGTTCTCTTCAACCCCCTTCGCCGTGCTTTCGGCCGTTCTACCAACCTCCAAAAATTCAGACCCCCACCACCATCGTTGAAGCTACGCACGCACGATGGAGTTTGAGGGCTTGCAAGGTTGTTCTCCCCTCCATCTTGGACTGCTCCCAGGAACGTGTCGATTATTTATGGGACCATCCTAGAAACCGCGATATGTATGTATATATGTATGTGTATATGTATATATACACATACACGCAATATATACATATATTGCGTTCCAAGAGTTTCTATTTCGTCGAGGCCGAATCTTATTGGCATCCGAGATTTTTCGGAAGGAAATGTCATCGACGTCAGTTGCGTTCGACATTGACATTTTCCCTTTTATTTCCATAGATCTATTATCGATTATGAAGCGCAAATGTTACGTGTATTTTCCCTATACAATACGAAGCCATATTTTGAGCCCAACAATGTTCCCTACGAGACACATTTTCGTTTTCATCGCGGTACTATCATTTTCCGCAGCGTATAGCTAAAATACAGTCTTCGGCCATTGAAAGCTTCTCACTTATGCAAATTACACGCTTATTATAGGCGGAGTAAAATATTACGCGGTTCGTATGTCGTTGGCGTAGGACGTACGGCGCGCTGCACAATGTAGCAGCGAGTCTTATATATCGATCCCGAAATTGGCGGCATCTCCACGCTCGAGAGAGGACGCATTCAGAGTCACCTGCCTAATCTGACTAACAAATTTTATGCAGGGGACAAGTGCCATGTATACGTGCATATATATATATACACCGGCCTCCAATCTTAATGATTAGAACGCGACTGCTGATACGCTTCCATCGAGCGTTAGAAAGATTTTATAAAGCTCGGCCCGTGTTCACGATAATTTCGAATGCAGGTGCACGACCCCTCGTCGTTAAGAAACGGTCGTAACCATCCGCCGCGTATAAATATTTAAGCTCATTCAACCAAAGCTATTGCGCGTTTATGAAAATTCATGTTAGGATCGTTATATTGTAAGAGGATAACTGCAAATTATGCGTGCTGCCGTTTGCTACTTTCGGTAATAGAAGGAATCTTCTCGATTCATATTTTAAATACTTTAAACAAAATTTCTATTTATGATTTAAAATTACTCTTCAAATAAATCTACATTTGTATTCATTCGAAACAATAATTTATGAGAACACTGATGGAAATATGTTATTTTATTTCTCCGGCATTCTTTTATATCTCTAAATTATTTTCTTCTTTTTTTTTTATTATTAATATTTCCAGAAGCATAAATTCTATTTTATTACGATAGTGAACCGATCGGTCGGGATCGACATGGATTCAACGATCTCATCCGATGTGTCTTCGGCATTTTCTGCTATGTCCATTACGTGGCAACGAGCTTATTTTGTCGATTCCTTCGGCGGCGCCGCCGCGTCCGGTGCTTCCGTTCTTCGTTATCCGGTAGCCAGTAGTTAAATTATCTTATCGATTGCGCGGAAGAATCTCTCCTCCCGCGAGAACGAAAGAGAAAGTAGAAAAACAGAGAAAAAGGAGAAAAAGAGGAAGAAAGGTTCGCTGTGGCCGCGCACCGCCCCTTGCAACGTCAGCCCTGGCTCCCTAACGGCCCCCGAGGACTTTCCAGCGAAAGTGATGGCCGTGGCTGCGTAGGAAGGGCGCCGAGAGAACGGTGCGGGAGTGGTAGTAGCGGTGGTGCTCCGTGTTCTCAGCTCTCCCGGGGAGGGGCGAGAGGCAAAGTCGTCGTTGACGGAGGGGTTGGTCGGCCGCGAGGGAGGTCGGCTTCGGAGGACGACAGGAACGGCAGGAAGGGCAATACGACAGCAGCGAGCGCGCGTGTGAGGGCTGGCGCGGGTAGACGCGAGGGAAAGATACGTCGGTAACCTTGCAACCCTCTTGCGTACGCGCGGAGGAAGGGGAAAAGAGACTGGAATCCCGTCGGAGGGGTGGCGGCCGGCCGCGAGCTTGCGAAGGCAGTCGGGGGTGCAGCCGCGCACCGGGGCGGCAGTGACGGGCGTGACGTAGTCGGAGGAGGATGTACGCCCCTGTTGGCGAGGGCCCCAGCAACCAACGACCATCCCTGGTCAATCCATGGTGGCTTCATCCGCCAGGTACGACCGACCAGTTGTTGCTGTTGTCGTTGTTGTCGTTGTTGTGTTGTGCCTCCTCCACCTGTCGCGTTAGCGTCATCGGGCATCGATGTCATTTCGGGAGGCTTTCGCGGATATTTGTTTGTTTTGATTGCGGCTCTAGGGGATCGATTCGTGTGGGGGTGCGAAAAATTACGAAGGGCGGTTCTGAACTTGAAACGCAGCGGCGGTGCTACGAGGAGGGACATAAAGCTCGCTCGCGAAAGCGACTACTATAGTGTGATAAATAGTGAATTTTTGAATAGCCGTTTCTTTTTGGATTGGTGAAATGAGATGGCCTCACTTTAATACACCAGTGCTAAAGAAATCGTCGCGTTCAACTCGCAAAATATGTTTTTTTCGAGTTTCGCTAGTATTTTTATATTTTTATTTTGATTGTGACCCGCAGAAATTAAGGAACTGTATTGTCGTTAATTATTTTAAACATTTTTATTTAATATTTTGTATCGCACTATATTGTGTATATTATATATGTAGTTATTAGAGTAGGTATAACTTTAATGCATTCGAATACATATAAAGCTTGGCGCTGTCGTATGTAATCGCCATATATTTAACTATATAATTCCGGTATACATAAATTGTACAATTATAATTATCTATATTCGTCTCACGTTTTTAAAAATATTCAATCAATATTCACCTTGTAATATTGATTGAAATGTTCCGTTATTTCAACTAAACAGTAAATATTTGTTTTCACAATATCCTGACATTAATATCGTCTTACGCTGTTGACGCTCCGCATAACGTTGTAACTTTCAACAAAATTAGAGCTTATGCGTTCGTTAAATTATCGACCATTATTACCGGCGCATATACCGTGATTTCAACGCACTTCCTTTGTTTCTGCCGCTCTAAAGTACGTACACGTGCAGCAGCAACGACGGCACATCGTCATCGTACGTGCATTATGCGCGTAGCGGTACCTCGACGGAAGTCGCATTTATTTCGTTGGCGTCATAAAAACGGATCGTACATTCTGCTTCTTCCACCTAATTTCCCTCCCCGGCGGCTTCGAAAAAACGCGCATCGCTCCCGCGGGGCGGAACCTCCCGCTAACGACCTCCATTCGGGAAATTTATTGCGCCGCCGTTCGTTTTACACGGCGGCTAGAAAAACCATTTCTCCGCGGACCCGGACACACGAAAAAGTCAACGCGGCTTCCGTGTACGCGATGATTCTCGAGATGACATGCTCGACGCGCGTTGCCGTGAACGAACATTTTAAACAAGGTTGTTATTCTGTATAGCCTTCCGAAACAGGAGAATCGGTGATATTATGATCTTCGTATTTTAGAAAATCCTCATCTCTCCATCAAAAATCTGTGCTACTCGTTTTTGATTTTAATATCGCGATTTCCCGCGCGGAGAACAATCGGAGAAGCGGGACAGCGCCGCGTTTGCAAAAGAGCGAGAAAGTGCACTCGATTAGCCGATAAGGATCTCGGGGATAGGAATCGCGTCGCATTTCGAAAGCTTCACTTTCCACCTCCGGACATCGGGAAGCGATGTGCATCGGAGGCGAACATTGCGTCGCGCTTACTCGTGACGATCGAGCTCGCTAGTAGGGGCACAGTGTTAAGTCGACCCAAAATGTAGGGCCGCCGGCGGGTGGAGGAGGGAAGAGCCCGCGAAAGAAAGAGGAAGAGGAACCGGGAGAGCGAGAGAGAGAGAGAAAGAGAGAGGGAAGTCGAACGAGCCGAGCATAACCCATAGAACAGTCCAATTCAGATCGTGCTTCGCGCTGGGCGTTTTCGGCGCGCACGCTTCATTCGCGCTCGCGCTCGCGCCTTCGACACGTACGGCTTGGCGAAGGAAGTATCGTCCTCGGGATGATTGATATTGATCTTGCGTCCGCACTGTGGGCATCACGTTGATTCGTCGTAACCGCGGTGGTTACCGTTGTTGCAGTTCCCTGCACCTCTGCTCGCCGTCATTGTGAATGAGTCGCAGTGATTTTCGTACGCGTCGACGCGCGATTTCTCTTCCCGAGGGACGGATACAGGCAAGCATGATCGTCGCAGTGAGAATACAACCCTGGATGTCTTTCACCGAGGATTCATGAGGTTTTAGTTACGGTGAGGACATTTCTTCTTCTCTCTTTCTCTCTCTCTCTCTCTCTCTCTCTCTCTCTCTCTGAGTTTACACGTGCATTATCTCCCGGCGCGCCAAGCCGTTCCGTTTGTCAATTGCGATTGTTACTTGCTGGCGAATTGCCGAAATGTCGACATGTCAAACGTCGTGCTTTCGATACTGATTTATTTCAAGGCGAGAAAGGCCAAAGTTTTGCGAGATAACAAGTTGCAAGCTGCACGCAGATCGTCCCCCGGAGCCGGTCAACATCGACAGCCGATCCTTGATTATTTGTCGCTGGCAAAAATGCGCTTACATCATCGCGCCTGATTGAAATGGTCCCACGACGATCCACGAGAAAAATATCGCGTCACTTTACCTCCATCGGCGAAAGTGTCAGCCTTTTCTTCCCCGGCCGAATCTCATTTTAAAACGTACTTTTATTACGCATACGACAACTTGTTATCTTAAACTTGTCTCAGAGACATTGACCTCCAAAATTAACTTCCGCCACGCATCGATTCGGATTAGCTTGTAGTAATGATGTAATGATCTATATCTACCAGTTTAATTACACACATTCCAAGCTTGCAAATTTTCATGCGATGGCTATATCAATCTTTTCAATAGGCCTGCAATTCTGGAGATAAAAGGCCTTTCGGAATAAATAATAACTAACATTACTGTTTTTCTAAAATAAAGGGCGCGTTAATTCAATTTGCGTGATCCTCTCAAAGACTCTTGGAGAGAGATTTGCGATGAAATGAAATCAGAGCGAAATTACATATTGTCTTGATAATCCGCGCGAGCTATCTTTTACAGTTGAAACAGAGAACACATATCCTCCTCCTCCTCCTTTCGAACCATTCTATTATCGTTGTCAAAGGGTATTCGCTCTGGCATTTTCATCAGACCAACCAACCCTTTGGATGTGCTTTCTCCACCCCTGAACAATTATTACTGGCATTCATGCAGACATCTCTTCTTCCTTTCTCGTCTCTCTTTCATATCTTTCCTCAAAGACAGGACACTGTGGCACTTGGTTCTGAAGAATAGTTGCAGTATCGATGATTTTTTTCAAAGCAACCCCTCCGCAGAATTTATCTTTCGCATGCCGATACTTATCTTTTCCAAGCCGGTCTTATATAGTCTATCTTTCTTTTATTTACATTTTCGCCACGCCGTGAATGTTCATTAATTAGGTTAATTAGGCCGATTGACGAACTTAATGAAGATGCGCGTGTTTTTGACACGGTTGTATTATCCTCCCTGCATTCGATGTGCAGAGCTATGCTGTAGGAATTAAGACTAGAAACTCCCATCTATCTTTACGATTAAATTGTCGCTGATATCCCCTATACGTGACTTCAATTTGCCCGTAATAACGGCGGCACTTCCTATGAAAGCGCTAGCGCGTTCTCAAAGCGCATTGAGCGTATCAAGTACTACGCTACTTGGCCGAATTGAATCGGGATAGGCTCGTAACGCATTAATACGGCTTCCTTCCTGAAAGAAAAAAAAAAAAAGAAAAAAAAGAAGGAAACCAACGACGGTGACGACTTTCTCCTATTACCAATATGTACCACGCACAGAGGACAATCGTGTTTATTGCTAAAAGGCGCCTCACGAAAAGTAGTATTCGCCGAACCACAGGCGCCGTTTGTGTTTTTTCCGTCGTTCTACGATACGCGGCTTTCATATAGAAGACCTCCACCCATCTCCCCTCGTTTGCGTTAACTCGACATCACGACGGCCATTCTTTTCCATACTCGCCAGGCAATACTGTCGTCTCGGTCTCATCGCATTCAACCGCCCCCGTATTATCCCCATGGCGAACGACGTTATTCGGATCACAACGCTTTCCTTTCTTTTTTCATTTCGCCAAGAATCACTCAATTTTTCCTTTCGCAGAATCTTGCGGAAGCCGGTTGACCTCGCATCGCGCCCGATCGCGCAAGCCGGCTGCCACCGGTATATGTATATCGAGTTACGGGATCGCGTGCGATTACGGAAGCTTGCGCGTATTACAGGATCGAGAGCCCCGTCTATTTTCGTCCGTCTTGCCCGCTTCGTCGATTTTTCTCGGCCTCATACTTCTGCGAAATTTCTACGTGAATACAAACCCGTCGTGCGCGGGTGAGTGAAAAAAAAAAATGCGAACGATGGCGATACGTGGCCGTACATTATCGTCCCATCTCTTTCTCGGGATGGAATCAAAACAGAATCGCCGATACGCGATTCACACGTCCCCTTCCGTATATATTTTCGAGAAGCCGGTCGAGAGGACCAGAGAGAACTCTGTTTTTCCAACGCACGATTGCGATGACATAATACCGCCGCCATAAGAGCGCCGAATTACGACGCTGGCGACGCGCGCTCGCGCGCGCGCGCAAGCGAGCGAACATTGCTCACACGCACGAACACGCACGAACACGCACACGCACCCGCGACCTACGCTGCAGCGCGCGCCTCCATGCACACGTCTGTGTGCAGCAACGTATGTATACCGCGTGCGTGCGCAATGCGGGGATACGTGTGCGTGTGTGCGTAGCTGAGGCGCGCGTGCGGCCCCGCGGCGACCTTGAGCCTCCCTCTTGGACCCCTCTCCCTCTACCGATCAGAGCGTGCGTTTTACCACCACGCGATACCGCGATCCCTACCCTATTCCACTGCGATGCGTACATCTCCCTCCTCTTTTTTTAGCCTCCTCCTCCTCCCCCTTCTCTCCTCTTCCTCCTCCTCCTCCTTCTCCTCCCTCTCCTTCTTCTTCACCTCCTCCTGCGTCTCCTTTCATGCGCCTCCCTCATTCGCGCAGTTCCGGAGAGCCACGCAACTCTCGAGGCGCCTCCAACGCCTAAATTTCCCCTCCGCCTTCGCTTTTCGTGCCGCTGGTGGTTTCTAGCGATGGGCATCGATCGCGCTGCTCCGTCGCCGATTTTTTTTATCCGAATTCGAGCACGCCACATGATTGTATCGAGCCTACCGTTCTCTCTTGCCGAGAGCGCAAATGATTTCATAGTGGCAACGGCCGGGGCGTGGACACACCGAATTACATCGGACCTGGGATATGCAAATTGTTTTCGGACATCTGTGCGCATATGCGCTTATCAAAGTTGTATCGTACGCTCAAGGATTTTTTTACCGCGCGATTCCCGCGCATGTGGCTCCCGCGATGCGGCCCTGCTATATACATTGGATGAGAACGCAGTAGGGACACGTGATACCTTAGAAATGTTAAGGGACAGGAGGGAGAGGATAATATTCGGAAATGAGACGGAACGAGAGAACACGTCGCAGTGCGCGCGAGAGCGAAGGAGTAAAAAAGTTCTCCGGTATAGAAAGAGACAGACAGAGAGAGAGAGACAGAGGAGAGAGAGAGAGAGAGAGAGAGAGAGAGAGAGAGAGGGGGGGGGGGGCAGAAAAAAACAGGAGAGGGAGCGCTGCGGAGAACCGCGAGAGTCGAAACTTCTAGCCTTAAGCAATCGCTTCGCCGTTTCGACGATCCCTACCCCTTCGAAGAAGCCGCCGAATTGTCGATCTCCCGCCTCTGACCACCCACCCAGTGGTCCCTCTCCCCTTCCCCTGGTAATTCAATGTTTTGCCGCCACCGGGTGCCCGAAGAGAGCCCCGAAAATCCCCACACGCTTCATTTCGTGTAACCGCATTTGCATCGCCACCGATGACGCATATTCACGCTCTCGATGATATACCAGCAACAGCGGCGGTCCCTCAGTTGCGTCCTCTTCCCCCTCTGTCCCTCCCTCTCCCTGGCTCCCTCTCGAACGGTCCGTCTCCCCTGTCGTCTCGCGGTACCACCGCGCTCTGCCGCCCCCTCGTTCCCTCTCGCTCGCGCCCGCAATTTTTCGGCTCCCGCGCGGCTGCGGACCTTCCCGGGCCCGGCGGCGACACCGCAAACGACGACAGTCACGCGCGATTCGTTCATATGCCGATGCGCGATGCAAGCCGGTGACTCGATTTCGGCAGGCGAGTGCGTATAGTCAGTCGTCTATCCAGTGCTCGGCACGACCGGTGGCGTCGTTGGTTCCGGACATTCGGCGAGATACTCGAAAATTCTACTCTTGCGCCTACGTTCATGCAGCCTTGGTGATACCAATCGGTCGGTTGACGATCAGAGTCGGTCGAGCGATCGGTGATACAACTCGCACAGTGGACACCTGGATCATGCGCCGCGCAGAGGACACGTGCGCGCGGTGCCGAACTTCGTAATTCTCCTTTTCTCCTCGCCTCGCGACAGTGGCGGCGCGTTGTCAAAGGACGCGCGAGACAAAGACGGAAGTGCGTTTCGGAGTAGCATCGCCAGTTGCCGTTGTTTGGTGTTACATCGTTCAGGTCCGTGAATGAAGTCGAAACGGCTGTTCTGCTCGCGATCGTATTCTTTGACACGCCCCTGCCACCGGTAAGCTCTCCTCTTCTCGCTCGGCTGCGTTTTATCGCGGGCGTCGCGGAAATGCGGCGGAATTTTGACATGGCGCGGCCGGCATCGTGCGATCGCGGTTCGTGACTGCCGATAAGGCTGCGGAAAGCACGCCGCTTGCGATCGCGAAATCTGAAGAACTAAAATATCGTCCCTGCCCCCCCCCGGGTCCCCTTCGTCGCGACGACAAAACGCGCGCGCGAAACAGCAGCCGCCGTATCCCGCATGTCCGATAGTCTCTCCGTCACGAAAAACATATTACGTGCGGAACCAGTGACTCGCAAAAGGTATGTCGCGTTTGTGAGGTGTTTCATATCGCTTCTTATCAACATTCAATATTCAAAGCTACTTGTGATGCTGGCGCACCGTAGTGCGATCTGATATGTTCTTTCGTGGAGCGTTCATTCAGGGAGACTGGTATTTTGGTACAATACTACTGAGTTGACACTACGATGTCACGAATAAAATTATTGAGTTAACTCATGAAAATATGAACTTCTCCAAACTTTCTCTACGTTTGTCGAAATGTATTAATAATTCTAATTAGATTTCTAATCGAGTTATATTTCTTTATTTTAATGACATCCACGGGATATACATTCTGTGTGTCTCAGCAAGAGGAAGAGAACGAGATCGATCGATAATCAAAGCTGCTTTCTGCGTAGCTGGACGAGCAATTGGGCACGAGCGCGATCAAGAAGGTAAATACCTATTGGAAGGTAGCTGCGAGAGGGGCGGTGAAGGTCACGGAGTTGAGCCTAAGGGTGGCATCATGGACTCTCATCAGCAGCAGTTCTGCCTCAAGTGGAACAGTTTCGGCAGCAATCTAGCAACGACATTCTCGAATTTATTCAAAAGCGAGAGTCTCACCGATGTCACCCTGTTCTGCGAGGGTAAGTTTCCTTTACATGGGAAAATTATTCCTTAAAGTTATTCCTTCCCTTTGCGATATATGTGAAACATGATAAATGAATTTCTCCATCAAATAACTCTTTGATATGGCTCGATAACGAAAGTTATTTTATACATCGATACAATCATTGAATATTTTGAGGAGTTATTAGACGCGAATAAAAGTTAAATCAGAGAATTCGGCTGGCTATTTCAAAGCCTTGACTCCTTGGTCTCACTTATGCAGTCAGAAGGCTTGGCAATTAAATGCGCAAAAAGAAGCGTGACTCCGTTGAATTGCATTGTGTCTCTGGTATCATACGCGTTGCATTTTTATACATTGGGTCGAGTCTAAATGACGAAAGAATTTCTTATCCTCTCATACGAGCATAGTTCCGAACAGTTCCGGGCTTTCACTTTTTCGACATCATTCTCAAACGGTCGACGAGCTAAAAATTTCACCGTTATTTCGTTCGATAGAATGTTACTCTCGCGTATATACGTCATATCGAACGTGTTGACGCGCTGCAATTAATGCGGCACCGGACGCGTAACCGATGGCCGTCGATGTAACGCAATGATGCAAATTAATTCGGTATGCGATTATTTTCTCACTGTAAATGTCACGTGTTACACAAACGGTAATCAAACACGACAGCGAGTTCTTGCGTCATAATATTATAAATTGGCTTCTCTTATATGTTCAAGTCAGAAAATAGGTCAAGTCATTCTTAACTCGTTTTCTAACGAGTCGATTATTGATGATGATTATTGGATGAATGAGTTCTTATTCTCTCCTTTTCTCTCCCTCGGGTAGCGGAATTTTAATTAGAAATTCTATGAATTTATAAAGCATTTTACGTAAGATTTTACGTAGCTGGTAATTAATAAAAGATTAATGCATTTATCGTGAGACATAAAATAACAGAGGAGAGATATGAATCTCGCGTGATTCATGTGAGAGTTTGCTGAAAGATATATTTATAAAAAAATAAAATCGGCGAATTATTTAATTAACATGATAATAATCACAGAAATAGCCCCTCGTTTGATACAATGTAATAAAAAATTTATCAAGAATTCCTTTCGATCGGTTTTTACACACCTCATAGATCAAACGCGTCCGATGAAACGCAAGTCGCGACTCCTCGCGCGAAAGGGCCAGGCCGGCGTCGCGTTGCATTCGCATATCACCACTTCGCCGGCAAGTGATACAAGTTCACGACTGCATAAGAGTGCAGGGGGGTAGATTGGGCCGGCCCCCTACCCCCGATCGCCGTCCAATCGGCGACGCGCAGAGTCAGTCGGCGTGCACGCGCGAATCTCGATCCGGTGTGGAGTGCAGTATACGCACATGCACATGCACATGCCATGCATATGTGAATTTCCGTGTGCGCCTTCCCCACCGACGCAGCGAATGCAGCGGGTACTCTTGCGGCTCGCTCGTGCGAAACAGCAGTTCGCAACGAGCCGCGGTGCAACGCGCTTGTTTTAGGGCCACGATCGCGCGGATTCGCCGATCGTGCGGATGCACCGTGTTTTCGAGAGATAATCGACATACGAATCTTTCATGGGAAAAATTCGTCGAGACCTTTCGTTGTCTGGAGTGCGATAAATGAGGTGATACCGATGCCGTTGGGAGTATAAACAAATCGCCGAAATTGTGCCGATTGACGCCGAGGAAGTTTTCGTCAGCTCGCGAAATGACGTAAAACGCGCATTATTGTACAATTTACATTTGCAATGAGCGTGCACAGAGCGTACGCATTTACGGACGGATCGAGGCTTCGCGACGTCAATAAAATTCGGAAGGACTTATCAGTACGAAATGCGTGATAACGGCACTACGGCTACACCGTCAGCATGTGTGATAAACTAAATATTTCGCCTCTTTATCATTCGCGTTGAATAAACAAGAAATGTGCAACTTTCGTCAAACGCTGCCCCGCTTTTCGACGTGACCGACTAATGCAACGTACACATATGCGTGAGCGCGATAACGCGCGTGTGTATTTAAAGATTCCTCGGTGTTTCTCCAAAAGCGCGGCGCGCGATGTCAAGAGCATTCCAATCGATCAACTAATCTTCATCGCATACAAGGGCCGTAGAATTGATCGAGTTAAGTTACTAGTTGACTCGCCACTTGTCGCGCGAGTCTTTTTTTTCCATCTTAGTCTTCGTAATTATTTAATGATCGGGATGAAGTGGTATCGTCAGCTTCTCAACATTCGTCGGTTATCGTCGTCGAATTTCCAGATGCAGTTGCTCTCTCTCTCTCTCTCTCTCTCTCGGAGGATTTAATAACACAGAAATGTAAGTAATATTTTTTTGTTAAACTGTACTTTTTCCAGAAACTTTTTGCTTATCTTTCGCTGTCATTGCATTTCCTGGTTTTACATACGTCAAAGGGACAAGATTTTGTGAAAATCGACTCGATTTATCATTAATATAATGTCACTTATTTACTCATGCCATTTGTTCGTCTTAACTTGATAACGATAAACAGTCTTAATATGGAGCACGTGTAATACTTAATCGGCAAAACATCAATCGAGCTAAACACTGTAACCAGTAAATACTAATTTATCACGTACTGGCGTGATATCTATCCAACATATAAACCGCCAAGTTTTATGCGATAAGTATACCGCATAAAAGCGATAGTACTATCTTTTGCAATTATGTTGTAAATAGCGAAGCCAGTCAAGTAGTTAGCTATCTCTGTAATTTTTTTATTACCCCTCGCTGTTGCAATTTACGTTATGAAAAGCAAGGCAAAAGCTCGTCAGAATTCTGAGTACCAGGCAACCCAGGTATTAAGATAAAATAAAATCGCAATAATTTTGAAAAATTCGCTACTTTCTCTTTTTCTGGACTATTTTTCTCTACAGATGCACGAACGGACGATCGAAGTCTTATGAAATCGAAACGAAGCTAAAGTTCATGGGTATCGATTCACGATAACCCTCAATGACCGCCCTCCGCTTTTGGGGGGGTCGCACTTCCGAGACTCTCCTCACGTTTCGATGTCGATATATATTAATTCCACTGCGTGTGCAACTGACTGTTGTGCGCCGACCGTTTGGAGACGACCCGTTATCCAATCCTCATCTAACGCTTTCACCATGCGCGCGTCCTGATTTCCGAAAACCGCAGCTACGTTCGGAGAACGGGACCAAAAACGCAACGAAAATCAATATGAAAAGTCTCTTCGATCCTCAAATTACTTTCTTCGCGCTGTAGAATAAATCGAAACAAGACATTGTCATGTGCGATGAGAGAATTTAACTATCTCTCTGTATTATAATGAGTGTCGCTGAATTGCGTAAGATATAAGAGGTATATTTTTTCGTAATTTGAGGTATATTTTTTTTTCCAATTTAGAGGTACTATGTGTGACGCGAGATTAGGAATGTAAGATTCTTGCGCGAAAGGCCAAAGGGTGGAAATTTGAAAGGAGGCTCGGCGAATGGGGAGAAGAGTTCAAGGAGACAAGAGTCGGTCGGTGATGGGGAAAGGAGCGGTGTGTCAAATCGTAGACGTCACGAAAAAGAGCGTTGAGCAACTATCGAGGGCTTTGTGGGCGCGTGCGCGTGTGTGCAAGTGTGTGCACCCGCGAGTGCGTGTGCGCGTATCTTACGTAGGAAGTCGGAAAAGTAGGTCTTGGTTACAGTTAGACCTAACCGTCCTCCCTTCGCGCTCTTCTCGATGCATGCATGTCGGACGCGGCGACCCGGTAAAGAAATGTAGAACTTGACAACCGTCATGGTTCTCGATCGCAATCGAGATTTACGTTTGGAATTCACGAAAGGCGCGACGAACGATAGCCCAGAGAGATGCGAGAGATAGAAAGTAATCTCTGTGATCCATCCATCGATCGATCGATCGATCGGCTGGATCTCTTTTCCGCGAGGACGATGCGTCAAATTATTTTACGATATCGATTTGCAACTCACACACGATATACATTCTTATTGGAAATAATCTTATGTAAATAGAATAAGTTCTCTTACACGCGCGTTACAATATTCTATTTTTTTTCTTCTCGTTCGCTTGAAACGCGCAGCGACTAGAATCACATGTTTAAAGACCATTTCAATCTCCAGTCTTTTTGATCACTAAGAATACGTAGAACAAATTAGGACGTGATAAAATAGCGTAATTAAACAGCGTACTATCTCTCACGCGACAATCTCGCGTCAGACGACAATTCTGCTGACAATTCTTCAGGCAAAATATTTGGGCGTCGAACGTCGTGCGCGGGTGTTGTTTGCCGATGTATTAACATGCGGCACCTCAAATTAGCGCTAAGAGGAAGCGCAAAAGTCGGAAGTGCGATACACACCCGCGCATCGGAAAGAGCAGGGCAATCGCCTACACACACGCTCATTAGCGTCAATCTCCCAGAGCCACCGAGCCATTATATATTCTATCGATCCGAGATGGACGTTATATGGACGAAAAAAAAGCCACTTCAAGGTAATCGCGTTCGTTTCTCCCGAAGTGCGAGATATCGATCGAGACGTCGATAGGCGACGTCCAATCGCCTCCGGACACTATCGGCCACTATTATTCGGCCGTATGCGTGTGTGCGCGCGTACGTGCCTGCTCGCGCGCGTACGTGTCCACGGCTCGCTGCGATATCTAACGAACTTTACAGGCGGCGCGTAGAATTTAGGGCCAGGGAGCCATATATATATATATATATATATATATATATATATATATATCTCCGTCTCCACACGTGCGTCCGTCATACGGCCTGAATCGCGCCCGTGTGCGTGCGGCAACTTTGACATTAGAGACAAAGGCGCGCGTGCTGTTTCGCAAGTGGCCCGACCGTTCCGAATCCACGCCGGAAAGATGCGTGCGACGTAGTCCGTACGCACGCACGACGGCGAGAATTGCCGTCGGTCTCTCTTAGATTAGAATTCCGGCGCATAGCTCACGCACGAGCGCTGCGCGTTCTATTGTCTATTGCGTGCCGCGCATCGCGCGTCGCGCGCTCACCGTTACGGTATCCGCGGCGTGCTGCAAGACGAGGCACGTGTAACGTTAGAAACGGCACACACGTACACACCGGTTCGCCCTCGCTCGTCTTCGAGCTCCGGCTGTCCTTCGCATTATCGTCCTAGGTGCGAGAAGCCACGCTATTCCCTCGTGAAATATTACCGCACGTGTCACGGTTTATCTTAAATATTAAACGCTTATCTAGCGTTACCTAGGCAACGGAGTTTCGTGAGATTTGGAGATTTGGAAACTGTGTCGGCTGTCATTTTTGCACGTTATATATCAGTTCATCACAATTTGCCTTTTTAAATACCGCTTATTTAATTATGTCATTATTATTCGTAAATGACTCCGAAACGAAAACGAACTGCTTTATTCGTAGAACTGAAATTTCTAACATTTATAACGTAACTATATAATTCTATAAAATTTTTATTCAATTTTATTAAATTCTATTTTGATTTTTAATAGGAATTTTGGAGCACTCGGAGAATATTCTATTCTTCTATTCTTTTAATTTTGATGATTCAAAATTCCAAGCAAATTGTGTGCTGGGGGAGTGTTACTTGCTTATGCATTCATTCAAACATCCATTCATGTTGTGAATACGTGTCGCTTTCTGGGTCAGTAGAGTCTAGTGCACCGCGATAAGGTAGAATTCTTATTTACTCTGAATAACGCATTATCTGAGTGAGCCACAAACTGAGAGGCCGACAAAAAAATAAGCTGTATTTACACTTCACAGTGGAATATTGCAACCCGAACAAAAGTCGTATAAAACGAGATGCGTTGTCTCATTGTCAATGTGCATTTGCATATGCACTATGCACGCAATTGGGCATTTTGTGAATCGATGATAGTCGGGATGATAGACGGCCGTAGCGTGAGCCTGATTTATTTTCAAGCCGTGCATCCGGTGAGATATCACAAGATATTTAATATTGCATCCGCCTGGATACTGTTGGCGGATACTGTTTGTGGTCATACGACAGATATGCCTGGCAAAAAATTCTGATTTCATCATTTGTTTTCAAAACTCGTATATAACGAACGTCAGAGGTGAAATCACACGTTGCACACGTAAATGGAAAGAAGCTGAAAAGCGATTTGAATGAAAAGAATCGGATGCGCATCGGATAAAAGTTTCGGGCATTTCGTAACAGAAGCGTGGAGATTTCTGCGTGAAATCTACGTGGCATAAATAACGCGAGGTCGTAAAAGTTTATTTTCAATAATAACGACTGTCGAATGCCGCGTTCCAGCGTTAAATTTGTCGTGCCAATTGTATCTCTGTTCGCTTCTGATTTTCTATGCCTCCGTATGAATGAGACGTACCATTGAGCGCCCTAAGTAAAGCGTGATACGCACGGGAACGTATGTGGATATACTTGAGCGATATGGAATGTTGGGCGAAAATGTTACACGAGAGATCTTATCGCCTCCCGAAAGTGAATCACCATGTGTGCAATTCAAATTTTTCGCGAGGTATACCGTCATTTCGATAACAAGACATCGAACGAGCGGCTCGTCTCGTACCGATCGTTTCGACTTCTATCGTAACTCGTAGGTAAACCCGACGATTTCAAGATGTAATTATGAAAAAGTAGAA
The DNA here is from genome assembly GCF_055798465.1 of Pogonomyrmex barbatus. Taxonomy (NCBI): domain Eukaryota; kingdom Metazoa; phylum Arthropoda; class Insecta; order Hymenoptera; family Formicidae; genus Pogonomyrmex; species Pogonomyrmex barbatus. The sequence goes on along the minus strand of NW_028297099.1, from coordinate 6,445,126 downwards.
CTCCGATATCCCAAGTGTCGGGGTTCACTCAGTCCATCTTGAAATAATCTTGGAATAATCGAGCTCGGTGTTATATCGCTTTGCTCGCGCGGGACCTCGGAGCTATCTCGCTATCTCGGAGCGAGCCGATCCGAGGCTCTCTATCGTGCTTTGTGCCGATGTTATTCCGGCATACGCGTCACCGCACGTTGGCGGAATGCAAGGCGAAGCCGGTGGTATCGTGATAATTCGAGAGCCTCGATGCGTGACCGAGGGCCCCCCCGAGGGGGATAACCCGCAGTGAGAAGGAAGAGAGAAGTGTCGAGCGGCGCGAGTGAACGAACGCGCGCGAGCGGCATTTCGCCGTTCGCAAAATTCGACACGCTCGTGGCAAAAGTACACTTCCTGGAGTCAAGGTTAGCCGTTATAGCGCGCGCTCTGATGCAACAGGATGCCGGCCGTTGACTTCACCAGCTAGGGTCATCCTCTCCTCGGCCTCGTCCTCGCGTTCCTGCGTCATTACGCGAAAGCTCGTCTCTCTCTCTCTCTCTCTCTCTCTCTCTCTCTCTCTCTCTCTCTCTCTCTCTCTCTCTCTCTTTCTCTCTCTTTTTCTCTCTCTTTTTCTCTCTCTCTCTTTTTCTCTTTCTCCCTCTCTGTCGCGTTGGGTGAATGCACCAAGCGAACGACCGATTAAGAGATATTGAAACGCCGTAAACATTAACTGTAAATGCGCGCGGATGCTTATCGGAAATCAATGTCAGAAAATTTAAGATACCAAGACGACATACGGTTTTGAATTGTTTTATTATTTTACGCGCATAGAAATTCATATATATATATATATATATAGACCCCAGTGGTTAATGATTGCCGACCGGACGGGCATTCACTTGATATACATATCCTCTTCTAGCTGGCCTTCTAGCCGGGTGGTCGGTGATCTTCTCGGCTACGAAACTGCGTGGCCTTCTGCGCTGCTATTTCTATTACAAACATGTAATCCGGCCGGCTGCGCGTCGCTAAACGCGGAACTCGCTAAATCACGGAACTGCGCGGCGATTCATCCGGCTTTGTTATGCCGTGAAGATACCAATAGCCAACGGGATCGTTACGAGGAAGAAAGGCACGCGCGGCCAAGATCTTATCTTATTTCATATTCTGTTATCGCGAAAATAAAAACTGACATATTTTTACTGGCAGCTGTTCTCCGCCGAGCAGCTTGAAAACCGGTTTCTAAACGTATCCTCGATGTTAAAACACAGCTCGATTGCTTTAATCGTTAGACTATTATGCAATTCGCGCCGCCGGCCTCCTCTCTGCTACTCCCTCAATTCTCCGTCTATATTTCGTCACGACGTTACACTCTAATCGCATTCGAACCACAGTCCGCAGAAAAAGTCAACAATGTTAGACGCGTGGAGGTACCAGGCGTCAAGGCCTAGTTCGTTAGTATTACAAGGCAAACGCGGAGTTGCGAAAGAGCGCGACACTTCCACGATAGCGCCGCCCTTATCAGATTATTGGAGCCTAGTGACTGCGTTAACCTTCGCGGAAGGGGACCAATGCGGAGATGACGGGGGAGGGCGGGAACAGGGATACGATACTTCGCGCGCGACAACGCCTCATCCGAACGGCTGCAATAAATACGCGACTCAAGAATATGCATACGTGACGCGAGCTGTGGGTAAAGAGCGAGAGCGCTGATAAAACTCCCCCCCCCCCTCGGATCTCGAACTCGAAATCGTTCATTGAAAATGGGTCAATGACATCGAACCAATTACGCAATGCGCAGTACGCAACGCTCCGCATGCATTTACAAGCTCCGGTGACGGATGTGCGCGATGCGCAATCGAATACTCATGACCGTGAATTAGACGAACCGACCGGAATTAGAAGCTTTGTTGTTCGGTGCTTGGTATTATTCGCACGTCCCCCGAGCTATGTCGCGCGCACGCGTTTCTCGGAAAATATTATCTTTCGTAATACCAACGTAATCGGATCGGCGAGTGTTTATCGGTAATTATATTTTGCATTTCGGAAGGCGATTATTTTGGTCAAGATAATATCTTGATCGAACAAAAGAATATTTCGTTAACGTGTTTAAATGTTAATTGTTAAGGAACGGTTTTATTCTCCGAATGAGTCGCTGATTGGTCGAATTAGAATACGTTCTCATTCTTCTTCCTTTCTCATAGATAACGATTTCATTCCCACGAGATCAGGAGGATCGCCGAGTGGAATTTTCGTAAAGCGAGAATTGCGCGCACGTCGGGGCGCAACATCGGCGATCCAAATCTCCGAATCGCAAGAGAGGCTGAGAGAAGTCGCGCGCGATTAACATTCACGCGAACAAAGAAGTGCGCATCTATTTTCCGCATCCCAACTCTTCCTACGCTCGACGCGCGTGCGTGTCACATGCTATCGCACACAAGTACACGCAGATACACACACACACACACACACACACACACACGCACGCACGCACGCACGTGCGCATTCGCCGTTTTATCACGAGGGCAACCTCGAGATTCACGGTCGTGAATCTCTCCACGTGTCGTTTCTTGCGCGTATCGCGATGCGTGTGGTTGCGCTCTTCCCTCCCTCCCTCGCGGATCCCTCGACAGTCCACCATATCTTTTTTTTCTCTCTCGGCACCGCTTTTCGCCGTGGTGTGCACCGAACTTGGAGCTCGTGCGAAGAAGACGACCTTGGTCCCACGCGGCCATTGGCCGGGCCTAGAAGAAGCTCGAACTACGATTGGCCTGTCAACTTTTCGTGCGGACGAAGCTGTAAAACGAGTCGAGCCGAGCCGAGCCGAGCCGATATGGCAAACACACATTTGCTCTAGCCACACTCTGCATCGTCGACCTTGACGGGGCATTGACCGTTGTTCCCTTCCATTGGCCGCCTTCTATCGTATTAGAGTTTTGTCTCCGCTCTAATCAAATCAGCGACCATTCTTATCTATTCGCAAAACTTGGATATCGCGCACCACGTATCTCCGTTCCGCGACGATCATGGGGATGACTCCGGCTTTTGCCCTGTAATTTTCCGATCCAACCGTAGTTTCGATTACGCGCGCGTTAGTCTTGAATATTTTTGAACGACACAAAAAGTTGCATCCATCGATGCCGAGAGAGTTTCCAGTTTTATTCATGCGACCAGATATCTCCCTCTTCCACGATGTTATTACGTTCGTTGAGTTCAATTTGATCGGAGATTGGACCCTTTGGAGAACATTAAACTCGCATTGTCTGAAGCCTTTGATAAAAACCGCAATATTGTTTACGACGTATCGGTCGCTGACATCGCCATGCAATTGACATTGAGTTGTAATTCTAAGCTTCACGGTGTGTATTACACGCATTCGCGATGCACGTACATACACGAGGCTCCGAATTATTATTGCGTAGTAGGGGGAACGATGACCGTCGTAAGAGGCTTCGTCGAAAACCCTAACTCCCAAAGACTACCGGCTGGCCTTGGAATATGAATAGATTGCCCGCGAAGAGTGCATTGCACTGTTGCGTAACTACACGCGAGTTTTATTTGCAAGTTTCGTGACGGCAGTCACGCCGCTGGCAATTTCGTTTCTCGTTATTAAACCTTCACGTAATCCTGTCGAAATGACAATATTTGCAACAAATCTCTCAAATAATATACTTAGGCAATGTACAAATAATGTGGATGTGGAACGTTAGAAAACATAGCAATAGTTGTTAGATAACGCACAATCATGAGCGTATCCAAAGGGGAATTTGGGAGACTTTTATCTTCTTCGAAATTAAAAAAAAAAAGCTAAAATTATGATTTGTGAAATCTAATATTTCTCTTATTCAAAATTAGGAAAATATATTCTAAAATATCTAGAAAAGAAAATAAAATAAGAAAAAACTCCCCCTCTCCAAAAAAATCCTGGATACGCCTATGCGCCTCAATCACCTAATAAAATGTAACGCACGTAATACGAATAAGCGTGATAATTACGCAGTTTTCTTATCACTTTTGCATAAACGCCCTATTGCACAAGTGAGAAGACGGTGGTCTTTTTTTTTTTTTTTTTTTTTTTTTTTTTTTTTTTTTTTTTTTTTTCATTGCGACGCCGTCGAATCGCTATCGCTTATCCGTAATCGACAATCTTTGCTAACGATGGCATTGCCGCCCGCTCCCCAAATATAGTCCCTAACTATGAACAATATCTAAATAGGTACGCGCGATCGTGCCGAGAGTGTGTGTGCTCGTGCGTTATCTCTACTCGCTCATTCAGTAATAGCCGTACTCTCGCTTGCCCGGCGAGTCGATGACGGCGCTGCGGCGTGTCATAAACACGTCCTCGAGGCCTTTCCACGCGCGCGTGTTACGCAACGCCTCGCCGAAATTCTTTGCAACGTATCGTGTATTATTACACATGCTGCATGCGCCGCGATAACGGGAATAACAACGCATGTGTGCACGTGAGAGGCATCTCTCGCGGGCCTGCTGCTGCGTGCGGCCCGTGCCACATTACGAAAATTATTAATAGCCCCGGGAATTGTACGCCGATGAACTCTGCACATCTCATTATTTCCACAAGTGTTGTGCGCGAACGAACGGCAGGCCGTCCGGCTGTCGTTCTTCAAGCGTTCTCCAAGCGCATTTCGCGGACGTACAGGGAAGTCGTATCATCTCCACGATGTCGGCCGCCCTTGCGTCACGAGCGACTCCCGAGAAGTTTATTATGAAATTAAAAAAATTCGTTATTCTTAATCTAAATGGAAAATCTTCTTCACGCTTAATTCTTATACGTTTGTTGCGCGGATTTCACTTACTGCCGTCGACAAACAACGGAACAAAGTTGCGATCGTGCTTGCGAAACGTCTATACACTGGTATACGCGATTCGACTATTAGCCTTTGCATAATACGTAATGAGCTGAGCGTACGTTTGGTCCGAACACCTGTAACGATATGCGCGATCTCATATTGATCAAGTTGTAAGGAGCGGGGTTTAATACAACAGTGAGATTAGAATGCAGAGAAGTATTCTCGATCAAAATTTGATTCCGAAGTACGATATTTGATAGAGACACTGTCATTGTTATACACTGTCATTGTGAGACAAAGTTCACGATACATATATATTTCGACGGACAACCGCGGACTATATCACAGATAGTCGTTGAATCGTCTCTCCTCCGGATACGCAGCAAATCCAATATTCGTCGGATAAGAGGCTTGAAATTGGGCGCAACAGGGAGTATACGGAAATATGATCGCGCCGAGAGGAAGCTCAAAGAGTTGGATACACTTTGTGTACCGGAGCCACTCGGCAAGACAGGTGCTTTGTGCCACCTGGTCGTGCCCTCGTCACCTTCCTCCTTTCTCTTCTCGCACTTGATTTCCTTATTCGGCGGGCACTGCCAATGAGGCTTCTTCCCACATTGGTCTAAACGCACGAAGCGCTTTCATGAATTGTTCCCGTTCGCCCGATTCGCATGGAAACTATCACGAAATAAGATACGAGAAGAAGTAGCGCGACTCGAATAACTCTAGATAATGAAAATATAACGTAGTTTATGCAGGCAAATAGCAAAGTGCTATTGTCTTCGAATTTAAGCTCTACAAACATCTGAAATAAAAAATTCAACGACTTCTTCCTTTAAAAGAAATTTTGTTCGGAATTTGATTTAAATTTTAACTACACGCAAAGGCTTAGATGGTCGGATATGGTTTTTTTTTTTTTTTTTCCTTTTTTATGCTAGTCATTTCTGAATACATCAAGCGCTTTACGTGCAGCGGCCGCCCGTGTTGTGTTACACGCCCGCGTGCCAGCGAGCGCGCATTATGCTCGCGCGCGTGAATTACGAATTACGGAAGATCGTGTCCGAAGATGACCTACATACGCAACGAGCTGCGAGAAAGGGCATCGACGTCAGGCGTGCTAGCCTCGGTTCCTTTATGTCGCGTCGCGGAGAGGGAAGTGGTGGGCTGCTTGGAAAAAAAAAAAAGGGTTCGTCGGTCACCGGCTTCCTTTGCACGCTGAAATTCCCGCGCGCTCGCTTACATTGTAAGCCGTGAGAAAGAAAAGGCCCCCGAGCGTCTTGCGCGTGCACCAAAAATTTCTCGACGTGCCAATTTCGCCGAACGACTTTGTTACGCGATGATTCTCGCGATAGCGTTCTAGTGAATCTCTTTTCGACGATATACTTTTGATTTACGTTAGGAATGACTCGTTACGACTCGTCGAGTATTTCTTTTCGGCGTACCTTCTTATTACCGCTTACATTTTAAAAAGATCTCATCCTATTTATGTTTCAGGAGTTACGTTCAAGGCGCACAGGTTAATTCTCGCAGCATGCAGCAAGCACTTTCAGGAGCTCTTCGAAGGAATGCCGCCATCTCCCGCGGGACTGATCGTTATTCTCGATGGGACGAGTGCCCACAATATGGCGTCCCTCCTCGAATTCATGTACCGTGGAGAGGTACATGTGTCCCAGGAATCCCTCAGCTCCTTCCTCAAGGCAGCTGAATGCCTTCAAGTATGTGCCTGTCTCTTTTTCTGTATTTAATGACCTTAAATAATGTTTCCCGAATAATTATACATGTGGCGCCTGAACCTCCTAAATTCGCGCTCGCCTGAAATTTCTACATATCATTTGTGTCGTGGAAGCTCGAGCGAAGTTAAATCATTTGTCAAACTCTCCTCGAAAACACGTTGTCGCCTCTGTAAATCCCGTGCTTTAATTCAGTATATTCGAGCATTTACTGTAAAATGGCACGGTTTTACATATTTAATTGAAATGTACATAGCGGCAGGTGCTGCTTATATCTGCACGAAATGTTCATTAACATAATCCACACGTTGACATTCACGTGAACATTCACTCAAATGCGATAAATATATTTTCTTAATCCCCTTTTACTTTAATATTTATTTTACTATATAATATTTTTAGTAGATAATATTTTTATACCGTTTCTCAGTACATTTTTCTAAAATATGATTGTCTTCCAAATCCAGGTTAAGGGTCTGTCGATCATCGAGCATGAGAAGCTGGCGGTGGCGCAGAGGCACGCCGCGGAGGGCAGCAACACTTCCGCGGATATAGAGAGTAACGGCGGAGGCGGTGGTGGCAGCGTCGGGGGTAGCGTCGGCAGCGGTAGCATCAGTGGTACCATCGGCAACGGGGGCGGCGGTGGCGGCGTCGGTGATATGAGCAACATGAACGAGGCTGGCGAAGCCACCATGGTCAGGAACATCATGAAGAGGACCCCCACACCGGCGCCATCGCCCGCCCCGGCGTACACCGTGCCCAGCGTGTACTCCACCTCTCACTATTACGAGAGCCCACCGAAGAGGCTGATGAGGTAAGAGTCTGTTGCCGAGGCGCGTAGGATTTTTACGGGAAACGCGACGGTCATGGCCTTCTTACATTCTAACGGCGATGACGTATGTGACAAAGCGGAGCGATAAACTATTTGCGATGAAGAAATGCTTGTTTTGCCGAGGCGACTTTTTTACGACTTTCGGACTTCGGCTTGTCGGATTATATTTCAATTTCGACCGAAATTAATTTCTCGCCGAGTAAAGCAATTATTCGATGTTACGCAAATCAAAAGCATAATTATCTTTATACGTTTTTATACGTTCTTTCGTTCGCCTCGCGTCGACGCCGCATCGATTTCCGGATTGATTTGATTTTCTCCATACTTCCTCCTTATCGTATTACGTCTGTTTACCAAATATTCGCGCCGCGTTACGTATTTCTCGCCGATTCACTCGCGTGAAGATTTCGTGAGTTGCGATTGCGTATTTTTAGATCGCCGAGCGATGTCGATTCGCTGGGCAGAGCGAGCGTGTTGCGCGACGGCACTGCCTTTCGGCCGGCGTCCGCCCCGCATCCGCTTCTGTTGGAGAACCACTTCTACCAACCGTTCATCCATCCCTCCGAAACTTCTTTGCATCCCCACACTGCGCCGCACACGCCCACGGAACTGGAACAGCAGCTGGAACGAGCGCGGTCCGAGGAGCGCAGCAATTGTGATCTCAAGGAAAACGTTGCCGAAGGTGAGAGAGGCCTACTTTTGATAAAACCGATCGTAAAATCAGTCGAGAAATTCCACCTCGATCGGTCCTTCACAGATCTTGATCACGTGTTCGCAGATCTTCGAATAAAGCAGGAGCCAGTGGCGTTGACCGATCGAGAGAGGGCGGAGAAGTTGGCGGAAAAATTGTCAAAGCGGGAAGACGAGGTTTATCCCGGACGGGGGGGATTTGACGCGGGCTCGTACGGATCGAACTCGGATCATCTGCACGGTGCACAGCTGGGTTCGTCGATGGTGCCGATGCCGCCGATTCCCGATCCCGTCGCACCCGCTATGTGGAACGCGAAGATCAACAAGGCCAGCACTGTCTCTACCGTCGACGGCGGTGAGTGCCATCCATTATTTTTATATCAAAATGTCGCCGCCATTTACCGCGGACGGTTGTGATTTAAATTCGGTGGAGATCAAAATGACAGCTGCTCTCTCTCTCTCTCTCTCTCTCTCTCTATATATATATATATATATATATATATATATATATATATATAAAATATATATAAAAACATGAGATTCGCAGGCTCAGTTTAACTTTGCGCAAAATCATCTCGTTCAACTCGAGTCATAGTTCTAATAAATCACTCATGGAGATCCGATCTGACGTGTCACGTCGATGGACGAATAACGTTAGATCGCGAAACATTCGCGAATAAGAAAGAACGACACGGCTAAGTCTATTGACATATGAAATCAAGGATAATGTGGCGAGTGAACGTGCACGAGTCTAGTCGAGCCTTGTTTGTTGAACTTTGCGTACGCGCGTTCTCGTAACTATGCGTACACTTTGACTCCTCATCAGAATATATAGCAAACGTGCGAATAAATTTTCATGCTACAATTGTTTCGGCAAAACTGACTTCCGCGTTCTAAAACGTATGCGACCGGTAAACGTCATAAATTGGAGATCTTTCCCAACGCTTTTTTATACTCTTGATCTGATAGACTTTATCCGGTTCAATGCGTCGGGTAGGAAGGCCTTCTGGCTCCGAAGTTACAAAATGTACGAATGTTGCATCATTGCACTGCACGTGGGGCCTGACCGCGGATGTTGCAACTGCCGCGTTCCTCTCATCTTTGTACCGCTTACTCCGCACCGAGTCATCTTGCGGCGAGAGATAAAACGGTGCATCGTAAAGAGAAGCTCGAGACGCCGTCTGAGGCACTCTCCAAACTATCCCACGTTACCTCTTACGATCTCTTTAACACATTAACAAAACAATTTTAAATCTTTCTTCAATTTCTTGACTTTCAAAGAGGAAAGGAAAATCGATCTGACCGGACCGATCAAAGAATTCATAGTTGAGAGATGCGACGGTTTTCGTGTAATATCTTTTTTCGTCCACGTGTACGTCAGTCGCTCGCTTCGGCGACGCTCTAACGTGCAGAAAGAGAGAGAGAGAGAGAGAGAGAGAGAGAGAGAGAGAGAGAGAGAGAGAGACGCCGTACGTGGACGTACGTAGATTTTACCGGATCTCCCCGTCCGGTGCTCCGGGGACAGGGTGATGCCTTACGACTTGCCTTCACGGTGTGGACAAAGTGTACAAAGAGGATGCAGGCGACGGTGCAGCCATTGGGAACATCTTTTGCTCCGGCGAGCAAATCACCGAGCGTGACGCTACGACGACGCCACGTGAAACGGGCGCGACGGACACCGGCTACCAACACCGACGCGATTCGACGTCGGCGTCGGCGTCGCGGCGACTGTGTGCCACCCGCGGATGGCACCCCGACCATTTTTAATCGCCCGCTCGCTCGCCCGCCGCAAAGAAAGTAACGAAGCGTCAACTAATGCAACGGTTATTGACATTAGGCCCGTAGAGGAGAAAGGGCAAAGAAACGGGGAAGGACGGGGGAGACGATCCTTCGTGCACGTTAAACGTGCTCAAGGAAGAGTAAAAGAAGTCCGCTGATAGGCGGAGGAGTTATTTATTAATGTACCAAAGTTCGGAGCGGTCGCCTCGAAAACCTTCTTCCTCTTTGCACTTTCAGCTACGTTACGTCGGAGATCTTCAAAGATATTCCGGCGGAATAAAGATGTCGGAAAAAAGAGATCAGATTATTATCGCTATGTCGCATGAATGCGACAAAGGGAGGTGACGTTGAAACAGAAAGATTTTGTTGCCACTCTCAAATTATTCAGATATCATACGAGCAAAGACGTAGAGACGCGAAGATGCGAAGGCGTGAATCCCTGAAAAGGCATATTATAAAAAAAAAAAAAAAAAGTACGAAAAGTAGGATGAAACGGTGGGGACACGCTCGGTTCTCCACAACGCTAATGTAGGTGTGACCGTTCTCAGATCTTTTTGAGGCCTCTGGTCGATAATGCGACGAGAGAATCGTGACCGCGCGGTGAGAAAAATCATGGCCGCCGCATTGTTGAGTTATTCTATCGGGAGTACAGTTATGCTCACTGAGAGTATGTTGTTAAAGTGTTACTTTTTGTTAGACCCTTTTTGTAGAATCGTTAGAAATCGCACCGCTTCGCCATTTCGATCATCGTCTCGACGTGGAGTTTATACGACGTCGCGGTACGTTGCGCAAACTATTTGGCGAGAAAAAAAAGACCTAACCCGAGGTGAGATGTCTCGTGTCTCCATAGATTTGAATTTTGAATGGAATCTTCGAAATGTTCCTGAATTAAAATCACTTTTTATTACTCTTCGTTCGTGAAATGACATCTTCTTAATCTTCTCGTGCTTAATTAGATGACTGGCCCTATTAGACACGTATAAATTAATGATTTGACATAAAAAACGTTTAACTACGGCTGTAAATAAAAGCCTTTGAAATTATTATTTGAAATGTTATTTTCATCGTTTGAGGAAAATACAAGAAGATTACTCTATATTCCTCTTGTAAGTCGTGACGTTTGATCTCGCCGCTTATTGCACACACATTCCGTCGTGTATGAGGAACAATCACACATCGACAAATAAAAATTACGTAATCTCAAAATGAAAAACACTTCGAAAGCGTATCATGATCGTAGAACTATATACCTTATTTTTTTATCGTGTCCTTTTTCTAACGACCACAGTACTTTCTCTTAAATTCCAGAATGCTACTTTCTAGTATGCGAGCGAGCTTTATGAAATGCTTTATGAAATTGATCAATATTGCTCAATATTGATGTTGATACGTAATTTTACATTTAAAAGAAACGGATTAATTTAATTTAATTCGCAAGACTTTCATTTTATTCAAAAGAAGATTTCGAACTTTGAAGAATTATTATTTAAATAAATGTAGCGCGTTTATTCGAATACAAAAGACATCGTGACGGTAATGATATAACACTGATAAAATGTCTCGCTGAAAAGAAAATTCATAATTATTTTATTCTCCAGTCCTCAATCAATTCTGGAGAGCGTCTGCAACGACGACATTGTAGCGTCGTAAGCATTTATTTATGCACGTCATTTATTCCATCGCCGAGCTCGTTATTTATGCAATTCTCGCGTAGCAATTACAGCGACATCCCGACGACCGCTGTAGAAAAAAAAATGGAGTAGCTGAGTGACGTACGAAATGACACGGAAAGTGAAAGCGCTCTCTCGGAGAGAGGTGAAGGGAAGAAGAAGAGGCGGGAGGGGGGCTCTCGCCTCAATTCATCGAAGCGGAGAATGCTCGATATTGCTTAATCCGCTCTCTCGCTACCTTATGTCCTTCGCAATAGAAACAACGACACGCGAGAGAACTCGCGTCCCTCGCTCGTTTAATTCGCCCTGCTGAATTATGAACGAAGCGCGGGGAAGGAAGGGAGAACGGGGGATGGTGCAGTTGCATCGAGCACGTGCACGTGTTCACATACAGGTGCATGTCCATCCTCGGGTCATTCCCTCGACCAATTGTTTTTCCGTTTGCTCCCCTCTCTCTCTCTCTCTCTCTCTCTCCTTTTCTCTGACATACTCCTTCTCTTTTTCTAATTCTTCTTGCAAGCTCTCGCAACCCTTCTGCAATTTCGCGCGCGTGCCTCGTAAAAGTTTCAGCCAGACGTGCGACAAACTTCGGCGAGAAAGTTCGTGCAGCACGAGCGGTGACTTGCTGAAACATTAATTCGTCATTTCCGAGTATTAATTCTACGTGCGCCATCCACGGGCGACGTACCTGCGACGACGATTGGACGACGTGTATTCGTATTGTCGAAAGCACGAAAGCGTGCAAGCACGTTGATTTAATAGAGGCAAATATTATTAGCGATTGCGTGGAGACACGAAATTACAGAAATGATTATTGCCAATGTAGTCAAAAGGATATTTTCTTATTGATGTCTTCCTGACGGAAGATCGTATACTTTTGTCAATTTTAGAAACGCGTTATCAAATTCTGATATTTCCATTTTTTGCCGTGCGAATTTACGATATTTTTTTTAATGCAGATAATTTCCCGATATTTATTTTTCTCGAACTTCCAAAGATATTTATAAACTCGCGTTTAAATTCAATCGATCGTCATTATCGGTTAACATGGTTAACATTGAATTATTTTCCGACGTTCTTTCGACGTTCTTTCGACGTTTCGCATGCATAATACACGCGAGTTCCTATTACATACCATTTAAAAGAGAGGCCGCTCATTCGGTTGGCAGGTTCTTAGAAGCGATTAGACGTAATTCAGCCTTGCCGCGGCATTATACTGTCGCCGTCACGAGACCTTCCTTCCATCGTCGAAAATTGTTGCACAAGAAGAATGCGAGGCCTTCGCCCGTTATGTTGCGGCAATGCGTCGAAAGTCGTGCAACTGCCACCGGCTTTCCTTCCTACGCGGCTATGCCGATCAAATCCGCTGGCTCCGTTACGTCAGGACCTTGGGGCGATGTAAAATTAAATGCATGTCCTATTTTTACGTCCGCAACTCGCAGCGCGGATTAGTCAACTCGTATCGGCGAGCGTATTATTCCGCGCGCGCGCCGTTATCATTAGCGGAATAACGGAATAATTCTAATTCTGGCTTTCGCCCGATCTTTCCGATTTAAATAGATTTACATTTTTATTCACGATGCAAACCGAGAGAGAGAGATCGGGTAGATCGCCCGATCTTTTGTGCATGACGATAAAAGTGGCTATTTTCGAGACGTGAGAAAATAGCGGGTTCCCTCCGAAGACAAGTCGGCAGATCCCTCGTGAGTTATGGGTTTTAGGCAGTTTGGATGTTCCCGAGAGAGGATGCGAAAGACTTGGCTGCTATGTGTGTCATGGCCAGGCGCGGTGTTTTAGAAAGAGAGTTAGAAGAGCGTGAGTCGGCCGTTCTACTCGCTGCAAATTATCTTCGTAGAAGAAAACGTCCGTTTCATGCCCGTCCGATAGACGGTGAAAGAGATAGGCGGCACACTCTGTCACGGGCGAGAAAAAAAATTGCAATTTTCGTGTTCGCTGTGCGAGCACGAAAAAAATTACAGGGATACAAAAGAATATTTGTGCGCGTAAATCCATGATTGACGTTTACGAATATTTGGCGTAGCGTTTAACGGGAATGCGGCCAGAGAACGGCATGAGAGAGAGAGAGAGAGAGAGAGAGAGAGAGAGAGAGAGAGAGAGAGAAGAGAAATTCTTACGGTTCGTATTGATCGATCGAGGGCGGTAGTATGCGGTGGAATCGCAGTAACCCGAATTAGAGAGGCCGCCTGTTCGACTACGACCTAAAATTGTTCGATTATTTCGTAGATTGCACGAAATTATTATCTGCCCTTCGGAGCGGCGGTCATTTATTCGAACAAATAAGCCGTATCTCACTCCGCGCGACAATAATGTTCGTATAGTTATCGTATAGTTATCGAGGGGGCAGAGCGAATTCCGTGTATCGAACGGTAATCTTCATTCTGGAAAGTCCAGATCCGGCGGATCGATTACAATCGAAGAACGCAATATCAAAATTCACGGAATTTTCACGGGCTAACCGTGGCCAATTTGCGAAAGAGAAAAGACTCTTTCGATTTTCGTAAGAGAGATGTAGAAATATCGATTTTCGATGATTGAGACGAGAATATCCTATTGTTTGCAGTAACGTCATTTGAAAAATACGACGCATATATATTTACATTCGCGTGCAGCTTCTTTCGCAACTATTGGATAACAGTGTCATATCTAAATGCGCATTATAGCTAATCAGGAAATCGAAACAGGTTATGCCATGCGAAAACAGTCTTATCATCGGTGTTGTAACGATTGCAACGATTGCGCTCTCAGTAGGTCGAGACGCAGAAAAGGAGGAGAGGCCGAGGGCGGGGGCGGGGAAGGGTGAGCGAGATACGATCATCTGTGGTTGGCTTGTGATAACGCCCAATCTTGATGTCGCCCACACGCGCACGCACGCACGCACGCACGCACGCACGCACGCACGCATGGCGTACGACGCGCCTCGCGTTTTCGTCGGGCCAAACACGAAAACTCTTCTCTTTGGCTGCACGTATTGTTTCGACACGCGCGCAAGCACATGTACATGTACTACCGTACACGTACAGCTCGCTGTTAACCGTTAGACCACCGGATATGATGGAAAGAAGGAGAGAGCGAAAGAGGAGGAGAGAAGAAATGAGGGAGATGGAACGAGAGAGAAAGAGAGAGAAAGAGAGAGCGTGAGGAGGGGGAGGGAGAAGGAGAGAGAGGGAAAGTACGCGGGCACACACAATGCCGAATTCGGGTCACGAAATAATTCATGATAAGGCCATTGGAGCACCCGCTCTCGTACGAGCGAACTGATAAATGAAGCATGGAACGCAATCGAAAAAAAAAAAAAACACACACATACAAAGAGAACGCGCTCGCTTTCTCGTGAAGGTCTTGTTGTTTTTCGTGAGAGCGCGCGACACCGCGCTTTCGGCGTGACGCGGATGTGTGCGTACGAACATATGGATATGCATTATTGAGCAGAATAATGACCATCAATGGTATACGTGATAGACGTGGAATCGTTGATAGACGATGTGCCGAGAGCGACGATTATTTCTACGGCGCTGGGACAATATAGTGACGATGCGTTAAAATTAAGTCAAATTATATTGGGAAAATAATCGAGAATGATAATGAACGGAAAGCTCTGAGGAAGGACAATTCCAGTAGGAAACGTCGAGAAATTGAGCGTAACTTTCGCATTTCCTGATAGTTGGCAAACGGTTTTTGAGACATTAACGAATGATCCAAAAATTTTGTATAAAAGGCCATGAGAAAAGCGCGCTCTTTGCATCGGAGGATGTGTTCAATTAAAGTGTAGAATTTACTCGTATAAACGCGCGATATGACAATAGTCTCTAATTTGCATAATGTTATGCTAGTAGCTCGCGTACATATTCGCGTAATGATTGCCATGCATGTAATTAACGGATCTGTACAGAACTATTTTACATGAAACATCAGAAACCTCACAAAGTGTAGTGAGAAATATGTATAGAAACTCCTCGTAACAATATTGATCGTCATAATGACGGGAGCTATAATTAGATTTTTAGCTCGTATTGATTTATTTCTCTTTTATTAATTTTTAATCATCCGTGCAATTAACTCTATCTCTTATTTTTCTTTCTCGTCTTGGTTTATATGAAATTGGACGCCCGGACACTCCAACAAAGCCCCGTCGATGCTCGCGACCATAAATTTTTCATTCATTTTCATTAACCACCGCCCACCCTTGAAGGGTTGAATTTTTTACCGTCGCGGCCGCGCGCGCGCGAGACGCATTTTTTCCATGCTTTCTCCATGCGTACGAGGACAAAATAGCCGGAGTGTAGCCCCCTCCCTTCCCAAGCCCCTCTTCCGCAAGCTTTATTACCATACTCCTCACACCGGCAAGTTCGAATAAAACAACGTGCGAGCCGGCGTTACCCTCCGCCCACGCACAATGTGCGTAACCCTACCTTCGTTGGATATCCTCTGTTCCTTGTCGCGTTCCCTTCCCGCGGTTCTGGTTTTCCTATACAAAGGACAAACGCTGCCCGGTCGCGAGCGAGCGCGTCTTCCTTCTCTCTCTGTCTTATCGTCGCTGCATCGTGCGTGAGAAGAGAGAGAGAGACCCGCAGCTCGAGAGACCAGTAGAATGGGTCAGGTCTCACGCGTATGCGTGCACGCACGTGAGGCAGTATGTATCCCTTAAAATAAACGAACTGTCTTAATAATCTTTCGCAATTAATTTTCGCCCCGCCCTCGAATGAATCTTCTCTCTGGAAAATCGCATCTGGTCGCCATGATAAAAATAGATAAAATGAATTTCTGGTCCGGAGGAATCTGTCGGAAGGCGCTGGGTAACGCGTTAACGACATCGTCGTTCGATGCATAGGCATAGAAATTAGGCCGGCGACATACGCTCACGCGCCTCGTGCGTGTTGCACGACGCAATGCGTGCGTTGCGTCATTGCGTGAGGTTTGCGACGCGCACGCGGGATAGCGCCAGCTGCTCGACGCCCAGGCGCGTATATTTTTGTGGTGGGGAAGGTGGGGGGGGGGGGAGGGTGAATCGCCAAATTGGGCGGGCGGCCAGGCGTGGGTGCAAATTTACTGCAGCACCACCACCATCGAGTCTCGCGAATTTGCTCGGTGAATTCGTCGTAGCCGATTATGCCGTTTCTTGCGACGATGTCCGCTTACATCTTGCATGATCTGCGATTCGTTCTTTCTATCTAACTGTAACTCCAGCAAATAGTGGCCGACCAATTGGACCCAAGGAGACAGGTAACACAATTAACAGTATCATGAATATATCCAGGAGACAAAGTCCAAACCAGTTAGTTTTCGAAATTCGGGAAATCCTCACACCGACAAGATTAAAAATTTTTTAGAAAACGACGTCAATTTTCTTGATTGAGATCTCCCGATTGTTCACAAATGCACTGTGCGGCTCGCACAGTGCATTCAGCAGAAACAGAAAAATATCTATGATACTAAATGTAAAGCACTTAATATCAGCAAGAATTTGATGATCTCCAGAGTTAAGTATTTAAAAATAATCATTACATAGTATCCGATCTCTCCATTTCAAAACACGTAGAAGCTCTACATGGGACGTAAAGAATTTGATGTCTCATTAAAGGGAGCATCCTATCATAATTCTTCTACTTATTTACTTATATTGCAAAGATTTAGATTCCTGTTCAATGTTTTTATTTCTCTTTGAGCCACTGTAAGATATACCTGAAGTGCGTAATAACTGATATAATAAAACTACGCAAATTAAGTAAACTTAAGTTAGCTCATGCGCATAGCGGCGTACATTCGTGTGCTCTTTGCGATTTAGCTTTTTTTTTTTTTTTTTTTTTTTTTCTAATCTGTTGCTTCGGTTTAAGAGACCAAACCCTGGGGAATCGACGGGAATCGAAACTGGAGCGCGCGCGATCGATATTGATCAGTTGCGTCGATCGATTGTCCAATATTAGGTGCATATAGGAGAGGACGCAAGAATAGGAATAACGAGACAGCGTAGCGAGATCATCTTAGGATTAAGGGAAGTGCATTGTTGCGATACAAGTAACGAAAAGGAGACGCCCTACAATTTAATAAAAATATTAATGACAATATTAAATATATCGCGATATTTTCTATAAAGTAAGAATGTGAATTCTAACGTCGGTTGTCGAAAAAAATTTATCATCGAGCGACGAAATCGCAGCTAATTTCGCGAATTAAAATTTGCATTATTATTACTATGTCTTCTCTCAATAGAAATGTACGAACGTAGGGAGAGTGCAGAAGTACGACAATCATTCTTATCATTTCATGCACGCGCGGAATGTGCGCGTGTTATCGCGAAGGGGAATCGGCAGATGCCTTCGAAGATATCCGCATTTTCAGGAATTCGCGTTTTCCATTACGTTGTGGCGTAGGGCGCCGAGCGTCCCTCGCGCCGGGCCTACCGCGCGTACCAATCAATAACGAATGCGTGCGTGCACGGCACTGCGTGCGTGCGTGCGTGCGTGCGTGTGTGTGTGTGTGTGTGTGTGTGTGTGTGTGTGTGTGTGTGTGTGTGTACGCGCGCGCGGGCGCAACGATGGTGTGCGTGCACGTGCCACCAAAACTTTCATCGACTTCGCGTGCTTCGGACGCATTCGTGGGTCGGCGTCGAGAGTGCGTGCGCGCGCAAAGGCGGAGGAGCGCGTATATACGTGCGTATATACGTGCATGTATACGTGCGTGTATACGTGCGTGTGCGTGATATGCCGCGCGGCATCATCACGCCCCCGTATGCGCGCGTATGTGCGCGCGAACAAAGTAATCGCACGTCGCTCCGGAAAATTATGTCTGCACTATTTTCATCGTGGACACGCAGACGTTCGGAGACACACGCAGCTTTTTCGGAACGTACGCCCGCGCGTCGAGGAAGTGACGACGAGTGTTCGTGGTGAACGTAATACGAAAGTTGCGCACTCACGTCGGAATAATCGATTGCACAATCACAATGTCTGGAATTATAGCACCGATACGATATGTACCCACGTATGTATTATATGGCATATTTGACAACTAAATTTAGTGTCGTCCTATATGAGAGAGTTAAGTAAATTTGAGAAATTAGCTAAAAAACTCGACTTTACATAGAAGAAAAAAATTAATCTTCAAATCAAGACAAGAATTCTCATATTACAATCTTCTTAAAAATTTCAGTTTTGATTTAATGAATTTGTATTGATGCAAACATTATTTTTGCTCAGCTCAAGATTAAAAATCTTGTATATAAAGATTTATAATATTTTTGCTTATAAGAATATATATGTAGTTTTAATTTAAAGTTAAGATTTTTTTCAGTATATATTTCGTTATTGTCAATGTCATCGTTGCATCGGAATACTGCGATTCCAAGAAGGATCCATTCATCGGATTATTCCGCTCGCTTAGTGGAAACGGATTCTTGCGGTCAACCAAATTTCCTGTGAAGAAATGATTATCTGTCAGATGAAATGCATATATAAACTTTTTTCTCTTTGTTTATTTTCTAAAATTAAGAATCTCAATTTTTAGTCCTATGCATTTTCGTAGTCAACATTCTTTGTATCGTATACATAATAATAAGCAGAGGTGTATGATCGAAGTCCTTTCTTCGAATCCCTCCGATTCTAAATTATTTCCGAGCCCTAGCGGATCGAATCACTTTGCCGACTACATGGTTAAAATATTTCAGAATTTCAACGAGCCAACTCGCTCTTCATGACCCTGAAGAGGTCAGGAAGACCTTCGTCAACTCTCTGTCCGAACAACATCAGTTTTCTCAGCACTATCTATATTTCGGAAATGAAAAGTAGTATTCCGAAGTGCTTTAACAACCGACTATCGTACTTTTATCAGTATATCACTTCATCTTCGCTTTTAACAATATTAGACATCATCATTTTGGCAGAGTTACATCGTTGCGTCTATAAATATACATTTCTATAGGAAGGTACGATTTCTATTCTCGTTGAAATTCTGAAGGAATCGCTCTGGATAGATATCGATACCAAAAGGAAGGGAATATCGTATCTGCATCATAAGGACATCGCAATTCAGGAGGCCCGGGAAGTGGACCGTTGTGCGGGTTATGGTTCACTCCGATCTCCGAGGGGTTAAAAAAAAAGGGAGAGGGTGTGCGCTCGTACCGTCATCCCTTGCAGAATCGACCGAGTGCCAAGCTGGGATGAGAACAGAGCGCGGGAGGCCTGTGGGCTCCCTTGATTTCGGGTTGCAACGCACGTTGCCTGACATTGATTTTCCTCCGCCTCGCCCTCCTATCTCCTCTCCGTTTTGGCCCTCGGCTTCTTCTCTCTGTCTCTTTCTCTTTCTCTTTACCTTTCTCTCTCCAGCTCTCGACATCGTCGGTTGCCTTTGCTTTCGCCGTCCTCTTCGCTCTTATCGCATCGCATTCTGTTATCCTTTCGACTCGCCCGTTCCTTTGTCCTCCTTCCCCTCTTTTGACCGCCCTCCTCTTTCTTCTTTTCTATCCTCTTTCTCTCCCATTCGAAGCGAGTGCTCGTTCGAGCGACGACCAATTTGGCGCCACCGAACGAAATGTGTCAAGGCCTGGCGAGATACACAGCGCCGCATAGCGTTCTCGCACACGCACACGCATCATCCTCTCCTCTTTTCGTATGTGGTGGTTTTAACCTTTCGCAGGGTGGATCGTTCGCCCGGCTCAGGACCTCTATTTTCTACATGATTGAATCCTGCAGCAGAATCCAGAGGGTGGTCCCCGTTAATTTGTCTTCATTTCAAATTCGCCACCGCAAAGTAGATAATCGTTATCGCCTTATTATCCATTTCGCGTTTCCTGAACTATTTTGAGTCGCACGATATTATCTTTCGCATTCTGGATCTCTGTCCTCCATTTTCTCGGCGCGCTTACGCACGCGTCAGTGCGTAAGATATCAGCGTGGGTGCGGGCGAGATCGTGCTACGCATCCGGGAGGGCTGAAAATGAAGACGGGAGGGCCAGGAAGACGGGAACGCACGCTGATAACAGCGATACTCTTGACAGCGACGCACAGCTTACGATCGATCGTAATAAAATCCACGGTTGCTGCGCGTTGCGGTAGGGCTGCGTGTATCGGGAGTCACTCTTCGCGTTACACGTTCGATTCATTCAGCCGAAAAGGGGGAAAAAAGGGTCAGATCGTCGCGGCCGGTGGGACTTGAGAAAGAGGGAGGCGAGGGACAGGGGAGACCTTGGAGGCTGCCGTTGCGTTTCGTAACTTAACCTTTCCATTTTGCCGCCTCCTGACCATCCGCCCGTCCTCCCCCCCCCTCCCCTCTCTCGTGCCTTTTCCCTCGCTCCTCTGCCATCTCCCTTCCCCAAGCCCTTCGGTCAAACACGCATGATTCCTCCGAGAATCGGAGACCCGCTCCGAATCGCCATGTCCCCTCTTTCGTCTTCTTTCAGACCATCGACTCGCGGCCCTCAGAATATTCCCCGTTTTGGAACGTGATGATAATTCAAGACGCGAGCGACCCGTATCATACCCTGAGCACGGAGACTAATTGGATCGCTTAATTATTTTCCGAGGAGCGTTCATTCCATCCCTTCGTAATAACGGTTTAATAAACGCCCTATGTTCGCGAAGGGATGGACAAACTTCGTCTCGCGAGACGAATTTAGGCTGTACACCTGTGACATTTTCTCAATCCACTTATCGCGCCCTTCGACTCTGACGAGGCGGCCTTCTCCGCATCAAACGATATTCGCGATTCGAAGAATCCATCGGCGCCACACCTCGATACGATACGATTCGGGAACTTAGCTGTGTGTGGTAATCATCGATAAACACGAGACCCGGGATCGCGATGGATCGGCGATTTCTTGGGCGGCGCAGATGGCGAGGTACCTTTCCCAGAAGCGTCCCGCTTCCTGGCCGTTTTGCGTTTCTGCATGTTCAGGGGCGTATCTACCCCGCAGCTTCGTTCCCGCCTGCCCTTCCTCCTACTGTCCTCCTTGGAGCTCGCTTTCTCTCTCTCTCTCTCTCTCTCTCTCTCTCTCTCTCTTCCGGCTAGTGACGTCTTCGCGCGTACGCGCGCCTTTGTTCCGGCGCGCGGGTCCTTTGTGAATTTCATATAGTCAGCTGCACGAGACCGTGTGCGCTGCCCCGCGGCCCCGTTCACATTTTCTAGGATGCCACACGGCCCCCTATTTTTAGGTGCTGTCCGCCGCCGAGGAACCGGCGCGGTTCCGCACGTAACACGCGCGCGCTGTAACCGCGCGTGTATTTTTTTCGCCACGACGACGGTATCGTCATTCGCCCGTATTTTCGGTGCACGTTTAATGATAAATGCGGTCGTTTGTTCCACGCGTCAGGCCGACTTCGAACGCAGTTTGCGTATCAGACAAATAAATTTCGGAACCGTGGTTGCATAAGCGACAGCATGACAATAGATATTACACACCATAAATAATCGACGAGAGAATGACTGAGAATGATAAAACTGACAAATATTGAGAATTTTTCATCAACCTGCGACGGACATCCTGCGAAAATTTCCAAAGATTGATTTCTTTGTACGAAATTTATTTAATTTATATATATATATATATATATATATATATATATATATATATATGTGCGCACGCGTTCGCCGTTCACGCCCACATTTATTTATGCGTTGCACCAGCGGGCCGCAGCGATTTTTATGATGGTGTAGCGTGTGAATGGCTCGTTTGAGAGAGCGCGATGTCTTCTCATCGCCCGCGTCTTCTATCTCGTGACACTTGAATGCCGCGACGAGCGAGGAATCCTTTCGTTTAGAAGAGAAACGGCCGCTCTCGACGATGGGCGGTGTTCACCTTTTTTTTTTTTACTCTCTTCCCCGTCGAAAACTGTTTCCGATTAATCTATATAATTTCCGTAATGACACGGTGTGTCACGCGCGGCCCGCTGGTGAATGGGCCCCCGTTCGCCATGCTCGTGAAACGCGAACGCGAATTTCGGCCAATTCATTCGACTGTGATTCAGCATAGAATTATGTTAGAACTTGTTATTATTGTTAAACGCGCGCGCGTGCAATAACGTCGTTGCTGTTAAGGACCGATGATGTCACGGTGAGTCGCTGAAGAGAACGTTGGCGCATCTCTTTTTCGGATTGAACAAAAAGAAATTTCCTAGAGACTACTGAACGAAAAAATCAACTAACGCGTTTCACTTGGAAGCGATCGTCATTAATACGAAACGCAGTTTCTTCGACTTCAATGAGCTTCTTGCTACAGGATGAGGTTCGAAGACAGTGTCATGGCTGATTCGTCTAATTTTAGTCACTCGTAGCTCTAATGACAAAAACAAAAGAGTAAAAGAATTATTCTGATTTTTATCGTACAGCCGCATTATACGGGATATTTGCATGCCGAATGGCAAATATTCGATTATTTTTATTCTTTCCACGTCACAAAAAATTTTTGAAAAATGCACATTATCATGCACCATTTCATAAGATGACATATCTGTATAGTATATACATTTTTACATCAGATTTGAAACGTGATAATATTTAATTATTTAGACAGAAGAAAAATTAGAACTTTGAAATCAAAGTTTGAAATCAAGATTATATTTTCATATAATCAAGACTAAGATTTTTAGAGAAGATTATAATATTCTTAATTATATATGAAAACACTTTTCTAATTTAAGATTAATTTTTTTTTGTGTACTTCTTTTTTTCGCAGGGATTCTCGGGGATATTTCTCTTAAATGTCTAGCATTGGTTATTACTTGGTTAATAACAATTTAACAGAAAATGACATTATTTTAATACGTTTATATATTACGAAGCAAAAAAACTATCAAATGTGATAAAAAAATTCAAATTAAACTTTCAGATTTGGCATAATAGAAAATATGCGAGCGACGTTAAAAACACGCGTGACAAAGAAGAAGTTTGCTAGCCGCGATCGGTTGTGCGCGTTCGCGCGTAGCGAAAAGGCCGAACCGGCGGTTGTCATAAATGGTACTTTGGGCGCAAGTTAATCGGGCTGGATGGGAAGTGTATTAGAGCCCGCGGAGCCCGGGATTTGGCCTTGCACGCGCCAACAATCTCGAAGGCATTGGCCTAATGCTCCATCATGAATCGTCCGCCTTGAGTCTAAACTTTGTTTTCTTCTTGTCGACTAATGGCGAAGCGCGGCTGCGCGCGGGCACAAAAACTATACATGTATATGAGAGAGAAAAAGAGAGAGAGAGAGAGAGAAAGAGAGAGAGAGAGAGAGAGAGAGAGTGTGTGTGTGTGTGTGTGTGTGTGTGTGTGTGTGTGTGTGTGTGCTAAGAAAGAGAAAGAAAAAAGAAGCTAGATTACGCAATCTGCATTCACGCTTTCTTCCACGAAGGTTTCGTCGCGATATTACACGCGGTATTACATTCGTAGAACACTATGATTAGCTCACAGGTTTACATATCAATTAAATTAAGCAATCATGAAAAAATTCTATCTTCGTTAAAAAAAAAAAATTATCTTTCCTTACGCTGTTTTGCTGTTTTGTAATACTGATCTATGTCATAATGAAACAATTTTTATGCGAAATATCTTTTTCTTGTATCTATTAATATTTTAACTCCCGCGTTATGTATGTAGAAGTAACGCTTGTATTTTTTGAAAACTATGATACTTGCACTATGATACTTATAAATATAAACATGCGTATTTATGAATAAAAAAAATTTTGCGCAAATACGAGTAATACGATCCGCGTATGATCGCAGGATTTATCAATCAAATTAAATTTGTTAAACGAAAGATTTTTTCAAATTTAAATTTATTAAACGGAGATTTCTATTTTTCCAGCCAAGAAATTGAAGTGTCCCTTCTGCGAGAGACTGTATGGCTACGAGACGAATCTGCGCGCCCACGTGCGGCAACGTCACCAGGTAGGGTTGCCATCCGTCCTCTTTTCCCCGGGATACTATCCTCTTTTTTAGGGCGTCCGGGGACGTCCGGGAGGATTTTTTGAAAGCGTCCGGGATCCTATCTCGCTTATAATCCGGGATAGGATTACAAGCGTCCGGGATTTCAAGAAATCTTCTAAATATTTTGTTTTGATTTCTCTCGCATTATTCCTCTGCATTACCGAATAGCACAGATATCACATAAAAGAATTAAAATTTTTTAATTTTAATACCTAATAAAACTTAAACTAAACCTATAATAAAACTTTTTATTTTAAATCAAAATAGTCTGTATTTATTTAATATTCAGTTCAAATTTCTCTTTGCTCCGAATGCTAATAAACAATTAGATGTGAAATAATGATTCATTTACTGTTCTGATCAATTTTATTAATTTAAGCATATTTTTGTCCGGGGTTGCAAATGTCCGAGGTTTTTGGCTTGTAAGTCCTAGTTTTGAAAATTTTAATATGGTAACCCTATCACCAGGGCATCAGGGTGCCGTGTCCGTTTTGCTCGCGAACGTTCACCAGGAACAACACCGTCAGGCGGCACATCGCGCGGGAGCACAAGACCGAGACGAGCCTGAAGGCCTTCCATGAGCAGTCCAACCATTCGGTTTCGGACACCGTGTCCCAGTAACAACGTCTTCGGCGTCGCTGTCGTCCTCGCCGTCGCCACCGCGGTCGCCGTCGCGGCCCGCGCGCAGTGGTACCGGAAGCAACGATCCCGGTGACCATTTCGCCAGAGCCGGCCGCGAGACCGAGCCGCGGTTAGAGCATACGAGACGAGAGGAGAGGCTGCAGTTAGGTACCTTCGTTTACCCTTCGTCGTCGTCAGCGAACGCCGTCCCGGTTCCTTGTCGCGCGAGGGCGATATCGCAACGCGTGCGCGCGCGCCTGGAATCGTCGAGAA
This sequence comes from Pogonomyrmex barbatus, assembly GCF_055798465.1. Taxonomy (NCBI): domain Eukaryota; kingdom Metazoa; phylum Arthropoda; class Insecta; order Hymenoptera; family Formicidae; genus Pogonomyrmex; species Pogonomyrmex barbatus. The sequence continues at coordinate 6,419,833 of NW_028297099.1, read as the reverse complement.
ATCGTAAGCACGAGGGGCACGACCATGAAGATTCGTACGGTGGAAGAGACATGGAAGATGACACAGAAGAGGCACGGAACACAACGATGCGCATGGCGCCTCGGGCCACGCTCGCGAAAACGCTGCGAATCACAAAGCTAGTCAATGAAAGTGCAACGGTCAAGTAAGAATTATTAACTAGGAGCTTTTTAAACGAGGCGAGAGATGTAGCGAGAACTCTGAGCGGCGAATGGCGCATAAACACGCGTACACGCAGTTGTAGCGCAAGCGACTGCGAGACGAGAGAACCAATGCAAACTCAGGTAAACACAAACCAATCGCGGCAAACACACACACACACACACACACACACACACACACACAGGGCGCCAAGAGAAGAACACTCTGCCTTTTGATAGTTCAACATTACCATTAAATCGGATTACTCGCCGTCGCATTTTAATCGTTAAACGCCGTTAACCGGTTTACCTATTTCTGGTACTACTTATCGCTATTGAGAAGTCGAGCCTACAGGACGCTCCGACGGGCGATATCCATCCAAAACGTTACATTACGCGCGCACCAGTGCCAAAGACAAGACGCTTTTCTACTCTGGAGTAATCACACACAGTCAATTTTCAGTTTCGCCTTTTTTCGTACACCCGCGCGTACACAACACGCACTCCACTATTTTATAATAATGATAAGAATAATAATAGTAATAATAATCGCGGTGGGACAGACACCATACATACACATACATACACATATCTGAAATCGCGCCGAGACGACACCCGACAAAGTACACATCTTTTATACAGTTACGATTTTATATAACGTTTACGAGATTATATTGCGATTCTACGGCGGATGACTGTCGTGCGATTTTGGCCGCGGAAGAGCTCGCAGCTTGCCCGCGCGCAAAAATACTTCTTGGCGAATGCGCGCACATAGAGAGAACAAGTAGAACAAGTCGACCGAGCAATAATCACGTTTATACACATCGTAAACGTCGACGGTCGATCTTTCCGAGAGGAAGAGAGAGAAGCGAGCGCATTCGCCACGGAAGTTCGACGCGGCGGCACGGCGGCGGCGTCACGCGGCGAAACTGAATCACTACCACTTTGTTACCTGTTTACAATGTTTAAAATGCGGACTTTTGTCCGGAGCAATAGTCGCGTACCGTGAATATATAGTATAGCCGTCGATCACACACGTGAGAAACAGTCGTGCGCGTGGATTTACGCGCGAAATAGTTGCTATCCCGGTTGTATGAGATGTGATCAATGCAATAGATTTATATTACACATTACCTATATGTATAGATATATAGAGATATACTCCTAGTCAGGATGGCACCCACGATATTACTTGTTACAGTATTTACACTTTGTACAGATTAATCTGCCTTATTTTTTTCCGTTTTTTTTTTTCTTTTTTATTTGTTCTCCCTTTCGTTTTTTTTTCGTTTTTTTTTTTTTTTTTTTTTTTTTTTGCAGAAAGTTTTAAACGGTTATTCTCACAACGATACCCGCCTACCGTAAGTTATCAGAGACAATAGAGACGATATAGAGAAATATTTAGTATTTAAAGCGCGTCGTGCGCGAGCACGGGATACAATAGTACACGGGATAGAGGCTGAGGGGGAATCCATTTCTTTTTTCTTTTCATTTTTCCTTTTGCTTTCCTTTCCTTCCTTTTTTTCGTTTTTCTTATCCTTAATACCATTTTAATACCGTCAACCAATGCCAAATACGTGAGCACTCGTCGCGCACGCGCGCGCATTAACTCTGCCAAAAGTATGACAGTACTACCTCATCGTTTTGCAATGCATTACACACACAGGGAACACAATTGCGATATATTATACAGTATAATAAAACCTGTACATTCCGTACAGCCGCTACTACTACTATTACTACTACTACTACTACTATTACTACTATTACTACTACTTTGTCCGGTTAATGTCGGAGCAGTACTCCTGCCATTGCAACCCTGTCGCAGGGTGACGCAAAAATCGTGGATCTCGGAGCTCGTAGAAACATTATCATTCAAAATTTTTTGTTATCGCTTCGTTCACATCGTAAATCCACACTAGTCCAGCATTCGAGAAATCCAGTATTTTTCCGCCGTAATCATTCCCGTTTGATCGGACGGGAGTTTATTCCCACGGGTGAGAAGCTCCGGGATTCTCGATTCACGCACGTGATGTCTATCTGTACGTAAAATAGATCCGTTTTTTTTTTCCGTTTTTTTCTGTCGCGAGGGCGCATTATTAAAATAGCAACATGTATGTACAACTATGAAGCCGTAAGTGAGTGAGCAAAGCGAGAGCGAGCGAGTGGCGTGCACATTTGCGTAAATAGCCGTAAATGCGTGTGCAAAGCGATTCGCGAGAGGGAGGAAGAACAATTATGCGTCGTGGTCCGTTGTCGAAATTGCGACGTAAAATCGTCCGGCGGTGTCTCGGACACGCCGCCGGGCGATCGCGATTGGTCGCACCGTTTTCGTCCCGGGGATGAAGTGAGAAAGAGAGAGAGAGAGAGAGAGAGAGAGAGAGAGAGAGAGAGAGAGAGTGATGAGAAAAAAAAGCGTATATAGATCGCTGAAGAAATCGGCGAGATCAGCGCCGATGCGCTGACGAACGCGGAAGAAAAAATTGTAGTGGAGGAGAGCGAAAATTATTTAGACGTAAGTGACATCGATTGTCTCGAGGGAGTGCAAAGAGAAATTAATTGGGGATGGGATTGATGATGCTGGACGACGGAGATTACATAGTCATAGGGAAGTTAATTCCCGGGGGAAAAGCCGCGGGAAAAGGATATTCAAAGATGTTATGTGTCGTTTACGTATGTGATGATAGGAACATACACACACGCGCACACACGTACATACATGTACACACAAAGGGAAGGGAAGAGAGAGGGGGAGAGTTATCGGAAAGACACGTACACACACGTGTACAGCACACAGACACTTGCTCGTGTAAATAGATACGATCGCGTATGCCAAGTTATATAATGTGAATCTTTTACTTAATATATATACAAAATATATATATTGTTTTCGGCTGTTCTGCTAAGCAGAGGCAAAGGCGGGAGGGGGGGAAAGGATACCTTTAAGTGGTACAATGAATTAGCGTTAAGTTTAAGTAGAGGGATCGAGTTATCGGAGCGGTGAAATTTGAAGGATTAGGAGTTAATAACGTCAGGCGGTGGAATTTCCGGGGGGAGGCGGTTAAACCCAGGGTTTAATTGTTTTGTCATACGTAAAGATTAGGAGTGCATACGTAGTAAAAGTATTTCACACCCAACACTCACATGAAACACACACGTACACACGTAGCAGATCGGAAGAGCGAGAGACAATGTCGATCGGAGCGAATTGCAAGAAAAAAGAAAAGAGAAACACAGAAAAAAGATAAAACACGTACCTTAAAGATAAACGACGTAGAATTTAAATGAAAATTTAGAATTAATTAATATCGTATATTATGGTGACGTCGGTCACGCGCGTAAGTGTATTCGGAACTGCCGGAAATCGGTAATTTGACTCAAATCGATTTTAAATCGTTGTTGGTTTCGTCGTATCGCTTTGCTCAAAAAAGTAATCGAACGATCTTCGAACGCGCTTTCGAACGAAATTACGATATTCTTACCGTTTTTACTCTCGATTCTCGCCGGTTTTGTTCTCGCCAGCCCCGAGAGTCTCCTTACTCAGGGGTGATACTCTAGATTCGCTGTTACGATCGATTTTCGTCAAGGTACGCGCAAAAGATCCGCGATTGGAAGTCGAAAGAGCGAAGCGATTACGCGCGCTTTCGTCCTCCAATTTCTGCGATCGTCGGATCCGCCGATATATCCGTAAGAATTATATTTGGTCTATATTATATATATATATATATATATGTACACGCCGTACACATACACACACACACACACACACACACACACACACACACACACAGCAGACAAAAGTACATAAACTACACACGTACACGACACTCGCGCGACGCGCGTACGCATTGCGCGCGTGCCACGCGCGCAAACGTACGCGTATGTATGTACCATTATTGTATCACGACGTAGGATAAAATGTTGCATGTTGTTTCTATAATATGTGTTTTACGGATTGAGAATCCTTTAATAGATGTCGTGTGTGACACAAGGCTTGACACGAGAGGCGTGGGAGATTCACACCGTGGCTCGCTCGTGCGCGCACGCTTTCGAGGGGCAAACGCGATCGCGCAAGAAAACTCACGCGCGATAAATCGGAAAACAAGAAATTCGGATATATTACATTTTTCAGAACGCTCGCTTCTAAATTCCAACCAATACCGACCAATCGACCAATACCTTCAAAATTGAGAAAAATGCGAAAAAATCCTATGATGGAAATCACGACTTTTGGCAAGCAATTTGGTGATGTTAAGAGTTGCATTGGTCTGCGTTAAATTAACAATATTATGCTAGAATGATTCGGCTGTAATGTAATTTCGAAGCTGCACGTTTCGAGCACGTCGAGGCGGACGATTGTCACGGTGTGAACGAGCTTTCCGCAATGGGATACCTTCGTTATCATTCACATCGCGCGGGCAGCGAGATACGGAATAGACGGAGGAAAAGGAAAATCGCGCGGCTGCCCGCGGGAGGGGAATGAGAGAACAAAATTGATGTCATCACTGCACCAACACCGCGCGCAGAGAATGCACTGGCAACTACTGTACCGTTTGCTCGTATAGTATATAATGGTATACTATACCGTAGTCGATAATTGATTACATAGTACATGTATCACGCACGCATAAGCATATTTAAAAGTCGAGTACGGAGCAAAGAAAGAAAAAAAAAAAAGAAAAAAAAGCAAGAAGAAGATACGGCAGAGGAAGACGGGTGGAGAAGATTTAAAGAAGATGAAGAAGACGGACGGAAGAAAACAGACGCACGGCGTAGCGATGTCGCAGAGCGGGACCTCGAACGTCCGGGGGACGAGCGGCTCGCGTTTTTCCGGCCGCGACTTATAGTACAAAGTAAACGTAATGTTTAAGGGTTAAACAAACAGGACAGGCAGAATGTGTGAATTTTGTAAACTTACTATACACTGTAAAAAAAAAAAAGAAAATCGTATAGGTACATATACATAGGGGAAGAAGAGAGAGCGAAAACCAAGCGTGCCGCGCGGCCGAACGCGTTGGTCACGAGGGCTCGTCGTCGAGGACCGTTCCGTACGATCGGCCACCGCTCACGGAGCCCAATCACGCGATCACGATGACGATTTTGCCGATATGATCCTTGTATAGCCCTCATCGACATGGGCCCGTCCGTAACGTCACGGTCGAGCTGAACGCACGTCTCGCCGCGACTCCGGAGAACCCCCCGTGTCACCACTCCCGAGGCGCGTCGCTCGCGCACGCCTCCCCTATCTCGCGCATCCCGTTCCTTATCTTATCAATAATAAGACTGATCTCTCATCGTGGCGAGAACACTGCCACAGGGGCCGGACCGGGACCTCCGCGAGCCTCGTCGCCGATCGCGTTCGAATAACTGCCCGCGGCCGCCGCAATAACGGATCACAATACTTCGTCACATACATAGTACAAATGCTACCTCACACACGACATACAGGGTGCGCACAGAATGAAGCTTACGAAAAAAAAAAAAAAAATATCTCTGTGTATAACACGATAGTTTGCAAGATCGGATAGGACCGTCGCGTCGCGCTGCGTCGCTGTCGCCGCCTTCGGTTCGTTTCCATTCGAGAGAAGAAGAAAAAAATAAAGAAAAGATAAGACAAGAGAGGCTGTTGATAATCGAAGCCATCTTCCTCTTCTGAAAAAAAAAAAAAAAAAAAAAAAAACGAGTCGAGGCGGTGCGCGGCGCGGCACGTCGCGAGTCCTTTTCTCTCAGGAATATGAAAACCAAGTACAAACTACAAAGTATAATAGTCGATAAGGTTCTTAATAAACATAAATCAATGAATCAAGCGATGCAATAGTCGGGTGTATAGTAGGGACTGTGTCGGGGTGTTCGTTCGTTAAAGACCTCTTCTCTCCGAGATTCTCGATCGCTCGCCACCGGAAATCACCATCGGGACACTTGCCGCCGATTTCTCTCTCGCGATTTTCCCGCACGACCGCCCATAATGAACATGAATCAACACATATATAGCGAGTCCACGCGCTTCTTTCGAGTTTTCTTTACGCGAATCCTCATCTCGCTATTATCCAATATATATTATCCAGTGATTACAAATTTTATTTTCCTTTCGTAGCAGCGGCACGTTGCCAATCGATCGTTTTGTTTGCCGGTTTCCTGTTTTGCCGGTACAATACAGCATATCGCTCATATCCCACCGAGTTTATGACGATTTTTTTTCCCTTTAATATATACGTAGGACATAATGCGGTTACTTTAAAAAAAATAATGTTAATAAAAGAGAATTCCGTTCAACATAGACGCAAATTAGGACTTTTACTTTCCGTTTTGCCTCGATTGACACGAGGGCATATCGCCTGTTGATGATGTCAGTAGAATTCTCTCCTTCTCTTACGTTTTTTTTTCCTGTCCATTTTCTTATTTTCACCGGTCGATGCCATATCGGCGGAAAAATGCGAGTTTTTGGTTGTTGGACGCAAGTTTATCTAGTACTCGGAAAATACAGATAGATCAGATTTCACCAACGCTCACATACACGCACACATAATGATACAACATATTAATAAGTATACGAAACCGCTTCTACCTCACAGACTCCGTATCTATATTTATATATATATATATATATATATATATATATAGATAGTTACGCGTTTACCTACGGTTCCTCCGGTTTCTCTGTTTCCGCGAAGTATTATTTTCGTTCTTCGTTTTCTCTATCACCGCCGCATATTTACGCCGAGATGAAGTAGGTATGCCGGCATCGCAGACGAATGAGATTTATACGTAAATATACACACACACACACATACATATATATATATATATATATAATATATATATATATATATATATACATACATATATATTTAAAGAGATAGAGAGAGAAAAAGAAAAAGAAATAGAGAAAGGAATATATATAATATATATCCATCGGACCTTCCACAATATCACATACCCTCCCCCTCCTTTATCCGAGTATATGTAAATACATCCATTTATATTTATTTATTTATGTTTCTATGCGCTGGACGCGTCTATGTTACACGCAATTACAAATTAATCGATAATCTATCTCTAGATTGATACGAGAGAGAGAAAGAGAGAGAGAGTACACTCATTTTTCAATATAAATATATATGAAAAAATATATATATAAATACATATAAATAGATAGTTATATCTAATATTAAGGAATACTTGTTTAGATCTTAAGCGATCCCCGTCGTGGTCCCGCGATGCGACTAACATTACTCTTCGAAAGCTAAAGCCAACTCTATCTATAGTAAAGCAAAAACGAAAATAAAAAAAGAAGACAAAGAGAAGAAGAAGAAAAAGAAGATGTAGCGTTAACGCATCCGATGGCGCGGTGCACGTTTGGCGAGCTTCTTTCGCGCGCCGGAAATGCCACGAAGGCCCGAAAAGTCACACGACTTCAGCACACTTCTCGGCGATGTTTCTCGCTGATCTGAGCTGACATAGTCGCGATCGAGCGCTGCCTTCCGGAGCCACGGAATCTCGCATTGAGCCGAGAGAGCGTAATCGGATTCACCGATTAAGTTACATTTAAAACCAAACCAGATCAACGTGAATCACCCCCGACTTCTCTCGACGCTCCTGGAACGCGTCGATAATGATCGTCGCTCGATCTACAGATTCTTTTCTCGTTCGGCCATGCGCCGAGTTGCTTCTGTTCGTATCACTTTTTATCCCCTCGCGCGGGGGGAAAAGTGTCGAGAAAGTTTCTTTTTTTCCGGGGCGGGCGGGAGGCTCGCGCGGTGTGCGCTGCGAATACGTGGTTACCAATTTTTTGTTTTAAGTTGAGAGATTAAGTTTACGTTACGTAATTATTGCTGTAAAATGGGGTGAAAGAGGGGAGGGGGGAGGGAGGGAATGCGAAGCGTCGAAATCGGGCACGAGCGAAGGGCGCATGGGCATAGTTGCGTTTACGAGAATACGAGACGACACTTCGCGGGTTATTACGAACTATTTTATTTATAAGAGGCGACACAAGTACGCGCGTGCGTGTAAGTGTGCGAGAATGTCTGCGAGGAAGGGAACAAATTAGAGATGAGAAAAGTGATCAACGTGAGGAGAAATAAATATGAATTTGTATGAGACGAGACAAAAAGGAAAATCGATAAAAAAAAAAAGAACACGAAGAAAAGAACGTATGTATACGTGCGTGCGTGTGTGCGTGCGTGCGTGTGTGTATGTGTGTGTTTGCGGATGCGTGAAAGAGAGGCAAGACGCGGAAGTGGAAGGAATGGGAAGAATGCCGAAACTCTGCCATCGCAAAATGATCCCGGACGGGAACTGGGGTGAAAGAAATTCTTCGAAGAGGGAGCGTGTAAAAAAAAAAATATAAGTTTCTTTTTTTTTTCTTCTTTATACTCCGAGCGCGGACAGGGTGGCAGGGATTCGTGGCTATGCCGTTGAGTGTAACTCACCCTTTTTGTTTGTATAAAAATTAATCGAAATTTAATTAGATTATTAATAACTGTTCAATTACTGTAAAACAAAAGAAAACTTTACCATTAATTATAAATTACAAAAAACTTGGAGCACCATGGATTTTTTTTTTTCATTTCCGAACTCTTCTTCTTTCCTATAGATAATTATAAACAAACCGTAAAATAATTATTCTTTTTAATCATATTTATTTATGTTACATGCAATAAATTAATCGTATCTTAATTAAACGCTCGATTTAAAATTATATCGGACGCACGTTCAGCCATCGCGATAAGAATCGAGTTCGGCGTGCCAGAAATTGGAGACGGCACTACGCTGGCATCCATTATTCTCAATCCACTCACGCCTTTTACCCTTTTTAGACAATGAAGTTGTTACAATTACTCTACTCAACCCCACGAAATATTCTATAATATAATATAAACTAAATTCTATAATATAATATAAACTAAATTCTATAATATAAACTAAATTACTCCACCGTTTACCTTAATTCTTCATTCACAACCGCGTCGTCATCCGTGCTTATCTTGCATGTGCCACATGGATGATGGCTCGTGAGTCCTGCCATTCTCATGACGCACTCCGAATAATCGACATCCCGATAATCCTGTCGCAAATGACGACACTCCTCGAAATCGGGAACGTGAACTTTCGCGCCGTATTCGCGAAAGAGTTTCGTGTTAAGAGTCTCCAGCGCCAAGTTTATAGCTTTACGGAAAACAAAATCGTTAAAAAATTAATTATTATTTTTAATTATTTATTCTCTCAATGAAAGTTTCTTCGGCATATGGAATCATCACGTTTACCTCGATGAGTGCACGTGACGTCATCGGGATCCTGGAGATACGCGGGGTTAATTTTTGGCGGGTCGTAGATGTTGCTCGATCTTAACGTTACGCTTCCACGACTCTTGGGTTGCAGACACGACACGAGATAGATAAATCCCTCGTGCATGCTGTCGTTATACGACGGAAATAGCGACCTATACGTCTAACGAATGAATATTAATTCTTCTGAATCGAATCATAATGATCATTGAATAATCATCGCTACGAACATTATAATGACGCGGGAAAAGCAACGCGGCTACGATACGTTATTTTAGTTAGAGTCCAAATATATAACTGCTGGCTGGTTCATTCACCTCGGTCTCGAAATTTGAGATGACCTTCAGCAATTTTTCCTCCGCGGACGCCACTCCGAAGAGGAGGAGGCCACTGTTATTAGCACGCCCCAATCCCATTACGCCGTTAGTGGCCAACCATCCTTTGACATGCAATGAAGAGAAAAAGGTATACAACAAGATTACAACGCCGATCGCACGAAATGTGTATACAGACATGGCAAATAAAGGAAGATTGCGTTGTCATCGTTATCGCATTTACCGGTTCCAAAGGCAAAATAATTGAACACCTCGGGTACAGTTTGCAGCTTCACAAGCGTGATACTGACTCGCTCTCGTAGATTCACGTAAATAGGTATGTTCATGTGATCGAACAGATTCCGGCCTACCCCCGGAAGATCTTGCACCATTGGTATCTATAGATCAAATCTTATCATTTTACTCAAAACTCGAAAAGTTTGACGGTGACATTTTAATTTACCACCTTGTGTTTCTTTAATTCGTTGGCGGGACCTATGCCGGAAATCAAAAGTAATTGCGGGGTATTGAAAGTGCCCACACAAAGGATCACCTCCTTCCTTACACCGATTCTCCCGACAGAGCCGTTTTTATATATCACTTTAACACCGTCGACTTTGCTATTTTTAAAAAGTATCTACAAAATATTGAAAATCAAAAATACAAAAATTATCTACATCTAGTCATATATCTATATGAACCAATTAAGGAATTAAAAATTATAAACATTATAAACATTATTTTTTAACGTAAATTTTCCAATATACGTTCAACGATTACTTCTTAATATAAAATGAGCGAAGTCTATTTTTGAAAAAAAAAACATGGTTTTTCGAAAAGTGATATATAAAATATAATAAAAATTATGAAGACCTTGGCGACAAGCGTATCCATCAGGATATGTAAATTCTTGCGATTCCAAGCTTTCCGCAAATACGCATGATAAGTACTCCATCTGGTTCCTTTTTTCGCGGTGTACATCGCTTTCCGCAAGGACACGTTATCCAGCTTTAATGATTCCTCAGCCAGGACGAAGGCCTTTGTTAAATACTCTTCCTCCGGCATCGGGATAACGTTCATAATATCGGACACTTTTTGAAAATAGGGAAGCAAGTCGGCGTGTGACCAACCTTTCGGCCATCTCTTGTAATCCTCGGGCCTCCCAAAGGAGTGAACAAGATAATTAATCTGTCCACTTCCTCCAAGTCCTTTTCCTCTTGGCACTTTTTGTCTCTAAATAAACGCGACTAATGAAAAGATTTACCAAAAATACGCCATGACAAAATACATTGGGAATATTCAAAGTGTTCGTTTTATTACATGAAAAAAAATAATAATAATAATAATGAGACGTGGCGATAATTTTTTTAGATTAACAAATTATAATTAATTCATCAATCATCGCGTAAAATTTTCGTGCCACATTTTTATACTTTTTATATTTTACGCAGAAAATTTTTACGGAAACCGTTCCCGCGTTCCTTCGCGCGGAACGAAGATTTTTTCGTCGAAAGATAGAGCTTTAATTACATAGCCGTGTAGCCCTCGGGACGAGAAGACTTGCGGTTCCGTTTGATAGGCCCAATCGACCTCGGTGCCTTGCATCATCGGTGCTAAGAGCGGCACAGTCGATAGCCATCCGAAGTATCCACCGGCCTCCACGAGCAAAACGGTCACGTTCGACATTTCCGAGAGCCGTGATGCAATCACGCATCCAGACGTACCAGCGCCGACTTGAACCCAGGAAACGAGAAACGCCATTTTTATTTTAGCTCACGTGTGCAAAACTCGTAAAACAGTTTTCTTTTTTTCACAATCATCCATGGATTAAGAAAGATGTTAACGATATTACGGTTTATTTTAAATTAAATTTTGCAGGTTTGCACTTTTAATTCAGAAATAGAAAACAAGCATTTCTAGAAGGTAAACGCAATTGGCAATTTTATATCTCAAGTTTTGTTTATAAAGAATACCCTCAAAAAATGGTTCGTTGGTCGTTAGAATTTTAAATGTCAACAGTTAAAATGTATTGCTATTTTTTGTAAAATTGCTGCCAGAAAATTGTCGCATGTAGAATTTATAGCAGCAACATCTAAGATGACAATATAGAAAATTTAGATCTCATAAATAAATCACACAGTCAGTTTTACAAGAAGTGTGAGTGAGGCTATTGTTTGATTGGGCACAGAGAGATTTTCTTGCTAAATTGACAAATTATTCAAATATAAATTCTATCTTCATCACCTATTTTGATTAGATACAAAACATATGTGATCACAGTACTTGCTAATTACTTATTTATTTTAACTAATTTTTCATATGTAAATAATTTCACTATGGTTGCAAAATCATTTTTCTCACATAGAAGAGAGACATATCGTAATTTTGACATTTTACACATATCGTAATTTTGATATTTTATTCTGATCAAACTAGGACGATTTATTCTGAAGTATCTAACATCTAGAAATCTAGTGCAATGTGATTTGCGCCAATCCGCTTTGATTAAAAATCGATGCTGCGTATCACGGAGCACTCAAAGCGGAGGAGGAAACGACGAAACGAAAGTGGCGGCGATCTGACACTCGCGAACTCAGGAAGCGAACTCACCGACGACATAGTCGTAATGCGTCTCGGGGTAAGTGATAACACTTGCCGGCTCGCTGAAGTGATAATGATAGAGCAACGACGCCAGTAGGATCACGATCGAGATCGATACGTGGGCCCACATGCCTCCTCTCGAAAATCGCGGGAGAAATCACGGGACGTCCAGCTGTTGGGACGTCGCACAATAACACTGAGACAACGTGCCAAGACAACGCGGAACTGCAGCGACTAGCGCGTTCGATCTCGATATTAAATTAGTAGCTCTTCGTTTGTAATCGATACTAGTCTATAAGTCGCACCGACGAAGCGACAACGACAACGACTGGTAGCGCGGCGTCAGGAATACATAATTGTTATATCGGCTAAAACGCGTTGACATATCGTTGGATTGATATATTTAAATATTGCTCCTGTGTAATTTATAATTTTAATTGTCTTATTAATATTCTTTTAGTAAATCAGTTCATACCGCGCGCGCGGGGCAAAACTTTTTAATAGCCTACGAGACAGTAACATTAGCGATCTATATTAAATTTGCGTTAGTACTTTGTTAGAAACGTAATTGATATGTTTATTTTATTTCAAGCTACTTATTTGTTCAATCTTTCTAACTATCTTCCTTATTAACTTAACTTATTAATATCCGATTTCATCAACGTAGATTAACTTTAATCTCGGTTCAACTTATTCTTCATCTTTTTCTAGTTCTAAAAATTAGAAAAAGATGAAAAGCAAGTTAAATCGAGATTTAAGTAAATCTACGTTGATGGAATCGGGCATAAATATAAAAAAAAAGATACAAACTTTTTTAACTCATTAAATATATAAATGCAATTTATTTTAAAAGACTTGTGTTTTATGATGGTAACAAATGTCTGCAATTAGTATTTTATTTTTAGAATTTTTATATAATACGCAGAGATCTAGTTCTACTAAGAATTACATTTCAAAAGAACTTCTAGCGAATATTGAATATGAAAAAAGGGAAGATCTGTAAATCTCTAGATGTCACTTTATACAAAATATATATAATGATTATTTATTTGGAATTAGAAAATTAGAAAATTTGTAATCCATGGAAAAAAAATGGAATTATTATTTCATTTTTTTTTTTTAAATTGTAGAGATGTATTCTACTTTACTTAAACTCTATAAATAAAAACAATATCTTTAAATCATTTTTATCATTTTTATCTTTTACTAATTTTTCTTTTACATATAAAATATGTGTATTATCTTTTTAGCAAAAATTTGGATAAAGTCTAATTAGTTTTCATTTCCTTCAATCATGTCTCCATTTCTTATTGTGGTGATCGTTATTATCAAATGCTGAAAACATTTGATTATCAAGGCAATATTTCTTTCTTTTTTTATACGTTTTTTATATGTTAATTATCTTAATCTAAATATTCGTAATACCCGTAACTTGATTTTAACTCTATTAACTCATGTGAAAATCCACGTATGAATTTATACACAATTTTATTTAGTCCATCGATAACGATCCTGTACCTCCATCTATTCGTTCATTCAAGAACATTGTGATAAACCACGTGCTCATCTTACGCATACCAAAATCTCTCCCAACTTCTCGCAACATGCGTATAGAGACGTGTTATTTCTGCTCGTCCCGGATATATCCGGGACATGGAATACAATTCGTGAGGAACGATTGTAAGGTAACAACAATACTTAATTTAATATTAAGAAATATAAATGATAAGTTCGTAGAATAAGTTTTTTTTATGTATGTATAGCATGTGTAGGGTAAAAGTAAGGTTATGTGTCTCATAACACTATGCCCAATATATATAAGCCCATATTCTGAATCCTCTTTTATCGTTAAAAATGCCTCTAAGAAAGGTTCATAGCCGATCGTAATGATTAAAAGCCATTTTTAGAAGTGTTTTTGTTGATAAAATAGGATTCAGAATCTGAGCCAAAGATTATAAACCATTTGTTATAATTAACCTCTTAGATTTCATAGAAAAATTAGATTCCTTTGAGCAAATTATCATTTTTTTATTTATTAAAATCACAAAGTTAATTATAATTTATGGCGATTATTTTTATTCATCGAAATAATGTATTGCACTTTGTAATCAATGTTATAGATATTCAAGTTTTGTCGATCAAAATGCCATGCTGCATTCAAAAAGAAAAAGAATCCCAGAAAAGTCAAGTGGACCAAAGTCTATAGAAAGACCGTTGGAAAAGAATTGGCAGTGGATCCATCGTTTGAGTTTGAAAAGACGAGAAATATACCTCTTAAATATAACAGAGAATTATGGGCGAAAACTATAGAAGCAATGAAGAAAGTAGAAGTTATCAAGCAAAAACGACAAAATCTACATATCATGCAGCGATTACGCAAGGGAAGAGAACTGGAACAGGAGAGAGATGTTAAGGAGGTGCAACGTGATTTGTCTCTAGTTCGCTTGCCTGCTGCTGGCCTCAAGGAAAGACAGAAACAAAAAGAGGCAGCCGAAGAGCACGAACAGATGCATGTGGATGAAAATTCCTCTCATGAACTTGAAGCCGAAGCATTGGAAGTTAATTAAATCATTGTATATATTTTTTTGTCACATCTAATTTTACTTTCGTATGTTGCAATTATTTTTTAATAAATTATTAGTTATAATATATATATATATAACGCTATAATTATTTAGATTATCTTACATAAATTCTCCTATTTATATAAATAAGAGGAAGAGAAAGATTTTCAAGATCCATACAAGAGTTGAATGTAAAAAAATAAAAAAATGTCTATATTTATTTAATTTGCTACATTTCAATGATAAATTAAATAAATTACAATGGTAAATTTAATAAAAAGTTATCTTTAATAATATATGCGTTTTCCGAATATTTTTTTTATCTGAAAATCCATGATTCGAAATTTCTAAGAGATTTCTATAGATGGAGTTACTAAGACTGATCATGGGCAGCAGACTGAAATCCAGCTGGTATGCAGGTTTCATGTGATTTATTTTTATCTTATGATCTTTATCTATCTATTAGATTTATTTTACATGCATTCATATATTTCGCAAAAGGTATGCTTGCTGTGCTACAATGTCATCGTCATAAACATTCTAATAAGAATAAATAATGTCCTATCATATCACACAATTGTACAATGAATAAGCGTTAAAACGGATCTGCGTCCCAAGCTTTCAATATCAATCGTTCAGCATTGTGTGCGAACATTGTATTTTTCTTCATATTTTACTACGTATTACATGCATAATTGTAAAACCGAGAATGTGATATCGCGTATCGCCTAAGTAACTCTGACAATAGGCAAGATTAATCGCGATAATAATGTAGATACCTTTTGTCAAATGAAAAAAAAAAAGAGAATTCATTGCGCAAAAATATTACAAGATGAATCATGAATTTTTAGGAATATTTTATCAAATAATAATATGAAATTTTTGAAATTTAAGAATGATTTTGATTCAAATTCCAATTAACTTAGTAAGTGATTAGCCATTACTATTTTAACAATATAGATGGAATTATTAATCTTTCGTTATTTGAGGAAAAAAAAGAAAAAGAAGAAAGATTCAAAAATAAATTATACAGCTAAAAAAAAATTTTACTTTTCAAAGCAATTTGCTTCGAGACGTGCCTCTTGACACGCCCACACATGCATTTTCTGTGTATATTAAAATCATTTTATCTTATCCATGTTAGGATAAAGTAAATGTGTCTAAGAGTTTCTCATAGAGAGGAAAGACGGAAAGTCTTCAAAATTTCTCAGCGGCTACATCACGGTCGCTTCTTACGTGACGGGCTTTCATAGGACCCGCACACCGCCGAAGTGTGACGGCGCCTCGATGACATTGTAAACACTCGCGAGGTGTTTCCAGCAATTACCAGGCAAACCACGGCGCGATGTTTGCCCGCGAGCGAAAAGCTTTGTAAGACGTACCCAAAAGGGAGCACCGCGACGGACTGGGAACCGCACTCGTGTTACGCGTACAAAAAAATATTTTCACGGGCGTGAGCTTGCAGATTCCGAGATGGATGGATGGATGGATCGCGTCGCGACCGATCCCTTCGACGAAATGATCCTTTTGAGCCTCGCCGACGACACGGACCCAACGTGAAATAACCGGATAACGCGACGCCGATGGGCTTCGGATCGATTGTAGATGACAAATATTTTTTCTTTTTTTTTTTTTTTACGTCGGAAATACGTGTGAATGTACGAGTGCGTGAAAAAAAAATGTCAGATTGTTCATCGAGATTACTCGTGCAAGGGAGATTTCGTTCTTTTAACAAATAAAAAAGTAAGATTTAATTGCACGATAAAATTAAATGTATAAAATATCAGAGAACTCTCGAAAATATCATAATAAAGAAATGTAAGGACAAAATAAACGTATGTATTTATTTCACATTAAAAGTGCATAATTGTTTGGTGTTTTTTTAATATGAATAAGTATGTAAAATTTTTGCGCAGACTCCTAGTTGCCATTCAATTTCTCTGTTGAAAAATTGAATGTTTAAAGATTAATCTCACCACGATGAAAGGAAGAACAGATCGCAATTTTTGGAATACGAAATACTTTTTACACAGTGGGTACGCTGTACGCGGGAATTAAACGCGTTACGTATGCACGGACCTTCAAGTGCACCTTTTCCGAGTGTCTCTCGAGGATCCCTCGATGGACCGCGCCGTGAGGATTTTACCGAGACGAAATTCGCGAGCGAAAAAAAGACGTGTATTCGGCCACACACGCGATGGTGCGCCGATGTTTGCTAACGAAACAGACAACACTGGAATACGTGAAACGCGTGTTACGAATGATACGTGATACGGCGGCTTGTGTGCGGTCAGGAAACAGAAAGAAAGGCTGTACGCGTCCATTGTAGCACCTACTTCAATCGATTGATCAATAGCCCTTCTTGCGAATAGTACATCTTGATAAAGCTATTCTCGTATCGAACAATAGCTTAGGAACGCTTTGTAGGAAAGGATCGCTTTATGCCACGTGAACAAGAGTTATTTCTCAGAGAGGAATATCCTTTTTAGTTAATTAGTGAAGCATCTTTCATCATCGCATCTTCTTGTAAAATATAATTTTTAACAAGCTTTTTTTATTTTCTAATATTGCAAGAAGTGGAAGGAATGTTCTATGAGAATTTTTTTTATTTTCGCGATAATGGATTTGTTATCACGGTGAGATTACTGCACAACTATCAATAATAATTACGAGATATATGTACCTTTTTATTGTGACTCCCTTGTCGTCTTGATGGCTGCGTCGCCCACGCAACTCCACATAGAAGGCACAAAAGAAGCGTTAAAGTCGGGTTGACAAAACCGACATTATCCAGGTCCTGCCAACGTTTATGTAATCATTGTATATCGTAGGAGAAGGTCCTTGTAATAACATCCTCCACCGAGGTCATGAAAGCAGTACAAATAAATAAGTCCGGCTGCGTTGCACGGCTCGGGAAATAGTTTGTCCGAATTCCCGCGTCTCCGGCATTCGGTTGAACAATATTATTTTATGGCGATCCCGAACGGTTTTCGGAATTTCTTTAGATTCCCATCGATACGCGGTCGTATTTACCGCGAGACTCGATTAATTAATACCCGGTGCAGCGCGCATTTACATGCTTAAGAGATAATAACGGAATGCCTTTTAACGGCAATATTTGTAGACGCAACATTTTTTTATCCGTCCATTAAGTCCGGTGTGAATCGCGTGGTTGCTTTTCCAGCGAACTGCATTGTTACCAAATCGTCTGGAATCATTAATCTTCCCTGTATGTTTTCTTAATGCGGATGTAGCTTCATTTTCTCGAGCTCGGTCGCGTGGAAAGCTATTAACGGTTTGAGCTCGTAAACATCACGGGCTAAAAGATACTAGGCTCTGTCGGACGGCGAGGCGCGTTTAATTAAATTTCGATGTTGCATCTTATCACAATGGGATTCAAAATGGAATGAATCTACCGATAAAGACCTAGCCTACGCCGCTTTCACTCATCGCTTTGATATTTCTCTTTCTTGTTCTTCTCCCTCCCCTCCCCCCTCTTTCTCTTTCTCTCTATCTCTCCATATATTTTACATAGAAATGATAAAAATCAGCCGATACATCGTAAAACTTAGGTTATTATTATTTGACCTACTTTGAAATATCGCGTTTGAGACTTAATGTTCTTTTGAAATTGAATTCCTTATGTGATTTTTGTAATCTTTAATCCACAATACGAATAGCTCTTCGTTCAATAAATATTATTCACTTTGTCGTGACTTTTTATCACAAAACACAGGACTTAATTTCCTTTACATTAAAGTGTCCCAAGTCCGAAGTTGCAGTTCCTCCCAAACTCCAAAGTAAATGCGAGAGATTCCGTTCACAGGCTCAGGAAGCCCACAATTAACCTGATCTCAGCGATACACTCGTGATTTGCGACAGGGGGAGTGGTTTGTCAGATAACAGTCGGCACGACGATTGTTATCTAACAAGCCAAACGGCTCGTCCGTTTCTCTTAATTTGGAACCGCGGCAAGCAGACAGACACATCATCTACTTCGAGATCAGTTGGTCCGATCAGGTCAGATAGCAGCAGCGCGATCACCTGGGCATTCACGACCGATAAAGGGGTAACATTTCGTTTCCGAAAGCAGCATACCTAATATTCTCTACCTACGGGAGAGAATACGACCTACCGGGAGATAGGTGAATGTTTGACATTCCTGTTGCAGCCTCTGTTGATGAAGCTTCTGGTTATTTAGACGATAGGGACGGATTAAAACGTAGACGAAAGAGCTAAATAATTGGCTGTAGTAACAGCAAGTATAAAAAGCAACATATATATTATATTACATTACGACAAATATATTTATTATATTTTTATTTATTTTTTGTTTAGAGTGTTATTTTATTTAGAGTGTTATTCTTATTTTTTACATCCTGCTTCGATATTAGAAGAGGCCACTTTTTTATACATCTCAATTGTCATTCCTTTCACGAGTGGAATTTTTATGTTTATTTTCTTAGTTATTTTGTCACAAAGCAGTTTTACATCGTAGGAGATTTAATGGATGTATTCTACCGTGTACGTGTGCGTTTTCGCTTGTATTCACCGGTGCATCGTCCTTTAATACGGCATCGCAACCGAGCGATGTCGCCGACGCTGTTTAACCGGATTAGATGGGATCTCCGGGACGATTGAGTTTCCTCGAACAAGCCAGCATGCGGATCGTCCGCGGTCAGCGAGCGTGGTGTCAAAGCGGATTCGCTTGTTTGCACATCGCCAACGTCGTTGTCTACCGTCTTGACGAACGCCAACGTCAGTTAATCAGTCATCTCAGATCCCGTACGAAATAAGACTCGCGATCTATACTGAACGCGATTGATTAAAAACTTTTGAACTTTTTTACCAAATAAATCTCGAAAGGAGATCAGATGTTCTTTAAACTCTCGATAAATCTTCACGTATTTGGTTTAAATAACTAATAGTAATTTTATAATGCTGTATCTAAAAATCTAAACAATTTTGAAAAAGTTGTATAATTGCTGTAGTTAGCCTAATTTCTGATCCGATTACTTGGATTTCATTTACCAAATTTTGTGAGCAATATTATATTTAATTCAGAATGCGAGAGAGAGAGAGAGAGAGAGAGAGAGAGAGAGAGAGAGAGAGAGAGAGAGAGAGAATGCGCGTGTTGATACATTAAACATGAAACATTGTTTTGACATCGCATACGTCGACGTAAGAGAGTGCACGCACTTCGGTGAATTGACGTTTTTATGTATCTCGCACGTGTGCTACCACAAAGAATGACTCCCGTCATTCTCAGATGTGATTCTCAGATCGGTGCATCGGGGTGCAGCTTTCTGTTGAACGCGTGTTTATGATGTGTGTGGGCCCACGCATCGTTCGTACGCGAGCCAAGCGCAGCGACCGAGTACATTTCCGAGTACATTTCGGCGAGTATTATTTCGGCGAATCCCCGAGAGACAAGGAGACTATCTGAGCGAATTTTTCGGTGATGTCGTAATAGAGTGACGTTGCCTTCATTGAGGAGCCGCGTTCATTTCATTGTTGCGTTGTATTAAATCTAGCGATTTTCACATTCGATAATCATTTCCTTGGGAAATAAATGCATGCATAAATTTTCCTTGCGAAGTCTCGATATTTATAGCATTGTTATAGCATTACGATCTATGTATTTGAGATAAGGTGTGATCTCATGACATCGTCGTCGTACAAGCGTGATGTATTAACAAATTGGCCAATCTTTATGTAGCTTAACACGCGGTATATGGCGACAACGTGTATTGCGCAAGCGGTCGTGAATTTGCATTATGTTTAATTTATGCAACTCGAGGTTAAAATGAAGGAAAAATGTGAAAGAAATTAGCCCATCTCTGATTTAATTATCGTCAAGCGACACAATTTATGGTACGGGAGAAGCCAGCTTTCTATACCTGCGTGAAAAGCTGCGGGATCAGCGGCTTAACCGAGCAAAGTAGAAACATGATGCATGTAGATACACGTACAGATATTTTATTTCGTTTTATGTAAAGACAGAGAGAGAAGGAGAGAGGGAGAGGGAGAAGCAAGTGATATCTAAAGTGGTCGTTAAACGTAGATATAATCTTACAAGACTCGCTACTAATTGCATCGTCGCCAAAATATATTGTCGTTATTAAGAGGATAATAATATGTAAGTCTACTATAATACGAGAATAAAAAGTAGCGGTACTACAAAAACCGCTCTCTAAATTCGTGCAATGGCGGCCCTGTCCATCTGATGGGGCAATCATTTTTTCATTTTAAGGTAAAAGTTCAGCCGAGAGGGAGATCTTAGCGTCTCGATAGATATTATATAATAATAGATTGTTGTCAGCCACACAGGGACTCGCTGTGAACCAACTGTTAACGCTGACGATACTCACGCCGGACGACGTACCTCGCGATGAACGTCAACGTAAGAGACCCTCGATCATGTTAAAGTCAAGAAACGCCGTACGTCGTCCTTCCTCCATCGAACGCAACGGCAACGAGCGACGTCTCAGCGTGATATTACACGGTCGTATTTCGTACATTCGTCCCGTTCCATTCTCACGAGTAGCCAGGGACACGGGATGGCCACGTGGCGATCGACGAGCGAAAGAAAAGCATACGTCGGAGCCGTGAAATTCACGGATTAAAAACTCGAGGAGGAAGCGTTTCAACGAAATTATAACGACGACAGACAAAACGTACAATTAAAATTTTTTTTCAAATATCAAGATAATAAATGACACTTCTCTTTGTGTCTAATAATTTCAAAAATAGGTTGTCTAAAAATTTTTTCGTTGAATTTATATTTTTGTAAATTCCGAACAATTGTTTATATCGCGAACGTATCGTTATTATTAATAAACTTCCAACGCAGCAGCTCAAAGCTATATTAATAATTCGATAATCAAATCTGAAAATCGATACACCCTTTCCCTCCCTTTACACAAGATTCTTGTTGCAAAAAATATTATACAGCCAGGAATCGAACCTGAGTCCCTCGCTAAAATTTTTTTATTAAACATACTCTAATTTCTCGTTCAGTATTAAAATTATCGTTTCCATATTGATACTTTGTAAACAAAGAAAAAAAAAAGTAACGTCAATAAAATACAAAGTTTCTATCGGCGAGTGGTCGTTCCCCTTCCTTCCTCATTACGCTTTTACGATCGGGACACGGTCGATGATGTACTAATGCGAGAACAGTAAAGTTTATAACGGCGGTAGCCGAGGCGAGATGGTCACCCCGTCACGATGTAGAATTATGTAAACTTATGTAGCCGCACGTAGCGACACGAACGTATTTAGCCGCGCGGCTCCCACGGGAGTCCGGGATTGGTAGCCGGCTCTCACGATTCATCCTTCGCACCTTTGTACCCCTCTCGAAGGGAAGGGAACACCTCGGTGAAAATCCACTTTGTCAAGACGCGAATCGTTTCGAGCCCGTGGTCGTCGAGAGAGAGAGAGAGAGAGAGAGAGAGAGAGAGAGAGAGAGAGAGAGAGGAGGCCTTTTTACAATCTGATACGTTATGGGGTACCGTGTACCATTAATTACCGGGACAAACAAACGCCGGCAAATTATACGTTCACGCGGCCACTTCACGGCATCTCTTATCCGGCATCTTATTGTGAACGCCGGTTTGTGAACGTGGTTTACAACGTCGTGGAAAGGGATATCGGGATGCTTTACGCATCCCCGGTCTTTTTTTTCTCGCTCCTTTTTCCTCGATCCCCGCGTAGATAGCTATCCGCGCTTCGTAAACACGTCGTCCGATATGATAGAAGACGGGTTTTAGCATAGGTGTAAACGATGCGTGACGTCATTTAAAAAGTTCCTCCGGGGAGGAGGAAAAAAATTTCTATTTGATAATGCGGATTATATGTTGTGCATATATCATAATTACCGATCTGGTCGTTCGCTATTAGTCACGCAAGCAGACATTTGCTCACGGGAGAGTGCTATAATTACACAGCGTTATAATATTATCTCGATGACAATCTTAATAGCGTAATTAGAGCGTTACTGTAACGATTACCGGCTCATACACGGCGGTATGTATCTTCGGCGGGGGTTAAAAAATTTCCTTTGAATCATCCGGCCTGACCACGATGGTTTTCCTCGACACCCACCCAGACGTTATTTTTCGCAACACTCTGAATCATCGGGGTGCTATGCGCACGAATGGCATGTTCTCAAGGAGTTCTCTTGCGGAATTCGTAAAGCGCGTTCGACGGCTTTTCGCGAAACGCCACGTCCTGGGGGCACCGCGTCATCGACACTCGTTAGAAAAAAATCTTGTTTTAAATGTCGGGCTCTCTTTCTCTACGAGACACGGTATTTCCGGTAATTAGATATCCGCGCATGACGATCTTTCGCACATATTTTTCTACAAACAACTCCCTAAATTTTTTTAAATCGCTCCCTGTGATTTGTTTTCTATTTCGTGCCCCGACCGCAATTTCCATTTAAATCAGGCTTTATCATCTGTAGCCGACGAACATCCGGTTGATCCGGAATATATGTACTCACAGTCTCTCTCTCTCTCTCTCTCTCTCTCTCTCTCTCTCTCTCTCTCGTTTTCTTTTTCTTTCTTTCTCACGCCACCGGGCGGAATCGTAAGTATGGAACGACCCGTTGTTGAGAACTTGGCGCTTGGCGAGAGGCTATCGGCCATCTCCGTGCAGAGAGAGACCCGACCGGTTACAGTTTCGTCCTAGGGGATACAGATGAGTAGGCGCGATGGATACACTGCACAGAACACGCTCGGTGCTAAACGCGTCCGCGTGTTCGGACTCGTATAAACAATTATTCATCCGGAGGTCCGACTCGCCTACTCCGTTTCTCGATTGGTCTGATATCCGCCAAAGTGGAAGGGGCCTGAGTCATTCCGCGTTGGTGTCCGACTTCCGGTCCTCCCAAGTCAAATGAGGAAGTATTTAGAGAGATACGCGCGCGCGTACTCGCTCTTCTTTTCGATGATTATAAATATTTATCGTGCTAAACATTCGAGAAAAGAATGTATTTGTGGTAACATCGAGCATGGGCGTATTCAGGATTTTTTTCGAAGAGGGAATTTTTATCAATTTTCGTTAACACATAAACAGCAATTTTTTGCATTAATAAATTGCTTTCTTGAACATTCTAATAAATGTCTTCTCGTTCCTGATTTTGAATGAGAAAAATATTAGGTCTTGTAAATCATATTTTAACTTTACTTTAACTTTTTTTTTAATTTCGTAGGGAAGATTTGATACTCTGATACGCCCATGATACCGAGCGTTCTGTTTCTCAAGACGAGGAAAGTAAATCTATTTAAAAGAACGGCGAAATGCGCTTTGGCGCTTTGGCACGTTGACAAATGGAGGATCGCCGAAAAGATTGATGGGTGACGGGCGTCGTATCGGCGCGGCATCGCACGTAGATCGTGTAGAACATACGCGAATGCGACAGGATACGTGGCGCGAATGCGATATTAAAAAGGATTTTTTACGGCGGTTTTATATCCGCGCATTGGGATTTCCGGCGCGCCACGAAGCAAATCTCGGTGATGTGAAAAGATTTTTTTCGGAGACGCGGCAAGATGTACGATCGACGTCGATATCGTACGAGTTGTGTGAAGCAAGACGCGACTACTCATGATTCCTCTAAATCAAAGCCGGGAAAATCGCCTGGGCGGTGGAGAGATGGGCAGAGGGCGGCGGTTCTCCCGTCTCTTATAATCCCTCTAATCTCCCCAATCGGGAGTTCAGTGTTACACGCGTGGCACGTACTACTAATTTATGTTCGTGCCTCGAAAGTGAATACGACGTCGAAACACGCCGCGGTCCCGGTCAACTTGTTGATGCCCTGAGAAAGGATAGATAATCGCTTGCCGATGCGTAGAAAAGCGCTCGACGAAATCACCTCAAGAAGGTAGTTATTCTGCTTTATAATTTCGAATCTTTGACCGCGGTATGCAGAATTGTTCTCTCCAAATCCAAAAAAGATTAAACGGAAACAATATTGATTTACATTCGCCATAAAGTTTGTCCGGCGTCTTTACCGTTTTTAGTTTGCATCAACTTTGTCGTTTGTTCGAAGTGGCGTCCGAAGAAAAATCGACGCCATTCAAGTCTGGCGCCGATCGTCTTCACCGTCTCGTATGTGAAAGAAGAGAAAGAAATTTTTTTTAATGTTGGTATTTGCATGTTTTTCTCGTTTTCCCAACAGCATCCAATCGAATCATAAGATGATTTCAATTCAACGCGGATTTTGAGCGTCGAAGTTATGCGCAACGCGTTGCGCCATATGGAAATGTCCAATCTCCACGTCGTGCGCTTCTTTTTTTCTACTTGGCAACCAGCCCTTTAACGGAAATCGCGAGATTATTGACCCCTCTTTTTCTCGTTCAGGCTGATCGTAATAAAAACGCGGAAGTTAATATGTATTGTAATGAGAGAGGATCGAGAGCTCGCTTAGGAGATGAAATGAAGCGTCAACGTAAAACTTGCATTCGCATAGGTAATCGCAATCAACCAACTGACCGTCACGGCGAAAGTGGATTCGAACGGAATTTTGAAAGTCGCAAATTGCGACAGGCATTATGCGAATTAGTCTTGCATCTCTAATTTTATTGTTGAAAATCAGATCGCCGGTCCGTTGACGCATCCAGCAAGGCGTCATGTCCACTCCGCAGACGGGTGCGGATATTCCGCTCCAGTACGCAGGCACACCCACGCGACGGGCGAATTATACGATTTACGAGCTGATAAAACGGAATGGATATATTTCAATACAATGCGAGAGAGAGAGAGAGAGAGAGAGAGAGAGAGAGAGAGAGACGGAGAGAGAAAAAAACTTCGTCCGTATCGTCACTAATCGACCGGATCGTAAAATTAACAACTACCGTTAACCTGCGCTGTCGGCGAAATATAGCGGTGTCCCTTTCGAGGATCGCCGAAGGTGAAGAAGAAGACGTTTCTCTTCGATTGCTCTTCGTAATTCACGATCAGCGCGACTTGAGAAAGAGGCAGTTAACCCGACGAGAGACCCGGCGGAAGAGAGAGGAAGCTTGTGACCGTGCGGCGATACAGATTTTTATGGGGCGTAAATCTCGGTGATGGCCGCAAGAAGCGACTTAGGAATCGTGAAAGGCGCGGCCAATTCCCTAATGATTCTGATTTATCGCCGACGGTCCGTTCCGGTGAGCCGTAACGTGTACCTGAACACTTACCGGGACCTCACAACGCGAAACAGAAATCGCAAACATGGTTTATGAGTTGAGACCTTCCGCTTCGTTTAGTTTCCTCAAGTGAAGAACCATACGAAATGATTTCAAATGAAACTTAAATCACGAAAAATCACGAGCACATTTCTACGCATTAATCATTATAATATATAATATATTATAATTTTTTCTAAAATTTAATAATTTTTTACCATTGAAAAATAAGGATTGTACTCGCATAAAAAATGTTTGATGTCAGCGACAAATGCTTAAAATATTCTGCAGCTGCATCGCGAGTTGGTATTCTATTTTATTACTAGACTTCCCTCTCGCGTTGTGAAAGTTTTTCGATTGGATAGCTGAATCCATCCTATAAATTCGGGCACACGGTGACGGTCCCACGAGGAGCGATCTCGTATCGGGTATCGGACGAGCGACAATGCGTCGGAGATGCTATCTGAAAGGTGCAGGTGTAAATCTTCAGTCGAGGCAACGGTGGTCCCGGGTTCTCGTTTTAACAGCGGCGGAGATCTGCATTAGCAGATGCTCCGGCTAATAATCTGTCACCGCCGCTCTTCGCTGACGGGCCATTAGGTGGGCGTTTAGTGGAGCCTTCACTACTTTCTACCGTATTATTGCCGAATAGCTCACAGTCGCTAATTTCCATCCCCTTCGTTCAGGGACTCCGGCCTGAACCGACCGATCGTGAGATTCAGTTTTACCAAATACCGCATTATATTTTATATTTTATTTTTAGAATCGTACAATACTTCGCGTACGACAAATTGGTTTTTAGATACCATTATGTATTTTTACAAAAATAAATCAATAATAAATTCGAGATTAATAGAGGAGATATCTCTCCCATGAAGTACCGAACAATGCCAAATTAAGCTTCCAAGTGGCGTGTCTCGCATGCTCGAGCGTGATGATTGCAACATCGTGAATTGAGTGTATCGTCTGCGATGCGAAGGATCAATCTGCATATTCGCCGGTATATGCGTCGGGACGCCACGAGACTAAATGAATTCACGCTGGCGACGATCGTTGTTTACCGCCGCCGCTAAATTTGCGGCATCCTTTCTATAACGCCGGCGCCACGCAAGTCGTCACGCGAACCGCCAGCTGAATTCCGTCTTCGTTCGCTCGCGATACGCCGCAGCTGAAGTTCGCCGTCTGCGAATGCGGAGCTCGACATTATTAACACAATTCCCTTGACTTCTATCTTTTCGGTGGCTCGGAGAAGAAAGGAAAGTAAGGAATTATGCGAATTTTTAATTAACGGAGGAACTGTCGAAAAAAAAGATTGCGGACATCGCGTTTAGCTAAAAATATAGGAATTGCAATACTTTCATATCAGTAATAAACAGAAAATTTTTTAATAACAGGATAATAGACGGCATTGCGGACAAAATCTTAGGTCTATCTTAATTTTTAATTGAATTTATGTCTATAAATTCGGAACAATTGTTTATATCGCGAATTATGTATTATCATTATTATTAACAAATTTTCAATGCAATAAAAGCTTAAAGTTATATTATAAATCAGTAATTAAATTTGAAACCTTTTTCCTATTTTTCAAAGAAAACTTTTAAAAGGTGAGATTTATATCGCAGCGGTCTTCTTGATTTTCATTTAAATTAAATCAGAAATATCGTTTATGCGATACTTTCTCCGTCATCGGAAAAAAAAAAAAAAAAAAGAAAGAACATTCGGATTATCTTTATTTATCATACGGAGACCAGCTAACGCGGCAAGGAGAACCGGGTATGGTGATGGGTGACGGGCAGGTCGCCCTCGGCGCCGTGGGCTGTTTAATTTTAGGGCATTACGCGCACAGGCGGCAGCCTGGCCGATGCTAAAGGGTTCCCCGGGTCGGTATTTGCCGAGATATTATCGCCGGGAGGAGATAGAGGAAAGGGGGGCGGCAGCCCCTCCGGGGTAACAAGGAGGGCGTGACTCTTTCTCGGAGCTTGGGAGAGAGAGGAAGAGAGGTAGAGAGATAGAGAGAGAAGCTCTATGATGCATCCGACACCGTTTCGCGAATTAGCCCCGGTGCTCTCATCATCGCCTCCATCGGAAGGCCAAGGAAATCGCTCGGCATCAGAGGCAATAATAAGTTGCTGTATCGCGTCCCGCGGAGAATACCGACCGCAAGATTGCAGTTGGAATAGGCAGGCGCCGCATGAGAGAACTACATACAATCGCGTGGCGATCGAACTCGAAACAACACGATAAGAACCTAAGCCTATAAGCGGAGAGAACAGTTGCTGGCGAATCTAAAAATTTGGCCAAATACAAATCTGAAAATAATTTTTTTAATAATTGTTTAAAATCTTTTAACAACCAACTTTATCATATATATATATATATAATAATTTTAAATAAAATTATTCTAAATTATTTAAATTTTTAATTTTTGTTAAATTATTCGTTTGCTATTTACGGGAAAATACAAAAATTTTTCACGACAATATTTGATAGCTAAATATTAAATAATAATTATAGTAAAATATAATCGTGTTAAGCAATAAAATTAAATTGACGAAGTTATATGTGGCATACTTTCAGGAATTATTTTCTCTTAAAAAAAAAAAGTTCCACATGCCTAAGGCTGATGGTATTTCAGCTGCCGTGGCAGTTAAAATCTTTAATTATGACGTCTGAAATATGCAACTGACATATATTTCTGTTCTGCCGCGAACGATCAGATTTCACGTTGTAAGCGTAACCTTTCATTGGCATATCAAAACGATCATCTCCGATTTTAATTTGCGCCTTGCGTGAATAGGGAGCAGGCAAGAGAGATCATCCACGCCAGTGAAGCCACAGTGAATTCCAGATGTATTAATATGCAACGAACGGCGCATTTTAATTTTTAGTACGACCAGCAATAATTAATGACATCGTCTTTTAGCTCGATATGTATACGAGCGCGTCTCTATTCGCTTATGAGCGAGAGAAATAGTCGTTTCCGTGAGAATTGCCGCGAGCGCAAAACTCAAGTCGATCACTCACCCTATATACGTAACCCATAAAAAAAAAGAGGAGGAATCTTATCGATGAAATTTCTTATGTTATAAATACGTTTCTTATCGTAGATAGAGCCTCGCGAATGCACTCACCTATCTGCAATGTGCGAGAGATATTTAATAATAATTGTAAATAATGTGGCGTGCGTGACGCGCGACGACGTACATCGATCGGCCGATTATTTCATCAGCACGTATTTGTTTACGTAAATTTTTATCCGAGACGCGATTCACGATCTCAGATTGGTTTATCGGCGTCCATCACGTGTGATGAATCGCTATCGGATTTTATCGCACCGCGAGAAGAGCGAACGAGATATTTCACGTTATCGTTCTCGCAAGTGTGTGTCTTGGCTAGGGAATAGAGCATCGTTATTTTTATCTAGTGCCTATTTAATATCGAAAAATAAATGAGATATCTAAACGTGGACAGCACCGCGAACAATAAACATCTCGAGTCCGGAGACGACGTGGCGCATGGGCATTGTCGTCGGCACGATGATTCGCTCTTCGCATGTGATGCACGAATGTTATATGCAGCCACCACGGTGTGTTTCGTGAATATTCATGATTTAAACGCTTTCGTGGACAACAGCGAAGGACCGAGAAACGAAAATTTCTACGCATGGTCACGTCAATATTCAACGTTAGGAGCGCGGTGCATATCAATGTGTGAGGACCAAACAACTCCACATAGTTGCTGACGTTTTTTCAAACTTTCATTGCAGATGCATGTGCATGAATAATGACTACTAATTTTGAATTTTTATATTAGTTCTCAATATTATATCTACAAATATTATTCGAATATATATTTTACATTCGATTCACCCTAAATTAAATAGTAAGCTGAATTAGAGTATAAAGTTGATAATTTTTTATCAAATTAGAATTAACGAAAAATTGATGCAATGTTCCATAAGTTGAGATCAATAGCTCAGGAGATGATTAGGGACTTAAAAACAATGCATTTTTGGATTTATGTTCATACCAACTTTATTCTTGTTTTTGGATCCCCAATCATCTCCCGAACAATTGACCTCCACTTTTGAAATACCCTGTATAAAAAAAGTGTCCGATATTAGCGCTTAGCTTCATGGATATATTGGAATTCATTTGAGATTTGGTCGCTTCATCTTCGATTCGCGCGTTTCGCAGACTGCGAGAGACTCAATTCGCGTACTTCGTTCAGTTTTACGTCAACGTGCGTGTTAAACGTTCGCGACTTCTCGTTGGCCGCGGTAGTTGGGCCAAGTAGTCGTGTACGTCATACATCGCGAAACATCCGGTGCTCTGGACGCGCCTCGCGAACTCAACGGCCCGTTGCGAACCCGGGACGCCGGAGTTCGCCGCCGTTTTCCGCCGAGAGGATGGAATATACACACGCCTCTCTCTCGCATGAGATATCCAATCACACCACGTTCGTGAGCAGTTGTGCCGGCCAGCGTATACTTATCGCGAGTCGCGCGGACTCACAGGTGTTAAGTGCATGCCTATCTACGCGGCTAAGTATACAGGCGGCACGCAAACCCTGCCAAATTAACACGCAAAAGTCACGAATCGCGGCTAGCCTCGCCTTCGATCCTCGAGCCGCTCTTTCGCACGAAGCGAGGAATAGATCCCTCGGTTTTGCCGAAGATTCCCGCGGGTTAAGCGCAGTAACGCAACTCTCATCGCACGCATTTAGATAGATAGTTACTCGATAATTGGAGGAAAGAAACTTATCTTTTGAACCGTCAATTTTTTTTTTTTTTTTATTATCGCGCTGAGAATTTATTGTCTTTTTTCCTTAAAATGAAACGGCGAATTTTTGTGATGTGATTGTGTGTGTGTGTGTCTTTGAGGCTCCGTTTGGGGCAAAAGCGCAGGAGTCAAATTGGCAGGATCCGTAAATTCCGCGGTGGACGTGCCCGTTCTTGGAACAAGAGCGTCGGTAATTGAAGCGGACGCAATCGGGAGAACTGAGGTGCCGAAACGGGTCTTAAACGGGTTCCAAAGATGAGATAAGGACCTCGTAATACCGGGCGAGATAGATCGCGCGCGAGCACACGTATAGGGAGGAAGCGCCTCGGGCCGTGTCATATTTTACGACTCATTTCGGTATGTCCTCTCTCGCACCATCGCGGCCTTAAATTCAAACGGATATATTTGGCGACGATGCTTTCAAAGATCGCTCAACATCATCCGCGCGTAACCTTTTGGTCCACGTTCACCCGCGGTAAAGAGCGTCATAATTCCGAAAGTAAGTGCGCGTAAATCAGTTTGTGCGTACCTCGGCGCGTCGTGTACTTTGACTTTCAACGAAAGTTTCTAACAACAAGTTTCGAGCGACGATGATAATTTTATAGATGCGCCAGCGAAGATTACGTCAATCTCCTACGGCCGTTCTACAGCAAAGTAGATAAGCGTGAATGAGCAACAACCAATCACTTTAATATCCTCGACATTTTACGAGTTACATGACTCTATTCATTTTGTAGACTTTGCCAATTTTAACATTTTTGTTTCATTGCCAATACCTGTATCGTTAAGCAAAGATAAAGACATATGCGAGAGAGAGTTCAATTACTTAACAATATCCTTTGACCACAGCCATTAAACGGCGCGTCCATGTTGTAGACAGACTTCTTGATAGTGAGCGGGTATCAGCTTTCGAGAGACGCGGACTAAACGTGGGTTGACTTTAACGAAAATTAAATCCCGCGTAATTTCGCCGCAATTAAGCGCAGACCGGTAATTTGCGTGCCTCTACGTAGCAATCTCTCGCGGTATTTTTAGTGCGAGAGCGCGAGCGAGCGAGCGAGCGAGCGAGATCTCGGTTTTAGGATCGAGATAAGCGGATCTCGTCGAGAAATAAGTAGTTTAAGACAGTTCGCGTGGCCGGAGATTGGTCTGACGCTGACGTCGTTCACCACCACGCCGAGAGTGGGGCGGTGTTTTATGCACGGGGCCCTGGGTGTTGTGCATCGCGGTACCCACAGGTGCATCCCGGCCGCTCGGTCGGAGCACATCGAACCTGACGGTTCCGCGCCGGATGGACATGAGAAAAATCGCGAGAGGTGTTGGAGTGCTGCTTGCGTGTGATTTACGTGTGACGAAATGTTATCGGCGCGATAAACGACGGATTCGAAGGCGCGAGGCGTGCCGATGTTATCGCGAATAATCGATGTGCGAAATTAATTCGGCGGCCCGGTGCGACGATCGACCGGTGTTTAAATTTACGGAATGAAAACGATGCGCGAAAATAAAGCTTCCCTGTTTGGAATCTTTCGGAACATTACATGAGACTTTCGGGAAGAAATCGCGGCGCGACTTTCTACAACGAGCACTCTCGACGTATCGGGTAGAAATAATAACGACGACGTGATCGCGTTAGCGAAGATTGACGATTGATGTACCTCGGAAATGTATTATCGTCGACAAGTGTACGTGTTTCACATTTCGCATTAATCGTGTGCTATTTGTATAAATGCTTTGAACGAGATGAAAAGATAGAGGAATATGATCTTACAGAAATTTATCGTTCCAATTCCGCTCGTCGATAAGTGATACTTCATGTAGACGCGCGAGCAGATAAAATATTCAGATTTCTATTTGTTTGAAAGTATTCGTAAGTCTGTAGTCTACAGACAGAAAAATATATAACGTCGTTTTAACACTTTACTTCACAACAAAGTGAACAAGATTTGCGATTTATCTAGAAATTCACATTTCATCGAATTATCATAACAAAAATTATGTAAAAAAATGTTACATAATCTATCGTTACATTTATTGAATTTCCGTAGTTATACAAATTATGAGTGATATTAACAATGTACGGCATGAATCCACGCCGTGCGGGAAGCCGCAGTTCGTTAATGAAGCGTCAGACTTCGGCGCGAGAAGCTGCTTCGGGACCGAAAGGGTAGACGCGGATCGCGGAGATCGGGCGAAAAAACTCGCTTGTTATTCGCGTGCCGGTGGGATCCCGTCGTCGGCACCGGGGATGTCGGGGCATCCCGACGCGATGGTGGGGCAGCACCTAGGTGCCAGTGGTGCGGGGAGAGCGGGAGCGGGCGACGTGCCGTGCTTTGGGGTTCCGTCTGGTGGTGGTACCGGCGATCCGTGAGAGGAACCGACCGATGCCGATGCGCTCGTGTCGCGCTGTGGCGAACCGGCGAGAGAAACACGGACAGAGCGCGCGCGGCCAGCGCACATCGCACTCGCAACGCGCGCAAGCCACAACACACTCGCTCAACGCTCACGCTCGCGCCGCGCCGCCAGTCAGCGTCGGTCGTCGCCGGTGCTTCCACGGCCGTCCCCGCCGTATGGCCATGCGTCACCCCGTCGACCTGGTCACGATCGCAGGAGTACACATCGTCGATCGCCGAGACGAGTCCACCCCGACGCGCGCGGGGACGTGCGACAAGCGCCGCGGCTCACCCCGAAGGGAACAGCGGGCGAGAACAGCACGCATCGCCGTACGTTGCGAGCGTAGCAATCGCGCCGGAGGATCGTCGCGTCGTGAGACCATCGGCGAACAGTCGCTTGCACGAGCCGCGAGATCACTCTCGCGACGAAGCTGATCGTATGCGTATTGGATTTTTTCTCGCTGGCTTTAAGGAAGATCTATCGCGCGTCTAAAAAACATCCCCGAGAGGACTACCTGCCCGAAGTAACTTTCACGCCCTACCGGCACTCGCATCCCCCGAAAGAAAGTCGTCGCTGCGCGCGGCACCCGCAGCGGGAGGACCTCGCCTATCGCCGCGTCGCTTCGGCTGAAGCGAGTCAGTGCTACTCCCGATTTCCGCGCGCGAGTGCCGCCACCGCCGCCGCTCTCGTTTCTCGCGTCGTCGAGGACGGGTTACAAACACGTATCGGTTTCCGATTTCACGACGTGTTAAATTCTGAATTGTTAATCCGCGCCGATTCGTCACTCCGAAGAAGCGCAGCAGTGATTTTCTGCCGAATGGGTTAAGAAAAAGAAAAAAAAAGATCCGTGAAAGTGATCGCGATTAAGTCAAGTGCCAAGGAAGGATAATCAAAGAGGTGTGGTGCGGAATCTCTCGCTTTCGGAATCTGTTCCGGGCGACGAATAACGTTCGTAAAATCTGTGAAGTGACACGCGTGTCGCGCGTATCGAGCTCCGTATGTCGCGATCGTTCGCGCTCGCGATACCAGCTTGACGCCTCGATCGCATGAGAGGAGACTCGATACCTCGAAACTACGACGACGAAGTCGTTTCCTGTGTGCATCGCGTTAACGCGTTCCGCTGCTACCGTTCGCTGCACATCGAATCGCGAGACCGCGCGAGGACGACACGCGGGTGCGAACGCTCCTTGGCACGGTTACGTAAACAGGCGCCGACGATCGTTGCGCGCCGGACTGACCAGGAGGTGGTTTTCTCGCGGGAGGAAGTGAGCAGAAACGCGCGCGGCCGGGGGTAAAAAGGGAAACACGCGAGAGAGCGCCGCGAGACACGTGTCCATTATCGGCAATTGCGCCGATCGAGAAAATCCTGTCCTGTCTCCGAAACGACGATCTCTCCGACGAGCTGCCTTCTCCGCGAGCGATCGACGGAACTACCGCGGGGAACGCTTTCGACACGACGATGATGACAACGATGACCGATGGAATATCATCGATCATCTCTCGGAGCGGTGTTCCGCCAATGATACGCCGGGCGTCAACGTAGCGTCGTCGCGCCATCGACAATCGCTATTTTATCGCCGAGAGCGCTCGAGATAGCTCGAGAGAACGCAACGGCGGTGCGATCACGATTCGTCATTCCCGCCGAGGGAAGGAATAATTACGGGAGGAGAGAGAACGCACTCGGGAGTCTCCGTTGTCGGGATCGGGGAACAGCAGCATCGAGACGCGATCGAGGAAGGAAATAACGTATAGCCCTCCTCTTGATCGGGATCATCGTATATCTCGTGGTGGTAAATGCGCGGAAATTATGCATCTCGCGTTTCTCCACGCAAAGAAACGGAAACTGCAGGCAGGAGCGAGCGAGAAACGCGTTTACATGCCGAGCTAATACGCCCGTTGCGCTTCCTTCTCATCTACGATCTTCGTCCCGCCTCTCGTTACCGCGGTGAGGAACCGTGTGCTTCGTGACGTCGATGCGGATTTTCAAAATCGCTCCGGTGTCCGAAAAGTGTTAACGTGTCTATTCACGAGACAAAGGTGTCCGTACCGTGTCGCCCGTGTTTGCGTAATACGTTACACGCGTTCTCGCGTGTGTTACAAGAGTGCCACTCCGCCGCGCCTCGTCTTTGAAAATTCGCTCGGGGGGAGGGGGCCCCCACCGGTCCTTCGTGACCCATGCGATTCGGGGAAGCTCGCGGACGACCATCTGTGATTTTCTCGGAAGCTCGGGAAGAACAGCCATGCGATAATTATGCGTTCCGACAAAGGATAACGTGTCGATGCAACGA
The DNA here is from genome assembly GCF_055798465.1 of Pogonomyrmex barbatus. Taxonomy (NCBI): domain Eukaryota; kingdom Metazoa; phylum Arthropoda; class Insecta; order Hymenoptera; family Formicidae; genus Pogonomyrmex; species Pogonomyrmex barbatus. The sequence goes on along the minus strand of NW_028297099.1, from coordinate 6,384,272 downwards.
TGTGAGATAGAGAGAGAGAGAGAGAGAGAGAGACGCTTCGGACCTGACTTACGTCAAGAGTGAATGGAAGCCGTGCGAGATTTGAAAACGGCGAAAGTCATTCGGGGATTCAAGGCGAACGAATTTTTCGATCACGCTCGTCTGACGTAACGACGAGGAAGAGGATCGAGTGACACATCTCTCGGCGGAACACGCGAAACGTCCGGTACCGTTATTCGAGCTCGTACGCTCGAGAATCCATTTGCTTAGATCTCGAGAGCAAACCCACCGACAATAATATCTCGAGGAGTGTACACGTCGAGTAACTTGCGCGACGGCTCGCTCTTTTTTACTTCACACGAGCCGCTCGCAAATACCCTTAATCGTTGCGCCCGACCGGATCTTCCTTCAAGATCTTCGTCCGAGGATTCTGAAAAGAAAAATCATAGGACTCTCCGTGAGGATTCGTTAGACACCGTCGAGAAGAACACGTCCGTAGTGCCTGACGCCGCAGAAACTGGAAACCTCGATTGGTGGACTTAGAGCTACTGCTACGCAGAAATCCCTAAGTTGCCTCGTCCTGGTAAGTGTTCTTAAGAAATTACGCGTTTAAACGATTTAACGTTTCAAGCCCTACGACGTAAAACGTCGCAAACGTTTGCATATTTACTTTGAATACGTGACACATATCTGAACTCTATGTGAACTCAAAAGACGTAATATATTTCTCGTAATTGTCGTATAAATTACACGAACCGGAGTATCAACGTTGATCTGGATCTATTCTCACGGCTGAGTGAAAATATTTCGCATTAATTATTCACTCGCCGGATTTGTGGAATCGTTGACAGGATGATTTGTTGATTGACCGCCGTCGCCGACCACCGAGTCGCGCTGTTAATTTTTCGCGCCGCGTGTCGAAATTAACATAATCAAGTATTCGAGGTTAGGAACGAGGCACCGAGCTAACGAGTCTTGGATAGATAAGAAAAAAAGGGAGGCAAAAACGCGGGAAACGCGATATCCTTGCGGACGCGTGCGTGCGTGCGTACGTGCGTGCGTGAGAGGCTTTATCTTGACGTCATCGGCCGCATGCAACGCAAACAATTTGAGGGAGACGTTCAACCTTCTGAACGCGTGCGCATTTCGACGACGATTATCCATGTAATACCATTGCGAGAAATAATAAATGCGCGCATCGAACGAAAATGAAAGAGGCGCGAGACTGAGAGAGAAAATTCCAAAAGGTACGAGAGAGAAAGGGAAAAAGGGGGAGGAAGATACATAGCGATATACGAGGTGTATCCGGCATTTCTGCTCGATGATAGATCGTTAATAAAATTTTAAAAATAAATATTACTTCTCTGCCGGATAACTGGATCGTGGAATTTGTCATTTTTTCTCAAACGCTTACCGTTCTAATTTTTATATGATATTTTTTTAACGTTAGAAAAATGCGATTGGGTAAAGTCACTCTGTACAAACGACGCGAGCGTGAAACGTGAGATCGTAAATCGTGGTTGCACCGTTTCACGGGATACGCCCCGTTAACTCGCGGGTTAAACGGCGCAATCCGCCCATCTTTCGGGGTGAGCTCGGAGAGCTCTTCTTGTTTGCTCGTTACTTCTCTCCTCCCCCCCCTCTCCCCCCTCGGAATCGGTACGCAGAATCGGGGGAGGAGATCTTGCTTGACCTCTCGTCGATTTCCGATCGGGTTAAGCAAACATCGGTCGGTTCTCACCTCTATCTCTGTAATGGCTGTAATTTCGGCAGCTTCCCGGTCCTCCCCCTCCCCCTTTCTCCTCCGTGCCTCCTTTTTTCTTCTCGATTTCACGTACGCGTACGCGCAGATTGCAGAGGCCGATCGCGGCGGGTTTGATTGCACGGCGTGCGACCGTCGATTTATTAACGCTCTGAGCGCTTCGCTATCCCTCTCTTCCTGCCTGCACATCGATCTCACCAAGTGAAGTAAAATCACCTACCCTGAGGTGTAACATTCTTACGTCCTCTCTCGCGAAATATAGTCAACAAGGTACGCCACACGTTACTTCATGCCGCCACATTTCTTCGTATCGAGTCTTTTCAAGATCTTTTAGGGTGGATTTATCTTTCGACAAATCTTCACTTACTCTCATTCTTCCGCGTTCTTCTTTTTAGTCACAGCTAATTAAATTTACCGGAAAGTGGTCCTTAATCAAACGAAGTGTCCATATCGAATCCTGTAACTTAGCAAAGCGACGATGTATCAGCTACTCATCGACTTCTATGTTTCGCGAGGCCGGGATAGGACGATAGGGAGAGAGGGGAATTTATTAATCGCCGCTGTCTGTGATACAAATGACTAGCCATTAAATCGCATTTTATTATTGGTTTTGCGCGACGCCAGTCGTCTGCACGTGTTGCACGCGTGTCGATTAATCCCCCTTCTATATGCAAACACCTTGGGCGCGATGCCAGCGAGAGGAGACGGAGCGAATGGAGTTGCATGGAGGTGCAGCGAGGTGCACATCCGACATGCGCGCGAGCGCGCGTCTGAACGTCGACTTCGGTGAACATCATCCAGCGAGACTCATGATGAACGACGCATTTTCCGCGCAACATGTTATCACGTGTCAATAGCGGCTTTCAGGGATTTTTATCTGCTCGCGCGCGCGAGCAGTGACACGTCTCGCTCGTTCTCACTTTGGAACCGGTATTACCCCATTATATAAAGTAGATGCCGCGCGTACGCAGAACATGTAAGTTACATTGAAACGAGTCTAAGCGAATAAGTCACCGAGCTTCGCGAGCCGATTTACTCTCAGGTCTATCCGCTAATCCGTCGCTATTAATTACAATCGTTTAACGACGACACGACGACCATCCTCGATATCGGCGTAAAAGAGTGTTATCGGAGAGCGATCGCGTTTAAGTGCGAGAAAAGAGTGAAACTATATGTCTTAAGCTCAGGTTTATCTAAGCACTCGACAGATATACATATATATATACACACATATATATATCGCATTCACACAAATTTTTGAAGTAGCTCGCTCGGAATTGCGCGATATTGCCTCTAAACGCGAACGACATACATCTCCTCGCGGAGGAGAGGCACTTTCCAAGATAGGCGCGAAAAGTGTATATAAATATAATTGCACGTACGAAAAGATAACGAAGTCATCCGAGGCAATCAGCGCGCTTCGCGTTGCGCGAATTTCCACTCGATCACGCGTGATTAATAATCGACGTCTCGAGGTGCACGTCGCGCACTTTTTTATTTCTTCTCTTTCTTCTCTCTCTCTCTCTCTTTTTTTTTTTTAAACAACAAAGATTTTATTGTTGCAAGTCACAGAACGCCCCGGACGGGGCGTTATCCTGAACCGATGGCCTTCGTTAAGTGTGACAACGCAGATTCCGCGACGTTTTTTCGTCTCGGTGAAATTAATTATGATTTTTCCTTCGCCCTTGTGTCTCATCCTGCGATGAGGCGCAAAATTCGTCGACGTCAATCGGATCCCGCGAGGGATTCGAGGGAAGCACGGTACGGTTTGTTTAGCCACGTCCGTCCGCACGGCCGAAAACATGCAAGCGTATTAAACTCGCGGGATCCATCGCGAGGGTGGGGATTAGCTGTGAATGAAACTAACCACTACGCTCTGGCTGAATGGGCAACCGCCGCGGGGAGAGTGGAGTATATTTCCGTTCGTGTTTATAGGCGCGGATGTGGCCGGAGGTACCGTCGGGACATTTGAAATGTAGCAGATCCGCCGTGGCGGGTCTAAGGGTGGCTAGGGTAGTACGGCGTAAAACGCGAGAAAGAGGGTATCCTGCCCACCGACTGTCGTCGTACAAATAACGACGACTATTTTCAGCCACACTGTTCGCGACCGCGTTTTCGACTGCGATTCCTTCGCGAGGAAGGGGGGAGGGAGTGAGGGGGATCGTATCGTAGCGTGAAATTTATGTGCGACTGGACGACGCCAGGTTATTATCCGCTAAGTAGCCGATGGAAATTCTCGTTAACGTCGCTCACGCGGCCATTATCCGCGTGTCGTTAATTCTTTCGATGTCGCCGTCGCTCGCGGGGAACATCGATCTCGCGGACGCGATGACAAACGCCTCGATGGAGATATACGTCAAGCCCACGTCTCGTTCGCGTGTTCGCGCGCCTCCTCGTCGTTCCCATCGTGAAATCGACGATCCTACGCGAAGCTGCGGATAACGAACGGTGCTTTCAATAGAGACATCCTATCGAGACAGTCGCACCTGTATTCTTTCGCGACGCCCACGCGGGCGCCACGTCCTGTCAGGACGCAGAAGGAGGCCGGGAGAGGCGGAGAACGGCCGTCTCTCTTATCTGCTGGAATGTATACTCGATAACGGCTTGTCCGATAATATTTCTCGCGGAGTTCCGCGGAGACGAACGTGAACGACGAGATCGTAGAAAAACGAGTCTAGTGTCTTTCTCTCTTTTTCCTCCCCGCCGCACCCCACGGAAGATGTATGTATGTTGCGTTATCGAGGAGAGCGCGCGAAACGATCTCCTATCAATCGTCAGGAGATATCAGCTAGCGCGATTTTTAGCGCGACGTATCTGTAATGTTCTCGCGATTCTTGAAAATGTATTATCATCCGTTCGCGAGATTAGCAATCTTCTCCGGTATATTTCGCAGCGTGCGATTGTTGTTAATATTTTTACGGAGTAAACTTACGTTAACCGGAAATGAAGCGAGCGATCTCTCGATCGCGTTTGGTAAAACGAAGACTACATTTGACTACATTTATCGTTTTTCTCCTTTCCCATCGATTTCGACGTTCTTCCAATCTGGATATCATCGAGATGATAGAAGTGAGAAATCGCGACGTTGGCAGATCGATGTATTTCGCGATACGGACGAGTGAAAGTCGCGAGTGTGCGACACAATCGTGCATATTATATTCTCGCCAGCTCGTTCCTGACGAAACTGCCGACGATCGTCAAAAAGCCGATTATCGTCGGCGGAACCGGCCGGATCGGTCTTACGGTACCGTTCACCTACCGTTACCGGCACACGCCGTGGACCAATGGCGCGGTGCGAGCCCGTCGATTGGTCGATCGCGACGCAATTAACGAGATAAATTTACCTGCGAGGTGGAACGACCGGCCGCGGCCGCGCGGCGGAGACGCGATCAAAATCGCGCCGGCCGGCTTCTCTCGGCGATTCGCAACGACGGATTCGTCGCGGCCGCGATAATTTGCGAGCGTCGTCCCTAAGTAAGTCGATCACCGGCACCGGCACCGGCACCGATCGACCGAAATAGCCCTGTGTGTAGGGCTCGGGATTAATTAGTCATGCCGCGTGCCGCGCGTGACAGTCCGGCGGAGCTGTCCGTCTTTCCGTTTCGCGCGAAATCCCGTCGCGTTTTCGTCGCGGCTGCTTATCCGCTTTAACGTATTAACCCGACAAGCGTGCGCCCGACTACGAGGCATGCGGCGAATTTGCACGCTTCACCCCGAATGATCTCGCCCCGTGGATGAATCACGTTAGCTGAACGCGCCGGACGAGTCCTCCGTTTTAGACACGCGTTCATTAGAAATAATAAACTGCGTGATCCAATTCCACCGGCATTTCCATGGCATTTCTCGAAAAGCTGTCTTTAATAATCGGATCTCACATGATTCGTTCCACATGATTTTTTTTATTTTTCCTGCTTGAATCGATCAACAGAAAAAAATGAATTTGATCATCTGACACGTTTCGTGATTTGTCTTGTTTTTGTAAAATTTTATTTCAATTTTACACGTAGAAACACTGGCGTTCAACGCTTTTGCGTTTCGTTATTTCAAGAAGCAATATATCATTTCGTATCGTGTTTTGTCGCGCTTGAATTCCTACAATCTATTCGTCAACGATGCAATGTCTGAATCCGATCTCGACGTCAGAATAAATTATAATTACATGAATGAGAAATATGAAATATAATTTATATACTAATATTATAAATATAATATATAAAATATTATAAAATATTTGTTTGCTTGAATTAATTCACATACTTGCTCTAATTATTTCTGACATTTATGACATTCCGACACACATGATCCTCATTGTCGTCGACATCTATTCGCATTATTAACTCGCAAATAATTTTTATCAACCATAAACGAGTAATCAAATATGTGTTTTGGAGTACTTCAGTGCTTTGAGACGATATTATTGTGTTCCGTCAATTAGTAATTGACGTACGACATAATCGAGAATGATTCGCTAAGTACTCCGAGAAGTACGTCGAGAACGCCGGAAGGAGACAAGGGGTGCCGTTGTCACTTGAGTTGACAAAAGATATGAGCCACGTGCATCCTCGCCCTTCCGAGAACGAAAATATTCAAATGAAAAATAAACGACGAAGCATTCGCGACGACGTTGGTGTTACACGGTAGTGAAATACCGTGCTGAAGAAGCGCGCGCGTCTCCGAGTGACGGCGAAGCACTTCGATGACACGTCGGCATATTCAAATTTAAGTACGGCGTACTCGACGCGAGAAGACGGGTGACGTACAACACCGCGAGTATTATAATTCCCGTTTCTGTGGACACTTTCTCTTCACGACTTGTGTATCCCATCCGACGGGAAACCTCCCGCTCCGGGAATTATCCTCCGGGGAGAATTTCAAAGACGCGGCACGCTCGTGTACGGATAAAATTCGTGTCGAAATCGTCGTTACGAGAGGATTCAAATACGCCTTCGCATAGTTTAGCGTTAGATTCCGACGTGACATCTACGATTAAATTTCGAGACTTACGCACGAGCGCCGCTCGAATATTGGCCGATGTTCGTCAGACGAGCGTAAATGGGGTGGGGAATTTAAAACGGCATGCGCCACCTTGCATAGCAGTACGTTACGGATTTTTTTCTCATTAGGCACACGTATTTGTCTCATATGGAACATTCTATCTCTAAGATAACGCACATCGGGGCTCTGTTAACCGTCTTAACCGATCGATGACGCCCGTCCTCGATGCGTCCCGAGCATCGAAACCGCGACTCTCGTAGGCGTGACTTACGACGCGGATACTCGCTGAGAGACGTAGACATTATCATAACTTAGCGCGGCTAATTGGACACAGCGGGATGACGATCGCTCGAAGATATCATCAGCGATCATTACGGCGTCTCGCGCGGAAACGGAAACCCGCCTCTTTCGCAACTGTAATTTCGTCGATGTTATGTCACTCGGATGCAAATCGTGCTCATCTCGACGACGCGTATCGAGACGGTGTACAACACCAAACCGTTTACATCGTCTCGATCGCGAGACGAGAGATAAAGCGGTAAATGAATGAAGATTTGAATGTCCAACGTTTCCGTGAGATGTAATAATCAATCATTCGCTTAGTGGATTGCCCGCGTGACACGGTAGGTTTCTGCATGGCGGAGAGGGACACCTGAAGTAAATTTGCCGTTACTACCGTCAATGTATTCCAGGCGTATAGATGAATTATGCATTTCTGTAATTAAAGTTATCGTACATTGGTTACGCGCGTATCGTTAACCGCGCATAAGAATTGCGGTCACTCGGCACGCGAATACCGCGACCGTCTAGGGTTTAGCGTCGCGCGAGTGTCATAATTCATAACGGTCGCGTCGTACGGGAAGGGTCGTTATCGGGGAATTTTTGCAATATCATACTTTGGTTACGGTGAACGCGCCCGTGTGTTCGGCCGCGAACCGGCTACGAGAGTCGCCACGGCGATTTCCATCTTGAAATTTGCATTACCGTTGCATCGCGCGGCATTTCTTTGCACCCTCTCCGAAATGCAATACTGTAAAATCTCCTTATATACCTTTCGGCTAATTTAGCTTCATCTATGTCTCGCGACGCCTCGCGACGTTTTGCTCGTGCGCGAGCCACGTGACGTGTTTTTTTTTTTTTTTTTTTGTAACGCGAATCGTTCGCGGTTTAACGTGGCCGTTTTGCGGCAAACTTTGCCGTCGGCGAGTACCGTTGCGAGAGGTGCAAATTAAACGGCGATTAGCGGGTGAAATTCACGGCTCCCGTCTGCAAAGCGATTATTATAAAGACGTTTGCGATAAGTTTACGAGTGTCTTGGTCTCGGAAGGATTGCCATTACGCAGATAATATTTATTTCCGTCTGGCATATTATGCCATATAATACCCTCGGAGGATTACTTTACTGAAGAGTATCTTAGATAACATTTGGAGTCAGAAGGATACGGTTTCTGTATTCACGATATTATGTTATTTATCAATAGCTTCAATTTTGTAATATCAACCGTCTTGCTTATTTCAATACAATTAGGTTTTTTAATACTTTAATATTTTAATAATAGTAATAATTATTAATATATCCTGTACGTATCGTCATCAGTTTTTGATCTAAGTCAATTGCTAAGTAGCAATAATCAAATAGAGATTTACGTAATTTTTAAACACAATAATTATTACATTAATTAATATTTTAATTTAGCCATAGCGTAAAGCAGGTTTCTTGATTCGCTGCATTTCTTGCATTCTTGATGTACAGTTTAGCGAGAATTATGAATAGACATATTGTTAGAAAAACACAAAAAAATACTTTCGATTGGATTCTCGACGATCACGTACGACATTATATCGACATTATATTATAAGTGACATATAAATTCATGCATTTTATCGTTCATCATCCTTCGGTTTTTACTTCGGCACATTTTGATTGCTTTGCGATATAATTATATTCACATACACCCGCTCTTTACGATCTCTTTTTTCCCCATCGTCGCGTTTCCTTCCAAGTTTACTCCTCGGAATAGTTTTCTGTTTGTTTAACATGCACGATTATTTACGCTCACCTATAAAGCAGACCGATAAAGAGACACTTTTTACGACGTGGCTCTATGAAAAGCGCCACTTGACATTTTCCAGACACGTCGTTAGCGTGTCGATATTTTACGTTACGTATCTTCGGTTAAATACAAGAGTTCCTTTTATTAGACCACTGCGACTAGTTTTGAATGACTCGGTTTGACGCAATGATTCGGTTCGTCGAGAGGGATACACAAGACGATAATCGCGCGATCGTTAATCTCATTTCATGGAACTGATTTTGCCGTTCGAAATATATACAGCGAGATAATTTGACGACGACGAAGAACGATCCTTGAAGCAGGTCTACCTGGCCTGGCACATTTCATATTATTTCATTGTCGTTGCACTTTGTATTGTCTTGTCATCTCGAGTAAGTGATTGTTCAATTGTTTGTACGTGCGTTCAATAAATCGGACGGATCGTCGTGTCCGTAAACACGTCGTTGGAGACACTTATCGTCAGGGGACGCTTATCAAAATCATAAACGGCGCAGAATTAGTTGGCCAAGACGCGATCGGCATCTTATAGTCATTTATACGTCACTTACGATAAGTGGCGTCGTAAATGCGATTGAATGCAACGTGCGCGTTGCATTCACACAATACGGTGTGTTTCGGAGCACGCCTCGTTGGGAGCTCCCGCGATGAAGCCAATCGCGATCACGCGGAAGATTTGAGACACGGAGCGATGCGATATGTCGATTTATCGCGTTTGCGTTTCGCGTTTAAAAACATTTGAAAATACATTTGATAATCCTGTAAATAATAATCTTTTTAAAAGCGCGAGTGCGATTTACAGGAGGCATGATTGAGGGATTATCTAAAGCCTCGAGGATTACGTGAGGTAAGAATGCAGAATGTAGAATGTTACGAGCGATAAATCATAGGCCGGGATAGAATAAGAGCGAAAAAAGCTGGAGCTGAATATATACGACGCACACACGACGTGATTTCGCATTGCGCGCCAAAGTACGCGCGAGTGGTCTAACCGCCTTCGATTGGCATCGCTCTCTCTCTCTCTCTCTCTCTCTCAGCTTCTCGAGCCGCGCGGCCGTATCCGTCCGCGTTTATGAAAGCCTCGCCGCGTTTATCCCTTCGGCAACAACAAAGTTCGCTTTAACAATCCCGAAGGCGCGAGGGCGCCGCGACACTTCGCGACAACGTGTTCCGCGAATGACAATTGATTTTATAAGTAACGATGTCACTTTACGCCCACTTATGATATACGGGCCGCGCGCACGGGATTGTCCGCGGGTAACGGGGCGACAATAAAATTTTAACGCGGGCATAAAAGCGCCACCGCCTGCCCCCCCCCTCTCTCTCTCTCTCTCTCTCTCTCTCTCGATGCTCGGAGCGGACCCGAACGGATATTTGAGAATACGGTCCTCGCCGCAACGCGACGGCCGTAACAGCATAAATAACGGAAATCCAACGCGACCGTTTTGCAGCGTACGCGCGGCCGATGAATATTTACGCTGACATTTAGACTTCCATTACCCCCGTCTGCTGTATATGTGTGTACGTATGTTGCCCGCGGCAACGAGAGAACAATAGTGCAGTCGCCGTATAACCACCGCGAAGAATCAATCCCCGTGATTTATCGCCGGCCGCGGATAAATAAATAAGTAGCGACCTGGGAGGACCCGGGAAATGATCCCCATCGGGATCCAAAAATTCGCTCTCCCTCTCCCTCGTCAAAAATTTCACGTTACAACTTCACTACGGAGCTTGCGATTTCTCTCGAGCTCTCACCGCCGCCAGAGAGATATCCTTTATCCTTGCGAATCGATTTCTCTACAAATGTAAAGGCGTAAATCAAGGATTTACAGATCAAGGATTTGCAGTTACTCGATCATAACGCGGCGGATTTAATCCGACGGGCACGATCGCCCCGTGATCCCGTGCAAAAATCCCGATCGCCCAGGCACGATCCTTATTCGGCCCCGAGAAAAATTCTAATTACCAGCGCACGATCATTATCCGCGCGCGGAAAAGTCCTGACGATCGGCACACGATCGTTCCGTTTCCTCGAAAAAATTCTGATTACCGGGAAGAGCGAGCGAGGACAGCCGGCATTAATCGGCCGCTAATCGCGCCCGCGCGGGAAGTACCGTTCGATTAATGCCGAGAGCAGCCGGAGGAGAGCAGCGGGCATCTCGCCCGCGTGGATGATGGGCCTAATTTATACGATTATCGTATCCTCGCGAAATCCGCGCGATAATGCCCGTTCGCGAATGACTATGAGACTCATTAGCCACGCGCGTCACTAGCCGTCGTCCTTTTTTTTTTTTGCATGCGACGAGACGCGTTTTATTAGCGCGTATTCTAGCGTCTGCGAACTGCATCAATTAGATGCCGCGAATACATACGAGACTTGATAGACACGTAATTAGCAAATACCAGCCACTTATCCGATCCCCGTATCCGATGTTAAATTATGCGCGCACTTCCTATCTCTCCCCCCCGCTCCCCCCGCCCCCAATCGGAGATACGACAATTTATGTTTGGAACACCGTTTGGAACGCCGAGCTCTCGTTTATGTTATTTATTATCATTGATAGACGGAACGATCACATAATTTTTTTCGCCAGTTACCGCTCTTCGATATATTACGTGAAACTACGCTTTTTCCATCGCAGGTAAACATCGCAATAGTTTCTGAGAATATTCTCGCCATTCTCGCATTTCTGCGATAATCTATCTATTATCTAAGAACACTCTAGATCGCGTGAAAATGTAAAAATATACAATTGCCCTCGCTCGTTCTTGAAATTCTCGTAATCTGAATCTTTTTTTCGCCTCGTTTATTATGTTCACTTTCATACGGGGGTGGGACCACCTACGCCCACGTCGCCCACGTCGAACGTCGATTAGCAACCCGCAATAAGTCACCGAATGCCGTGGCTAGCGGCTATGTGCGTTCCAGCATTACCGGCTCATTTGATTCACACTGTCCGTAATTTTGGCCCTCGCGAAAGAATAATGGCGAAATACGCAGACTTTCACCCGGAGGGAGCCGAGTCTACGGCGCGGGAAGACGGTTCTCGTGGACGATGCACCTGCCGAATTTACATGACACTCGAACTTAAGTCTGTTTAGTTCGATCCACGCGAGACAGTGAACAGTCGCCTATTTTGTTTATTTTTTTTTACAATATCACGCATGTATATTGCAATATAATAACATAATAACATATGTCGACTGTCTATATGACTTAATCATCAAATATGAAACTATTAATGTGATAGATTATATTATAATATAATAATATAATATGATAGATTAAATAATTGTGTTTTTATCCCAAAATTAAATGAGAGAACAGAAGAGATAGAATGAGAGAGCTCGCTTATAATTTTATCTTCTTTATTTTATCAACAGCTGAAGTCCTTTAAAATAACAGAAGCTTCATTAGGCATTGTTTTACATTACAAAGTTGTTAATATTTATATAATAAATAATCGAATTAAATTTCGACAGTTTGTTCCGCATTATTTATAACCAACTGTACAACTTCCGTTTGAAGAAGAGATATATTGCTGATATATGCGGGTTTCTAATATGGCAGAGTAATCATCATAAATATCTAACGGTCGCGTTAAAGAATAAATCAATACGAAATCCTAATACTAAATCTCTGTCGATAAATACATCAATGAAAAATCAACTTCGTTTCCCAGGAATACGTTGGAACAGTATGTACAGTCTACCGATATGCAAATAATGATCGCGGTCGAAGGCTGCTGATTAATATCGCGACAGGTATTAAACTTAGCGTAACGTGAACAGTTGATCGACGCGGTTAAAAATTTTATTTCTCGGCGATAACGCGACGCCGAGTTGAGTGTTCCGAGATTTTGCAATCGTTTAATTTGAAAATCGTCGATTAGCATTTTTAACCTGGCGATCATTTCTCATAATATCAGATACGCGACGTGTGGAAGCCACCGATTTCTCTCTAATCTCGGCTTCACGCGAATGAAAACGCGAGTTGGAGAGGACAGACGCGGAAAAGGAACACGGACGATTTATGCGACGTCTCAACCACGTCGTGTTGTTGGCGATTTAGATTTAGGACTAAGGGGGAAATCCTGATAAATTCTTAGACAAAAAGTAGCGATTTCTCAACGTCCAAAGCCGAACGCGCGTCCGCAAATACGGTAATCACCTATAAATTTACGGATGGACATAAATTTCTTCGGAATTCCGCTTCGTTGATTATTTAAAACAAAACCGTCGGATATGTGATACGCGCAAGATTTCAACCGTAAAGCCGATTCGCATACTCAAAATCGTGACAATGTAAGCTGCAGAGTCGGTTATTAATCAAGCATTCGAGCGTATCCTTCCGCTCTAAATCCTCGCCAAGAAAAATTTTTGACGGAACTCATTGCGTCGCGAACCTAGTCTGCCGTTCTTATATATCTTTTCATTTGTCGCTCGACAGCGATATCGACACGAAACTGTAGATACTAGCGAAAGCGAACAATAGACTATGCCGATTATCAGTTGATTAAACAAGTTGTCTTATTGTACAATGATAATTACAAAATACTCGAAGTCATAAAATAGAGAAGGTAGAATCGTCACGTTTTTTTTTGTTTCAAAATATAAACAACGCGAGAAAATTCCTCGTGTTAATGTATTGCAATTGAAATCCTTTGAATCTTTTATTGTTTAAAATTCCTGTAAAATTTCCGTAAAATTTTGCAATTAAATATGAACTCGTAAAAGTCATACGGCTTTTTTTTAAAGAAAAAAAATCACGTTTTGCATCAAACTCATTTACGAATCATCGTATCTCGTGTAATATTATATTCCAATTGTTTGATTATTACAAAATTAAGTGTCACACACATTCCACGCAGGCTGTTAATTTTTTGTCACAGATACGACACGACGTTATGCGCCATTATTAGCCATTTGAAATAAATGCGTGACCGATATGAAGGTGTCGTTTTACAGCAGAAACGCGTGTGTAATCGATATCGTGATGTTGATTAAAGTATCGTATTCATTAACGCGTAAAATTGCACAGCGTATTTTCGTAATTGCCAAACTGCAAAGGCAATCATTAACATCTACGATATTTAAGTATTAATTGTTGTGACAAAGAACTTCGGGATAAAGGGCGTTAATTAATTATGCCAATTTTTATGAATTGTAATAAAAATCTTTTTTTCTAACAACAGGATAATAGATGATATTTTGTTCAGCAGAATGGGATGATCTTGGGTGTTTTATAATTTTTTATTTTTCTTAATTGAATTTTTCATATATAAATTCGAAACAATCGTTTATACCACTTACCATTATTATCAACAAACTTTCAACGCAGCCCGAAGTTATACTTTTAAATCGATAATCAATTCTGAAAATCGATTACCCCCTTCATTTCCTCTGTACGGAATTCTTTTTTTTTTTTTTAATTGTTAGAAACTGCATCAATGCAAAGTATCAATAGTTTAAAAAAAAAAAGTTGCATCGATCTGATATCAAACTCAAAGGTGCCTGATATTGGTTCAACAGTTCAACAAAGACAAATGACGAGATTAAAAATCGGTGGTTTAGATCGGCATTCCCTAAAGAAGCGTCGTTTGAATTATCGTTAGGCCGGCGCGTCAGATTACTAATTGAACGAATTGATTGTTTCGCCCTTATATCGGGCCAATCGATCGCCCGCCTGAAAGCTTCGGCCATATAATGGCCGCCACGGCCTGATTTACGAACTTTCATTCGATAAAGCGAGTTCCTAGATGCGACAAACCTCTCCGTTCCTCGAGCCGATAATCTCGGGTCGCTTACGTTTCGAAATAATTATGCATGTGACTAGGGACCCCACATCGTATCGCGTGCATTAGATAGATTAGACTTTATTCCGACAATCGTGAGAAAATGAATGGTCACTTAAAAATTATGTATCCATAAAAGCTTCAATGTTTATATTTCACCACGTTTACGGCACGACGTAAATTGACCAAGCTAAGAATAATTTACGTCGCGATTGATCGATCTTCATATATATTATCATTTATAAAATTAAATTAATTTAGTCGAGTCGATATTACTATTGATTATATTAAGTTGTTCCCTTCCAAGAAATTATTGGTTATAGCGAAGCAATAAACTCGTCCTCATTCTATCTGTTTAGATTGATTTCACCAGATTTGTTATTCTCTCTCCGTGAGCATGTGTACGCAATGATACGCAGCGTTTATTTCTGCTCCCCGACGCGATATCTCGCGGAAGTAAATGCATGGCGTTGCCGTTGCGATTACGACGTACGTTCGGTACGGGCAAAGACCGGAGAAATCGATGGATATTGTAATAGATCATTATCAGTCGCAATTTTAACTTGATTTTCTCATCGTGGAGAAACGTTAATCGTATCTCGCATTCGCGTGTTTACACGCTACGTCATTATAGTTCTTGAATCGTTACACGCATATATACCATTGATACATTGGCGAACACGATGTTTCGATTAATTGCGGCTCAAACGATCGATTAATCAGTTAAAAATTACGCAAGACGTACATTATTTTTCATTTAATAATTGTTAATATAATTTTTTTCATCAATACAATTTCTTGAGTTACGTGAGGTTTAATTTTTGTTTAATAGTCTCGGAAGAAAATGTTGAGAACTTTTATTACTTTCGTCGGCACGTTCTTCGACCTTAGTCAATTTGCTCGAATAAGAAATATATAATCGAATAGTCGTATGCACTATGTTATCTTTTTTCTATGATCTCCCTTCTCCTTTTTAGGAGTCTTCTCGGGGACGTACCCCTTTGTCGCCGAGCGTAGGATCTCTCAAAGTTGTTCTCTAATGTCCTCAGGGGAGCAAGCTCAGCAAACAAAGCGCATTAGTACAATTATCGGACCAGGCCTCTAGGACTGAGCTGTGAGAAAGTGTCCACTGTGTGTAACCTATCGATGCCAGACGTTTGTCTAATCAATTATTATCTCTATGCACGGACTGGATGTAAAGTCATGCCACTAGTCGACAATGATCTTTAAAACAATCGACAATGAAGCCTCATAATCTAGATACATCAACATTTGAAAAGTCACTTAAAGCAACATTGTTGTTTGTAGTCTCAATTCATACTATTAAATTACTTGCTCGTGGTTTACCTAAAATATCTATTCTTAAACGAGAGAACATGAAAATATAAATATAGATAAATATATTAAAAATAATAAACCTTCCGATAAAATTAAAAAAAATACCTTCCGCTTAAGATTAAGAAAAAAGTGAGATTATGTAGAAATAATAATCCGCTTAAACTCGAAAGAGAATGAATTGTTTGCCAACGCACATATTTTCTTTCTAGGTTCTTCGTAATTTACATTCAATGTACATCGTTGCTAAATTCTTTATTTTCCGCATCGTTATATTCGATCGCGCGAATGGAAGTCGGTGCTGTCATCATCTTCTATCTGGTTTATCGAGCGTTGACATTAGTGGCGACGATCAGTTTACGATCACTTCAGAAATCCCCAGGCCAATCGTTATCTCCCGCTCGATTGAAACCTCCGTCACGATTTTCCTCTCGCTCCTCGGGGAGACGCCTACTCCAAAGAGCATCGCGTAATGTGCGTTCCCCGCGAAGAAACGTCCAATGCAAACATTCGTGGGAAAGAGTTCTATGGACGGGATGATTGATGATTATGTTTGACACGGGAATGGGACCAGCGCGAAACAACTCTCGTCGAGGAACAAATCGTAAAACATGTTCGAGACAATCGCTAAACAGTGTTCCATCCGACCCCTTTGCCTTGTTTCGAGCATAGACGCACGTTTCGTATTATATAGTTCGACGGCATCATTATTGCCGCACGTCGCTTCGAGGCGATGAACAATGAAACATGGAAATAAGACTCGGAAGTTATGGAACAGTGCATTTAACTTGACCAGTCACGGTAGATGATTAAAGCGAAATTCGCTCAAAAATTGCGCGTTGAATAACCGAATAGCTTCACAATTCTTGTATTCTTGTATTTTTTATTATTATTGTTAGATAATAATAATTACTAGAATACAAGAATTGTAGTGTGAATAATAAGAATAATTCTATGTTTCCCGAACATTTTTAATAATAATGCATTATATATATTTGTGTGATAATTGTTAATATCTCGTCGTAATTGGGGCACGGGTAATTTGATAAATCATCACACATCATTGTCACGAAGTGTCACCGTGATTGTCGTACGTGGTCGAAAACGACTAATTACCTAGAGGAAGACTATTAAAAAAGAGAGAAGATTCAGCTGCGTCACTTTGAGCATCCGTACTTCGCAAAGAGGACGACGCGTCAAACAGGAATCACCATAAGAATCTGATAATATCCCGTTCGTCTGAAATCGCACATTTAAAGATAATAACGTGTCTAATCGACCGTCGTACATAATATACAAGGTGTCTAATTTAACACAAACACATATGCTAAAATTCAAAATATTTTTTATGTTTCCTTGCAAGTCACACGGATGTAATTTGAGATCCATGAAATACATAAAACGGTTCACAGAAAAATTCTTCTCACCGAGAAGAAGATGGTACGCGAGATATCCGGAATTAGATAGAATTTCGGTGTTAGGATGTAAAATATACACCACGTATTCGCCTACCGGGATCGATTCTAACGAGTCATCGGATATCTACGGGTTACATCGCCGTCGGGCCTCAAGACCGCGGTTCGATACGCATTTATCGATTGATACGCCACCGACTTGATAGCTATCTGAGTTAGAACCACGAGGCACCCTGGTTAGATAGTAGCCTGGAACGAGTAGCCGAGTAATTTGCTGGCGACCGTATCGAGAAATATCAAGCCAGGTTGACGGCTTCCAGCGGGAACGCGGACGCCGTGTGGGACGCGGACAATGTGTCTTCGAGGATATCGGAGATCAGGGTGACGTCGTGTCGCGACGATGCTTCCTACGATCGAGGATCGGGATCGATCCACGCTGATAAATGATGGCTCACGAAAGTGAAATGTCGAGCGATTTCGAGCGGATTTGCTCTTAGATTATATTTTAGTCTCGCGTTCATCAATCTCTCGTGGCATGGACGAAATTATAATTATGTTTTACCAAGACGGTCCCTCGAGAGACACGAGAGACATACATTAAATTAAAAAACTCCAGTCCCAAGATTTTTTTTTTTTATAACGTGGTCAACTTGAAAAGATGATTTTACATTTGTCACGCGTGAAGATATCACTTTCAAGGTCGCGTCGACCGTTCGAACGATTCCGTGTACTGTTTTATCCTTCTGACGATAGAATCTGCGGAAAGCTGGTTCTCCCTGTAGCGTTTTCCCGGTTTCCAAGCGTCCCGAGAGCAGAGGACTTCGCTAAAAAGGAAGAAAAAAGGTGCCCGAAGCGTTTCTCTTTCCCTCCCGTGGACCGAGCAGGTTTACGAGACATTTATTTCCGCTCGGTTGGCGATTCACGAGGCGTATCAGAGAAGCACAGCGGCAGAGTTTCCTCGTTCGCCGCGCGCTCGTAAATCTTTTGGTCAACGAGACCGGGGACGCATTTCGCGGATGAATTATCGGACGAGCTTAGCCGCTTCGAGGAAACCGTCGCTGCGCCGACAAATTGATCAAATTAGAATTCAGGTGCTGTGCTTTCTGCAACATCGCAATTGCGCAGGATGCGATGCACTGGAAGGGAACGGATGTACCGCAGCTAAATCAGCCGTGATTTCACTTCCTACGCACAATACGATACGTAATGATAATCTCGAGAGTTAAATCAAGATCTAGACAATCAGAAGTACAATATGTCTTTATTATTCGAAGACAGTTACGAGGTAAATCCTTGGTAGAAAATCTCTGATATATAAAATAGCCTCGCGTAGTTAAGTGGCGAGAATGAATATGTAAACGAAAGAGAAATGTTGTGTATAAGAAGTAACGAGTAATGATTTACGTTTATGATAATACGAGAGAACTTTTACAACTATGTAATTCTAGGTTTGCCATGTAAAATACGCATTATTTTGCGCAGACGACTCACTCAGAGAATGTCTCTTGCTTTTAAATAGTGTCTCTGTCCTACCGCTGACTCGTCGGTATTTGTGTAACTTTCTCAGCTTGAATTCCGAGAAAAGTAATCGTTACATCGACTTTCAAAGTGTCACTAAAACATAGCCGTGTCGATTGTGTTAACCCACGCAAGAGTGACCGGTAAGAGTTTACGAGTGAACGTTTCAAAAAGACTCCGAGACCTAAGTCTGATCTGAGGCGATATAAATGTAAAAAGTATTACTTTGCTGTCGATGGTTTAATCTATTTGGCCACCTTAGCACGAAGACGAAACATAATGACACGATGCAATACGGAATTTTTAAATGGAAACATCAGTTAATCTTATATTCTCATTTGTAACAAATACGAGCAAATAATTAATACAAATAAATATTACATATAAATATTTGACTCTCGAAAAATAAAAGGAGCCTTATTAAGCTGTAAGTAAAATCGAGATTTAATGAACGCAAAATAGAGGTGCCTGATTCTCCTCCCACGTAATTGAAGTTTCAGAGCCGCGTCGAAGGAGGGAGTCGTCGCGGGGACATCCGGAGTAGTCGGCATTATCTTGCATGAGTAGACATGTAGATGGGCTGCATAAGGGGGAGGGTGAACAACTCGGAACAACTCACTCAACCTGATCCGAAGCCGGCAGGCATCAACATGGTTTCTCCGTGCCGCATGTGCTGCGTCTGTCCGGTTTCGTTCCTTCATCCGTCTGTCCGGCCATCCGACCGTCCGTCCATCGGTTTCCTCGTCGGTCGCTGCCTGTCCGTCTGTTCCCGGGTCGGATGATCCTTAACGCGTGTTTTGACGCGATTAGTGGCCACGGTTCTGTGAACAACGCGGCCCGTTGTTCTCGCGGCGCGTGATCTCGCGTGTGAATCCATCTGTCTAGTCGTGGTCCTTGCCAAGGACACGGTTGGCCGACGAGAGTCGCGAGAAAGTGCGACTCTTCTGAAAGAAACTCCTGTTGAGGATCTCGAAAGTCCTTATCGCCTGACGACGACTCGACAACGATCGTCGCATGTGTCGATGTGTCTCGGCTTCTTCAGTGTTTTACTTTCTTCAGTGTAAGTACATAAATTATTGTGTTAAACTGGATCATTGAAAATTCTTTTTAACTAAAATGAGAGAGAGAGAGAGAGAGAGAGAGAGAGAGAGAGAGAGAGAGAGAGAGAGAGAGAGAGATGGACCAAATATTTCACTAAAGATTATTTCACCGTTTTCAACGTGAATTTTGTTCATTCATTTTATGTTTCACTGAAGTATCTAAAAATTTGACCGTTTACAAATATGAAAATAATTTTGCACCAAATCGGAATATTTATGTAGGACATTCAAATTTGTTACTAAAGTATAAACAATTTTTGCAGTATAATCATTATAATTAAATATCTTTAGAATTTTTTAAAAATCACGCTCATTGTTTTTTATTTTATTTTAGAATTTTTTAATTTTTTTTAGTTTGATTTCACTATAATACTATTTACAATACTATGCTCTTCATTATTTCTTAATGATAATACTGATTCTAAGAAATTACCAATTCATTGTTAAGCGAGTAATTATCCTTCAATATATTTTTGATACAAATACAATTTATATAGCATCTTGCCTAAATTTCCCTAGGATTGTTATGTATCTAAGCATAATGACATGTAAAGAAATCCGACAATCCGACCTGTCTTCATTTTTTTTTTTTACGTAATTTATCGTCACTTTCTTTTCATATACGCCTTACTTTTTCCTATATTAATTAAATATTAATTAACTAGCGGTGATCATTAAGGCTTGCCAAGCTCTTACCGCCCGGAATAAAATAATTGAAAGCATCAATTACCCTGTTACGAAGTATTGGTGCTATTATAACGAGAATATGCGAAGTATGAAATTAATGAAACGCGACGTTTTTCGCCGCAACATGTTTTGCTCGCCCGCAGCATGCTCGTTCGACGTAATGCTAAAATTCACGTTAGAAGATTAATCGAGTATGCCGTCGGTCTATTAACGGCATATTAATCGGCTATCGGTTATTGAACGTGCGTCTAAGTGAAATTGAAACCGCTGCATGGTCGGCGAACAGCCACTGTGTAATTTGCTACCGCGTTTTAATTGACCAACGATATTAAGCTCCCCCTTTGAAGAAATAAGAAACGATGCGTGACCAGGGGATTAAATTCAACGAATAGGATATCGGGGAATGACGGTAAAAAGGATTAATTTGTTATCCCGCTTTAATTACATCGGCATTTCTAAGAGACCTCGTAGAGATCGAGCATTCTCTTAGCGGGTATTGGTTCCTGCCGATAACAAAGCTATCGTGGCGCGTGTCACGCGGAATAATAATAATTATTATTCCGCTACGGAGACTCGGCTGCAAACGCACAGGATCACTTTCGAATTCCTGCTGCAGGCCATAATTTGCAATACCGACAGATAATATACGTCTCGACACGAGTCTCTCTCCCCCCCCCCCCTCTCTCTCTCTCTCTCTCTCTCTGTCCGTCTGTTTGTCCGTCTCTCTTTTTCTCCTTCTTTCTCTTGTTACCATAAACGCACGTTTGCCCGCGCGCGAGAACAGGTACCAACGATTAAACTCTTTTTCGTCGGCGTCAATTGACGATGATGGACGAACATTTGCAGGATTGCAAATGTTCGTCCATCATCGTTGAACTATCGTACCAATAAACTTTACTTTGCTTACAGACGTGATTTCACCATGATACGAAACAGGACAATTCGCAATCATTTTGCTTAATCCTTTTCTTTTCTGTCGATTCTCTCTAGGAAATCACTTGTGGAACGCGACTTCGGAATGTCGTGAACGTTTCTGAATTCGGAATACCCTGTATTTTATCCATCTCTATATTGTGAAGTGTGTCCGAGCTGTTCGTTTCTTTCGTTATCATCGACGGTGACAGCTGGTTGTGCCCAACCAGGCATATGGAAATTGAAAGACGCCCTTTTGCGGGCGCCGCGGTGGGCAACTTAAAGCTCGTAATCGACTCGCGTTCCTTCTGCGTTATTAATTTTCCGCGCCGTTAATCCCGATTTGCGTTCAGGTAGCTCGTATTATTCAACGATTATCCGGAGAGACCGTCGCCTCGTTACCTTCACGAGGCCACGAGATGCATTCGACCTCCTTTCGAAAATAAACGATGCCCAATAGATTCTGCTCGTTATTATACATGGAGAGAACAGTTGTTTTGTTAGACAGTTGTTTGTAGAAAATCTAAAAATTTGGGCAGTTACAAAAACTTGAAAATTATTTCGTTGGATCATCAAAATTATTATGATGCCTGAGCATCATAATGATACTGAAAAAATTTTCGATCTTCTGGCAATCAGTTTGAATATCATACATAATAATTTTGGATGCCCAAAATTATTTTCAGATCTATATCTGGCTAAATTTTTATATTTATCAGCAAAATTGATTGCTCGCCAATTTTCACGCACTCGTGGTATAGCTTGGGAATCATTTATTGTTAAATGCGAATATTATTTATTTTCATTATAAATATGTAAAATAATGGAGGAGTTCAAATGAACTTGCCGGACCGAAATATATCTCTAAAAATAATTCTGACCATGCGTTTGGTTACGGGGGCGTTCTAACGACTCCCGTTAGGCACGCTCGTTATCAAACTTTGGCTTTTTGCCTCAAACAATGGGCTTTTGAAGCCATCCATTTATTCCTAATATTTTGTCTACGGCGCCATTAGTCGTGTAAACGGTCGTGCCGCATAATGCGTAAATCACTGGGCTCGGGTGTGCGTATTGCATGCGTATTTACACACGGCACCCAACACCCCCTTACCTGCCAGCCGGGCACCTGTAACGTCGCGTAAAGCTGGTCCGCTGGCCGCAAAAAGCACTTCATAAATTGTATATCGGGATATTTATAGCACGGTCGCGGTCTGTTCTCGAGCTAATATCGAGCGAGAACAAGCTATGGATATGGAAGGCATTTGGCATAAGGAAGACGGGTGGGACCGATCGTAAACGCGCGATTTCCGCGCAGAAACGTCTGTTCTCGAGAACCGTATGTCGCTAATGTCATAAATGCGGCATGTTATTTGACGTCGATGGCGCGCCGACGGCATGTACTTATTTCTTTACGAAGGTATGCGCCTCGTCGTCGGATTATACGCGGATTACGAAAGCGCAAGCGATCACAATATCTCGCGGAATACCGTCAACCAACAAAGTTGGAGAACGCGCGGGACGACGCGACGGCCGCGTTCCTTCTAACGCGTCGTCGCGCCGACTGACAGGGGCGTTAATTAAGACGCGATTTCGTAGCGGTAATCCGACAGGCAAATTGCTTCGGTTACATGGAACCCGCCTCGTCCCTCCCGCCGATTGGCGACGCGTCGAGGCGATTATGCCGCCAAGTTTACACTTGTCCACTCGCCGCATTTGGCGCGGCTGGCCGCGCTCGATATCGGAAGATAACATTTTCGGTAAGAATCGTTCCTCGTTACGGCCAATGTCACTCGTTGCAGTTCGAGCGAGCGTAATCGGACGTATCCGGTACGAACGTTTTCTTTTTCTTGAATAACGACCGAATAAATAATAAACGCGTGTAAAAGGTAAATCGTCGATCGATCCATATATGGCCCGTTCCTGTTATTTTTTCTGAGATCCCTTCCGCGAGAAATCGTGCGCCGAACGAATTTTCGAGGCGAGCCGATTATTTTAGCCAACAAATTTCTCGGATCGCGTGACAAGTTTCTCTCATCCGCGCAGGTTTTTAATTACACCTAAGAGAGACGCGGGGTAGAGAAATAGTTTTAATTTGTCGAGACAGGCAAAACATGCCTGTGGGGGAATTGAGGAATGCGGCGTCTGACAAATTGAATTTATTTCGGCTCGATGGAAAAAGATCATCCTGTCGGAACACGACACGCCTCTCCTTACGCCCTCCTAACTCCTGAGGAAAATCAAAATCACGAGGGGTCTCCGTGTCGAGGCGCCAATAAACTCCCTATGTTATTGTGACACAACGATAAGAACGGCAGATGAAAAGAGTCTGCCGATGAAGGTTCTCGGCGCCTTGAAGACTGTTGCTCGAGTATTAATGTCGGTATCTGATCCCGTTTCGATACGTGTAACTGTTCTCGGTATCATTGTCACGGTATCTTCTATTCCAAATATCAGCCTAGACAGACATGTTGGCGGGTGTGTATAGATCACATTGAAATTTTTCGTGACAGCGATCCCTACGTTCGTATCTGAGTGAAAACGTATCAGGTTTACTCTAACGAGCACTCTAGAGATCGTAGAAATTCTATGATGTATTTACGGCTTGTAAATTACCGTGAGGTTTTCACTGTCGGGGGTCATTGCTTTCCAAGATTGTTTCGCAGAAATGTAATGAACACTTTGCTATTTAACGACTTTGTCTTAATGACGAGATTGTCATTGTCAGTGTCTCCTTTCTCATATTTTTTTTTTTTTTCCTTTTTTCCGTTTTGTATTCTGAGATATATTTTCGGAGAATTATGATGGTGCGAGCAGACATTTTTATTGATTAACAAGTTACAATGCCGTGTCGTAAAACTCGTTCCATACATACGACGAAAGAAAACACAGAGAGAGAGAGAGGCGTCTTGAAGCGACAGTGGCTCGCGAGATTTTTCAAATGTCTACATTTCAGCGGTAACAAATTAACATATTCGCCGCACACTTTACACGCACGGCAGGTATTTCCGAAGTACTTGTAATCGCACCATTCATGCACTTAAATGCTTTGCAATCGCAGAAGGGGGCTACTCAGACGCGTTTAAGCGATACAGCTACCGACGTAGACGAATCCTTATTATCCACTCAGACTACATCCTTGTCAAGGAAGAAAATCTTAACAAGCCGGATAAACGGCAGCGCGCTATTTGAAAGGAAAACGTTAAGCCGCGTGTGCACTTGAGCACGCACGTACCGAGCACGCATGAACACGCGAAAGGAAAAAAGAAAGTGATCTTTTTTTTAACGTGGAGCTCCTTTGCGAGACAAAAAAATTTCTACAAAAATTTATTCCCGAAAAAATTAACGCGAGCAGTAATAAATAATTAGATAAATGTTGAAAAAAATAATCGGTTAACGCTCTATGAAGATACCAAGATTAAACCAACGTCATGGCTTAATAGCGAGAAATATGTGAACGATTTGTCACTCGATACATGGAAACGTGAAATAGCGAGATACCGGGACGCGGTTTCGGTGTGAGGAATTTCGCTAACCTGGAGAGTAAACACACACGACCAGCCAAGTGGCTTTTGACTAGGCTGACCGTTTAATGGCGCCGGAAATACCACGCGAAACGGTCGCACTCTCGCGTATTTTTAACGCCGCTTCTCGCAGGTAGACACCAGGCATTTTATGCATGTGTCTGGAGAGAAAGGATATCCTAGTACACGCGCGGCATCCTCGAACATCGTCAAACGCCGAGACAAGATTCCGAGAAAGTTGGAAAGTATTGCTCGGATTTCAATGCTCGCGACAAGAATTTCGATTTACGCCCGAGAAAAATTTTGTTTTTTTGTTAAATCAATTTAATAATACTGGTTTAATAATAATACTGGTATACACCTGAAATCAATTTCCTGCTCTGTAAACGGTGCTCTATTTTGAAAAAAGTGTAATTCCAAGAAATGGAGATTACGAAATCTTAAAAAATAAATGACAGCGATGATATATACATTATTTGTTTCTTTTTTTACAAAAAATAAATTAAGTTAATATACAAAAGAGATATTAAAGAAATAAAAATCTGATAAATCAGCTGCGAAAGAATAAGTCGAAAAGTTATTTGTAAGAGAGAGTTAAAAAGAAACCTGCTTACAGCTAGAAGAAGGAAAGAGAGACGTAATCCAGAAAGAGGGAAAGGAATAGCGTCATTGATTAAATCTAATCGTTTAATAGGTTGCTGCGTCCGGCAACCTATTATATTGGTAACGCAAAGTTTTCACTTGATGGTGCTTCTTCTTGAACCGGTATCCTTGTCCAGAAGCAAGAGGATCGAGAGTCAAGGCGAGCACGCGATAAACGGATAGAATCAGGAGAAGCTCATTGATTGTCGCGCGATTTAACGACGTCGGGCCGCTGTGGACATTACGACGCTCTTTTCTTTCTCTTTGTCTCGGGACAAGCACACGAGTTACACAGCCGATATTACCGTCGGCAATTACCGGTAACATCTTCTTCTGCCCACGGAACGGATTATGAAGGACTGTCATTGTCGGAAATGATCGCGTCGATTTAAATCTATCCCGTTTGCCGTTCGTTTGCTATTATCGAGTCAGTTCGATAATGATCACCCTCCCAACCGGAGGACCAACTAGTCGTGGCAGAACTGGTTTATGTCTCTCTTTTTTTTTTTTTTTTTTAATTATCCCGTCGTAGTTAAACGCAGGCTAGTTGAATCCTATCGGGAAAAATACGCAACAAAGGTATTATTAAAAATTTGCGCGAGTGATAAAAAAAAATCACTGATTTAGAAATTTATCTTTGTAGAAGAATGAAAAATTCTTAGCGATACTCTTAGCTTGAAGTTTCAATTTTTTTCACAAGCCCCTCGTTCATTCAATTTTAGAGTTTTATCTCCAGCGTATCTCCGCAAATCTGTTATTAGCTTGTGTAGTCGCGTTTTGTAATCGCGTCGTATCCTGCAATTTGAAGATACGGTTCGCCAGAGCCGGTACTTCGCTGATATTATCATTACCTTTCTACACGATACCTCTCGTCTGATAAAGCGTAGCGTAGAGACACTACGCTTTATCAGTCCGCGGAAGTCCGCGTGTTTGTCTATCAATATTGATATCGATTACCGTCGTAGCGATTTGCATAATCGCTGTTACCGTTTATTAATAGCCTTCGTTTAACGCGTCACGCAAGTGACTTAGTTTGAGAGAGCAGTGCTTTGAAAGAGAGAGAGAACAGGAATTTTTGGCAAGATCGACATATCGTTCAACGCGAACGTACGCGTTATTCTCACATCAGTTTCTAGAAATTCCTATCGACTGCCCATATTCGCTTAACCAGTCACGCAAATTATCATTTAGCTCGAGAGAGCAGTGCACTTTGAGAATGATGATCTTTGAGAATTTTTTTCTTTGCGTTCCAAGGTAATTAAAATTTTTGGCAACTTTTAACGTATCGCCCAACGCGAACGATCGCGTTACTTTCGCATCAATTCTAGAAATTTCTATCAATCTGTCCATATTCGCTTAACATATCACGCAATTTATTCAGCTCTCGAGAGATCTTTGAGAATTCTTCGCGATCCGAGAGAACTGTAATTTTCGACAAGATCGACGTATCGGCGAACGAACGCACCAGTTACTCTCTCGCACCAGTTCTAGAAATTCCGATCGACTATTCGCCCATATTCGTTCGCACCTCTGGCGCGGAATGTCGTTAATCAAGTGCGTAAACGTCTCGCTGTTGAGCAGACTTGTCATTTCATGGCGCCAGGACGCCGATTTCGTTACATCGCGCGCATTATCGCGTGCGTGCATTGCTGCACCTAGCCGATCTCGCGAACGTTACCGGTCACGCATTGATTTATTCGCTCCGAATGGCGCCCGTGCGGATGACAGGTGACGGGTGATCAATAAAGACGCGTACTTCGCAATGAGCGTGAAAGGCTGGTTCGCCCGTCAACCCGGCGATGGACGGCGGTGTCGCCGTTGTATATTACAACATCATTAACCCACTTTTTCATTGTCCGCGACGATCGATGATCGCCGTTACCTTGGGACTACGCCACCTCGGGTTAGAATTTCGTGGAAACGCGGGCGAATGGTGAACACTCGTTGCGAAATGATTCCGGAGAATGTCCCTTCTGTATTAGAGAGCCGGCAATTGAGAAAACTCTAATCGGTTTATCGATCTTGATGATGGTCAACCACGACGATTCCAATCGAACCATCAAGTCCATAATAAGACGTTTTTTTTACTCGTTAGTCGACATTATTTATTACATTCCCGCGTCAGTCGAGTCTGTACCTTCGCATCGTGTAATAATCACATTTAATTATGAGCGCTGCTATGGACATCCTTCTCTCCAACATTTGAATTCATGAAGTGCATCGTTCTAACTACGTGTGCTAGGTGTGTTGCAATCGAGTCGTTCATCATTTCGTTCCCCGCAGCGTTTTGTCGTGTGCGTTTTCCGCGAGCTGACACACAAATTGTTTGTCACGTGTGCGCGAATCGGTCGAATCAGATTTATCGTCAAGCGGTACGATGTTCAAAGAGATGTTTCTTACTACGCGTGATGCATAACCTCCGTATGATCCGCTGCCCGCTTAGAAAATATGTTCTAGAAAATGCGGCACCTCGACCAGGAGTCAGGACCCGGAGTCAAGTTAAGACGTAAGGTAACAACCTCCCGCTGTGTGTATCTATCCTATCGTGATAGGTCAGCACTCTCTTGTTTGTTCCATGCACACGTGTTCCAGATGAATAAGAACGACAGAAAATCATACGAATTTCAATCCGAACGCAGTAAGATTTTCAAATAAGAACAAAAGATATCAATTGCAAAAAAATTAAAATAAACTAACTTTTGCATGCTTTGTTTATATAGAATTAAATAATATTAGATAAAATAAATTAAAATAAAAAAATAAATATATATATATATATATATAAAATAATGCAATAAATAGATGTAATAAATATATAATAAATAAACAAATAAAAATAAAGATATATTCTTTGTATACGAATGTATTTTTTAAGATGGCCGAGATGTGTTCGGATTTCAATCGCGTATTCTGATTGAGCGAATTGAATCCTCGTAATCCGATCCGCATCGCTTGGGACTCACGCAACGAAAGGGGAGTCTAAAAGAAAGTGGCGGGTTCGGTTGTTTAAACAACGAAAGCCTTAATCAATGCGAGCTCGTAAATCAAATTTTATCGAGCGTGTAATGCGAATGAGAGAGCTCTTGCCATTATTAAATTTCTCTGCTGCGGATCAACGATGACATAATTTTATTTGCCACGGTGAGGCCTTCCTCCGTTGTAGTTACACACATGTTATTCTGTTTAACCAAACACATTCAGAAGCTCACGAAGACGTGTAGTGTCTGTATTTCGAGTCGTAAAACAAATCCCGCATTCGTACGTTTTTTTTTTCTTCTTGCGCACGACTGATTTATACGCCGCAACACCCCGTTTCGTAATCCACGTAAGCTTCACATTTCTGTCGAGATTCAAGAACCAAGTGTTATTTCTTGCCGCTGATTTCTCGGGGAAAAGACTGGTGGTTATAATCTTAAAGGGTTGATTGTGAAGTGTCATCTGGCAATACTTTCACTCGGAAAAAACCTACGCGGACTTTCGTCGTAATAAAATATTGTTTTCACAGCTGAGATATATTTTCGTTGACAATTCGTTTTTTTTTTTTTTTTCCATTAACATTAATGTGAATTCTTTCAATAATTTACAGAATTATGTCGACTTTTAGTATTTTATGGAGATGTATTGACGCAAAATGGCACGCTCAAGCTAGCTCAATGCGTTTTAATACGGGATTTGTTTTTAATTCGAGAGAGCTAAGACGGAAGTTAGTAAATTGTTGGGATCTTTTCGGAGGGTCTATAAAGCCATGTTGTACCAAACATATGTATGAATACAGTCACATGGTAGTTATAATACTTAACATACATTTTCATAAATTAAGTTTTCGTTCTTCTTCTATCTTTCATTCTCTATACATACTTTTAACGAGGTTTATTGAAACCACCATAGGTGGCCGCTAGTTTTTTTCATTCGATTTCCGTCGTAGTTTCGAATAGGAATTATTGCCATCGAAAGCATTATATTATTAAATTTTAATGCACTATTTGTGAAACTCATGAAGCGTGGAATATCCAAGTATTTTTTATTACGGAAACATTTCTAATAAAATGTTCAAGTTATAATAATAATAAGAAGCTCCTGGTGTCACATATCTTTACATCTTGCGCAAGTCAAAGCCGGTATGGAGATATTAGCTCGTATTAATATCTATAATTTCTCCTCCCGCATCAAAGCGTGTCTTCGGCTCGCGTTCAAGATCGAAACATCTTCCTGATGTGTGATCAAAGCTAGTTTCCTCTGTGATTCCGAGAAACTCTCTTGGCACGACGATGTAACGTACGGAAGGCGCCAAGTCGAAACCTTCGTCATCGCACGAACCATCTTGGACATCGCGATAATAAACTTGTCGCGACATCGATGTCTAGAGAACCCGGTAGATCGACTTGGGGAAGCTATTTTAACACGTTACAATGGCCCCCGCGTTCACAATTAACGAATTTTGCAAGTTATATTTGAATGTATTTTTCAAATATTTTTCGAACATATAATTTTTGCTAGTCACAAGGCGAATGGCAATCAATTTGGACATCGGATAAAATGTACGACCAAATTTCAGTACGGCGTGCTAAATGTGTGGCACAATTCTGGAACGATTAGGGACGCTTCTCCTACGGTGTGGCGAAGGACGAGGAGCCAAAGGGTCCTCCCAAAGGGCCCTACTCTTTTTGTTTCTCGGCGAATCGCCAGAAGGAACCCCGAGCTTACCGCTCACAACCCCCCCCCCGGCAACTGTCAAAACTGTCAGTGTTTCGTGGGTGTGGTCGTGTTGCCTGGTTTTTATTTGTCATTTTGCATTTTTCGTTCACTCTTCTTCGCAATGGGTCCCACTTCCTCGACTTTTCTTCTGTTGTATATAGGGTATTCTGTAAGTTGAGATTAATTACTTGGGACTCAAAAGAGAACATTGTGAAAATTATAGGTATTTTATTTCAAAATATTCTAGTTTAAAATGTTTTACGTCGTATATTCTATGCGATTATTCCGTAGAAGCTTGTGAACGCCACCGGTGACAACGGTCAGACGGCGTTCGTTTAATGCATATTCAGGTCCAATCGTAGTTTGCGCGGTCCTTGTGACACACACGTGTCATACACGTTGTGCATTGGACGAATTGCAAGGATCCGGTGGTTCGTTAACGAGATAAAGCATCGTGCAGTATAAATCGTTGTCAGCCAGTTGTAGAAAGCAGTTGCCATCCGACATTCGTCGCGGTGTTATTCTCCTGAGTCACGCCAGTCGGAATTCTGAGATCGCTAGTTCGACGAATTTAAAAGAATATATATATATATATATATATATATATATATATATCAACATTATTAAATTACACATATTGGAAATTGCTACGCGAGACTACGCAAGGTGATTACGGAGGAAAGGTAATCTCTTCTTATCTGAAGAAACGAAACGACAACGCACATGATTCAAACACGTCTGTTTCTATAGTTGAAGTCTCTGGTGGAGTCGCTGGAGAGATTTGTGACGAGCTCTATTTCGGGATTAAGACGCGACCTAAGATTAAATGCCACGCGCTTATCCCTTTCGTTGTATAAAATATCGCGATATCGAGATTTAATCCCTTCTATTTCTACGGTCGTCAGGCGGGTCCGCAACATTTCCGTCGCGTGTGTGTACCGTTGTTGGATACATTTTTCGAGACGCGTACGACAATCTTTAATTGCGTATCGGCCTTCGTAAGGCGGACTGTATCTTTCCGGCTTTTATCGCGCTACTTCGGCGACCGGGTCCCCGTAATGCCGCAAATGAGGTCCGGTCTCTCGGGTTCGCGGCAACAGCTACGTAATCACGCCGGCTATCACGAAATGGCTCGCTTAATGCCGGATTTGAGGTAGCCAGTTTCATTAAGTGTCCTACATCCGCCTCCGCACCAGTTCTTAACTCGCTCCCGATGCTATCTGATCGCGTTCCTCCCCCCCCCCCCCCGGTTTTTTAAGTAAACGGTCTCGCCCGGTAATCATCGCTTCAATCATTCGTTTACAAAGTTATCCCAAGTGAGAGACGAAGACCACACGATGTCGTTTAATTCCTCCTAAAGATATTTCTCGCTCTTCCCCCCCCCCCCCCTTCCCTTGTTTTAATTATATTGAAGTTATTTATAAGGATGGCGGGCCACAACGCGCGTTAACACAAGTGGGATGACTTGTTAATGCATATTTAACTCAAATTCCTTCGTTTTCAACGTAACAACGCAAACAATAAGTAGCTTCCAGGAACCGTCCTCGCTAATTTATCGCAAACAATAGTTCGTTTTTTCCCGTATGGAATTCCTCGAAATGAGGTGGCAGTTTCGAGAGCTTCAAAGGCGCCACAAGTCAATGAAAGGTTTTCCTTAGCGGAAAACGAAGGTATGCTTTGAAAACGGATTTTCGGCACGGGTTTCTCGGGCAGCTCGTGCTAATCTAGGACGTCGTTGCGACGGGGAAGATCGTGAGATCCCGAAAACAAACACGTAGCGAAGGCTGCCTCTCTCCTATCTGTGGTGTGTGGACTCTGTTTGTCCTCTCTCGCTCGCCCGTCTAAAATCCACATAATTACTGTGAGAACCGAGCGCGGAGGGCCACCGCTGCTGTAGCGCTGCGCGAGGCTGGTGAGAAAGGGAGAAAAAGATTCGAGGGCCATGTCCTCGAAGGGATACGTTTGCTTAGGTGGTGGTCGATCTTTTGTTTCTGTATCTTGTCTCTCGGCGCGAGAGAAGGGTTGCCATCTTCCCTCCCGTTGGAGTGGAGCCACTCGGAATGGGAGCCTCGTCGACTCCGTCGTCGCCCGGGAGCTCTGTGTGAACGGAATGTAACTCTTCTCCTTGCGGCACGTCGCGGGGCGGCGGTGGTCAAATATTGAGGAACATGTGAACGGTAAATAATCGGGAGGCCTTAGCGGGAGTTAAACCCGACGATTCCCATCCGCCCGCCCGCTGTTTGCCTCAATTTAACGGGGGGAGTCCATACACGGAGAATTTGTTTCCACGAACGGACGATCGTCGCGCGGATGCATTTCTATTTCTACCGCTCGTAAATGAAGCGTTCAATGAGAACGCACGTTGCACGTCGGATGAGTCCATGCTCCGCTGGAACCTCCTTTCTTAACCCTTGGCGGACCATAGGGATTAAGCGCCGCAACTCATCTCTCGCGTTTTATCGTCTCGCACACGACCCGGAATGGTGCGTACACGTGACATTCAACAGACGTGAGCTATTCTCGCTTTTTTACCGTATGATCCGTCCCGAATGATGGAGCTTGTCATCGACTGCCGCAAATGTTATGGGGTGTCGAGAGTCGGATGATAATCTAAGACGTCTGTGCTGTGGTAATCTAAAAGTCTGTGTTAACGCCAGCGGTCTATTCGCGGCTGACTATCGATCTATGTGAAACCGTAATATGCTGGGATAAAACATGAAGTAAAGTAAAACATCATAATAGAATTGCGTCTCGTAAAACTGTCACTTCAGTCATCACCAAAGTCAGCGGGAGATTGCTATTTTCTTTAGCGAAGCCATTTTACGCTCATTGATAATGCAAAGTTCCATCAGAGAAATCTATTTCTTTTTCTGAGAGATAAATGTCCTAATAAAGAGTTGTCAAATAAAATTGAGCAAGCCATATAATTAATATTTTAAGAAAATTTAATATTTTTCATGGTAATAGATTATATTTTGAAATATTATACGTTTCTTTATACCGTTTTTGTTTAAAATTATTTTGCATATTTATATATAACACAGATATTATCGATAGGAAATATATCCGAGCGATAAAATTGGCTCTGGTCGAATTATTTCTACTTTCGCTAATTGGAGAATGCGGTCAAAGCTCTAAAAGTATATACTATTATACGACTATTTTCGGACTCAGTCTAATTATCTATTAATCTCCGAAAGGTCTAATGGGCAATTCCGTTCCGATTTTTGCATTGTAAAATTTGTGTCACGGATCTGCTTATTGTATTTCTCCACGCTTGCCTGAACGAATGGACTTGCATTAATAAAGAAAAAAAAAAAAAGAAAGAACTCGCCTTTGAACGTGTCGATCGGAGCCCCCGGCCGCCCCCGGATTTTATTGTCCGCGCTGTCGTGTCGGGCAACAACAAGACTGTTAACAACAAATACTTATTATTTACCGCTGGCGCATCGATTTATCTCGAGAGACAAGTCGCCGGTAATGCATCATCAGCGTCGAGCGTATATCGGTGCGGATGCAAATACACCGTGCGGCATATGACATATTCGATCAGAGCCGGTTCACGACTCGCCCCCCCCCCCCCACCTCCTCCTCCCCCGGTGTATTAATGTATTTGCCATTCGATGCGCTCTCTCGGAGCGCCGGAGCTGTTGATAAAGCAGCAACCCGTTTGTAACCCGGGCTTACACGACCGTAGACGACTTTACGGTATGGTAATGGTCCCCGTACTCGTACCGCACGTGACATACTATTGTAACACGCTCGTAAAACGGATGCAAATGTACAAGCGTTGCTAAATACCCTCAATCATACGTTACAACAGTGGAACCTGCGCCGGGACGAGATTCCAATCGCGTTTGTATATGCGAAAAACACACCGGCTTCTGTTGAGGGCTGTTGTGCAAGATAAAATACGCCGTAGATCGATAGATCGGCGGAGACGGATTACGTAACGGGCCTCGAATATGAGAGCGATCCGATAAAAGTGGCGTGATATCAGGGGGGGGCTCGCGGAATATTTGAGATTTCCAGCCGCGCTAACAGAGTTACGTACTATTGATAGGGAGGAGAATTATTGCCCGTTAGCGGCAACAGTTGCAACTGCTACCAACAAGGTGCGATTTGTGTGTCGCCAATACGGGTTCTCGGATGCCCGCCCACAACCATTTCTCCGCGATGGTAGGCCGTAGTTAGATACTTATCTACGAGTCAATTCGTAGGCTGTTTCTTGTCTGCGACATGCACCTAGGGAACTGGCCGATTATGCACCACCGGATAAATGTTGCTGCTTATTTGCGACTCGAGGTTGAACAATAGGATAGCTCTTGTTGTCAAATTGTTTTCTCATCGAAGATAAAATAGAATTCCGACTACAATGCGTTTATTGCCGAAGAATGCTGCGTTAATCTGTCCGTCTGTCCAATTTATCGTTCTGTATAATCTGTTCTTAAATATATATATATCTGCGTTTAGTATTAGATGCGTTCGGAAAGCGTCTCGTAAATATTATGAACGTACGTTCATAATATTTCGAATTTATACGAAAATAAGTATTTCAGCCGCGTGTTATTGATTAGAATTTTCAAACGTAATTCAAGCGATATAAGAGAAACCATTAATGCATTAAGCCGAGGTGGCGAGAAGGTGAATGAGAATAAACGAAGTGAGAAATATTTCGAAGGAGCGGCCCCTTTGCATTGAAACCCACTCTCGGCATTTATCATCACTGTAGCCGCTCTAATCCCTCGATTAAGCCTCAACGCGCGATGAAACTGGATTGCCGAGGTATATTTACTGGAATTTCTGCCTTCTCGCCGATTTAATCTACGTTGCGTTACATCTATTGCGATGTAAAGCAAGAAGCGATTGACGGTCCCCCCCTCCCTAAAAAAAAAAAGACGCGATGAAATTAATCACTTGTCAGATTATCGCAGACTTGGAGCGCAAACGCGATTTCACGACGTTATGTAACGTCCTTTACGCGAGCCGATTGTAAAAATTATGCGATGACATGTATTCGAGTAGCTCCTCTGACAAATTGAGTGCGTACGACGATTTCGTGTGTGATGTATTTCTTCGTAAACGATTTTGTTACTGTATTACGAAGCATCCACCTATATTTCGCGAGGAAGGCATGTTTAATGACTATAATTAATATTTATTTTAATTATATCGCTCGCGTCCTCATGCGCAATTACGCGGTAAAGAATTCTCATTTTATGATACCACGAAACAGGTTCACGGGTATGGCGTTTCACTTACGATAATTGCGAATAATAATAAATAATACGGTGGCGAGTTAATATCACGTAGCATAAGCGATTTTCCTCATATCGCGCCACCATGGACGCGACGTACTTAATGATATGGTAAAAGCTTAACGATAGCTCGCGTGATAAGATTGCCAAGATACCAATCTTTATGAAATCGCGCGAGGCACGTAGAATTAAAGTTCCTTCTATCGTCTTGTGTCGCGTATGACCCCGTGATTTTTTTTTAAGTCGCGCTTGTCGATCAAAGGTCTCCTTTGAATGGCTAAAGCAACGTCAGAATATAGGCATTACAGTGATTGTAGGAAAAGCGACGAATGGTGCGCATTATCGTTCCTCGTTAAATGATTATTTACACACACACACACACACACACACACACACACACACACACACACACACCACACTTGATGCAATTTTCTTCTGTCGCATCGGTCCTACGTTTAAATTTTTATTCGGTCCTTATTCGCTTAAAATTTATTTTCGCCTCTTAGATGTAGCTTTGGCAAGCGGCTCTTTTATTTCTACGAGCTATCGAACGCTAATGGAGAAGTGCCGATA
This sequence comes from Pogonomyrmex barbatus, assembly GCF_055798465.1. NCBI lineage: Eukaryota > Metazoa > Arthropoda > Insecta > Hymenoptera > Formicidae > Pogonomyrmex > Pogonomyrmex barbatus. The sequence goes on along the minus strand of NW_028297099.1, from coordinate 6,348,013 downwards.
TAAAAATGTAAATAACTCTCGAGTGAAATCATGGCGAGGCTATTTTCACGAGGCGTTCCATTACATGGCCGAAATAACAAATCGCCGTGATAAAAAGGCATGAAATCAATTGGAGACACGGCGCAGAAATAACACGAGTGCCCGCTGCTAATGCACGCGGGCTCGTAGAGGGATCCCAATGACCATCGCGATTTATCATCTGTAAAACGGGCCAATGAGTGTTAGCTGTCAGGTCGGTCGACCGCCGATTTGTCAACCTGGCTCTGCGCGCTCTGCGAGCTTTGACTAACTTTGTCGCGATGAATCACGGTGGCCGGCCAATGTCGGTAGCGATGGCATCTCTGACTTCGGTGCTAATGCGACCGTCAGAATGACACGCTCGAGAGTGCATAAAAGCGCAGATCGTACATCAAAGAAAGGGTCACCCCTCCGTCTTAATCCTTTAGCTCGTGCCGATCTTAGGCGCACTTTCGCACGAGCGTCTCAAAAGAATTCCCAGCTATTTCTATGATGTCTGCTCGCGTAATAAGAATTAATATTATTTATGATCCTTTGAAGAAAAAAGACAATACATGGCATATTCATACGCGATTAAAGTAAATTTTAATTATTTTTTTTTTATAAATAATATTACTTAGATGAAAAATGAAGTTTCTTGTGTGATAACAATTTGATAACGTTGAGGCAATGCAATCACGGTGACAGTTACATGTGCGAAATGATACTTCTCGAATAAAGATGTAAAGGCAGAAGATTTTAATTGATTCTAATGGAAGAAACGTTAATTAGTTGCTTCTATTAAAGGCGAAATACTTCGAGTTATTTATAGCCAAGATTCAATTTACTCTTTACCGTGAGCGGCGCGACATACAGACTGAAGGAATTTATTACTAAAATTTTATGTGACCATTTAGATTACAAGCGGCGTATGATGGCGTGTGTAGATCGATTTAATTACTTCATAATATTCATTGACTCGGTACCTCCTATTACAAGTATTTTGCGAAATGAAACGCCAAGCTCAGTTATAACTCACGCAACTGATATTAAGTCCCTTCGCCGTTTTGCCTTGGACTCGTCATATTTCATCCGCGTGAGATGTCATAAATTATCAGCCATATTTTTAAGTCATATTATTGTATCCCTATGATAGAATGGATCACATTTATGTGTCTTCCACGTAACCATAACCGTAATGCATAAATTGTAACTGACAAAAATGCGTTACAATCAGACACGTGAGCTTTTACTAATTGATAAATCGCCGCGACATTTAGGTTTACAACGATAAATAAAATGCCATTTATAAACGCGAAATCTTACGTACGTTTTTCTCTCAATGCACCATCACCGTCATCGTGAAAAAAAATTACGATCATTACGGTAAACCCGTAAAGGCGGGAGCCTTTTGCATTCCGGTGACTGGTTGGTATGCCGGCGACGTCGTCCCTCGCAAATTCGCAGTCTCTTTACCGCGTAATGACATTACGCCGTTACGGCATCCTCGTGTTTTCACCCTGCTTTATGCATTTATGCACGAAGGGGAGGAGGAGGAGGAGGCGGACGGCGAGAAGGAGAAGAGGCGGAGGTGAGAGACGCGTCTCCCGAGGAAACGGGCAGGTAGGGATAATGAGAGGGCGGCCGATGGTGCCGGTTTAATCATCTCGCGAAACACCTAACGGCTGTTACTCACGACGTCGTTGACCACGACCGCCGTCGCTGCCGCCGTGAGGAGTCGTGTATCCCTTGGCATGAGCCTGCTCAATGAAGAATGTCTCCCGGCATGAATCACCCTCGGCTCGTAAGTTACTTACTCGGCCGCGCGATCTTTCGAGCCGATCACGATCGGCAGCCTCGGGCGAGTTCGCATGCAGTAAAAACTCAGAAAGTGGTTCAATCTTTAGCCGGGGATAATATACTGAGACTTTGGATCTATTCATCTTTTTCTTATTCTCCCTTTCTCCCTTCCTTCGTTTAATATCTAATTTCACAATGGCCAACGTGGTGACACGACGATGATGAAGATTACGTAATGATTGCGTGAGAAAACGTAAGCGAAATGATACACCGAGACCAGCTGAAAACGTGTTATCGAAACGTTTATCGCGAGACTGTTGAGGTGAGAAAAATGCGAACATTCGTGTTTTGCGAGAGGAATATCTTTATTAAGCTGGAACCATCGTCAAATCGACTTCGCACCCATTAAGAAATTTAGTGCTGTTTATACGCTAATTTGTTGTAGTCCGAACTTTGTATTCCAGTTGAGTCATTAAAAATGATAATTGTGCTAAGTTGAGAAAGTTAGCACAGTCAGAGAAAAAAGCAAAAATTTAAAAAACAAATACATATTTTTGCAGTGCTATTTTTTTGCTAATTGGTTGCTCTATTTTCAATTCTTTTGTATTTTTACTTGTAAATTTGATTGCGGTAATATTATTTCATAAAAATATAGAATTTTTGATGCTTTGACAGAGCAATAAATTAGCAATAAATTCTGTATTTGTTTTTTTGACACGATATGCCTATATATATTTTTTTTTTCGTTATGGGGGAGTTCAGCATAATGGTGAATTGCCCCTCCACAACTTTGAACATGATTTCTTTTGCTAAACGACGACGGAGCAACATAAATAGCACTAAATTTTTTGATGAGTGCGAATTCGATTTGCGATGATGGAGATTCCAGCTTAACAGAGGTGAGAAAAATGAACTCCAATCTGGTAATCTTTAATGATCGACGATTACACTTATATTGTACAGTAATTACACCTTGCGCGTATAGTGATACACGGGAGGACAACGTGTCGCCGACAACACGTGCGCGTTTTAATCTCATTCATAAAACCCATTCAACGGCGCCGCTGTAATTACGGGGTCACATGATATATACAAGTACAATCGTCGTTCTGGTATCGATTTCTGATTGCTATCGGTGCACGAAATCGTCGTCGACGCCCTCTTGTTACTTTTGTAAAAATTCAGCGACCATCCGATCTTGCCGTCTGATCTCGCTCGCTCCTTAAAGAGAAGGAGAGAGGGAGAGAGAGAGAGAGAGAGAGAGAGAGAGAGAGAGAGAGAGAGAGAGAGAGATAGACAAGGAGATCGAGTCTCGAGACACTCTCTCGGAAGCCGCGATTAGGCGCGGGTCGAATTAGCCGTAAAAGGAGCGCGACCTCAGGCTCGCGCACGATGTATGGTAAATTATCAAACGACAAGCGGCGAGATGAGATCTGACACAACATTTTTACGCTCGTCCGACAGCGCATACGAGACCCCATTACTTATTCGTAATGGGATTAAGGGCACATCGCGGTGATGCAATCCGCTACGACGAGTCCAAAGCGGACCGCGCGCGGCGAAAAGTGATAAAACAGAGTTCTTCGAGAATTGTGCCGCGTGTCGCTTTACGGGGCGTTAGGCCATGAAATTGTAATTTAATTGCCTCTCCCGCAAGTCGTTTCTGTGGCAGTGATTGCGGTCGGTCCGGTCGGTCGCAATTTGCATCCTAAATTAAAAATCCTCTCCCGAATGGGGATCCGGGATCCGCCGCGAATCGAGCCGTGCGATAAGTTTGCATGCCGAGGCGTTGTTCGTTAATTATGCATGAGCGCGTTCCTATTATAATATTCGGTCGATGTTCAGGCAAACAATATGCGAAATCATCCAATTATGCCACTGCGTGTGGCCGCGTTGCGTTTCGGAAGACATTACGATTCGCTTGGGCTAACGAGCCGGATCACACGAGTCGGCGTCGACGCGGCTTTAATTCAAATAACGTTTCTTTCGGAGAAAGAAACACGCAAAATCGAAATGGGAAATATTAATGTTCGTGTGTTCGCATCACTTTTTTCCTACAGCTAATTAAAGTGTTGATTTACACTCTCCGGGTCACCAAGCTCTGAATGAATTAATTATTCGCGGCGGATTATTATTTTGCTCGTAAAAGCGACCAATTAAAAGGCTGCGCCTTGCACCTTGCTCGCTTTTACGACTTCTCGCAAAAAGTTGTTCGCGAAGAATATTTACGTTATTTATTGCACAAGTGTACACCTTAAGTAACTCGATTACAGTCGAATTTACATAGTCGGGTTAAGAGTGCTTGAACCGGCTTGTAAATCTTAAATATCGGAGGTAAATGGTTTCCTACTCTCATTAAAATACCAAAAGCCTCATCTTCCTTATAGATATTCGTGTGATATTAAAACCTCCGAAAAATTAGTAGAAACACGCGGATAAATACGTGAGAATGTTAAACCTTGTATAAACATATCTCTCGATGTCAAACAACACAGAAGTAATAAGAGGCGATAGCAATGACAGAAACTAACTGCTAACAGGATCTAGCTTTTCGATGGATGACTATATTATAAATCATAATTTATCGGTTTGTCAATTTGTCTCACACGTGAATCACCCTCGCAAGATAAACATGTAGAACGCTGACTCGTGGCTCGCAAAGATTCATCATTCCGCTTCATATCCTTTTCCCATCCCTGCTCATCTCTTTCTCTCATCTCTTCGCGCGCGATTTGTCTTCCTTCGAGTTCGCCACGACGGCCTGTCACTTCGCCTAACACCGAGATCACCGCTCGATTGTGTTTTTTTTGCGATATTCGGGCTACGATAATGGGAAGAGCTAGTTTGCCGTTTCGCCTATAGAATGCCGGGTGAAATTTGCATAAACATTAGTCACGTTCCCTTTCTTACATTCCGATACGTATCGCGGCGTGCAAAGTAGATTACGATGCCAGCCGCCGCGGCGTGACGAGGAAACGTCAACAATTTGCAAAAAACCAAGCGGTCGATAATAACGCGAAACAATCGTCTTATTAGTAAAATTACAATTTCAAATAGCCGTTATGACTCAGTCAATGTCGATTATCATTCAAATCGAAACGTTTCATTATAAACGGCCGCACAACGCCGTCTCGTACATCGATAACAGCGCCGTGAGAACTCACCGGGGAAGGTAAAATCTCAATGCGAGAGCCATACAACGTAACGAAAGAAAAAAAAAAAAAAGGAAAAGAGATAAGGAAAATAAAACGAACGCCTCCAGATACGGCCGAAACGGCCTCTGTTTGCCTTTGAAGTTTACCGAGACGTTGACATCGATGCGACTATAGTGATGCAAATGAGATCTCTCCCTGGGGCTCCTTTGGGAGCCCTCCACGCTCGCGGCATTAAGGAACATAAACGAGCTTAACGTCAGTTTAAACATTACATAATATTCTATAAAATCGCGGCCGTATTTGATGGCGATGTACAGGATTACAAAAATATCATTAGCGTGCCGGCTATTTTAGATTGCCACTTTATTATAAACAGCCTCTGAGCGAAAGCAGTAGTGTCCACTCCGAGATGACGCAAGGAGCCGTGACGTTTACGTGCTGATATTAGCGCGATTTTTACGACAGCCTCCCCGGTATTCCAAACAATCTGCGAGTTCTAATGTTTATGGCGCGTCTGGTAACTTTTACTATTATGCTCTTCCGGTGCGTGATTTCGGCGGTAACGCGATTGCCAGGTATATGTATGTGTATGTAACGTGAAGCTAAGTATATCCGCGTAACGTTGCCCTCTTTTTCTTCCCCCCCCTCCCCCCTTCCTCTCTCTCTCTCTCTCTCTCTCTCTCTCTCTCTCTCTCTCTCTCTCTCTCTCTTCCTTCGGATCGGATAAAAGTTACGAGGCACGAAAGATTCTTAATGAAGTCCACGGGGAAACCTGCATCTTTCTCCAAAAATACCGTCAGAGTTGTTAATCTTTTACCATCTGAACTTTTTTAACGAGCTCAAGTAAATTGAAACAGTTAACAGTTCTTAGGTTCTTCGCGGGATTACATCCTAACGGATTCGCTTTCTCTCGTGTGTGCCCTCTTTGGCTCTGAAGTATATCGCGGTATAAATGTAGCCATTAAATCTAGATTCAAGGTTAACGGCACGTGAAACTCGGCCACTTGGCAGTACTCATGTCTGCCAAAAAAAAAAAAAAATTACAAAGGCGAAAGGTGAAAAAAATAATATGGAGTTATGAAGGTTTGCGCAGACGAAGACAATCGTAGAGTGTTTTTGAAATTCTTATCGATTATGTTCCGATTATGATATTTGTTCTACAATAATTAAATTTAATTTTGAAGGAATAAATTAAAAGTTTGTATATAAGAATATATTACATCTATTTTCATTTCTATATTTAATTTGGAAAAATGAAAAAATTATGAAAAACTCTTATTAAAGATTATTTTAAATCGTACTTAAAAAGAATTTATTAAATAGTTTAACGGCGATTTAAAACTTAGATCAAAAGTTATTTAAATAAATAGATAGAAGATACTCTAGAAATAAACAAAAATCTCAATTTTTTTTACTTAAGTATTCAAGATTATTTATATAAAATTTAATTGTAATGCTGAGATTAGTTGTTCTGTAAAAATTCAACTTTATTTGTACCACCATTCGTTTTTTGTTTGTATTCTTAAAAAAAAAATTGAAATTTTTGTTATTATTTCTTAATTACATTTTTATCAAAAAACATTTTTACTTAAATAATTTTTGACCGAAGTTTAAACCGCGGTAAAATTTTTTGTATTACTTTGCGATTTAGAATAATTTATCATTTTTTCATTATAAATAAAAATACATGTCTTTAAGGACGTGGCTTTTTCCATTAAATTCGTAAAAACCGGTACAGTCAAATCGTATGAGGTCGGAATTCAATTTGTTTAACAATCGTGAAAAAGCTGTCGCGACATTCGGCGGCGCTCGATGAAATATTTCCGATCACACCATTAACATTAGGGTACTTATTCACTCAAATCGCTTATCCGAATCGAATTAATAAAACATGAGCACGATTGTGCGGTGGCGCGCGGAAAATGATCGACCTCCCAAAAGCGAGGGAAAAGCCGATCTCGCGCGTCACGCGCTATTAAGCTCGCGTCGTTCGCGCGAAACGTCGAAAAAAAAATGTTTACACGATTGTAAATATGTCGTTGCGGTCGCCTGCATGACCATTCTCGCTCGCGGTTTGCGCGGTTCCAAGATTTACGTAGCCGGCGCTAAATGAAGGAAGAAAGGGGGAAAAGAGAGAAAGAGACAGGCAGAGTCCGTTCCTCTCGTCGCGACGAAGTGCCGTGGTTAATATACCAGACATAATGCGCACTCTCGGTGTTATGGAGGCATGAATGAATCATCGTAATCGCGATAAAACAATGGAAGTTGATTGTTTGATATAGCTCTTTGTGCTCGTGAGATCTTCAAGATTGGCATTACGCTATCAACCTAAAGATTAAGTCCATAATTCGTTTTACATTGCAAATCTCTCACCCACGTGATTATACGATTTTCTATCTGTTTATTTCGCGGTTTATTTCTAAAACTATATAAGCATTTTAGGTACACACTTTTATTATGTAACATGATTTATATTTCCGGGTTATAAAGCTGATTGTAAATGACAAGAAAGCGGGAATGCGTGAGAACGCATTAGGAAAGTATGTATATTGCGCAAAACGATCTGCAATTGTACAGGGTGTTCTATAAGTCGGGGTCAATCACTTGGGAAATGAATGCGACCCAAAAAAACAGAAAAAAAATTGATATGAATATAGAAAAAACATTGTTTTCGAGTTATCGTCATTTTCACGTTGAAATTTCAAATTGCTTTGCTTTCGAATTTTTTTGTCAATATTAGAAGAAGAAATGATCTTTATAACATAATTAAAATCAAATAAAAGTTACAGGTTTTAGCATTATTCAGCATATATAATTGTGGAGATCTCTGCTAAGAAATGCTAAGCTGTATCTCTACATGATGTAATGTTAAAGCAACACGCCACTTTTGTTTAACTTTAATTATATTATAAAACTCATAAAAATCTTTTTCAATTTTGACAAAAAAATTCGAAAGTAAGGCAATTTGAAATTTTAATATAAATGTGACGATAACTCGAATTCCGAATCTATATTCATATTAATTTTTCTTCTTGCTTTTGGATCCTCCAATCTCAAGCAATCGATTTTCACTTTTGAAACATTCCGTATATCGTGATGCTCGCGTCTCTTTATTTACCTTAAAGTGGCTTTAAGAGCACATGCTCCAAAATGTATTTCAGGCACAGCCGCCGCGTAACGGATCGGGAAACCTGGGTCCTAAAATTGATTTATCTAAGAGGGCAGCCGAGAGCGTCGTAAAACGCGCGGATGCTATTCGCTGATCGAAGGTGGCGACTAGAGTTACCGCGCGATGGCGAAGTGAGAAAAAGATCTTTACGACGAAATTGCAATTAACCGTGCCTATTTCGTCGCGCGTCCTCCCGATCTTTGTGGCTCGGTGCGCCCGAGGCTGCCGGACGCGGGAAATCCACGGCGATGTGCGCTCATCGCGAACTCCCGCAATAAAAGTGCAATAAATTCATGCAATTTAGATGCGTCTGACTGGCGACTTAATCTGCTTCTGGTTCTGCCGCGCGCTCATTGGCCGAACGACGATAAACTCGTCCGTCGTCCTACGTAAGTCTTATCTCGCGGCTCTAACGCGATTTTTTCACCGCTGTAAACCGCTGAATATCGTTCCATCTAAATGCCATGACACATCGGTATAATTGAAAAAAATACAAATTTTACAGGGATGACCGAGTCGCTGAAAATACACCAGGATCCCAATCACGAGGGGTTGACTCGCGATACCACAACGCCATTGATCGATTGCGGCCTGTGATTGCGTAATACGGCAGATTGCAATTTACGGTAATCCGCTTCATTGTTCCGGCTCATTATTGCCGGAGATCGCGTTTGCATCATTGCACTCGTTGGGTTTTATTCGTTGATCTCTAACCAGATTTCAATCGCCGCGGGCGACACTTCATATATCGCGATAATGAAGGCAATCCATTTGCTTATTCACCATGTCACTCTCGTGGGAGTAAGACATTAGTGTCTGGCAGCGAGCACTCGTCCTCCGTGCGACAGTGGACGTAGGACGCCTCTTTTCCACGACGCGCATCCATCCGCGGTCCAAGTTTCAGATCCGCAGTCGCGCATTTTCCGAACGGATTGCGAGCGACCGATTCACACGTGAGGGAGAAAATTTTCTAATCGAAATCATCGGACGTGCATGACAAAGAAAAATAAAATAAAATTTCATGCTCGTGTCATAAATACTCGCGCTATTTCTTTTTATAGCTTTTATAAGTTGTCTTAATATATTTTAATGCTATTCGCCGCTGAAATATCTCAACATCTTCGAAGTTAATGCCGAGATGAAGGGTCTTAAATCAGGGGGTAACGATGAAATATGTACACCGATCGCTCGCGATCATCAAGATCGCTGCGTCGTCACGGAAACACGAATTTCAGGTTTTCGTCAAAAAAATCCACAATTGCTTAAATACATAATAAATACGGAGCATCGGCTTTGTCGGTGTCACTTTAATTGGCGACTGGTCCCGGGGAAACCAGTCTTCTCATCGGGCTCGCGTCACCCAGTGATACCTCAGTCGGGGCAAGATCCTTGAGGGTCATTCACAAATAATATCATGAATGAGCCACGTTTCGTTCTGAATAAAACCTCTTCGCAAATCTCTCGGCCGCGGAATATCTGATGATCCGTCGCGCTTATAATATCATAGAGCCGGTTTTGAAGGCGAGTCGGCCTATTTGCGAGTATCCGGTGAAAATGAACTTCGACTTTTAAAAGCGGGATTTATTTTTATCATTACCATTCAATTATATTTACCGTCGGCCCGATATCTAAAATCATTTATTTTATTTATTAGCGAACGGTCGTCATTACACAACAGTTATGTCACCTAAATATAACGTATAATGGTCGAAAGTTAAATTTAAACTCGCTCTCGCGGTGGTCCCGGCTGCTTCTCGTAAACACGATGAAACTGTAATTATGTAGAATTGTCGCGTGGATTTTACGCGACGATCTCGGACGAGGCGTATTTATTAATTATGCGATAGCCACGAGGGAAATTCAATTCTCAAGAGACACGCTCGAGTATGTAAGTCACGAGTGATAGGCGCTTAATGATTAACAACCGCGTTAGTCTCGCTTTACAATTCTCCTCGTGGGCGTTTACACCCGGTAGTTGTCAAACCGCCACCTACTACTTCTTATGCGGTCGATTAAATGCATTGGTCATCTGACCTCTGCTGTCTAAGTCGGGACGAATTTGTTCACAAGCAAATTCGATTAATGGCTACATCGGAATATATATTTTTCCCTTTCAAGTATCGTATCAAATTTTTCAGTTCTTCAGAAAAAGTTACTTTATAATAAAAGATATCATATTTGCTCCTATATTCAGATAATATCAGATAATTATTCATCAAATTGTCTTCCGCGATCTTCTTACGTAACAAATTTTACATAAATCTTACTTATAATTTCATGTATTTTAATGTATTCCCATGCGTAATCAACGATAGCCGCAAATATAATAAAACCGTGCGGAATATCGCTATATTTTATCGTATCGGCACAGGCATATGAATTGCAGTGCAAATGAGTCTTGTTTTCATAATTAATCATATATATCTGTATATACATATATGTTGTATATTATATATAAGTTAGCTGTATAAGCCAGTTCCATTCACCAGATTTTTGTCTAAAGACTTTTGAGATCGAATACGAACGGATAAGTATTTCTATATCAATTTGAAATTGATCTGGGCAATTTATTAAAGTTACATCGGAATATATTAAATAATATTTACTACTTTTAGAAAATTTATTTTCTAAAAGTGGTACATCAGCGGAATGTTAAAAAATATATTGATAATTTATGCTTTATATAAGTATTTCGATGAATGTAGCTTGTGCTCATGCTTTTTGCTATCACGATGAATTTTTTGTAATTAAATATTTATGAGAAACGGAAAGAACCAAGGCAGAATTGTAAAATTTCACAGCCATAATTTTTCGTTGATTCGAAGGACTGCAATAAAAGAAGTAACGGGAATAATTTTTTCGAGCCATGTGCAAGAAAAGGATATTACAGTGTAATTTACAAATGATTAGAAACACGCTTTTTTGCTCTTTGTTCTCGGAGAGAGTGATGCACACATAAAGATTTATGAAAAAGATATTAAACTGTCTTGTAAATTATATTAAATTATAGGGACGTAAATAAAAGTGATTATTTTTTTTTATAAATCAGATAAATCTCGGCAACTTTTTCGCGATCTTATGATGCATACATTTCTGGATATTATATTTTAAAATTACCAGTTGTAATGAGTATGATAAAGAAAAAAAATTCTTGCGATCATACGATATGTAAATTTCCGGATATCAAATTTTACAATCATTAACCAGTTGTAATGAGCATGATAAAGACAATTATTGCAAAGAAAAAAATAATAGAAAACCGATTTAACATTAGAAATTAAGAATGAGATCGCAAATTGCGCCAGCCAAGAAATTAAAGCGCCAGTAAAGAAATTAAAAATCACGCGCAACAATATTTTCTCACGCGAAAAAAATATCGCAAAATTAATAGACGAACTTTTTAACGAGTGCACGTCGGCGTGACGTTATTTATCTTAGAAACGCGGTCTGTCGGTGTAAATTAAAGATTCGCGGATTCGTTAAGGCGGATTCGTCGCGTGGGCGGAAAGAATGGTAACGTCAAGGGGCTCGTAAAGAGAATATATCATCGTCACGTCGCACGTCGCGAAATGTCGCGTACATTACATTGAACTTTTGTTAAACTCTCGTAAAATTAATCTCGCGGATTTAGTTGTTTTTTTTTTTTTTTTTTTTTTTTTTTAATCAATCACGTTTACGACATATCGCCATGGCAACTGCATAAATAATTAAGAACACGAACCTATCTTTCGAAAGGCTAGTCTCTGTTTTTCTCTTTCTCCTTCTTTCTGCAATTTGATTTGCTCATGTTTATGATAGGCATTCTCCTCGCCAAGGGCTCGACGCATGTAGTAATTATCGCGAAAGTTAACGGCAATAAACTAATGACAGTTCGCGAGATAGAAGGCGCCGGCTAACTAGGCTTAACGCATTCCCCGATGTTTTTATCGCGATGTAGCTAGGCGCCGCCGCCGATAAGTGACTCAATGCAAACCCTGACGGCGGCGGCAGCTCCGCCTCTGTTAAATGCCAATGAGATTCTATGTACTTCGTACTTATCGATGCGTTACGTGGCAATTTCGTGATAATACAAAGTCGCGATCACACATCGCGCGTGTCCGCTCGAGCGAAATTTTCCCGACGGTGCGAAAAATTCGAATTATGTACGCTTATCGCGTCGGTTGAAATTCCATACGGCCGGTGGCGTCTTTTTGCAAAATCCTATCTCGAGTTCGATTCTTATGTCACTACGTACTTTACTCAAGGTACGTACTTATCTCTCTCGTCGTACTTATCGATCAAGAAAGAAAAAAAACGGCGCGGCCGTTACATTACACGCGAGTTTACTCGCGTTTAAGTATCGACCGGAATAGAATAATCGCTCGGTTTGTTCTGCTCGAAGAGATATATTGATGCTCAGCAGCGATTCAGACTGGGATAATCTCGCGATAACCAGCAATAAGCTATCGAGAATACTCATGCAGGCCAAATTACCGGGATCGCAAGTCACCGCGCAAGAATTATGCGCCTCGTTCATTAAACTCGTAAACGATGCCGTAATTAAACCGCAAGCCTCCGCCTGTGCCTGTGTCTTCGAGAGCAGGCCGATTGACTGTTTATCTTGCGGCATCGTTAATACGTCGATCGGATGGAGATTGCGCACTGTAATCCGGCTCGACGGGGTCCTCCATTTGACGTTGGACCTTGAATCGCATGCTCGGAAGAACGAAAAGAGCGAAATGAAAGATAGCGCAAAAACGGAGGGCGAGAGAAAGTCGGCGTTGTTTTCACGTAGGTGGACGACGTGATATCAGATATAGTTCTCGGGGAATTGGTCACGCTTTCTAATAAAAATTCACTTCCCGACGCGACCAACGTCCACCGTCGCGCGACATTGATCTTCAGGTCAGCTTCCTGATAGAAAACCCGTTTGATAATCATCGAACGAACTATCGCGACAATTACGATTATTGTGCCGTATTATCATAGAACTGGTATTACGGAGGATTTGTTCGGACGATTTATCGAGGATCTAGAGGATTACAGCTACTTCTCTTCTTTTGTACAGATCCTTAATGCCAGTGCTGCTTATGAAATTTTAACTGCACTTTCGAATCTGATATTATTCATTCAATTGCCACATTGTTACTTATCGACTATCGACTAATAAGATTTTTTGATCAGGCAATATAATCAGCAATATAATCAAATTTTTATAGTTCGAACTTATTTTATTATCTTCTTTTAGTTACGGAGAAAGTTTTAATAAAATAATAAAAATTATATACCACACAATACAATTATGAAGCATTAACTTGTTATAAATATAATACGGATATATAAATATCCGTATATAATGATATATTTCTCTCTCCTCACTCTCACCATGATTATCTGTCCGTAAAGCTGCTTCAGGCTTTGAATAAATGCTTTACTATATAATAATATTATCATTATCCTTATTATATCTTTATACTCATGGCTTTAAGAATGTTCTAACTCGTGCATAAAATTATGGCTGGTCAATGGGACGGTCGTATTCGTCGATAGCTTAACAGCAATCGGCCGTAAATCCGCGAGCAGTATGCGTTGCCTGAACGGTAGCGCATGATAACGGCACGCTAACGGCACTCTATTTGGTTATCGTTAATCGGCGCAAAATCGGCTGCACGTGTGTCGTCACACATTCCGGTCTATTCACAGGTACACGCACGAGTGCGATGCGCGAATCGCGAAGGAATGCAAACCGACCGAATTCCACGTATCTACCGATACCGTTTGCGATAATGCATTTGGTGACGAAACAAGAGTTACGTCCCTTTATCGCGTTCCTTTGCTCTCCTCCTCCTCCTCCTCCTCCTCCTCCTCCTCCTCCTCCTCCTCCTCCTCCTCTTCCTCCTATTCCCGATTAGGAAGGAACACCGTGATATGGAATGGTGACACGTTTCGCCAACTGGTATCCGAGCGTCTTATCAAAATTCCACTCCATGACTCATTGGGAATGATACTTAGATCATACGGTGTGCGTTACATCTCCACGGTGCTGTGTCGGCGCGATAATCCGAAATTATAACCGTAATCTGCTTACGATTACGCATCACGCCGACCGCTTTCATCGATCCCCGACCTGGAAGTAAGCGAATCGAATGGATGCTAGTATTTAGATGATCAACGGAAGGAGGTTTGCCAATGATTTCATGACGAGCTCGCGATGATGGGAACACCCGGATCGATCGGCTCGCCATGGAACATCCACATCGTTGAGTCGTCGACTCATAATTATTCGTAATTATCTTCGATACGTACGTCTTGTTCCGCTCATAGTAGATCTTCTAATAATATAACTTCTAATAATATAAATGTAATAAAAAAATTCTATAGCTTATACATAATTTTTTAAATTAGTTTCACGCGAGTAAGTAACCAGTTTTACCTCTTTAAAATCATTGCGGAAAAAGAGAACATTAGAATTACGTTTCACTTGGAATTATTAAATACTCAACTTTACTTCACTCAGAACTTTTCGTACTTTGGCATATTAATGCAAACGACTTTGTCTCAACATTCTTTACACGCCACTTTGCATACGTGCTGAGTGCGTTTGGTTGATACAGCCTCGCGCGATTAATCAGGGATTAAATATCGATGAAGCACCACCTTTTCCCAGGTTAATCTTCTCTCCATGTGTCTCTCAGAAATCACGACTAGCCCGACCTTCGGCATTTCGCTCGGAATTAATTCGCGACGAGTGAGGAAACGTGCGATCGCGGACGAACACCTCGTTTCTAGCCGAGTCACCGAGTCCGAGATCGCTCGCGGGGCCCGACATGACTCCACGGGCCCCGCAGTCGATGCCCAAGACTTTCCTCCGTATCTCATCGAATCGGTTAGCACAGTTTCGTTCGTTCGGAACAGCGCTAAACGCGCGCACGCGTGAAGTCCCGTCCATTACGGCACGTTGAGAAGGCGTGTTTCCACCGTGTGAGAGGCGTCGCGACTTCCAGACGGGGACCAATCGATGATTTCTCGAGAGTCATTAACTCACATAACGAATGATGCCAGGAGAATGTCGACGCCAATACCGCCATACTGCTATGCATGGCGCCTGTATTCCTCATTTTTATCAGTCAGAATTACGCGATTGCGGGATTATCACTAAACTAGGTAGGATTCCTATCGCCTCACCTCACAATTTATTGCTGTATAATCGACAGTTGTGATAGTTCAAGTCTGGGCGTACAAGTGATTAAGATAAAGAATGACGTGTAGATATATCGAAGGAAAAAAAGTTTGTTGGGTTTTTCATAAGGGAAACCGGTGTTCCTCTCCGGTAGGTCAGTAACACTCGTAAGCGATGTAATCACCGACGGAATCATCGGAAAGTGGACATGAGATAAGATATCCGATTCGCAGCATCGAGTGACGAAACATTGACGACGCCCGCACCTTGCATATTTGCACGAAATGCCGGCGTTCAGCCTCGTTAACTTTATCGGCAAATCTCGAATATCGGGTCCAGTTTGTTGTAACACATCGTGGCGAACGCGTCGTCCTCTCGAATCGATTCACGCGGTTCGCGACTCGTCGTGTCGTTCGTGCGAATTAATTCGCGATTTTTGCTCGTGATTTTGGAGAAAAATTTTATCGAAAAGTCGAATATCGTTTCTGTCACGATATATGAAAACTTTGCGCATTTAGAATCGATCGCCTTGAACAGACTCGAAGTGACTTTTGTTTTAGAATTTTGTTGATTTCTGCAACGTAGATAAGGTAGAGTATAAATGTATAAATATATGTTGCACGTTTATATTCATGATTAAGACGTTTTTATATTTATTATTTTAAATATAGGATAATTTTATTTAATAATAATTTTATAGATCAATTTAGCAATCTACTACTATTTGACTAAATCAGTTTGACTGTTAAGGCTCATAAATATAAGTAAATGATGGCACGCGATGCCCACGTGAGTACGAAATGAAAATGATCGAATTGATAATAATTCGGACGAGGCGATGATTTGACGATGATTATCTCATCGCGATTGAAGCGACGTAAAGAGCCAAGTAATATTCACATGCGTTACGTGCTGCAACTCGGTATTCGAGAATCTTTTTTGATAATCTATTATTGATAACTGATAAGTAAAATATTTTTTTGATACTAAATAGTTTTAAACATTCTTTCCTTTTTTCCTTTCCTTTCAACAAACAAACATTCTGATAAATCTGCATTCTGTAACTGATTACGAGATTTATTACTAGTTCTAACCAAATAAATTATCACAATACATATTGATAAATTATCACAAGACGATAGTACATAAAAACATGATGATTGAAGGTTTTCTAAAAGGAAGATAACGTGAGAATTTGAGAAATATTATATATATATATCGCCTATTTCGTCTTGAACGAAGATCCGTCTTGCACACAAAAGTTAACTCTCGAAGCAGAAACATCTCATTCACTCGTCAAGTGTATCGTGTTTAAAAATAAAAGTTCAAGCTCAAGACAATTTTTCTTTTGATTTTACTCCTTAATATTACGTCGCACGTAAGAATGCACATTTATTGACATTCTGTCGACAGATCGGCGGTGCGGTAGCCATGTCATCGCCGGATCGGCACGGCGGATCATCACGAGAAATCGGCGTGAAGCCGGGAGAGAGTCATCATCATCATCATCATCATCATCATCATTATTATCATCGGCCCGGTATATTTAGGACGACTGAGTGACGCCGACAGCCGAGGAATCGGTAATCGAAGGATCGATACGAGCGGATCGATCCAGCAGCTTGTAACCTACGGCCTCCTCGCTGGCCTGGCCAGCTACTATGCGAATTGAAGCTCTCAGCACCCTCGTCGCGGTAAGTCCTAATAAGATAAACGTTTAGCGGATTGTCACTTTTGCCTGCAAAGCTGCATCCGATGGATAAATCGTGCAAAGATACGAGTAATTTGGAAATTAAAAAAGAAAAATTTAAGGAACAATAGAATGTCGAAATTTGCTGTATCAATTTGAGATTGTACAATTGTCTCGCTAAATTCTTTTTCGGAGAGGATAAATCAAAACTTTCTTGACACTTGGAGTGTTAACAGTAGCTTCTTCACGGATACCTCTTATAATAAAATCCCTTACCGTATGCCTGTTGCGTGGCGGAGTGCATGAGGTCTCTCGTAATTATAATTGCGCACGAGCCCCCCCCCCCGTACGATTGACGCAACAATCGAGGAGCGTGCACGTCCCTGGCGTTGCATTGTGCTGGACGAAGCGAGCAGCGAAACAATAATTACAGTGTCCAGCAACGACGTAACGATCGTAAAGTACCGCCCGCCGCGTGCTTTATTAGCATATTATCGAGGTAGCGCGCGCGCGCGCGCACACACACACACACACACACACACACACACACACACACACACACACACACACACACACACACACCACACCACACACACACACACACACACACACACACACACACACACACACACACACACACACACGTGGATCGCCGATAGAGCTGTGGATGTCTCACGTTTTCCCTCTCTCAACCGCTGTCACGAATACGCCGATAAACTCTTAGGATTACGACGCGAATCGCGCGCTTCATGTCTCTCCTCCATTGCCTTCGTCTTCCACCCGCGGTTCGTTCACAGCCGGACGTCTTCATCGCGTTTTCCCACACAGCTAACACAGTATTTCAGAATAATTTCAGAATAAACTTCCCTTAAACGCATCATTCATCGCGCTGGAATTTTTTCAATAATATTCAAAGAGAGATATGAAGTTTTTCGAGCACAAATTTTTGGAGCGCGGATTTTTGCTGTGGAATTCGCTGTTGATAATTTCTTGATTGAGATGGCACGAATTTGTAAAAGTCATAATCCGCTTCAACAAGTTTAAGCGGTAAAATATGTTCCTCGTTTGATTACATCGATCGTCGCGACTATATAGCGATCGTAAGACCGCACGCAGACCGAGGACCGGCTGGCGGATTCTGCAATATGTCGGGAGGAGAGAGAGAGAGCGAGAGAGAGAGAGAGAGAGAGAGAGAGAGAGAGAGAGAGAGAGAGAGAGAGAGAGAGAGAGAGAGAGAGAGAGAGAGCGCAGCATCCCTATCACCGATCGATGTTGCGCGCATACCGGTGTTATCTACATAACATTACATGCTGACGACGTATAGATACACGAGACCGGCGGCGATCTCGCGACGTTGCTACGCCCGTGATATTGATAAATGATAATCATCGGCGCGGCCGCTGCACCGATAATTTAATAATGGTTAGATTAGTGGCGTACGCACATGTACGCGTGTAAAACCGGCACGCAGCGGCTCACGGGCCAGCCTCTCACGGCGGCATTACTATGCTAATCGGTCCGCATCGGCGCCGATGCCTCCAATAAATAATCCTCTTAACGCGACGTTAAACGGGGATGCTGCGCGGAGGCGCATCTCGGCGCATCGCGACGACGTGGCATCGACGACGAGTCTGCCGATTTGTGCGAATGCCGGATGCTGCCGGCACGCGATGAAGATACCGTCGTGATTTTTCAGAGAGCGTCTTCAACGTATCCCCGATTGCCTCGGATCATCGTAAATATCACGTCGCCGTCGGCGCGTCGGCGTGAGACGGCGGTGCTTCAAGAGCACGTTTAAATTCGTCGCAAAAGTGCGTCGCTTATTATAGTCCAATCTGTTCTACAAGAAGACGAGAAAAACCTAAGGAGCAAGAAATTCTCGCGTTTTCGATTGCTCGCCATGTATATTGCCTTAAAACAAAGCACAGCGCAACGCGAGACTTTATTCCCTAACACAATGTCACTTTGCACGCAAAATTATCTATGATGGAGTCATCACCGCAATTAATCGAAGAATGATTGTATGGAAACAATTCTTTGTTCGATCGATACGCGACTCTATGGTTTAATTTCCAACGAGATCAAATGTCAACCGCGATTGGCATTGGTATCGATTTCAAAGCTGTTAATCAGTCTCTTTCATTGAAACATTCACGGCTGCTGTTAGCAATTAGCTATTTTAAAAGAACGATATTTCACTTTTGCTTTGTAACTGATAACAATTAGTAAATGATTGGCAGTGAATCAAACCCGAAACAATTTTGTCGCGTCTCATCTGATTCTTACACAATGCTAATATTTTAATTACTATGTTAAAACAATTCGTAAATGCACTAAAGACAAATAGATTGATATAATCAATTGGTATAAGAGTTGGCGATGAATTTGATATAATATTTATCGGAATGATTTTTCGAATTATTCATAAGAAATTATAGTTCGTCTCTATTTTCGTACATATTTTTGATAAAGAAGCACAATGATAAAAAGGGAGAACTACAATGTTTATTTGCGTTGCGTTTGCATAAGCTGCTCACTAATTCGGCGCAATGCTTCGGGGGCCGATAAGCGCCTTGCAAGAAGATATTGTCGAATGGACGCCTTCTCTTATTATCGCGTGGGTATCATCGTAGTCTGTAATTTAAAATAATTTGGAAATAACATATTACGAAACGTAGTTAGGCATATAATATAAAGGAGGGTGGATCTCTAAAAACCGTATGGCTCGCCCCGTGCTCTCGCGCGAATGATTTAGTGAATCGTCGTGGGTGTATATTTCGCCGTCGGGGCGCGTTGTCTTTCAATAGTTCCTTTTTTCTAACTCGATACTCTGCACGATCGGCGAAGAAGAAGAAGAGACGTACCAACGAGACGGACGTTAACCGCGAATAGAGCCGCGATGTTCGTTAGGTGCGGCCACCACGCACGCGGGAACCACATAAAAAGAAGCACCCCGTTTCCCCAATTAACATTCTATCCATCCCGACGAGCTAAATAATCGTGAACGTCGCGTTGCCATGCCGAGGACAGGTGTCTTGCGATGGGACACTCGTAGGCACACTTATTTTACGGAAACCGTCGTTGCGTCTCTCGAACTCCCGCTTTAATGGCGACTTTGCGACGAACTCGCGCGGGTAGTACGCGTTGGAAAAAAATTTATGACGCTTCCCTCCCTCCTCTCAGACCGATTCCGCTCCGATCTGTCGGCTAACGCTCGGCTGATGGCCATCTGTGAAACCTCACGTGGCGCGCGTATATAACGAGCGGGTTGTCATTAATTTGCCGCGTCAAGGAGTAAGAGAGAAGTGTCCTCCCGCGGTCTCACGCGAGCGCGCGCACGTAACCCGTATACGATTTACGCATCGTGCACGCCTCACGTGTATTCACGCGAGCGCGCGCACGTAAGGCACGAAACGGCAAAGGCGACTAACCAAATATTTATACACGTCAATCATAACACATGGCGAAGCATTCGCTGTCTAAACAGCCCCAGTGGTACCCTCCCGTTGCGAGCCACTTTGCCACGTTGACCGTTTATTGTGCCGGCGGCATGCTGGAGGACCTTTCATTGCTCCTTTACCTATCTCTAGCGGGCACTCGATAGTTGCCGTTTGTCATACGCTCCACGATGTTTGTCTTTCCACGAGGGGAAAAAGAAAAAAAAAGTCACATCGCGTTCGCTCGACTCGCGGCCGTACATCGCGCGCGCCGATATGTACGCTATTGTGAACGTTCCTGCTTTTTCCCTTCATTCAATGACTGAAGTTAGAAAGCTGAATTGCGTGTAGTTACGAGATTCAAATCGTTACCGCTTCGAGAATGACAAAGTGACACTTGCCGGTAACACCCGAGCAATCATCAGCAGGTAGGCAAAGAGTCGGTATGTGAGATACGGTTAGCAAACGTGGATCTATACATGGTATTCCACAGTTAATTATTCAGAAGATGAGGAATGAGGGACGAAAAACAAGAAAAAAGTTGATATGAACATAAGTCCGAAAATGCATCGTTTTCGAGTCATCGTTATTTTTATATTAAAATTTGAAATTTCTTTGTTTTCGAATATAATATTTTTTTTGTCAAAATTGAAAGAAAAGATAATCTTTATGAATTTTATAATTAAAATCAAATAAAAGTTGCTTCTTTAGCAGTAGACATTCAAGATGCACAACTATGGAGTCCTGATCTCTGTCAAGAGATGCTAAGTGGTTTGCTTAAAAGCAAACATTTTTATTTAATTTTAATTATGTTATAAAATAATATTCATAATTCATAAAGACAATCTCTTCTTTCAATTTTGACAAAAAAGACTCAAAAACAAAGTACTTGGAAATGTCAACAATAAAAATAACGATAACTCGAAAACAATGCATTTTCGGATCTATGTTAATATTAACTTTTTTTCTTGTTTTTAGATCCCTGGGCAATTGACCTCTACTTTTGAAATAAAATCAAATGTTATCATAACGTAAAACGTCGTGTAAAATATACGGAGTTTGCATGCCAAAGCCACGTAATGAAACGCAATGGAATCGGAAAAAAATCGAGTGGACACGGGCGAGGGTCGAGTGACTCTCACGAAACGATTCGATAAATGGCGGGACGCCGGTGTTGAAATCACCTTTGGCACTTTGCAATAAGCCGGGAGTGCCTCTGGTCCTTATAAACGCACAAAGACTATGCTAATGATACGAGCGTTGCATTGACGGCTGGGTAAACACGAGCCACTGCCACGAGTCCTGCCGCGAGTTTATCGTGTAAACTGCCGTTAATGATTGCCAGCAAAGACGAACTCCGTTTCAGCGCGCTGCTATTTTAGTGGCCCGAGCTTAATTTAGCGTTGCCGCTAACTATTCTATACTAACTAATCTAACTAATCTAACTATTTAAATTATCCGGAAGCATAGATAATTATCGGATTGATCGTCTACGCACGTGGAGATCCTTTAAAGAATCATTGGCATCGATTTGCCTCTCAACAGGAATGACAGGTATTCGTCGCGACTAATCGCGGATTAACGAAGGTAATTTAATTTTTTTTGCTAAGTATCTCAAGATTTTCGTTTTTTTTTTTTTTTCCTGAAGAGCAGGACGTGCGGGAATAAATATCGAAATGTTCCTTGAATTTGTTCAAAGCGTAAAATATATTCGCAACGCGCGATGTTCGTAACGTTTAACGTTCTTCGAACATGCAATAAAATCTTGTCGGAATGCGATCCGTGGATCGTAACGAGTGCGTAAAAGTCGAAAACATGGCGTGTACTAAGAAGTATCTTCTTCGGACATACTAATCTGAATGAACAGAATAGTAAAACAGAATAGTAAAATCGTGAAAGATTTCTTGCGCGATGAATCAATTATATACATATGAAGTCATTTTAAGTCAAATCCTTCACAACAGAGAATAAGAATCAATTTTCTTTTTTTTTTATTTTGGAAAATATTTTTTTTTTATCAAACTGGCAATTTTTAAAAAGAATTATATAGAGAATTATATTTTTTAAATTTTTATAGCATTTTTAACTTAATTTTCAACACATATATTATATACATACATATATTATATACATACATGTACGTACTTTATACATATTTATTCTTATTTTTATATATATTATACATATATATTTTTATTCTTTTCTGAAATTAAATTATCATTCATTATTATTCACAAAAGTGTGATTGTATTAGAAGACTATGGATGTGTGGATGTAGGTGTCCGCGTGAGTGTTGATTCAGGTTTACGAGTTCGCCAAACCCACATGACTGTGTAAATCAATTATCCCTGCGGGAGCATTTAGCGATACTCTTTCAATCGTTAAAATACGTCACGTGTACAATATCTAAGCTACCCGCGCCTTTTATTGCGGAGTCCTACGTAATACGGAGCGCGATTAAAGGCACAAGTGGGACGAAATATTTTTCCATGCATTTCAAAGGAGAGGCTTTCGTCATTCGTCACGGCGCGGGATTGATATCCAATGATTGTGATGGCTTATTAACGATACAATATCTCATTACTTATGAATGGAGCGGAACATCGGGGGACGCAGGCGGCGAGCGTTTGTGCGGGCGCACAATGTAACGGCACAGTTTCTGCGAACGAGAAACCGCGCACTCGAGCACTCGAGGAGGCCCATAAATTATTGCCACGCGTTTCCTCCAATCGCTGCACTCGCGGATCCGCGATGAAAAATCCCGTGGCCAATGGCGGGAGAGAGAATGCTCGGTGGATTATGTTTGCACGTGTAACTGCTGCCTCCAATCGCCTAAGCGCACGGTAGAAGGATTGAGAATTTTTTTATTGGGGTCCCGCGCGTTCACCACCAATTCGTGCCAATATCGTTTTTTTTACCATGCGTTCTACGATTCGCTAGCCTCGTATTTCTGGCGCGCGCGCACACACATCTTTTAAATATAATAACACCTTTGCTTAGATCTTTCCCCGATGTGTGTACCCTGTAAATGTACCCTGTAAGTGTTCCCTGCCGTTCTCGATGGTAGTGATAAATAACGCGCACCGATTACACGCGACCATTGAGACCTAAAATGTCGGGATTTTAATTAACTGTTTATCCGCGTTTCGTTGCGGGGATTAGTAATCTCGCGCGGTAAACAAGCCGATAAATTCTCGGAGAAAGTTCCCTTTTTAAACGTCTTTAAACAACGAGAAATGAAAGAAACACAGCACAAAAGGAAAAAAAAAAAACACATGAGATTATGAGGTTGAAATGTAATACAAAGAAATGTAATACATCCTTAAATTCTCGTTATCAAAATTTCGATCGAAATTCGATGCCACTGATGCAATTTTATGTACGACACGTTTCTTCAACGCATCTTCTTCCAAGAGTCTTATGGACTCCTAAACACCTTTGAGAGTCAAAATGATTCATTGATATCGCTAAGTAACTCACACGTGTGTGCACGCGCATGCGAGATCGATCCTCTGAATTGATTTTTCGAACTGGTGACTCGCGACAGAAAAGGAGAGATTGGGACAGGCGTCACCCACGTGGCGCGCGAGGAGACATAAACACGTCGGCCGATAAGCCGCGTCCTCGCGCGACGTCGGGGTTCCTTCTCGGGGTTCCTCGAATCTTATCGGTATACCCGGGGTATATCGTAGGTACGGATATATCGCAACGCGGGGCCCCAAGTGCATTCCGGGAGGCGATGAGATACGAAGCGGAGGACTATATAGTCGCGCGCCCCGGTGTGTAGCGTCATCGCCGATGCGTTATGGGACTCTAATTGCGTCACAAATTATTTTCCGCCGCTTCCACGTGGGAGGGACGGTATTTTCCCCTCCTCCGTTGAGAGATACACCGTGACGGCGAAGATAACCGGAATAAGAGAGGAGAAAAGTGAATGTTACTTTATCGCTACTTTGAATAAATTTTAAGTAACTTTTGGAATTAAAATGTTGTTGGTTTAATTGACATTATCAGCTTTACGATATTATTAATGCGACTATTACACCAACGATATGGGTAGCGTAACGCATCTTTAGCAATTATTATACGATTGGTCTTTTCTGTAACTTATTAAACATTTTGACGATCGTAAGTGCGAGGAAAGTAGAATCTTATTAATAATTTTTACTAAACGATAAATAACAAATGAAAATTGTCTTTAGATAAGGAATATATATGTTGGCTTATTTCGAGTGCAAAAAAGGAAAGAATAAAAGTTATACATAAAGTACGTTTACTCAAACGAGAAAGATGGAATTCAGAAAACGTAAAGAAGTCATAAATACGTCATCTTCTTAATTTCACCGTCACGCGGTGACTTATAATGGATCGTCGTACTTCCGTCCGGCGATCAATGTGCGAATCTTCTATATGTGTGACGTAAGCACACATACCCACAACGTAGAACGAGTTTGCAATCCAAGTGCCGTAGCTCACGCGGCTCTTACGCGGCGCGGACAGCCGCGGCGGTAAATCTTTATCCACCGAGGATTGATAATGATCAGGGTAGATACTTGGCGTAGCGGCAAAGTGTCGGGCTGTCATTAGTTAAAAATTGCTAAGACGAACGATGATTGCTCGGGACTGAAGCGAACGGGATTACAAAAGCGTGCGCGGCTCGGGCACCGCCGCCGAAATATATATCCGGGATTACCTCGTGCTCTCTCGAGACTCTCGAGAGGGACCGACCGGCTAATTTCGACTTTCGCGAAAGTGCCTCTCTCGCTTGTTTCGGTCGTTTCATTATCGCGAGTGGAAAGGGAGAGAGAGAGAGAGAGGAATCCACGGCGCTAATTGACGTTTTCTTGGCCCGGGCGCAACCGCGAGGCTTAACTTAATGTTTCTTTAGGAGCGTCAAAACCGTGAAATCTCGCGACTGTATTCGTGTGCGAGAGATAATTTCCACCGTGCATTAGTATGAAGTTTATTACACGTGCTGGGTCACTTATCCAATCTTATAATACAAATGTTAATAACCGGATCCTCTTACTGGCGCTCGCCGGTACGACCGGATAATTTCGGCCGCATTCGCGCAATAATCGTTTGATATTTCGATTTAGCGAGCAATTAACGCTAAGTGTCATTAAGTTATGCCGCAATGTCCGCCACCGCGCCAACGGCTACATCTCTATACGATTAAAGTCGCGTTGCCAGCGAGAGAATTCCTTCCCCGTTCGGCTGATGCAAGAATCCGATAAGGATCGCGGTGAGCGCGATGTGTGGTCTCGCGTGTGTGAATATCCGTTTAATTCCAACGCGCGGTCTTTTGCCCAATACGAGTTCCTCGAGTATGGGAGGCGCCGCCGCTTAGTTAACCGTTCACCCGAACCAGGAACGATGGCTTAATTAAACGTTGGCGATGCCAGCTATATCGCGTTGTCTCGCTATATCACATAGGCCTTCTCTCGCGAAGCTTTCGCTTGACCTTTCGACGGCGTTTTCCTAATTATGCGAAAGAAAAGTATCGTGTATCGATAATAACGCATAAGCTCACTTTACAAAACTACTACAAAATTAAAAAATCAGATCTGCGGATAATAGGAGGCATTTTTTTTTTTTCGCTTAAGTTTAAACTGCGAAATCCGATCGTTTGTATCTTCCTTCGGATCGTCTCGTATTTTCTTCATCAATACCACTTTTTTCGCGAATCGCAATAAATAACCGTAAATATTACTTCTTATGTGCATCTCGGGGATCTTTGTATTCCGAAAAAAAGAGGTTTAGCGAAGCTAACCGTTGAATGAAGCAAGCCGGTTCCGCGTGCTTTCTGTGTGGTGACGAGTTGTACGGCGCAATTAAATCGAAAGTGTGGTGTACCAGGCGAGGAGGCACGCTCGTATTAACAAGCAGCGAGCGGCGGCGGCGGCGGCGGCGCCGTGAGGCCTGTTTTGCATAAAAATTATAAGCCGAATTAATGTTTTCACCTTCACGTAAGCTCACATGTATACCGCGCTCGCTCAGATTCGAGCGATGCGTGACTAACGCCCGTGCTTTATTGCACGTTCATGCACGCCTCTCCAACGTCCTGTCCGGTATTTTCTCACGCGCGATCCCTCGCTACGAAATTATTATTGATGCAATTCTAATCTGACAATTCTGACAATTCGCGAAACGTACTGTAAAGTTATTTACAGCATTAGTCAGTTTATATCGCGCCACGTCAAAATAGCACACTCGTGGCATTAAGAGATATATTAAGTACCTGTTGCAATAGAAATTCATCTACTCGATTGCTATCAAATACAAATACAACTTGTCAATTTTTACGAAATAACACGAAATAAAAATTTAACAATCTTTTTTTTTTGTGTTAGATGCAATCGAGTCTTAATTACAATGATCGTCGGAAAGTTTTCGTGAAAAATTTTCTTAATGTGAAAAATTCAATCGAAAAAGATATTAAATTAAATTTAAATAAAATTATTAATAAATTTATATAAATTATTAATAAATTAATAATTTTATTTTAATTTAAATAAAATTTAAATTAAAATAAAATTATTTTTAACTCGTGATTTTAATGTAAAAAGATTGACGTGCAAATAGTTTATGTAGTCTCGTAATTTTCGTTGCAGGTGGTTTGGCTGACCGCAGTCCTGTGCCCGCGGCTTATTGCCGCCAACAATTTGAGTTCATCCCACTCTTCTCGAAGGCCCAAGGATCATCCCTATAGAGGACATATCTCTCACTGGTGAGCAAAAATTTCTGAATAAAACACGAAGGAATAATAATAGGTTTATTCGCGTTGCTTGCATTTTCCTCTGCTCGCGCTTCTCGTTTCTTCCTCCAACGCTCTCCAACATACGTTCATTTTACTTTTAGTGTAAAAATACTAGGAAGTACGAGCAACACGAGCAAATCTAATGCGAGAAAATATTATCAGGTTTACCTTACCAGTTTATATAAAAATTAATCTCTTTTAATATTTTAAGATCGAAACTATGTATTAAGGTGTACAATTAACCTTGTATTACGTTGTTTTCGATAATCATGGCTCATTTAATATTCGTGAACGATTGCTTTAAAACATGGTGCGCGTTTCATTCGCTTTATTAATCGCGAGAAGTTCGCTATCTTAATTATTATCACTGGTGTGCATAAAATGCTAATAATGTATACGAAACGAAGTAAAATATCATGTTCCGCGGAACTTTTTTAAACTGCTACAACATTCTACCACGTAATTTAGATACGAGTTACTAACGCAGTCGGCATGGGAGGAATATCGACGTTTCCCTCGATGGCGAGCAGAATCCGATTTAAATTCAACGGGGCACGTTGCGGCGTAGAAGTGTGCTTTATTATTTTTTACATATATTTTCCATTAAGTCGCCTGTTAACACGGCGATCGTACGTGTGATTAGATGACGATTAGAATTTTATCCCAAATTTCTGTTTTGAATAACACCTGCCTGCGCTCTCTCGAATAAAAATTAGTCGAACGAAAATGCATTTGATTAGGAAATGGTGTCGATTAAAAATGGGAACTATTTAAGTTAATAGAAATATTCGCCGTTGCAATTCGCAGGGCAGAGGAGACGACGAACTACAAGCGGATGACATATCGGAAGATGCAGACGATTCTACGTGAGGAAGGGGGTGAGGACGGCCTCCCGGTCGACTGCTGTCCCACGGTGGAGGAAATGGTGGAACCGGTCGGCGGTCGAAATCGACAAGACATGTACGTCGAGCTCTATCGGAGCGGCAAGGATGCTCAGAGATTCTTCGAGTACTCCTGTAAGGAAGACGTCGTCGACAAGCCGTGCAGGTTCGTCGACTGGAAGTTCAGGAACCAGTCCAGATGCGTGCAAAAGTTCTCGTACGTGTACGCTATCATCGAGAGTCCTGAGAGAGTAAATACTGAACCAAATACTGCACCACCAGAGGTATGGTCGAAACACCGAGTTTCCGTCATCAAAAAACGAATTTTTTTTTTTTTTTTTTCAAGAAAATTATATGTCAATATTTTTTCAATTGTACTGTATACTTTTGCAATTATCAATTTATTTGAAAAATTTTTATGTAGTTACTAGAAAATTTTGAGATCTGTGACTGGACTTCAAAATTATTGAGAAATATTGATTATATTGGAATCTGTCGTTCAGATTGAAGTAGAGGAGCACAGAAGGCATCACCATAGGGAACACCATCACTTTCCCTCGCCTCTCAACATCGTGAACGGGACGGGATGGACGTTGGATTATATCAGGGTGCGAAGCGGCTGCAGCTGCGAGATCGTGCCGAAGCCGAAGAAGAGGAAGATCACAGCGATCAAGGCGAAGAAGACGAAGAGCAAACAACATCAACCAAAGGACCAAGGACCGGACTTTGACACGTGAAAGTGTCGATTTGCGTTCTAATGACAGTAATTGTGCCGTGTAATTGTGTTGCGACAGAAGAATGACACGTGCGAATGCGAGATTACGTACAGGACGTGAGAATGTGTGCGTAAAGAGTATTCCTAATCGCCGGATTGCAGATGCAATGAAAACGTTACCAACGATCATATCATCGATTTTTCTGATAACAATTACATAACAATAATTTATTAGACATTATCGCGGGCATAAAAATACGTTGTTTCGCGAACGACGCGTTTGCTGTGGATCAATCGATTCGTACTCCTTGGTGCTTCATTTACAAATATTCTTCTTAGTTACATTTTAAATATCTTTATTTATTATCATTTATTTTTCAATAGGAAATTTTTGCTAAATGTAAATACAATTTGTTAAATTTCGTCAAACTATTTACCGATTTTGAAATTACGATCTTTGAAATTACAAAATAGCAAATTGGTTGTCAACAATCACTAAATTGATATAATTTTCGTAAATATACAAATATAATAGTTGTAGACTGATGTCACGATTCGAGAACGATATTTCAAAGTAATAATATATTCAGATCATTTCATTAATTTTTAATAAAGTAGGCATATATCTCAATGCGCGTTAATTTAATGCTTTAGTTTAATTAAATCTAATTTTCACTTTATTAGCGGCCAGTTTTCATTCTGTACTTTTTTTCTGTATATTATAAATTTGTATATATCCGACGATATAACAAGAGAATTTATATAAAATATATGGTGTTTCAATTAATTAGAATCTGATTCACAGCATCTATGTACAGATCTGCGAGGCACGTTGTTATATCGATAACGAAGATGCAACACAAAGAATTATAGTATTACTAAAATCTATTTAATTAAATTGGTAATAAAGTATAATTTTACTTAAACACTTAAAATGTTTAAGAAGAGCATTGATTAGATGACGTGCCAACAGCCATGACAATTATCAATAAATCTGATTACTATAAGAAATGCGAAAAATTAATTATATGAAATTGTTAAGATTAAGTCTTTTGCGTAAATTTTCATTGCGCGTCGACACGATGCGTATAAGTTAAAAATATGTATATTATACTAAAAATTAAAAAATGCTTTTATTTTTCTCTTGTAAATACTTATATCGCACATTGATAATCTTGATCACTCCTGGCATTACTACGATGTGCAATGCAAATTCATGAATATTTGCAGTTTTAATTTACATTTACTTGCAAAATAACTCTATCTTAGCGTATTAATTCTGAAACATCTTTAATACACAGTTGTATATATTTTTGCGAGAAATAAACAATTTGCTGTTTTATGTCTATGTATGTTTCATAGTAATAACATGTTTTTTAATTACTTTTAATATATACATCTTCATTATACTGCCGTATTGATACTTTAAGTGACTTCTAGTTGATAATATTTGTTGTATTATAAATATAACATGATAAACATGCAAACATGTTTTCCGTATCGCCGTGTAAACATTGTAAATAAATTAATATACTTGTTATAAAATGATAAATTGATTCGATAGTATATTTTTCTTTCTATTAAGTGATCCCTTTAAAGTGATATAAAATACTGAAAATACATATAGAGATAATGTATTCAACATAAATATTTACGAAACGTAAAATGGAGAAGATTCGTCTTTATCTCATGTCTCTACGGCTATTTTTTAAGAAGTTACAGCTCTTTAAAAATCCTTAAAAATCAGGTGCGCGGATTTGAAAAAATCGTGAAAAAAATGCTATAAGTATTTTTTGTTTGGATGTTCACACTTTTCTGCCTTCCCAAGAAAGGGTGAA
This sequence comes from Pogonomyrmex barbatus, assembly GCF_055798465.1. Classification (NCBI taxonomy): domain Eukaryota; kingdom Metazoa; phylum Arthropoda; class Insecta; order Hymenoptera; family Formicidae; genus Pogonomyrmex; species Pogonomyrmex barbatus. Next base: position 6,317,412 of record NW_028297099.1, on the reverse strand, counting down.
AACACGTGTCGTACGAGCGCTTTGATAGTATGCCATCACCGTAAAAACGTATGTCTGCGCCATCTATTGGATAGATTAATATTGTCAATATCTTCATCAGAGAGATTTCTCTCTGATTGTGTAAGCAGCATGGACACACACCAGAATGGGATTTTATCGACAATGTCAAAAAATGGAAGTGACTACTTAATTCCAATATACTAAAATGGGGGTGCTAGTATACAGCGGTTTTTGACGGTCCCATGAAAAAGATCGGAATGAGGCTCTTAAGCTTCACTCTGATACGAGTAATTTTTTACAGGTCTCAGTCCTGATCTTGGATTCTGATCCTATGAAAAAAATCGACATTGCTTTTTAATAAAGTTAAATTCAAAATATTGCAATGAATATGAAAGATGATAATAAGATGAATCGTTCAGGACGGAAAGCGTAATCATCAGAGCAAGCGATCACTTGACGATTGAGTATTAACGAGATATCCCGTCAGTCGTCAGTGTCGCTCGCGAAGATTTACCCCTTCCCCTCGTTTTTCTCACGCGCGCTTCTGCAAAGTGGACGGTCGAGGAACGGGCTGCGGCGAGGAGCACGGTAGAATGTCGTCGTAGACCGCTATAGGCTACAGTCGCAACGCGTCGTCGTCATTCGTGCGTCCTTTGACATATTCGTTCACGCGCCTCGGTGGGGGTCGTGAAGATCCGGATCTCGAAGGAGAGAATCGCGATCGGCGGCAGTTTGCGACACGGTGAAACCGCGCCCGCCGAAGCGCTGCTCCGCCGCCGCACGCGTTGGCGCGAAGCGACGCGACGCGATTAAATGAGACGGGGCAGTATCTCGATAAGTATTACGTCTGGTGCGCGAACATGTCTGCGGAGACCGCCTTGAACGACGTGCCGAACGTCGCGGCGAGGCTGCAGAGCCTGCGACTGACGGCACACGGCGAGGACGAGCGCGACATGGCCGAGAACGCGGCGGCTGGCGGCTCGACGACGACGACGATGACGACGACGGCCAGCGGCAGCGCCGACGGCGGCGGGTCGTCGTCGTCGCGGGAACCACTGCGAAATATCACCCTCTCCGGGGCACGGCGTGCGCTTAACTTCGTCGGCGACGAGGACCAGCCACTGAGCTCGGCGTCCGCCGCGCGAAGTGAGACCTCGCTCTCGAACGGCGATAAGTAAGTACCTTTATTCCGCCATCACCCCATGTCATCAAATAATATGCCATCAAATAATATTGTTGAGTTGATATCGTTTACTCAAAGTTTCTCTCCAAATGTTAATTCGAAACGTTAACTTTACTTCGGCGAAATTGTTAATATTTGTTATCTGATATAGCTCTACTCGGTGCTTTCAGTCGGCCACCCACTAATGCAGCAAATACATCGTATTTGGATGGGCGAACGCAGAATAATGCTACTTTGGAAAACTCTTCCACGCAGAATCAACCTGCAGTTATGTACAATTGGCAAGGTACAAAGGCAACGATGCGCGAAAGAATTGTATTCCTATTTAACAATGAGATACTGTCGGATGTGACTTTCCTGGTGGGAAGAGGAGCGCAACAACAACGTATACCAGCTCATAAACTAGTCCTGTCCTGTGGAAGCGCTGTATTTGACGCAATGTTTAATGGAACGCTTGCGACAGCTTCTTCGGAAATAGAAGTACCTGATGTAGAGCCTGTTGCATTTTTGGCAGTGCTACTTTTTCTATACACTGATGAAATACAGATAGATCCTGAAACTGTGATGACAACGTTATACACTGCTAAGAAATATGCGGTGGCTGCTTTAGAGAAGCATTGCGTTGATTTTTTAAAAAATAATTTAACAAGTGATAATGCTTTCTTGCTGTTGACGCAAGCCCGCCTGTTTGATGAACCACAATTAGCCTCGGTATGTTTGGATACCATTGACAGATTTACAACTGAGGCCTTCAATGCAGATGGATTTACAGATATTGATATTGACACATTGATGATAGTCTTAGAAAGGGATACTCTTCGTGTTAGGGAATCTAAACTATTTCAGGCAGTCCTAAGGTACATTGCAACACAATTGTAGATGAAATATTTATACTATATCTTACGCTATACACATTGTATATTATATAATTTTCTATTTTTGAATATTCTATTCTTGAATAGGTGGTCTGAGGCTGAATGTGTAAGGCAGCAATTACCGGTTACTCCAGAAAATCAACGTTTGGTTCTAGGCGATGCTTTGTCTTTGGTTCGTTTTCCACTTATGTCAAAAGAAGAATTCACGGCAGGTCCAGCGCAATCTGGCTTGTTAAATTATTCAGAGGCTAGTAATGCAATATTCTTTGGATATATACATCTTATATTACAAATTATTATATTTGAACTAAAGAGTTTATACTTTGAATATTATTCACAAGAGCTATCATGTAACATTTAACAATTAAATTTTATAGGTCTTATCTTTATTTTCATATTTTATATTGAATCCCAAACCTTCAGTGGGATTTCAAACAATGCCACGATGTTGCATGACGGGCAAGGAACAGACTGTATGCAGGTTTCAACATACTAAAAGTAGATGGGGATATTTTGGAACCAGCGATCGTATTCGGTAAAACATAATCTGTATTCTATGCATATGATTAAATTAATGATGAAAATGTCCGATATCATAAAGTATTCTAATTCTTGCAGATTTAGCGTGGATAGACGAATCTTTCTGATCGGTTATGGAGTTTACGGTAGTACACAAGAGCCAGCAATATATGAAGTGACAGTCGAATTAATCCACACTGCATCGGGAAAAGTGATAGCTACAAATGCAACAAGTTTTAGCTGTGATGGATCAAAGTACACATACCGTCTAATGTTCAAAGAATTAGCGGAAATCTTACCAAATACAATTTATACGGCATCAGCAACTTTCAAGGTTGTTATATGTTGTATTTCGCCAATTTATAAATAAATAAATAAAAAATATATAGTATAGAATTATAAATTACATGTTTATTTTTCAGGGGCCATATTCATATTATGGCACAAAAGGAATGAAAACGGTGTTGGTCGATTGTGATTCAGGAAATGGGAAAGTGAAATTTAAATTTAGCAGCGAATTGGGAGATAATAATGGCACATCTACTGAAGAAGGTCAAATACCCGAGCTTATCTTTTACACGTAATATCATTCGCGTACAATAACATTCCTGACTTGACTGAACATCAGATTACAAATTATGTAAAAAGTATGCCGAATTTTGTCAATTATATATATCTTGTGATTTGATTTAAGTGATCATCTATGGGCATGCCAAAGGAGTTAACCCAAGATTTTTTCATAATTTTATAGATAATATCTCTTAATTTCATTAAATAGTATGTTTGATAAATTCATCAGTTAGAAATATGCAAATCTTATGACAGTATTTGTATATATATCAATAATGTTATATACATTCTGATCTTTCACAGAAGATATTACGGAATATATTTGTCTTTTAAAAATTTAAGTATTAAAATTGTTTTTGGATTTTCAGCTATAGTTAATACGTTAATTATTAATTAATTATACAAGTAAGCTTGATGTTTAGAATTGGAGATGTACAATCTATTTTTCTATCGTTTTAATTGACATCATTGTAAACCAAAAATATAGTTGTATAACAATGTTAAAAAAAGATGGAAATAAGTACAAGAAGGAGTTTAATCGTACATACATTCTGATTTTGCCTAAAATATTTCTCATTCGGAATATCTATATCAATATAATTTGAAACCGTAAGTAGTTTAATATATAGCACTTCTCAATGCAAAAATAATTAATGCAATAAAAGCCTAAAGCATGTGGAATATTTTTTAGTAAAAGTTAGTATTTTAATAGTTGTCACTTACACAATGCGTAAAGCAATGTAGAATTTGAAAAAATCTTGTTACTAATGCGAAAAGTAGTATCAAACGAAAGTAACATAAAACACCATTTTTTATTCTCTAATAAAATAAGATTATCATCTATTTCGACAATTTATTTAAATGCTAACAGTATTTAATGTATTTCTTTAACACGCGATTTAAGAAAATACATTTGAAGTTTGACTTTTATTAATAATGAATGGTGCTAGCTAATGAGATAACATTGTTATCCTTAGCATTTATAGAAATAAGCATAGATGTATAAGTTTGTATTGTTTTTCTTGAGAGTTAGCGCGATATATGATTTCATTTGTGATTATATCTTAATTATAAATGGAAAAGATGTACGTGTAATGTTAAATAACTAAATAGATTTATTCAGCAAAATATTTTTTGTAACATTAATATCACCCTCCTTTAACGCAACTTATTCGTTCAAAATTATTAAAAATTTAAAATTATTAAAAAATGTTAAGTTAACTTTTCAAAGAGAAAATTTTTTATTATCGAGAGTATATCGATTGTATATTGGGAATATAAAAAATTCTCATGACTTAACAAATTTTTTATAGACTAAATTTTCCTGTATAAAAATGTTGCAATTGAAATATTTATGTACCTCATTGTTTAAATTTCTTTGGACTGTCCACTACGCAGATTTGCAACATCTAAAATATTGGTGCGTTCCGAAACTCACCCAGGAAGCCTTTCGATTCTTTCCGCAAATGTAGTAAGTCTGTAACTGGCGTCGGTTCGTAATTAAGCGAATTTTTATTATATTTTAAACGATATTTATCTACCGGTACGTGAGGAGTACTTGATCGCTGTAGATCTTGGTGACTCGACCATTTAAAATAATCGCCCGCTGTACAAGATGCGTGCGTTCATGATGTGCGATTGTCGAACCCTTTTATATTGAATCCTAACCTATTGCTCCAATGATTTATGAGCTTTGATGTTTGGCAGTACTTTATGGCGCGTGCTGAGACAAATCGTTACATTCTTTCCTTCTGGATTCGTTAATCTGACTTATTTGCAAGTAAGATCCGCAATCTGCGAAAATGTTGGGGTCATGAGAATTACCACATTGCTTCCAGTAGCTTATATCTCATCTCTATGGCTAAAGGAGGAAAAATAAGAGGTTCTGACGCCAATAATAAGGTACTGCATATATGATTTATGTGAATGGCTTTAGCAGATGTGTTTTTTTTCTTTTTCAATTGATGTGATATCCTTTGCAATTAGATAGCAGCATCAAATGCAGCATTTAAAAATGGAGAAACATATACATCAGAATTTGAGATCAATGAGACACCACCTAGTGCCAGAACCTTACTTACCAAGGGCTACACACAGGATGAAATTAATTCGTATTCAGGTAAATTTTTATTTTGTTTTGATCCATACTGTATAGTTTTTATATAAATGTATTGATGTTATGTATTATGTATTAATTCATAGGAGCAACTGTATCGACACGAGGGCGTTTTATGACAGAACAAGAAAAGTTGCGTTGCCCAAATGAAAGACCATTGTATCTTTATATACAAGGACATACGAAACATAATGTTGATTGTATGTATTACATTATTTTTTGTCTTTGATATTAATAGATTTATATATTTAATAAATATTTTATTTTACAGTGGCAATACAGAAAATTAATGAAATTATCAAAACGGAACATCAGAGTTTTTTAAACAGACCAAGCAGATTTACGAATGCTCCACCACCTCTTATGAGCTTGCATTCTGGAGTTACAAGCGTAGTAAATAATCCTTTTTCATATTTTACTTACAATTGCAACGAGCTTTCTTATGTGCTATATTGATTGATATTTACAATTTACTAGGAAAAGATTTGCGTTGGTATTGAGAATGCACCACAAGGTTTTGACTTACGTGGGCGAATATTAGGTATTGGCGATGCAAATTTAGTTTATATCAAAGGCGAAACTGGAGCGAATGTAACTTTAAGAGGTAGAGGGTCTCAGTTTATTGACCCAGTTTTGGGAGCAGAATCTCCAGAACCGCTTCATTTGTATATAGAGTAAGAATGAGATGTTGCATAATAATTACAATTATAACCAGATAAACAACAATTTATAAAATACCGGTTTTTTTTTAGACATCCAAAGCCAGAAGCACTACAAAATGCTAAGCAGTTAGCTATTAATTTAATACAAACGATACAGTCCGAATTGCAAACTTATATTCAGCAACAACCGCCACCGGTACAACCACAGCAAGTTATAGAACAATCACAAATACCACAAAGTGTGTATTTATTGCCGTTAATTTTAAAATTAAGATAGGCAGTGTAACATGACATTTTTCCATTTACAGCCCAATTCCAAACCATGAACATTGGTACTTTAGGCCAGCCAAATGTGGTCGCAATACAGCATCAAGGTAGAATATTAATAGAGAAGATAATAAATGATTATAAAGATATTCATTTCCTTAAAAATGGACATGTTTTAGATATTATACAACATCCACAAAGTAATGTTGTAACATTACCTGCAACAATTCTTACGGCTACTGTAGCTGGTACTCCAGGTCCTAGTGTGTCAGTTCCTCCTCCAGGAGTACATATACCGCCTCATACTGGACCCTTAGTTCCACCTCCGCAAGCTCAGGTATATGATTAGGTTGAAATTTTGTGATATCATATAAAGCTGCTTGATAAAGATAAATTTTATAATACAAATGAATATTTTTATTGAAGGAAATACAAACTTTTATGCCGCCACCACCACCTGTTGGACAAGTACAATTAATCGGTCCTCCGTCAACAGTAAGTCAAGTGCAATATCAGATACATCCTGGCCAGCCATTACAAATCCAAGGTATTCAACCAGGATCTCAGTCCTCGCCACAACCTGTAGCGCAAATGTATGTTATGAGTCAACCACCGCCGCAGAGTGCTCCACAATCGAGTTTCATGACAAGCAGCAATGCGCCCGTGAGCGGAGCAGTGTCGTATGTGTATACGCAGCCTAATGTACAGAGGCCTGCTACGCCATCCCAAGGAATTATCGAGACTGTTAATGTCAATTTGCAACAACCTCCACCCGCGGCGCCGCTCAATATAACACAACAACCGCCACCGCCATTGCTACATCTTCATTTCCCACCGCCAAATTTCCCTCCAAATCAACCGCCTCCTCCCGTTCCACAAACCTACCAGATACAATATCAGCAGGTGCAGGCACCCGCGACACAGTCGCAAACGCAGTTTGTTTTGCAACCTGGTGAGCATATCGTTCCGCCTCAGTTACAACAGAATCATGAGCAATCTCAAGCTGTCCAACATATAATATCTCCGCAATTCGAAGGTCATGCACCGCCATTCCATTTACAAGTACCTCCACCGCCGCCCGCGCAAACTTTTCTAGTATCTAATGCTCAATCTCCCCAACATCATCCACAACCACCGCTTCCACCTGGCAATGAGATTCAGCATCAACAAGAGGGTCCAGTGGAGCAGGGACCGTTGCCGCAACCAGTACCACCTCCACAAATAGTGCCGCCGCCGTCAATCAATCAGATGTCGAATTCTATGAATATTCTTACCAGTGTACCACCACCGACGCAGCCGCCTCCACCGCAGAATGCTCCGTGGCTGTATCAAGCTCAGCAGCCACAGCAAATGCCACAATCACAAGGACAATTGCAGGTAATAACATTAAACATTTTTGTTTTTTTATTATGCGAAATATATCTTTCTTAATTACTTAGATGCAAATGCCATCACAAAATATACCTCTTCATAACATACCTCCACCGCAAGTTCAAGCTCAAATACAATATCATCCTCAACATATACAATATCAGAATGGTCATATACCGACGCAAGTACATTATGCGATGCAACCACCGCATCAACAATTTGAGCAAAAGCCCGATTCGCCGGAACAGCAAAAATCACATGGAGTAAAGAGAAGGTTTTCAGATGTTGAGGGAGGTCAGGTAAGGCGCTATTGGCAAATGTTTGTACATCAAATTGAAATATTCGATGAAAATTAAACAGTATTCGTGTAAATCGTGTAAATCTTTTTTAAAATATATAATACAGGAACCACCACCTCCACCATATCAATGTGCTCCGTTACCTGCGCAACGACACGGCACAGGGTAAGTGGAAAAAAACAAAAAATATTATTTTTATCTATAGATAGTTATATATATATATAATGTATATGTTAATGTAATTTTGATAAAATCACATTATATATTCCTTGTATAAAATAATAAACAATCGCACATTGTGTACTGATGTACATACTATATAGAAGGAATATATAAATTAATGTAACTCTGGTGGTATAATTTTATATATTTAGCTTGCTATACCTTGGTAGGTTGGATGGAAAAGTATTTATGTGCTTGAATAAAGTTGCTCTACCAAGTGTAAAGTTCTAAAATAAATACTACTAAAGAAGAGTTGATAATTTTCAGAATTATAGGATATTATAGCATAAACGTGCAAAGAATTTAATCAAGGATTAAAAACTCTATCAATATGAAGAAAGAAATCAATAAAGAAACAACTGCTTCAAATCGCTTATGCTTCACTTGTAGGAAATACAAATTTGTAAATTATTAGAATTACATGAAGAAAATGTAAGTTGTTGTTGTTGTTGTCGTTTTCTTACAGAAACCTGCTTTCGCATTATGAGGCGTTGCAATAATATTAAAAGTGAAGAAAATAAAAATTTAAATATTCTTTATGAGATTTTTGTAATAGATATTTTTTATTCACAGATATGTCATTGTTATATTCTCTAAAATCTAATAACTTTAATATATATATATATATATATATATATATATATATATATATTATATAAGCAAGAATTATTATAAGATCCAGATATATCCATGTTAAGATACAAATTATTTTTGAGCTTATAAAATAAGCTTTCAAAAATAAATTATTTTGATAGAAAATTTAAACTTTATTCACTATTATTCACAAATGTTTACTATGGATCTATCTATAATTGTATACTATGGATATATCTTGCTCTTTCACACAATATTATTTCTTTTTTTGATTGCATGATTGTATAGACTGTCTTCAATATGAAGCAATTTTATTATCTTTGCAAAAATAGTGCAAAGATAATAATATACTTGCATTTTCCTCATGTTATACATAATTCTATAAAATTAGAATCACTAAATACAGCTTTTGCCAGAATCACCAATTATATATTTTCTTAGTATATGTAATGAGTCAAAATAAATGGAATGTGCGACGATATAGTTTGTAGAATACAAATTAAAATCTAATTACATACAAATTATTTAAACGTACATTGTAATGCGTTGTGACATTACAGTTACGTTTTTAAGAACATTCTAAATGTAAGCTCATCATTAACTGTGATCTGGTAAAACCAGGTATTTTCCATATTTCAGAAGTAGTTCCGAGGGTGTGCATCAGGTGATTTTTGTCTTAATGCTTGAAACGTTTCTGTACAATCGTTATTTTGGAATTAATAATTCGCACCTGCATTGTTTAAGCAGAGAAGGTGATCGACAACATCAAGTCTTACATGGTCCATCATCCATACCTGCGGGTCTGCAACACGGAGATCGAAAGCCACACCAACACACAGGTCTGTAACTAAGAGTATTTAGTCTGAAAAAATGCTGGATATCTTTTGGAAATCAAAGATGCAATACAGGATATAAAATGCCATGTCAGTAAAAAGATTGTATTTTTGAAGGGCGTTTGACTTTAATTGCTTAATCAACTTTGGATACCTTCTTGAATACAACTTTGTTATTGGCAATTATAATTATTATCTGACATATAATCATATAACTTAAAAATCTCTTTTCCTCTCTCTCTCAAAAATAATTTTGGAAAATAACATATGTTTCAGATAGGTATCTAGCATTGTTTTCTTAATACTCTTAGACCATAGTATATTATTAATGTAAATAATATTTTGCGGTAAGCATATTACGAAAACTTTCCTTAATCTTTTAATTTACATCTTAGCGAATTGCTTTTTGTGCATTTATTGAAAATATCTGCAGAGATGGACATCCGGAAATGGATTACTGCAATCTCACACTGCATAAAACGCTTTGATTATAGTTATCTTTAAATTTATTTCTTATTATTATTTTAGATTAGACAAAAAAGCACTGCACGTATTATACAGTTACGAAGATGTCTCATGTATATTAATTTCAATGCTTTTTTTATAGTGCTCTTTTTATTAAATAAATTTGCATTTTCAGATACAAGTGTAACACCTGTCAATTTCTACTTCAGTGTTTGTTTATCCAGTATTAACTATATTTAATATTATTAGGATTATGTTAAGGCATATTATATATATATTTTTGATATTACCATTTTAAGTTTGATATCTTGGACTTGGACTTTTATATTCCTTAGGTTTACCGTATCTTCGGCTGAGATTATTACCAAGGAAGGATATATATATATATATATATATATATATATATATATATATATGTATATATATATATAGATGACTACAGAGTTTAAATAGATGTTTATTGTTATAGATTATTATATAACATTAATGGGAAGTAACACATGGGGAGTAACACATTATTTATGCAAATCATATATTATTTAAATGATATCATCTTTGTTGCAGTGCTCTGAGCAGTGATCAATATTGGAAAAGTTTGGAAGAAATTTGAAAAATATATAATTTTAATGATTATATTTTCTTTGTATCCAGATAGCAAATAACTGTATGGCTTCAAATTTTTAGTGATTGATGAACGGTAACCTAATATATACAAGAATGTAAAAATTGCATTGCTTGCTTTCAGACTCTAATAGCGATTGCCAAATCGCTCTGCTAATTTGGCAATGGTTAATGGCGTGAAATATTGTCCTAATATTTAACTTAGATAAGATTAAACTCGAATTTAGAGAATTAAATTTTTTTTCATTGCTACAGTGATACATCTCAAGCAGAAGATAAAAACCGGCAGCAGTCTTCTTGTAATACAATAGAATACAATTCTAGCAATTGTCTCGTAATTAGATTTGCATTCAAATTCAGAAAAAAAAAACGTTTAATTTTCCATTTGTGAACATTTGTTCATTGGACCTGTCAAGATTATTTATAATCGTATTCGCGCGTTTCGTTGGACATAGCGAGAAAATTTTCCCATTATTACATTACAATATTTCATCGCATAATTTGCCATATTAAATACGATGTTATATTATGTATAATTAAGAATGTATTGTATTTTTCTTTTTATATCATGTATCTTAATCATTTAGGTGAGAAACGGAACCTCGAACAAAAGCCTGCAGGATTATCTTCAGGTACGGCATATACATATATCGTATATCAAGAAATACTTGTTATGCAATTGTAAATTGTATGATATATTTTGTAAATAGGAAATGAGCAGAATGTGATGGCAGAATCTGGAAATATTCATGTGGGAAACGGGCCACCTTTACCACCTCCATCTTCGCCGCAAGCGCCATGGCAAAGTCACCATGTCAGAGTTCCTTGGGGTAGACCGCCACCGATTCCAAGGGAAGGGGAACCTCCCGCAATCTGTCCTGGATTGCCTCCTATTAACATGCCTCCACCTCAGATCAGGTCACGAGGTAATTTGATTTATTTGATTTATTTATTATGTCAAAATATTTTAAAATAATTAATTCTTGAATTTTAAACGCGTTATATATTTTTCATTGAAATTCTTTATAGCTATATTCATTTTTCCATATAAATAATAAAAATTAAAAATAAAAAAATTTATATATTATCGTGATTCTTTTATGTAAAATATATGACAATTTCAAAAACTTCAAGGACGTAGTGGTGCTGTCTTTAGGTCCCGCTGACGGTAATCGCTCTCCCACTCAGAATGCCGCGTTAGAGCAGCCGTTGAATGTCGAGTATAATCAAATGCCGCCCTACACGACGAAACCGCCACCTTACAATCCTCTGATGCAGTCGATCTGCAATCCGCCGCCGCCACCACCACCGCATCATCAACAATCGCGGTCGCAGCATCCTTCACAAACAGTACAGCATTATCAGGTGCCAATCTCACAGACATATCAGCCGCCAACGTCCTGCCCACCGTGGATGAACTGAAAGTCATAAAACTACAGGCAACGTTCTTCCTTACTCCGGTATCTTGACGATGATCTTAAGCGATGTCGTTTCAATGGATAGTGTAATGATAGTGACAATGAAACAACGAGATTCAAACTGCAAGAGTCCGATGTAAAGGCGAATAATTGAAACTACATCATGTTACGATCTTATAATATTTAATAAGGGAGAAGAATATTGAATGCATCATGTAAAAATTTGTAAAAATGTTAAAAATTATTTATAATATACAATTTAAATTCTATATATTAAGAGGATAAGAGAAAGAGAGGTAGAGATAGAAGAAGATGTGTAATGTGAGATTACAAATGAAAATAACGCCACGTTGGCGAGTTACTTATTCATTGCAAAGCTCATCTTGGTACGCATACCGCGTGATTTTTGTATGTACAACTTATGTATACATATAATCTAGTGAGAAAGGATAAGTGTTATTATTTTGATCGAGACGCGTTCGAAAATCACTTGTTTTGCATTCGCAAGCAAATAATCACGTTATGCGTTTCCTCTCGACGAAATTACATCATCTCTCCATTTATCTTTAAGTATGTAACTCATATAACGATGTATGTGATTTTTTTTATGAAAAAAATCAATAATAAATCGTTATTGCCAATTAAATAGACACTTTTATGTCAATAAAGCCTTTGCCTATCGTTGCGTCTCTCGTATGCGGAATGATCTAACGTTTTCCGCATCGACGTCATTTGGCAAACAGCGGTAAAACCGCACCGTTTCCATTTGCAGCAAGCGATCGTCGCAATTAGCCCTGTTAAATGCCGCCAGGTTGATGGGAGGAAGGGTAGCAGCAGCAGTGCAGCAGCACATACAACGATGATCAAATTCTGACCCTGAGCGTCCCTGTTCCAGGATAGATGAGGAATGACAGAGAGCAAAATTCCGCTCGATACAAATTCGATAAAGCCGCAGAACTGGCTCGTTATTCGAATCCGGCAGTCTGTTAGCCGCTACGTCAGAAAACTTGCGGCTCTCGTCGAGTTACGCGGCCACGTTTCCGATACTTTGGGGAAGTTTAATTTGCTGGACAGCGGGACGCACTGTATAGCCGTCATCGTGGTGAATTCCTTCTCCGGAAGTGAAAGATCGAGAGGGAATTTTTGCGGCGCAGCTCAAAACGCCGCTATTAATTTTCAAGGAGTTCAATGCCCCGCTTGAAACTCGGGAGATGATAAAGAGAACGGTATCAATTTAAAATTTGATGCATATTTTATATTAAATATAATATTTTTAATTTATATATAATTTTTAAATAGTAATATTTAAATAGTATTAATTATTTCGAGATAAAAATCTCAAATGTTCGCATCAAAACATCTCGCATAGAGAAATGAACTTTAAACGTCGTCATGTGGATTGGGCGAAGCTAACGCGAACGACGGTACTACGCGCGTATGAATTGACAAATTACACGCGTCAATTGGGATATTGATCGGTAACCTTTCTCCACGCGTGAAATATTTCGTGCTTCGTTGGGCAACAGGCTGCGGAGGCTGTATCTCGACTATTCCGAATTTCCAGAATCGATCGTAATCAGGGTCACCGCCTGAACCGGTTACCACATCACAGGGATGCTCGTAGCGACCATAATCGCTTTTCGGTAATGTCGCTTTGTCCGTCGTCGTCTCATCAGCTTGTCGCAGCGGCGATCGCTTTTCGACGTGCCCGCCGCAAATTTCCGAAGGACTTCGGCCTCGAGAGCACCGTTGAACGTGCATCCCTCAATACAAAGGTTTATACGCAGATGCATCCACGGTGAAGGAAAGGCTGATTATTTTTTTTTTTTTTTTTTGTAGACATACATAATGGTGTGATAAAAAAAAAAAAAAATTAATGACGTTTTAAGGTGTCCTTAAACTTGTCGTAGACCGGATTCCGTTTCCTTCCGAGTTCGCGTCATGATTTCACGTCGGCTGTATCGAGAACGATTTATTAACGCTTCTGACGGATGCGCCTTTCCAGAGCACGCAGGAAACCGCGACGTGCCGCGAAGGGCTCATCAATCAAGCGAGATCGAGCTCCACGCTGAACGTGAAACGGGCGTGCAACTTGAGATCTAATCACGTTTGTCCGACGAGTGTGCGGAATCGCGATTATGAGCGTTCCTGGAGCAAGGAGAGCTCGATCAGCTGCAGTTGCTGTCGGACACGAAACATCGGCGAGGACATATCGGAGCTGCGGAACGAGTGCAGCGGCGGAGATGCGGTCGATACCGTGCCGAGCAGAGAGTGCGAGGAGTCCACGTCATCAGATGCCGATCATAAAAACGGATTTGCAAAACCGGTCGAGCCGGACAGGTTTTCCTCCGCTACTTCTCGCTTTCATGATTCTCTTCGGCAATCGGATTAAAAATCCTATTTATCATACGTGCGTATTATAAAAGAATACGCTTCGAGAATAATCCTTATTGGATCGAAGAAGACGGATGTTTTATCTCTTAAAATTTTGCTTGAAAAGGCGAAGCGCTATAACATGTTTCACATTTCGTACCGCGGAAAGATCTCTAATAATTCATATTGGATCTTTAGTTCAGATTGTTCAATGTTTTTATAAAAAGAAACAATCATAGAAAGAATAACTTTACTGAAAGATTAAAAAAAATTTAAATATAGATCTGAAAATCATTTTGTTGAGCCATCAAAATTATTATCTGGGATGTTTATCTGGGATAATAACGATTAAACGTTGCAAAGTTTTTTGATACTCTATCAACCAACCCAATTTGAATATCCCACATTATTTCAATTAGCTAAACTTTTTGATACTTTAGTAAAACTATTGTTTCCATGCATATTTCTCCAAATTATCATGTACAATGTAATTTTGGTATCAGGAGTCATTGATGAGTTTAGGGGCATAGATGAAGTTATATAAAATCGAAGCGACGCTATGGGACGCATGCTTGCGTAAAATAATTTCTTTTCGTGAATGCAGGTGCGATGTAAGCTCGAGAATGACGGAGGACGGCGAAGCGATCAAAACGACAGAACGGATCCCGCAATCCGCGCGATCAACATTCTATCATCATTGTAAGGAGCGCTGCCAGTCGAGACCGCGCACGAATGTAGATCCCGTAAATCGTCTGTGCGATTCTGTACCTCACGAGAGGCATGACAAGGTCGCGTGCGGCGACTTTACGGGAGATAGAGGCAAGGATTTCGAATCGAGCTGTCATGGAACACCCATCGATCTTGACGTCAACGCGAAGGAGGGTCTCGTTACCAGCGACACTCCGGGCCATGGTCCGGCTGTCGAAGACACGTGGATGAGGGCGAGTACCTCGGCGACTCATCGGAAAATCGTGGATTCGATCTGGCGATGTCGGTGCGAGTGTCATCCACGGGAAGACTCCATTTCGAATCCATCGAGTTTGTCGTGCGATCGTTGCAATAGGTGCCATCATCACCGCCATAATTACCACTGCGATTACCACGATTGCGTCTATCGACATTGCTGCTGGGAGCAACGTGACAATTCGTACATAAGTGCAAAGAGGTAATAACAGATCTTTTTAATATCATAGTCATAATAGTCAAGAGGAATTTTTATGCATGAAGCATTGGTCATTGCGTTTCACATATTTTTGATAAATTTTATAAAATATTCTTATTATAAAAAAGAAATCGAGGAAGAGAGAGAGAGAGAGAGAGAGAGAGAGAGAGAGAGAGAGAGAGAGAGAGAGAGAGAGAGAGAGAGAGAGAGAGAGAGAAGTTATGTGATTGAGAAGAACAGTCCGCAGTTGCAATCTCAATTTAATTCACTCTTTTCGCATCATTCATATTGCAGGTGCGAGATGCGCGGAAATGGCATCTCCGGCGAGAAAGCTCAGCACAAAAGCTCGCGCGATCAGATGCGAGGTGAGAATGGTCGATTGTACGCGCAGCGGTGTTACTTGAAGGAGTATTCTGGAATAATACCCGCTTCTCGTGAGCGGAACGACGAGGGAGAAGAACGACGCAGGGAAAAGGGTGGTGACGACAACGACGGTGACGAGGACGACGACAAGGACGACGACGAGGACGAGGACGGCGATGTTGCTGTTATCAATCACAAGGACTCTATGTGCATTCTCGCTGAAAAATATAAAGCCGGCAGGAAGTGGCGCGGCGGAAGGTGCTGGGACAGGATGCAATCGGGCGACAGAGACAAGGAGGGGGACAAGGACGAGCGTAACAAATCGTTGACTTCGGAAATCATCGATCAGCCGGCGTCGCCGCTCGAGAGCGTAAACGCGATTCCGCACGAAGGGCCGAGCGTGAAACACATTTGCCAAGCCGCGCATCGCGAGAGCTGCGGGACCGCCGCGATTGCGAGGACGTGCGGACGTGGATGTAGCCGACACGAGCCGCCGGAGGGTGAATTCGACCGATTGAAGTCTCCTTTGAACGAGACGGCTGCCGCCACCCGCTGCTGCTCGACCCGAGCGCAGACTTGTAGACATGTCTTCTAATCCATTTTCGGTCCCGTGAATGGACCTTCTACGTCCGCTTTACTATTTTCTAATTATTTTCCGCATAAAAAATGTCGGTCGCGTGCCGGAAATCGGATCGGAATAAAAAAAGCAATGTAAAATGAACTCGTATTTCTTTATCTATATTTTAATTGGCGGTGATAAGTACCATATGAAAAGAACGACATATCTGGAAAATTTAAGCAAAATCGTCGCTCCTTTGCGCCTTTACAATTCCAACTATATTGAATTTTTTTCTAACTTCTTAAAACACTTATCCCCGCCGTGCACTAATGTAGCGGAAATAATGTAACGGAATATTAAAACGCTAAACGTCGAGAATAAAAATTATGCAAATCGGACTTTGGATGAAGGTTTAGCTCATATCGCCTGAATTAAATTAATGTTACACAGACGGGACAGTTAACTCTTAACTCATTTTACTTGTAATACGCAGTGTCAGAGAGCCCGTTTCTGTCCAGGGGAATTTTAAACTCACTACGGAAGAGCGGCACGTTAATGGAATTATCGAACGTAAGCATGTGCATTAAAAGCCAACGGTGTGTCTCCTACATTCGGCAGCCTCCGGAGGCAGCTTTTCGCTTGCTGAACTCTTTGTGTTCGTTGCATGCTCGCGTTGTCTTGTTTCCTTTCTCGCGCTACTCGCCCGCAGCTTTCATGTTAATTGGCTCATCCGCCGCTGGCCTCCTGAAAGGACTTCACAGTATCACAATGTTTTTCTCTCTTCCTTCCCCCGCCCCCGCTGGAAAGTCCTGTTTCTTAATCTTGCACGCTATGTATGCTTTGTTTTTTCGTCACGTTCCAGGTCCTTTTTGTTTTCGCGATCTTTTTTCCAATTTTCTAACATGTCGATCGTGTACATGCTTTCGTCTATCAGCTTTTCAAGTAATTCGTTGGGTTTTTCTATGCGAGCGAGAGCCTCTTCGTCGTATTCTGTTCGCATATCGAGATGATATAGATGATATAGATTCGTATTTTCCTTTTAATGAGAAGAAAAAAGAAGAAAGAGAGGAAAAAGAGTGGGGAAATTTTGTTTCTTTTCCGAATTTTTAGGATATTATTTTAATTTTCTGTAATGTGTTTAAACTAAATGTTACTTTGTAAAATAAAAGTCACCATCTTCCTTCATCATGCGAGCACGCGTCAATCGATCTCTAGAAGTATGCTGAAGTTCCTCCGTTGAAGTTCCAGCTTTCGTCAAGTCCTCTCGACTACGGAATTCCACGGGAATATCCGCACGGGTTATGACTTCATTAAAAACCTTCTGATGTAAATTTTTAAGAACAGCCATTGATCTCTCTTCTTCCGCCATTGATCTCTCTAATTTTATCCATAGGATAACGCCACTTTTTTTCAGACGATACTGTCTGTAAGCTTTCTTTATAACATTCGTAGCAATTAATTGCTCCGTAGAAATTTGATGAAATAATCAAGAATTTTACATACAATGCAAAATAATTTCTTTATTTACTTGTATAATGGAAGCAGCTTTGTTTGCTGTTATCGGCATCAGTTTTAAGTCTTTATACGTCATATCCAGCCAGGCTTGAGTGATTTCTTCAGGCTTTATCATGTCTGCCTCGCTTGTCTCTTTCTCTGGCGGTAGTGCAGCCGCTGTGCAAAGGGCCGTGACGATTTTAAGTATTGTTTTGTAATTTGAAGCGCGTAATCTGAAGTGACCATACCCATTTTCATTTTTAGATTTTTCCTCGTATAATATCCGCGATAAGTAGCCTGTATCAGAATGGCGGCTTTCGACGCCTCCGCTCGCGAAGCTCCCGCCTTTCTCAGAATCTCGAGGGTCCTCGTTGCCGCTCGTTGCCATTGAATCATGCCCCGAGACTCGTTTAACAGCATCCTCTCGTAATGCCCACGGAAAGCGGCCTGATCAATAACGTCGGGAATGACTCAAAGAACCGCGACGGAGGGAGAGAGAGAGACCTCGCGTATAAGTAATTAGCGCATACTTGTATTATCGTGGCATACTTCTCCGCCTGTTCCAGCGAGACCCCGCTCGCTCGCAGAATACTCTCCAGGGATACCTTGGATCTTTCGTCGCAAGTGGCGTCTGCGGTCGAAAGGGAGGAATTTCTCTCACGTACTTTTTGTGCCCGTTTGCGCTTTACAGCAATGCCGCGCGCGTGGGGCGGGTCTACCCGCCGCAAAATTGTTTTTCTACATAATTCACCGTGTAATTACCGTCGTACACCTGGGCCGCTCGCATGTCTACCGAGTCCAAGTACGCGCGGAACGCCGTCTAAACAAAGGAGGAAGAAGAGAGAGAGAGAGAGAGAGAGAGATGGTCTGAAATATTATTTAACTGCACCCTGGATCCTTATCCGACACGCGACAGTAAATTTTTATACCTGAATCCTGGGCGCGGCGCGGGCGATCTGCTGTAGACTCAAACCGCTCCGGTGAAGAATATCCACGACGGTCTGGCTCTCCGATAAAATATTGTTCACGACTTTCACCGCGACTGAAATTGCAATTGCAATTGCAATATGCAAGAAGAACGCGATGCTCGATTATACAGATTTATAATTGTCGCGCGTAATTTTACAGCACGGATGACGCAGTCATTCTCTACAGCCTTTGAATTTGCATTTACATAATGATGAATCGTGGGTCACAAACTAGAGTTTCCCGGTGCGTATGTATCAACAAACATCAGTAATTAATTAATTTAACGTTTTCAATTAGCGTCTGTTTGCAATTGAATCAAGACATCGAAATGTTGCGAAATTGTTGTAAACGATGCGGTACCTTTTGTATTTTCCCGTGTGATCAAAAGCGCTTCTACGTAATCGGCAATGAAGCAATAAATGTTTCTCGGTTGCGAGCGTAGAACCTGTACGGATCAGATAATAATTTAATCGTCCTTTGACGTGACGGCGGTAAAAGGTAAGTCAAATAACGATTTCATAGAGCGAACAACCTCGCGTGCGATGTCGGTGCATAGTTCGCGTAATCCTTCCGGGACCTTATATATATGTTTGGCTCCATGTTTCTGTAGTAAAACGTTCATTTTCGTGATTATTGCTTCAGCCGAGTTGCTTGAATTTATCGACTCTTGCTCTTATCGCGAGTAATACGGTGCGCGAAAGTTGCCAACTTTCAGTAGAGTAACGAGCACATTGATGAAACTATATGTATATACATATCACATCGATCAACCTATATATAAACCATATATACCAAAACATAAAATGCAAGTAGACCAAGCCGCATGCTGGCCCCTGGATAAAATCACGCGGAGACAAAATCATTAAGAGTGCAAGCGCGAAGAACTCGCGGTTGCATCGTTTTATCAATCGTTTTATTAAACGTCATTAAATTGTGTTTTTTTACGTATGAGATAATACGTGACCCGTGAGTCACACATTTCTCGATATAACGCGCGTTCACAATATTATTTATACAATTGTATTGAAATCAGTTCTCACGAACGAGCTTCCAGAAACGTCATTGATCATTGATGGTATCATTCACGAAATCTTTCCCTGGTACGGTGCCACTTAGCGCCGTCTAAACAAGAGAAATGATCTCTACGTTATCGTGGGGCATTCCGCGTGCTGACTAGATCTGACGCGTCGGACTCACGGTCAGTTCGTCGTCGACTATGAGCGGCGATCGCCATGCCGGTTAGGAACGTATGCGTCGCAGCATTCTCGGTGGCTCTATCATTGCTGATCCTACTGCCGTCGCGTGAGTAACTTACATAATGTTTGGGATCCGCACCTCCTGCCTGCTTGTTCCCGACGCGACGCGGTGTCTTCCCGCTCCCGCGGAGTTCCGTGCGAAGAACAGCCGCGAGAAAGTTCGCGCAGTGAGATTTAATTGCGAGATTAAGCATCGCGTTCTCTCATCCGACACACGCTTCCGCGCGTGCTCGCGGAATAACCGGTTAGGTCGGCGGGCAAACAACAGTGAGATTAATCTAGCGTGGATGAAAATGATGCGCCGGCTAAAATCCGACCCAAATAATTATAAATATTATGTGCTGTACGGTGCGTGTTACAAACGCGGCACGTAGTATCGCGAATATTAACGCGATACATCGCGGTGTTTCTGGGAAGTTCTTTTCTGTACTTGAAATCAGAATAGAAATGTGAAACGGGAAACCAAGCGCAATATTTGCTCGCTGGATGATGATTGAATATTTATAAACTGACTAGCGTGACTACGAATTCTCGCACAAGTTTACATTGACAGGTTTTTGCGGCTTAAAGATCGGAGCAATCGCGTATTATTCCTCGCGTATTTCTGAGAAGCCTTGAAAGTGATTTAGAATTCATTACCGCCTCCCGTGCGTGTGTTTATCTCTTTTTTATTCACGACACAATCAGTTTAATATCAGATTACTGATTGATTTTTCTTGCTAATCACAAGGCGAGAATCTTAGTAGGAATTAATTAATAAAATTAACTTACTCCTGTTTCATATTATCTATGTATTAAAGAAAATTCTTCAATAATCAATGTGAGAACATTTACACGCAGAAATAATTATGCACTTTTAGTGTCCATACAGGATGCTGCGCAGACTTGGAATAGTTCTTCTGATCAATACTCGGCTGCCGCGAATGGCCCACCAGGCCACTCTAAGTGGGGCGGAAACAATGATTTTTCCGGACCACCGGGTCATAATAAATGGGGGGGTAGTAATGGCAGAGGGCCACCAGGTGGCCGCGGTCCTCCCGGTTTAATGGGCGGTGGTCCTCCAGGATTAAACAAACGTCCTTCGGGCTGGAACCAAGAAAATACCGAAAGTTCGATCGAAGGTGAAAATCATCCAAATCCAAATAACGGGTTTGGATCGACTCAAAAACCTCATTCCAATAATAATAGAGAAGGTTCTTATGAATCGACTCAAAGACCTCATTCCAATAACGGAGAAGGTCCTTACGGTCCAAATAATCGTATACCCGATCGAACTGAATCTCCACAAAAAAGTCAACAGTGCAGGTACATTCAATTGCTTTAATAGAAAATAAATTTTTTTATTAATGTAATGTATAACAGAATATATTTATTGTTCACATTAGATTAAATACTAACAAACAATTTTAATAATTTTAAAGAGATAATGAATTTCATTGTGGAAGTAACGAGTGCCTGCCAAAAAGCGTCAGATGCAATGAGAAAGTTGACTGTTTCGATGCTAGCGACGAACAATATTGTATTGAGTAAGCAAAACGTTTTTTAATTTTGTTTAAATAATTTTCCATTCAAATGCCATTCAATTATTTTTTAATTTATAATATAATATATTATAAACAAATTCTATAATAATAATAATTATATTTATTTCAGAATTTTCCTTTTTTTCTTTGCTTTTTTTAATTTCTCTGTTTGTTTTAAAAAAAAACTCTCTTTGGCTTTAAATATAAGAATCATATTGCATATTCGTGAAATTACAGAAATAGGAATCAGGAGGATGGCTGCATTTTGCCTGAGCAACCGGAAGGTGGACGTTACGTGTTGGGCGGTTGCGATCACCATTGTACTAAACATCCTGGTGATACAGTTCCCAAAAACAGCATACTCAATTTTACTTGTAAAAGCAATTACGTACTGAGCGGAAACACTATTTCTGTTTGTGTCGACAATCAGTGGTATCAGCCGCCTTCGTGTCTCAGTAAGTCTACTTCGACGGTGTATTTATCCTCAGAGGACGTTTAATGTCTTTGCTAGAAGCAAAGACATTCTTCTTATTTAACGGTATGTCGTGTGATATAAAATTTATTGTTTACCTTCCCCGTTGATTATCTTCGTAGAAGTCTGCCCACCGTTAAACAGCACCACCGTAGACATTTCCTGCAGCTACCAAGGGGAAACGGTGTCCTGTAGCGAGCGTATAATGCCTGGTACACGGGCTACACTCGCTTGTAAATCATCTTATAAATTACCTTTAACGAACGATCCGGCTTACAGGGAGATCACGTGTCTCGACGATGGTTTATGGGACCGTCGTGTTTTTCGCTGTCTACCAGGTACTCGTCATTTGCATGTTTCCCGAGGAACCAAAGTGAAAAAGTCTCGACAAATTAAACTAGTCATCTTTGCATGCTCGATGCTGCCGTCCATTAGCAGCGGGCCGTGCAATGTTTTTCTTCAATAATTGCCATCTAAGATTGCAATTCCGAGACTTTTTCCGGTTTGTGATTTACGATCCGGTGATTTACGTACTCATCTTACCATCATATCGTAAAACACTACGAAATACTACGAAAATATTAATGATATTCCGCTTAATTAGAATGCGGGACGTCCGTCGCACGTGGCAACACCTTAATCGTAAACGGATTCCAAGCCAAAGTGGGGGTATTTCCCTGGCACGTTGGTATCTACGCCAAGAAACGCACGGACGAGTACGAGCAGATATGCGGTGGCACTTTAATTAGCAACAATCTCGTCGTGTCAGGTAAATTATCGCGAAGGGCGAATCGCTTTATTCTTTACTCTCTTCGTGTGTACCCGTAGCGGCTCACTGTTTCTACGATGAGGTTTACAACCGACTCCATGACGCGTCCAAGTACGCCGTGGCCGCCGGTAAGCACGCTCGCGATTGGGACGCCAGAGAGAAATACGCGCAGAAATCCTGGGTAGAGAGCATCCAAGCGGGCGGTAGATACCAGGGGGCGAGGGGTAATTTCGCCGACGACATAGCTTTGCTAAAACTGAAAACGCCCTTCGAGCTGACTACCCTGGTGAGGCCCGTTTGCATAGACTGGGACAACGAGTACGAGAGGGAGCAGCTGCAAGTGGGACACTCCGGCAAGGTAACACTGGCCAAGTATCAATCGTGAGAAACCGAACTAATTGGCCGCCTTAGCGCAGTTCAATTAATTACGAGGGCGCTTTGTAGTGTCCGAGCGAAAGTACATTCGGCGAACTAATAGTTGTAAACTGCATTAACGCAGCATGGTTTCGAACTAAACTTTGGCCGCGTGCGCGCTGGGCAACATTGTTACATCGTGTCCACGCTAATTGCCGCAAATACACGCAGAGGGGTAGTTTCCGTCGGATCTCCGATCGCGTATGGGCTCTATCTATCTCTAATTTTGATAGAGCACGCTCGCCTCGCTCGTTGCTCGCGGAAGGAAGAGCGAAATATAAAGAGAGAAAATGAAATGGACACACGTGAGCTCACTTCGTGATTTCAGGTGGTCGGCTGGGGTAAAGACATCAAAGGCGAATCCACCCAGACCTTACAGGAAGTCGACATGCCGTTCGTGCCGTACGATCAGTGTTTGTCCACGGTTCCGGTAGATTTTCGAGGATTCCTCACGTCCGACAAGTTCTGCGCCGGCCACTTGAACGGTGAGTTTATGTCCGCGGATGATTGCGAGATTTATTTACGTTGCTCATAGAGAATTTCCACGAGAGATTATTACATAATAGTGAATGAGTATAATGATAATGAGTAGCGATTGATTGATGAAGTAACTTTGTAAGTAATTGTATCTTTGTTGCACACGTAAATCTCGATAAAAATATGCGCATGCGTTTTTCGCTGATGTTTCGTAATCTTGCGTAATGAAAGTAATTGCATATGATTATCAGGCTCCAGTGTCTGCGACGGAGACAGCGGCGGCGGCTTGTGCTTCGAGAAGGATGGCATTTGGTATCTTCGCGGCATTGTGAGCGTAAGCCCGGAAAATAGAGGCACTTGCGATTACAATTCGTACGTTGGTTTCACCTCCGTCGGTCACTTTCGCGAATGGATTCGCGAAGCCTACGTCAGCACCTAAACGTGAGACGTGAATTGCGGATGCACGAAATGTATTGCCGGCATCATCGAGTCTGCAGTAAGACGTCAGACGTGACGTAAAAAAGATACTAATAATAAAATATTATGGATTGACAGTCATCAAATCTCCTTCACGATTGAGTGGCGGAAGGCGCAAGAATGGGATTTAAAAATTTACAACCGATTTAAAACCGATTGTGTAGATAATATAGTTGTCGGAAGACACTATCGAATACGATATATTAAAAGTGTGTGATTGTGTACGATAATCTTTTAATAAAATGCTTTATAATTATACCACGCAGTGATGACGTGCATTTAGGAAAAAGTCGATAAGGAAGTCATTATCGCTAATCGTTTCTGCGTCGTCGCATAATTGTCCCCACTTCGATCGCCCATGGCCATATAGATAAACATCATCGTACACATAATGACGCAATACTAATACGAAACTGACAGTATTTTCATATGAATAATAATCCTGTTGCCATAATCGCGGCGTTTGCCGCGCTCTCATGTTTCCGCACGTTGTTGCACACTTTTAGTTAGATAGACGGTCGAGTGCAGATCGAGTCGTATCGAAACGCAATCGAACGACGAGCACTGATGACGTCCTGCAGGTCGGTCTTATCTGACAGAGATCTAAATTAGTAACGCGCCATTTTATTTACAGCGGCGTCGCGTCACCCGTAACGCAAAGCACGGTGTCGTCGTGAATGTCTTTTTTTTTTTCCCGTTGTTGTTCCAGAGTACAGCGTGTTTCCCGCAGGAATTTCCCAGCGGTATCGAGATTATCTTCGATGGCATTGGTACCCACATAGACTTTGTTTTGCGAGCTTACTGTCTCCTCGATAAATTGAGTTCCGGAGTTTGATGACGCATCCAGTTCGGACGGCATTCGGAGCTATTTGAGGTTCATATTTTCCACGAATTCCTATGCGTTCCTACTGTGATTATACGCGGTGAACGCACGTGGAGCATAATTAACATATTTATCCACTGTCGTTGGAAATAATGATTTCGCGTATTTGTATATAAACGAGTTAATATTTCAGAATATCCTACGGAGTAGTATATCCACGGAGTAGCGATTGTTTCAGCAGGGAAGCGCATATATCTTCCGAGTTTCGCGATATAGACGACATACCTAACTCATTAGCCATTAATTATTTAATTAGAGCCACCGTACCTTAGAGCCCATGATACGCGCTGCGCGGATATATGTATTCAGCGGTGTCAGGTACACACGCGGATACGCATGTGTTTGTACCTGGGAAACCCGCGTTTACTCCCTGCAAGATTCATACATTAACAGGATGTGTTCGTTTGTTCATCGGTAAACCGTAGTATGATCATTACACTAAGAATGGAGGCGGATAATAGAACGCGCACACGCGAATCAGCCCGATAAGGCTCGATCGATACGGCAAGGAAATTCAGTTTGAGACAAAGCAATTTTCGAAACTTGCGAAAATGCGATCTGGGTGGGGTTTCGCCAATTACCTCGAAACTTCAAAGTCATACAAAGTTATACCCGCAGTTAATATTTCGTCTCGTTACCGTCCTCAGTTTTATTCCAAGAAGCGAAATTATACCGTGCAAACGGTATATCGACAATTGCGTCCGTTTAATACGATCATTTTACTTTCCTACGAGATTGTACTCTTGTATAAAATTCCCGAGCCGATTCTTCAGCAGTTACTTTGCTGAATATCTACAGAATACGGACGTGACCAGGGGACGGCCGGGTGTCGAGATAATTGAAACAGGGCGAACTTATTAGTCGACTCGTTTCCATTCTTTCCTTCGTCGTCACCGTCGTCGGCGCGACGCTTTTGTGCATTAACACCGAACGGGTGTTTTAGCACGGCCCTTATCCCGCTCGTGCCACCACCCTGGATCCTGCGCAAATGTATTTTTCTTTGGGCTTTTAATTAGTCCGGTCATTAATTAAACACATTTCTCCTTCGGGCATCCGCCCGTCGACGCCCGCGTCCTCTCCTACCGCTCGTGCACCTCTCTGTCCCCATCCCCTTTCCTCTCGCGGCTAGCCGCTCTCCGGCACTGTTCTTCCGCCTCTTTCTACCGGGAGCTACCTCGCAACACTTCAGGAATTTTAATTTCGCCCTAACGTGTAAACACACCGGCGCCAATTTATTTCACCACGGAGAGCGTTTTAAAAGGGAATTCGGAGGCCTGGTCGACCTCAGTTTCTCCCACTTGCCTGTTTGCCCTTAACTTTAATTCTCTTTCTCTCTCTCTCTTTCTCTCTCTCTCTCTCTCTCTCTCTCTCTCTCCCTCCCTCTTTCTCTCCCATTCTCTCTGGCAACTAGATGCGATTTCGCGATTTACGATACTGCGAAATAGCCGCGAGCCTTGATACGAAGGAAATTGAAGGCCATAGAGTACCGGTAAATGCATCAGCGAACGATAGTTGAGGAATATTGGTGGATAATACGAGTCTTTGTCAAATGAAAATATTATCGCAAAATATATAATTTTTCTAGTATTTCATGTCTTTATTTGAAAAGAAAAATAAAAATATAATAGAAGTAAGAAAGATAAGACGACGATCTTAAGGTTCGTCAATTTTTTTAATATTCATGATTTTTCTTTAATATTTATGATGATAAAAATAATGATCATTTTTTTTCGATTAGATAAAGCTTATCATCTACAAAGACTGAAAAGTTTATAAATAAATTAGAACTTTATATAATTTAGATTTTTTTGAGGAAGTATCAGTTTCATCATTTTGTCTATATGTGGATAAAGTTAAAACTGTTTAATATTATTAATTTTTCCATAAATAAAAATCTTTTTTATATTTTTCTGTTATTATTATGCTTGAATAACACAATAAAATACAAATAAATAGTATTTATAAACGAAAAATATCATTTATAATAACTTTAAGAAAATAAAATCTGGCTAAGAATAAAAATAACAATTATTCATAATTACATAACTTAAAATAAAATAAAATTAGAATCAAAAGAAAAATAATTATTTACGATCGTATAATTTTTGACATAATATTTATTATCTTTTCTCACGGTCACTATATTTATTTATCCATTTAAAAAATATTGCAATATAAACAAATGGAGAATAATAATATGTTATATTATATGCACTTTTAAATATATGGTAATTCTACAGAGAAAGTAAAAATATATTTACTATAATCATTCTACCCACTTTCTCCTTGTTCCACTGTCCACTGTCTCTCTGTTGTTTTATATGACCACGGAAATAATCAATCCGATCGTTCGTCAGCGGATAGAAATTCGCTGAACTTATTCTGTTACTGGAGAACGTACGTTTTCTGCTCATAGCGGATAAACGGAATTCGCTTCACATCGGATGATTAGTGTCGAGCTTAACAGGATGGAATAATGCCTGGGATTACGATAATTAAAGAGTGTGATTAGTTTTATTGGCCGGCCGGTCGTAATAAAATGAACGGGGAAAGTCTCCAGCGGACGAGGAAAATTCCGTTTTCAGCTTATAAACGTCTTTTCGTATTTTATTCGCGACTCGTTTCCTCCGGCTCTTGCTGAATGAAATTTCCTGCGAGACGATGTGTATTATAGTTTCCGATAATCATTATAAATCGCGTCCGTCGCCGCTTAATCGCGACGTGATGGGATAACCTGTTTAATGCTCTTATTTAGCGACATTATATGCGGCTAAAACGGGGCTCCTCGGGTATTCAGGTCAAAAGGCTGCGCTCCTTTCAGCTCCAGCGGTGCTGGCGTAGAAAATGGAACAAACACACTCCGCGATAATTTAACTCGAGTTCCGGGCGGAATCTTCCCCCCCTCCTCGTGGGTCTTATCCTTTGAAATCCTTTAATGGGAATTCTTTGCGACTACTGCGAGATGACTTAACTCAGTGATAATATTATTGTACTTGGCCTGAAACTTGGGAAGGACTCTTGATACGCGAGAGAAACGAGAGTTGAGCTGTTTCGCGAAAGGGGAAAACGGTCAACGGACGACTTTTCCAGCGGCGCGACGAGCGCCTGGAAATTAATCAGCTGAAGATACCTCGGTTAGACCTCAATGTGCTTTCAAACTAGTTCCGTTATTTTTAATAGCGCGTTTCCCAAGTGGAGACTTTACAATTAACGTCGAAATGTAGTTTCGAGCGCTGCTACGCGAATCCAATTTTGCCAGAATGAATCTACTCTTGTTCCCGTTGCTTGCGTTGATGTCATCAGTTTCGCGAGGCGACAATCGCTTGTTCGATATCTATAGAGGATAATGTTACTATCGGTAATCTTATTATGATTCTCGATTCCCTCTGATTTATTGTTGTACTTGGTGAATTCGCACGGTCGCTGAACTCGAATATGCAGCTCGCTGCATCGATCCAACTAGTCGAGCTCGAGAACGAGGAAGAAAGAGAAATATATATAGAGAGAGAGAGAGAGAAAAAGAGAGAGAGAGAGAGAGAGAGAGAGAAAAGGAGAGGAAAATAATTGTAAAAAAGAGCACGGGAAAGGAAGGAAGAAATCGCGAGGAGAAAAAGGATCATACCTGGCGGAACCTGTTTCGCGCGGGAAGCGCGGGTGGAAGCACGAACGAAAGGTAAGATAATGGAAAGTCGGCAAGAGCGCGAGCCACCGGAGACAGGTGGAGAGATGTGGAACGGCAATACTTCAAATTCATTTGCGCGACAATCTCCGGTTCCTTTCGCTTCGCGGCTCCTGCGCGCAACCCGCCGTACCAATAAAATCAAAAGTTCGTCTCGTTGGGAACGACGTTGGTGGCTCGAGAGAAATGGCGAGAGCGCGAGACGCGATAACTATAATATGCACACCATAAAAGAAAGAAGAACGAGAGGAAGAAGCTGAAAGGAACATTTTGCTATGATTCTGGAGCAGCGAAATGGGCCGAATACGGTGAATATTGTCTGGAGTGTCGATAGCGCGTACTATATATATATTCATGGGCCGATCGTATAATTGAGTTCTCTTTGTCGTTTCTTCGCGAAGAAAAGACGGACGACGACCGGAAGGGAAACTTGAAATCGCGTCACTTCGGCAAATTGCCGGGCGAAATTCGTCGGGCGCGACAGACGGGAAATGAGCCGCGTTCGCTGTCTTTCGATGGCCGCCCCCGCGCACTCGCCGCCTTTTTGTCCCGCCTTTCCGCTTCCGTCGACGGGGTGTTGCGACGACTAGGATAACCCTCGGTAGCGACGGCGAGCGAACGGCCTCTCCCCCCCGATAAGTTATCGCCTAATTATGAAGCCCGGGGGACGCGACGTCTGCACGTAACCCCGGTAACTATAAAGCGCACGTTACAGCCGTTTTTCACAGTTGAAAAATCTCCGCGGGGTATGAGCCTTAAAATGGAAGCAGGCAGCCGAGCGTGCACGTGGCGGCCCTTGATACGCTAAGCAAATTTGACGATGAAGCTCGTTTATACGCGCGAAAACCGCCGTCGCGGAATGTCCCATTTCGGATTGACTTGCCGAGGGCGTACAACGCGATATCGAGAATTAAATGGAGAGGGTAGTCGATGAGATGAAGGGGCCCCTAAAAAATTTCTTACCGTTTATGATCCAATTCATTTTTTTCACTACGATAACGGAAGGTATCGTCATCCTCGATATCGATAAAGCGACGGTGCAAATGGCCCTCGACTACCTCAACGACGTAGCCATTTTTACGCATCACGAACGAGAACGAGAGAGAGGAATGACAAAGTGGATCGATCAAAGCGCATTAGACGCGGCGATTAATCGCCGCCGTTATTTCCCGCTTTTTCGCCACTTCGCGTCGCGGCTCGATCCGACACGGATGCGCACCGTTGGTCACGTTAGCCCTTTTATATTTTCATTAACCGTCATTATTCCGCCTACGCTTTGCGACGGTCATCCGCGTGCGCGACATTCTCCCGCGTGCAAAGCGGAAGTGGACGATATACACGATGCGCGGGCGGCAGCGGTCGTTACAAAGGCGGATCAAATTACAACCGGCGCGGGGATTAAAGCCAGAGGAAAAAAAAGAGGTAGCGTTTGCGTTGCCACGCAAAAAAAAAAGACACATCCGCGAATCCGCCTCTCATCGGTCCGCTTTATGTGCGTGGGTTTTCTCTCTCTCTCTCTCTCTCTCTCTCTCTCTCTCTCTCCCTCTCTTTCTCTTGAGAGTCCTCTCTTTTCGCCGTTTCCCTTTCGTAGTTCCCACCACCTGCACCGGTTACCACCCGTTTCCCGTCTTCTCGTTCTTCTTCCTCCCCGTTCGCCATTTCGCCCAACGATTCCCTCTCGTCCTATCCGCCCGAGCTCTTCGGCACGAATTAACGTCCCGCCCATGAATCCGCTAATAAATCTCGCGAACCGCTATTACCGCCGTCGGTCCGTTCGAAGGAAGCTAAATCTTCGGATAAGAGTAAAATGGCCGCGAACCGGTCATCAGTTGACGAATTTATACGGCTCTCGAAGTGCATGGCGAGAGGAAGAGCCGCATGATTTCGGCGAGAGCGACGCCGAGGCGCGGCTTTGCGGGGGTGAGGCACGACGGGAGCACGGCCCGCGAATCCGTGGTGATAATATTGATTTTTGCGATTACGCAGCACGCGGCGCGGCGCGAGTTTGCCTACACGCGCGAATACATATGCATCGAAAGTATTATTTATTTTATAAACATACGCGCACATACACACACACACACGCACATACACACACACACACACACACACACACACACACACACACACACACACACACACACACACACATATATATATATATATATATAAAATATCACGTATATATCACGCATATATATATATATATATATATATATATAACCGCGCGCGCGCGTGCACTCCGCGCGGGCATTCCACGTCGCTTCATGCCGCGAGCGGTAATCTCGCGTTAACGCTTTGCTTCATTAATATGTTTATAATCGTAATGACGCATCACTGGTTGTTAAAGCATTCTATTGTGCGCGTTCGTTTTAAATCATTATTACGCGATAATATCAAGAGAATTATTAATTAATTATGCTGCGTGATATCGATAACGAGCCGATATTATATCGGCGATACCAAAGCCGTATTTGTTGCTCGCGTTGTCGCTGTAACAAGCGTCCATTGTTTTTAAAATAAAAGAGACCAGGGTGATACAACGCCACACCACAATGAAAACTCGACGTATGATCGAAAGGCTATGCCCCGATCGCGAATAATAGCCGAGGACGCGTTGTAAAATTCACGACGGTTTTTCCTTGCCCGAAACTGAATTTTCGTCGAAATGATACCGTCGAAAACCTTCGATAGAATGACAACGGAAGACGACGTTCAATTACGAAGTACAAAGGATCGGTCGACATCGGTCCGTTATTCCCGGTTGCCCGTACATTTGTTTGTCCTCCATAAGACTGTCTGGGATGGATGACCATTGTTCTTACAGATTGGGACTTTCGCGAGGATTAATGAGAATGGCTCCGCCGTCCATCGAAATCCGATTGGGACGTCCACTCAGACCGTTTAATATCGTGTTTTTTCCTCACATCCGGAGGGTGTGCCCGTGACAACTAATGCTCAAGAAAACGAAATGATATTGGATACACGTGTAAATAAATATATATAAAAATAGAGTAACGAGGGTAGCATTCGTACAAAATTTTCGAACAGTCCACGTGGAAATAATCGCGAGGGAGATTGACATCTTTTTTCCAACGGACGAATCGAGTTTAAAGGGATTCGATTCTTTTTCGTCTCGACGTAAGCTGCTATTTATACGGCTGATACGATTGAGAAATATCGCTGTTGAAATTCTTCCGAGGCGCAATTGGCGAAAGACGGTCGTTTCTTTCCGCCCCCGGTCTCTCAACGGAACTAAAGTTTCCGGTTACGGAGTGGACGTTGGTCACGACTTTTACGTTCCCGCAACTCTTTTATCACTACTTTACGCGACGCTACACCCGAAAACGTCGGCGCCCACCTGGCCACCTAAGGGTTTTGTGCGATATCTCGTGTTTCGAGCACACCCGCAACTTTTGCTCCAAGCGAAACGGTGCACTTAGACGAAATAGGTAGATAGGTGGGCGCATGTGTGTGTGTGTGTGTGTGTGTGTGTGTGTGTGTGTGTGTGTGTGTGTGTGTGTGTACTCTCTCTGCGAAATAACGGAGATACAACGGAGTGCGCGAGGAGTGTGTCTGCGGTTCAGTGAAAACCGAAATTACGGGGTTAATGGAAGCCCGAGCATGTTCGGTCGCGTACTAAAGAAGAGAACGAAAGATCTCACCTCGTAGGTCGTGCCGAAAAAAAGAATAGCCCTTTCGCTTCTCTTGTCATTAAAAACAAAATGTATTCTCATCGTCTGTCGTTATCGAGCAGAACAATGAATCTGTGAACTCGGGAGGGTCTTTTAGTCCGTGTCGGTCTTACGTCATCCGAGTTTCAACACGAATGCTGAAAAAAGTTACCCCTTTGCTTCTTCCCGATAGGAAATTGTGAGCTAAAAGAATCTTTTATATAATTAAATTAAATAATAACGAGGAAAAAATTATTAACGAGCGGATTAACTTTATCAAATTACAATAGCGTGGAATTACAATCACTATGTGAAATTTATCATAAGATAATATTTTTCAACGAATATTCAGGTCGGATCTCGAAGGACGCGGTGCTACCGTCGTTGAACGGTAAAGATACGCATCCATCTAGAACAAGGCCAGCATTAAAGCCCATCGACTTGATTTTGATTCTGCAGCACATTCGTCTATCCGAAATGAGTTGTGGCCAATGTAAACCGTAGGCTCTCTCATATATCACATATGCCATTCTTCTGTCTTCTGTAACGCAAACATTCAGGTTAATCGCAGCTTATAATATTTTTGTTAGATCAGTTTGTCATGATTTATTCGAAAAACGCTGAAATTTTGTAGTTCGTTACCTGGTGAGAACAAAAGGTTATCGTGATATCTGTGCAACACTTTGCTGGTTTCTTTTTCATCGAGTTCCCTGCCAATTGTCATGGCCGCGAGCGTTTGAACGGTTTCGGCAGTTTGAACATTCATTGTCCGGAACCAAAATCCAGAGCCTGAACCTGTGCAGACGCAGACACCCGAGGAACGGATCATGAATTGCTCCTCTTCGTCGACCTGAATGTCCAGTATGATCGCCCTCGCCGCCAAAAATTCGGCCATGAACACCTGAAAGCGCGTGACGAGTGTTATCGATCGGCACCGGCGTAGAAACACTTTACGTCAGATGTAACCTCGTTTAATGCCAGCCAAGGTAAAACTCTCCGGCGGGGCTGCAGGGCATCCGCTATTTTCCTCTGAGTGGATCTCATGAGTGCGCTGCAAAGATTTCATTTGTTTAGCGCGCGCCTTTGGAGAGACGTCGCGAAACGCGAAAGGAATTAATGGGGCGAGAGCAAGTGAAGAGAAGGAGAGGCTGCACAAGGGCGTAATAGAATATCAAGTGTGCGACAGTTAAATTGTTTCCCGTTGGCGATGTCGAATTAAATTTAATCGCCGAATTAGTTCTTTTTCGAGAGAGAGAGAGAGAGAGAGAGAGAGAGAGAGAGAGAGAGAGAGAGAGAGAGAGAGAGAGTTTCTCAATATGATTAATCGAGAGGTACCTTAAGGACTCCACCGCATTGCGTCGCGTCACCTCCGTAAAATTCACGCGCGAATTCAGAAGTTACGGCCTCCTTGCGCAACGTCGTAACTGCGCCGGGCCTTGTAATTTACAAGTTATAACTACCGAAGTTATAACACGCGTAAGTTCGGAAACTTCGGTTTGCGAAAGGACCGGGCCGGGCAATGAAGACGCACTGCGACGTCCTCGCGAAGCTGCGTCGGCGATACCCGCTGCTTGTTTCAACTTTAGACACCGCGCCGTGGGAGTAGCCGGTAAATAAAAGTTTTAGCGCAAGACATCGTTCTCGCGAAAGATGCTTTAATATTTCTCTATCTAACGCGGGCTAACGAAATTATTACGGTACATTTCTCGGGCCGGTTCGCCACGCGCGGCAGCGAATGCGTGCGCTTCTTTCCCTTGTCAACCTTATTATTTCTCGTTTCACGTCATGCAGCTGCGCTTGCGAAACCATTCTCCGGCTATCAAAAAGCATTTCAACTCTTATCTTTTTGTGTTAGGTTAATGTCGCCTCGAAGAAACTTCCTCTTCAGACATTCGCGAATAAAGGAGAAAGACGCCTGTCGCGCTTCGTAAGTTCTTTCTCTTCCTATTCGACCTTATTCGCTTTGGCATGCCTGATTTATTAATACTATTATTCTATAACGTACTCCCAGGCTGCTTTCACGGCGCAAGTGAAAATGACAATTGCATTTCTGAGAGGAATAGCGCAGCAATTTTGTAGATAAAATGTAAAGTACAATCTTGCATAAAAATAGCGAGGCAAATAACGATGTGACATAGATTTCCTTTTAAGAGAGAAATTTTTTCCGACGCGGGTTTTTTTTTTTTTAATAAAATACGCTAAACAATGGAAAATTTACGGTTAATCGTTTGTCTACTAAAAAAAAAAAATTAATTACAAGCTAATGTACTCACTCGACTCTTTTCTCGCCTTGCATGCGGCTCTTTTTGTGCACGTGAAAGGTCTGCTCGTAAAGCCCTTCTCCGGTCATTATCGTATGTATGCGACTTCTCATCAAGATGGTGTAATCCCCTGCACGCAATCTCTCGAATATTGTCTCGATGTCTCCGTTACACTCGATCGGCAGGGTAAAGGTATTGTTACCTCCGGGATGCGGATTAATGCCGAGTATTGGCGTTTTGTTGTTCGTTATCAGCTTCGAGGCTAAGAGAAAGGTGCCGTTCCTGCCGATCGCGATTACCAAGTCTGCCCAATCTACGCATCTACTGATCATCGTGTTATCTATTCTGTTTCACGATCACAGAAAAAAATCATCTCTGAATTTAATTAATTAATAAAATTATTTTGCAGCTTCCATCGCAAACTGGAGTACCGACCTCCAGAGAAATTATGCCGCGGATTTTCTACTTCATGGAGAAAAAGCCCCGCAGTAACGACAGGTTCGTTAACTTACAAAGTAACTCGTTCGTAAAGCACATTACCTTTTCATAATCCGATAACTGACGTCGAGATTACGTAGAACCCGCGCAAGTTCTTTCTCACAGGCAAGCTGCCGATGATGCTCCGCGAGAATCTCGACAGGGTCTATACCTTGCTTTCTCAACCGACTCAACAGCTGGTTATTCGATAAATCAGGATGCGTGGTTTTCAGAAACTCGAAAGCGGATAATTTCGAGATGCCGAGCACACGTTGCGGCCAATGCCGATTAACTAAACAATTTAACAGTCTCATCTTTAATCCGATACGATAATCTCCATGTTAATTTTACACTGTCCAACGTTAAGTTAATTGTTGTCCAACATTGTTGTCCAATGTTAGATTAATTCAATTTACATTAGGTTATGATAATTGTCATTATTCTGAAGAAAACATTGACAGTTTGCGGCGAACGAGCGAAAATTGGAGGAAGTTATAATCAAGGTAAATTGCTCGCCTTCGGAAGCAATAAATTCCCTAATTACGTTGGAGAAATTGCTTTATTTATTAATTTCTTGAATATGCAGCGAGCGTGGAATCTTTTAAAGCGGCGAATCATTAGCAACATCCTCCGCAGCTCGGATTTCCAACGCCGCAGCATTCCAAACCGATGTTTCTCGGCAAGCAACCCCGTTCTGCTACCAGAACTTGCGCAACTATATACGTTCTTTCCACACGATTGCCTGCGGTATCTTCCGCAAAAAAGATTTTTCTAGGTCGAGTATTTACGTTCGATGTATTATCAAATATTAAATTTTAAATGTGATAAATTGTAACATTATTTATTAACAAAAGTAAACAAATAAATAAAGAAATTTATTCTACTCTCAGATAATATTCAAAAACAAACTATTGGGTAGTGAATTGGGTAGTGAAATTTATCGTTAATTAGCATAATTATAAAATATTAAAGTTAATATGAATATTAATCGCGGCATCCCCGCAAAAGACACTTTTTTAGGTCGAATATTAAATACAAACATTAAATTTTTTAATTGTATACAATATAACACTGTAATTCTTTTGTGTGCATTACAAAGACAAATAAATAAATAAAAAATTTATTCTGGCTGAGATAATATTCAGGAAAAAAATAATTGGATAATAAAATTTTAATAAATCTAATTAACAAATAGATAGCATAATAAATTGATATAATTACGAAATATTAAAGTTAATATGTACGAGAAGAAAATATGATTCAACAATGGATGCAACATTATTAAATGTTTAATCAAAACCGAACAAAGTTATATTATGATTATACTATGAACAGTTATAAAATAATAATATTCCACTGTATATCGTAAGAATAAAATTGTAAAATCGTACAACTCACCACGGGAAATTTCTCTATTAAACTTCACACTAACAATCCGTGTTTAACTTTAATCAAATTAATAAAGAGCCCTTTCACCGTCATTGACGCAGTCTCGTCTTTCACTGCAAATCACGCGTATTCTACGCGAATAGCACGAGGCTATCGAACACGGAGCTGCCTGGAACACGGAGCTAGTTCTTGGTCGAAATTGGACGGCCCAAAGACGTTGAACACGGAGACGTGTCGTACAACGGCGGCGGCGGACAGGCCGCTGGACAGACCAGTGATTTACACGGGGACGGTTTACATGAGGGTGGTTTACACGGTGGAGGATTACACGGCGGCAGATTGCACGGAGGTGGGTCAGACCAGAGGTGGATGCCACCATTGCGAGCTGGTGGACGATGGAATACGATACACAGACACAACGGTAACAACAACAACAACCACAACAACAACAACAACAACAATAACAACAACAACAGGCAGTATGAGAACTGCGGGGTGGTGGAGGGAGACGCCCTTGTTGTCGCCCGTGTTTAATCAACTTAGCGTGATAAGGCGGCGGATAGAGACGTCGAGGGGCATTATGGGATCCTTCGCACCCTCTTCTAGTTTCGTACACACCGGGATCTCTCCTATCGAGGAAGTATGCCTCCACGGTCTTCACGGCGAAGCCTGACGTTACAAAGTTTCCTCGCTGTTACTTCGCGCGATCCAGTCCCGCGCGGTTGCAGCCCCCGCTAGTCCTCGCTACCCACGTTGTCATTATCGTCGCCCGTAGAGCAACTTCGTTCCGGCAACCTCTAGCGTTGTCGACGACATCAGCGTTCCCTCGAATGTGGTACTTAACGTGAAAGGCAACGAGCGCACGGTGCGTCGTTCTGTCGGGAAGGATATCGTACTTCCTCCGCTTCGCGAAGTTTCGTACCGTACGATATCGAAGTTGAATAGTAAATCTTCCGACGCCGCCTGTCTGATGCATCCACCAGGATGACGTTAAGTCTTGCCACTGCATAAAGCAAGTTACCCGTTATACGACCAGGCCGCTTGTGACACCGGCAAGCATGTCCTAATATCGCTCGCGTGGTTCACTGCACTTGTACCTTGAGTGGTCTCGATCTTCCTCTTATATCGGTTATCCAAGGAATTCGCCGAGCGGACTGCCACGAACTTTGACGAAGTATTCGTTTCGATGTGCCTCGAGTACAAAGGCAGTTTAAAATGCGAAGTCTTCTTGCGAAGCACTGTTTGTATGCCGAATACATCATGGGATGATTATACGATGAAACTACGAATAACAAAAATACAATTGATAAAAATAATTAGATATCATTTTGTGAATTTTGTGAAGAATAAGATTTATATTTTAAGATTTTATATAACAGAGAATGAAGGAGACAACTGCTTAGTGAACTC
This sequence comes from Pogonomyrmex barbatus, assembly GCF_055798465.1. Classification (NCBI taxonomy): domain Eukaryota; kingdom Metazoa; phylum Arthropoda; class Insecta; order Hymenoptera; family Formicidae; genus Pogonomyrmex; species Pogonomyrmex barbatus. The sequence goes on along the minus strand of NW_028297099.1, from coordinate 6,279,316 downwards.
AAATCTGATAAATTTTTTTTTTTATTGAATTTATATACATATAAATTTGGAATTAATTGCTTATATTGCGAACTACGTGTCATTAATTAAATTTAACAGACTTACGACAGCAGTAGCTTAAAGCTTTTTTAATAAATTGATAATCAAATTTGAAATCGATTGACTCTTCCTTTTTCCCCTATAGGAAATTCTTCTTTGGAAAAAATATCACAACCTCAAACCAGGAATCAAGCTTGGATCATCCGATAATAAAATTTTAAAAATTAAAAATGTTGTTATCATTCATTTTCCTTTATTTTCTATCGCCAAATTAATTTTTATTGAAAAAAAATGGAAAAATATATTAGCATGTACCTTTTCGACGTGTGAATATTCGATAACATAAATATGCCACAGATATGCTCTCCGCTTTCCTAGATTTCCGGCTATTGCATTCGGCTACCAAGGAACTTCGCAACGAACTTCCGGAAGGTTCCTTTCGCCGCAATCGCCAACCACGAAGGCCGCTTAAGGATACGAAGACGTCTCCGCCGGGACCCGTTGATGCAAAGTTCCCCGGCAGCCCGCAAGTTCTTTTCGACACTGTTCGACGTTTCGGCGTTTCTTGCGGGAACAAGACGCGGGTTCCCTCGCGTCTACTGCAGTTTTTTCTTGTCCGTGAATATTTCCCGAATAGCTAAGTAACTTCACGAGCGGATGAAAAAAACGAGCGGATGATTTCCGTCATTGTTTCGGTCGTTTTGCGGTCGTTTGGCAATCTTTCCGCTTTCTTACGATGGTATTTCTTTTTTAATTCCAGTTGTTTCCCGAAATGCAAATTAAATTACTGTCGTTGAATGAATCATCGTCACAATGCGTAACATAAACTGCCGCGTAATCACTTTGTCTGCATTAATATGATACGTTGTCTTGCCGAATATCAATGGGTCGACTGTCGCACGTATATCGCAACTATATTTAGCGCGTTATTAATTTTAATTATTAATATGCCCGCACATTGGACAGAACGTAAAACTTTATGGCTATTCGCATATACAGGTTAATAACTAAAATTAGTATGTAGTGTGCAGTATAATTAGGATTGACGCACGTCACGGGCCGCGGTACAGATTACGTCACGTATTTATCCATTTTAATTTGCTCAATTCCCATCGCAACGTTGTTTGAAACCGACCTTATGTCGCACATAAATCTCCTAATAAAAAATTATACATAAGCAATAAAGAGCGGCATGTTAATATTACATCTCCGATACGATTGACACGAATTATTCAGCCAAGTTTAATAAATCGCATGTTGCCATTGTCAATATCAATTATATCACAACAAATGCCCCGGCGACTATGGGTGCATAAAATATAAATTTCCCTTTGTGCAGTAATGTGAGTGATCCCTTTCACAGCGTTGATTGTTGTTCCACACTGGGAAACTGTCACTGCAATGATGATATCCTATTCGAATGTTGTCAGCATTATTTAAATGCGGATAACATTTTCCGCCGCTCTTACAATGTGTATTGATACACAATGAATTTTCAAATGTTGCTCTATGTTTTGCGCAGTTTGCATTTACGTTACAATATCTTGGCGCGACCAGCGAATGACAGTTGACATGTTGATATTCGGTTGTACATAAATCTTGCAGGAAATAGTAATTAACATGGCTTAAAGTATCATTCTGTATAGCTTCAGTCTGCTGCGAGGTAAAGTATGGGAAAATCCAAGTATTGCAATATTTGGGTATTTCGTGACAGATGTTGTACGCTATTAAATCTTCGCAACATCTAATTGGCTGCAAAATTCTTAGCAATCTTTGATCATCTTGGCGCATTTCCGTTGTTGATTTGTCGGTATAATTAAAAAATGTAGATCTTCTTATCGCTTCAAAAGAAGAATGAAATGTGTATGTCGAGATCTTATCACAGCTCTTGACTGTGTATATTTTTCTGGCCTGTGGCATTTTTTCTACTTTGTATTTACTGCAAGTATCGGAAATACTAAAATGCGTACACGAAGTATCAATGCGATATTTAGCTCGATATTTGGGTTTTTTATATTTGCATGGCATACATTCTTGTGAAGCATTCTCTGTCACTTGTATGGGTTTTTCCTCTGGTTGTAAATAAATTTTCGTTAGTAATGCTTCCTTTTCTTCTTTTGCTCTTTGTTTCTTGCTGTCTTGTATAGCGACAGGAATAAGTGCAGTCTGAAAATCTTTTTTCGAACACTCGACTGATTTATCAAAACATGTCGGAGGACGTGAGACCTGCACAAAAAAATGTTTAAAAAAGAGAACGTCAGTACTTATGTATTTCCGTGAGCGTTTCTGGCTACATTATAATTACCCTAGAGGTTAATCTCGTTACGGAAGTTGATTCCTCTTCCACGTATTGGATGGGGTACACTAATGATTCTGCGCTACCAAATATTTCGTTTCTCATCTCATCTCTCGACGTCATCGATACGGGCACGCAGAACGGAGCCGTCTCCGTCCTCACGGCTGCGCAACGAGCTTTCTCTATCAAAGCGTCAGAGACTTTTGCAATTTCATTGAGAATAAAGTCCGCGTGCCGCCTCTTCTCGCATGCTTTCGCAAAAGCGTCGGAGCTTATCTCCGAATTGAATTCCCCATCCATGGAATCGCTTTGAATCCTGTCAATATGACCGTGGCAACGCTTCGAAGCGGCGTTATCCATGTACTTCACTTCCGCATATTGATAAATGTCATCCTTGGGTAAAGGGTGAATAGGGTACCTAGCGCTTAAAAGTTTTTTGCATTTTACTTTGTCAGAAACTTGATCAGATTTTGTAGTGGTGATCGCATCGATCATCTTTCTCGGCTTGATCTCAGCATCGGCTTCCGCATCAAATTTGACGTCATCTTCAATTGATGATAATGAGGTGTCTGCGACAAATTCTTCTTCAGGTTTAGACGGCGTGACTTTTCGTTTTTTATTTTTTTTAAAAATACATCTCATTTTTTTATATTGTGTTATTCGCGCAGTGGAATGCGTTAAATACTTTAGTATCTTGTGAAAGAATTTATATCTCTCTGGCGTTGACAAATTTCTGCTAATTGCATTTGGCACATTGCAGTAAGTGCCTAACAAACAATCTGTTTGTTTAGTATGATTTGTATCAGAATCAACAATTTCGTTTCTGTTATTTGCCATGCTTGCGGTGCTTAATATGTTTATTTGATATAATAATAATAATATTAATGTTATAGAATATTAACTCTACTCTCCGTTAATAATTGCTAATATTGAATATGTTAAATTGAATATGCTAATATTGAATAAGCTAAATTGCAATTTTCATGCTTCATACTGAATAAAAAAATTATTTAGAACATGCAACTTTGTTTAAATTTTATAACTTTCAGGGAAGGTAATTTTTTTCATACTTTGTAACTTATTTGTTTCTGTTGTTATTATTAATCAAAATTCTAACTTGGACATAAATTTTAGTAGAATATGAATATGTCGAATACATTTTTGATATGACATAGTTACAGCTTGACAAACAAAAATATGAGTATATGTGAAGAAATGTAAGGTTACTGAAATTTAATTAAATTAACTGAAACTTCGATTTCTCGATATCTCGAAATGATCTAATCTGACTTGATTGATCTAATCTGACAAACGCAAATTTCAGTATTGCTGCTTTAAATAATCATTTATCGCGTCACATGTATCGATTTATTTCTTTTCTTAATAAATGCTTTAGTAAACAAATTTTTTGGATACGAATTACGGAGGAATTTTAATATGTGGTTTTCGTTCGATTAAATCGCTTAATTCAGATGTTTCTGGATATTCCGTGATTAACGGTTCCTCTAAATTAATCGAGCTGTCTAATTCTATTATTTCATAACAATTTTGTTTATCACAGACGAAACATTGCACAGCTTTCGACGTGGTCCCGGGACATCTGCCCGGATGTTCAAATATTTCCATGTCGGAAGTAATGTCACTCGATGATGTTTGCGCTTCCGCCTCTTTTCTGTCCGAAATATCGTGGTCTGATTCCGATTGCAGCATTATTCTCATCAACACCTTCCTCCTCTTTTCGCCGCTGACAAGGAACTCCGATAAAATCCTCATAACAATCGCGTCAGGTGTTTGCACTTGAACGCTTACGTAGGCCCGCCTTTTATTGCCTTCTCGAACACAGGTTTGCACAGCAGACGATTCTATTTGCGTAATCTTCACTCTGCTATCGCAAGTAATAGCGGTCGATGGCTCCTTTCTTTCAATGCCCCTTCTGTCCCGTTTAAGCACAGACGCGATGGTTTTATTATCGGGCGATCGTTTCCTCCAGAATTTTATCTTCGCGCAGATTGGCCATCTCAAAGGACGATTTCTCCGTGATTTTTTCGGCGAAACAGACGATGTCTCCCAATTGGAAGTCGATGCTATCGGCTCGTTCGGGTCGTTCCGCGACGAATGAACTTTGGGATTCGCCTCTGTCGAGGATACCATTGCGTCCGCGATCGTCGACGTGAAGCTACTTTTGGTTTCCGCGCCGGTCGCAGCCTCGATATCCTCGCATGTTTCCGTTTTCTTGCGAGATCTTGTTTGTCCAGACGTCGCGTGTATTTTCACTCGTCTGTCGTCTTCCAGAGAAGATACACTTGTCTGCTCGTGATGCAGATTTCGCGAAGCATCCGGTACATTTGCGCGAATCACTTGAGTGGTAGTTACAAATACTTCATAACAAGCAACGTCTTGCGAGTTTTGATTAACGCGACGAGCGCCTGTCTTGCGAGCGTCTTGAGTTCTGTCGTAACACACGCATTTTTTGGAAGTGGAATTCCGATAACGTTCGCCAGGTCTCGCCGTTTCGTAAATACATTGCACAGATTTCTGATTATCTCCAGTGTTCCACGTAGAAACCCGGTTATCATCGCTGCCACCCCTGCTGCGAAGTTCCGGGTATACAGAGTTCTCGAGATACATGAAGGACTCACTTAAATGGAATTGAGAATGTACATTCTCATGGCTGTTGTACGTTTCATTCCGTGGTGGGAATTCCATGATATCCCGGCGCCTGCCACGTTCATATTCTAGAAGAGCAATTATCATTTTCATATCAAAAACAAGAACTTTATATACACGAGAAAGAAGAAAGTAACTTATGATATTGAATATTGCACATCTAACATTCATATCTAAATGCAAATTTTTACGTGCAAAGGCTTTACGTGTAAAATCTAAATACCTACGTGTCTTCAATGTATATAAATTTGAAAATTTTTAAAGAGAATGTCTTCAGGAAGGTTATAAAACAGAATCTCTGTCATTTTATGATGATCGTAACGCAAATCTGCAGAAATTTATATTTATTCATAAAATTAAAAAAATTATTTTTTATTTAACTCAATCGAAATAAAAAAATATATATTTCTACTGCAGCGCAATATTCATGTAAAGATGCAGAGAGACGACAGAAAAATATGATATTTGGATTGAAAATTAAAAGGCAAGAAAAACTATAAGAGAGCGTTTCGTTATCGCGTTATTATCTTTATAAAAAAGATATATCTTTCAAAAGATTTGACATATATATTTTTTTAGTTGATCCGAACGTGCGCGACGTGTTGCCGTACGTGTTGCCTGTGTTAAATATAAGCTTTCGATGACTCTGCCAATGCAACAGGTAGATGCATAAAGATTGATCACTATTAATCGTACCGTTGTAAGCCATGCAAGACTTTTCACCCTCCACTTTTTTGCCATTTTGACACACGTGCTCCCGCGTATCGCGGCGAGAAGGTGTAATGGTCCGCGAGTTTTTCCACATCGGTGCTTCTGTATCCCCGCGATATTTTCCCACGTCCCCGATTGTGCGTTCTTGACGTGCTTCCGTTTTTTCCCTGCTCTTTGAGCGCATTAAATTTTTACGACACGTTTCACCGCATATTTTGCCGGCGCACGAGGACGAACTCTCGGCGAGCGTCGCATCAGCCACTTCGACGGGATTTCTCTGCGAACATTCCGATTTGGATGCATCCTTCACAACACGGTCGACACTCGTAGCAACGAGCTTTACGACGTTCTTGCAGGCGTCGTGTACTTGCGACCAAATTTTGCCCATCCGTAAACTCGCCCAAAGAGAGTAATCGTGTGTCTCGCTACGTTTGCCGTCGACGTTGTTTGTATTGTCACATCTCGTTTGCGATCTGCGAAACATCCGTGGAACTTTGCTCTTAACGTGCCTCGAAAGAAAAGTTGATTTTGAATTAATCAGAGAATTCGAGAAAGAAATGTAACATAGAGATCCGTTTTACATTCTATAACGTGAGAGAGATTATTAAAATTAAAAAATATAAATTAAAATGTAAATAAATAAATTAAAATATTTTAAACAAATTAAAATATATCGTATATCATATATCAAAATAAATTTACTAAATTAAAATATTTCAACGATGTTAATCGGAGTAGTGAAGTGAATTACAATATATTATAAATTTTAGGATGATGTTTTCACATCGAAAACGACAATTAAAATGTATTATGAATACACAAATCCTGTATAAATTAAAAACATAAAAAGAATCTGATATACGGGAACAACTTTCAAAATGTAGAATCCTATTTATCGAGAATAGATGTATGCTGCACAAATGCCAAAATCAGGCGGGAACTAACGTTGCTTCTACCATTTGCAAGCTCTTGCGCTTCCTTATCTTCACGTTTTCGCGCAATTGGACACGAATCGCCTCTTCCGATTTATATCTGTTAGACATAGTCGACGTTAGGTAACGACGAGAGGAAGAGAGAGGAATATATATATATATATATATATATATATATAAAGAGAAGGATAAAGAGGAAAGATGTCGCGGTTCCTTTATCGCGCAAGCATATCTCATTCAAATCGACTCTCACCTGGAATCACGTTTTCCTTTGAAATTCACATTCGCGCGTGTATCAGCGTCTACGGTCGCGATTCTTCTCTTCCATTTGTAATCCAATTGTTGGGCGTCAGTTTCAATGGAGCCCCGTTTCCACTTCAAATCCACTCCGCAGGCGAATCCACCTTTTTCCTCGGGAGAGGATTGGTCGGAACGCGACGGTTCCGCGACAGCTCGGCCTAAGGCGTAAGGCCGTTCGAGACAGTTGTTGTTTCTTCCCGCGTGTGCATCCCACGTGTCGGCGGCTTTCAACGAATCTGATTTATACGACCGATCGTCATCCCTCTCCGTCGACGTCGTCGTCTTCGTCCACGCGCGCCTTTCAGGACGCGTATCAATTTCGCGTCGCGACGCATCTGCGAAGCGCGAATGGTAAAAATTGGTGAAGCTTCCGCCGGGCTCGGAAGACGCGCGTTTCCGGATCGCCGTACTTTCTCTTTCCTCGTTCGTGCAATTCGTACACCGCCCGACTCCGTCTGAAGAATATTCATCGGCTTTCGTTGCGAATTCAGGCGCGATATCCGTCCGGAGTTCATCCGATCCTACCTCTTCCCTTTGACGCTTCCTCGAAAGAGCGGAATTCTCGAATAGTCTTGCCGTTCGCGACATCGGGGGGCAATGGTCGTGCTGCATATTTATATCGGGATCGCACTCGCCCGAGTCACAGAAACACCGACGTCCCCTCGCATGCGTGTATTCGGGATGAAAGCATTCGGCCGTCCAATCGGCCCGCATCTCCGCATTGAAATCGGAATCTGCGTTGTAATCCTCCCGATCGCAAATGTGATATTCTTGATGCTCGGTGTCGTTAAAAATCGAGCAACAGTAGCTCGCGATACGTTTCCTCGCGTTGACATATGTTTGCGCTGTGTTCAATATCGGATATCGCACGTTATCAATATCAAGCAGTGTGTCATCATGATGACAGCATTGCGTTGACTGAAGAATATCGTTGGACATACAATGCGACTGCGTATCATTTTCTGCATGCAACTCTCGTCGCTCGTTTAACGTATTTTCTAATTTCCTCGGTTTAACGGTCGTCATATCGACATCCTTGTGCAACATGTTATTTATTGATTTTATACGATAATTTGTACCAGTTCTTTTTGCTTTCGTCGATCTTCGAGTCTTCTTCAATTTGTTGCGATTTTCGATATAAAATATAGCCAGTATAGAATCGTCAATCATTTTATTCATTTTATTCGTCTTCTTTCTTGGATTGGAATTCCATATTAGATGATTAGATTTCCTAAAAAGAAATTGTACATTTAAATTTTATTTTTCTTTTTAAAGAATTTACAAAATTTCAAAGATATTTATCTTTGTTGTAAAACCAAAGATACATATGTATAAGATATTTATCTTATATACATATTGTAAAAAATATTTATCTTTGTTTAAAGGAAGAAAAAGGAAGAATTTCATACTTTTTTGGTACTGTAATAAATTTCATTTCAGGTTTTAGATTATGCATCGAAATAACGCCGATTTTAATACCGTCACAAGAAGTATCGTAAACATCATTGCTAAGCTCTATGATAACTCCTTTGGGTATCTTGCGACGTGTTTTTCTCCTACGATTCGATTTGCATCGAGATTCATCTTCGTTTCTTGATCGAGTATCATCACTCTTGACCGTTTCCTTGTAAGATTCCTTTTGTATCGCGCTTTCGCGGCTGGAAGATACACACGTTTCAACGCGATAATCGTTCGCAAGCTCATCAATCTTCTCCTGATCCAATTTAAAGGCGCATATTTCATTCGGAGAACCGTCTCCATAACTTTTATCCACTAACTCGTTGTCTTCTTGCGATATAAAATCGCGGACGTTATACGTTGTGTCGGAATACAAAAGTTGGCTATTCTCGTAATTGTGATTTTTGTTTCCACCTTGCGGCGGATCCGCTAATAGCTTGGAGACTTCCGGTCGAATGAGTTGCTCGGCATGGTGGCTACAAAATGAGCAAGCGGGCGAATTACGATATTAATACGTTATATATAATCTCGAAATGTTGCGCGATAATCAGACGACTGGACGATCACAGCGATAATTATTTGCAAAATCTGTATTACAGACCGGAAATAGCGCGAATGAATAATGACTCTGAATAGTGAATCAGTAACAGAGATGCAAAATTGCGAAATCGCGTGTAGAGGTAGAGACTTATGCTTAAATGGGAAGTAAGTAGTAATTGTTATTTACGCTAAGTTAAGTAGCGATTGTTATTCGCTATTGTACGTTGTTGCATTATTATTGCGTTATACAATAAAATTATTCTTTCTTACGTGGATGTCGTAAATGGAATTTCATATGTCGGTGAGTAGGACATTGAAAGATAAATTATTCGGATATATACTAGTAAATTTTGAATTTAGTTAGGTTAGTTGCCGTGATTCTGACGTCGAAAGTTTGGTTAATAAAATTGATAAAGTTCTCGAAAACAATAGAGCAAATACGTATTTGATGCACGACGCATGCCACGTGCGCATTACTTTTGCGTGCTACAAATGGCTCGTATTCGTTTTGTTGTTTTCTCCTCGTTTTTTAGCTCAAGTCTTTGATTTAAAACGAAATTGTTTCTCTCGCTGGAAACGAGAGGAAGAAAATTAATCGAACTTAAATTTTTCGATGAATTTTACAACGTAATGATCTCAGATCTCATCTCGAATATAGTTGAAAGGTCTAATACGCGAGATACATAAATGGTGGTAAAGGCAAAAACTTTAAAAAAAATAAAAAAATTTACATTTAGACAGTGTACCTGAGTACTCCATTTTAGTTTGAGTTTTAGTGTGGCCCTGGCATGTGGCAAAATACATTTTTTTCCGCGAGTGTTGCAATTTTCCATTATTTACGTCGGTATAATCCGACGGTGCGGGATATCAGGTTGAAAGCCAGGATAAAATGTAATAACGCGCTTTTGTAATTTGGCTGTCAGTTGCAATCGACCTGGCCGCAGAGTCTAGATTTGTAAAGGAACGTAATAGACTTTATGGCGAGAGGCATATATCTTTTTCTCTGCGAAACTTTGTGCAGCATAATACTCTATTCATATCCTTTTTGCAATTATATAAAACAGTAAAGATTATATAAAACAGTGAAGATAATTGTTCTCCTCTATTCGAAAATATTAGATTAATAAGATGATAACAGAAATGGAAGAAAATCGTATAGCCTGATATCCGGTATATCCTGGAAGTAGATAAGAAGTAAAAGCCAAAAGATAATAATACAAAATACAAATAATATGAAATTTGAATGCGGGATATAAACCCGAAGAGATAATGGCTTTGTTTCAAAACCGTCAGTGCTGATAATGTATAGTACGTTACGTGAATTGTAGATTTTCAGTACTGGTGCTGAGGCTTTTGGTGGTGAAAATTTTGAAACACAGCTAACGACGTATCGCTAGATACGCGTATTGGTTAAGATCGAACGACGACTGTTGCCGTTACTTCGCGCCGCGATTTTCCGGCCGCGCGAAGAGCGGCGGATTTTACGTCGTGTTACAGCTATTGCGGCTTCACATATGCATGCATGTACCGACTCGTGTGCTCTGGCAGACCCAAAAAGAGCGACGTGGGCTGACGTTGAAGCGACGGGAGGACTGTCGCGCGCAGTGATGGATGTCGGCAGGCTTAAATTTTGCGAAATTCCAGGCTCTCCCTGTTGCCGCCGCTATTTCCAGCCAGGCTCCTCACTCTCTCGTGGCATCGCTCTCATCCCTCTCTCATATCGCGGCTTGAAAACGCGTGACACTGACGAACTTTCAAGGGTCGCGGGATGCCTTATCTGAAAATTTCTATTTTTGCGCCTGCCACCACCACCACCATCACCACGGAAAGTTCGTGGGTATTATTCATGTTCACCCCTCTATGTATTTGCAAATCTACCCGATAGCACATTTCGCACCCTCTCAAGTAGTCTAATTTATAGCTCGAAAGCTCTTAGGATTAAAATCGTTAGGACTGAAGATCAAAAAAGTATTATTTCGCTCTCTCTCTCTCTCTCTCTCTCTTCTTTGTTGACTCGGTGAAAGCCTTCGGCTATTTTTTAGGAAGCTAGGTATAAGAGATTGTATTTCCACATCCCTCGATAGGGATCGGCGCAGTCCGCAGAATCCTCGCGTATTTCGTAAAGGTAATCCACCACTTTTCAACCTCGGAATGAAACGTCTCGAGTGCACCCCCTGTCGTTCCGCCAATGATGTTGCCTTGAGACAGGTCTCGCCACGCTACGATGGATCAAAGTTGGCCGTTCCCCTATTTAAAGATGATGTACTTTCGGCGAAGGGCGATGCATAACGATCGTTATGGATTTACGGAGGGGCCGATAAAGTGAAAGTACATACGTGTCTTTATTACATATTTAAGCGAGGAGCGTAAAAGTTGGAACATTGAAAAAGGCCGGAACACTTTTCAAATTAGTTTTCGAGGATTTTACGAGCGGATACACTATGAAATACGCGCCGTCACGGCCACGGGTATTCGTTTTCGCGTTTGGCATCCGTTTTTGCAATAAAATATCTCATACTGCGTACACATGTGCGTGTACGTGGAAGAGAAAAAGAAAAAGAGAGAGAGAGAGAGAGAGAGAGACTTCTGGTAGTCTATCGATCGCGTATTTTAGATTTAACTGGTAAACTGGAATATAAATTCGTGTATATAATAACGTTTGGAAACACACAATTACGTTGTCCGTGCGGGTTTGCGATTTCGTATATATATATATATATATATATATATATATATATATATATATATAATATGGCACGCAGGTCCGCTGCTCGAGTTTTGCTCGCAACAGATTCCCTCGTGTGGCGAGTGCCGCGCAATGCACGCCCATGCATATGCATAAGTGCGCTGAAGAACGCGAGACTTTTCTTTTTTTTTTTTTTTTCTTTTTTTTAGCAAATCGTGCGAGGATGCATCCGCGAGATGCAGAGCCCTGAGAGGAGAGCCCTCGAGACACCAGACACCCTTCTGGCTGTCTGGCCATAAGGCAACTCCGCCTAAGTGGTGAGTATTATATCTCTCTCGCGTTTCAATAGCGGTTCATGCATACAGCCACGCTGTTAGCCGGCGTGCAAAGCTTCTCCTCTTTGGCACCTAAAGCGCGACGGGGGATGCAAGAAGAATCGCGACGTCGCTCGCTCTCCTTCAGGCATCGGCAGACACAGTCTGGCGTATCATTTTCTGTCGCACTTCAAAATGATTTTGAGAGCGTTCCCACCTGTCGAGTGACGAAACTTTTCTTTGCGACGTGAGATTGAATATCGGGGACGCAACGTTAAAGATATTTGCGAAACGACTGCGACGAGGACGATTTACATTCCGCGATGTCTCATCTCAAATTTTTTTCACGTTTAATCAACAAAACAGTTGTACTAATAACTTGCAATACTCAACATTATGTTTTTTTTCTCTCACCTCGTTGTTTTAATAATATTATTTTAAGATGTATAAGACGGTCGCGGTCGTTTCAATGTGGCAGTGTGTGTGTGTGTGTGTGTGTGTGTGTAACGAAATCCCCTTTTAAAGTTTGGAAAAGCGTTACGCTAAGAACCGGTTTACGATTGTGCGAAAAATACGTTTCACGCGTCGCCTCGATAGAAATCCCATCAAAGTTTACGATAAAAGTTTGCGATCTTGAAATTTTTGGCCACTAGAGAGGTCGCCGTCCTTATGTCGAGGTAATAGCGGCAGTCTGACTGCGAAAAAAAAGCCCCTCTTGGGAAATAAACCTGCGTTCCTCAACGTTTTCGAGATCCTGCGAAATACAGTCGGCAAGAAAAGATTAAACTGATCGAGCTCGCCTATACACATTATATATATATTATATTTATATATAAAATATTTTAATGTAAAGGGCATTATTATAAGATAATAATAATTTATTTAATACATACAATTTATAAGTAAAAATAATTTAATATATAATAACCACAAAGAAAGTTGAGTAAAAAAATAATTCAAATACATTATATTTGTGATCGATTTATCTGAACGTTGTTAGACTTTATTGGAAAGATACTTCGCGGAATATTTCGCTGCGAAACAACAGGAAACATTATTAATATGCTATTAACAAGAAACTTCGGTCTATAGCGAGCTTAAAATACACAGATTGAAAACTATATTTCCCACGAGTACGAGCGGTATTAAAGGGACGACCACCATAATTCTGACCAGGAGATTTAGTAAATTACCGCAAAGAGAAGACTTCGACATAGGCTGCTGTTAAGAGTGAAAGAGGGAGTGGCTAGCGAGGCACTCTGTGGACGACGAGTTATGGGGGTAGTTCAATTACGTGGGTGCACGTAAAACGCATGACTTTTAACCCGACACAGCGTACCGGCGTGTAGCAACGGGGGAGAGGGGAAGATTGCATGTCATGGAAGGAGGTTTAATACGGCAATTTAAATGATACGATGCATAGCGGAAAGGGGAGCGTAGCGGAAGGAGAAAACGCGGTTTGAGGGAACCGATAAGCTGCGGACAGGATTGAGAGACAGATAATCAAGGCCAGACTGAAGGTGAACATGTAGACATGTTAACCAATCAATCGTGCTGGTACCGGGACTGTATCATCGACGGCATCGCATGTGGAGAATTCGATCTGCATCGAGGGTTCAGATGCAACGCATCGGAAGACCGAAAGGGGATAGTCAGGTCGAAGGGTGGACTGGCGGCGGGGTACTGGTGGTGTTCGAGTAATTACCTAGACCCGATCTAGCTACAGTCCCCCGAGCGTAATCACCAACACGTGCTGCTATTAGGCGTGCACGTGATCGATGTGTCGAGGCCACTGGAAAACCGGCCGTTCGCTAGGTCCAGATTTTATCTGAAGAAGAAGAGACTCGCTGCCGCTTCTATCCGAGCGGAATTCGGAGTTGAATATCGCGGATAAATTTGTCGCTCCCCAGATTTTTTGCTGTGAATGCACACGTACAGAGTTTCATATATGACTTTTTGTAATGTTTGAAGATAATTTGTTAAAGTTACATTATTAAATATATGAGCACGATAAGTCAATGAACAAATTGTAATTTGTCTTTAGAGAGAATTATTAAAAAAATATTTTTTCTCTCTTAGGATATCGGAAAAACATTATTTTGTTGTGACACGCAGACAGATCTAAATTGCTTCCACCAAAAATTGAAATGCGCTTGTTGTTTTTGCCGCGACACTAAAACTCCTTGGTTATTATTTGTCGGTCATTTCCGCGAACGCTTTTCAATCCGTGGAACATTCGCCGATTCCACGGCGGAGATTAAATATATTTATTCAATCAGTTTGCGGCCCGGGCTTCGGTACATCTGGCACTCGGAGCGATACAACGTTTGTACCGGTTCCTGAGGGCGACTCATTCACAGAGACGCAATCTGGCAGTTTTCCAATTGCAATCCGCGCGATCCGCCGCCCGCGGACGTTAAATAAAATTCAATTTTCCACGTGGGGGCCATTTTGCAAGAGCTCCACTTTTGTGAGCAACTGATTTTAAATCATGTGAATTGTGCCGAAATCAAACGAACAATTATTTTCATCTCATTGAAATAGAAAATCTTTAGATTAAATCGGTCAACGGTGTTTCCGAAGAACTGACTCGTGCGACCTGCTACCATCGGAATCTCATCGAAAAATGTTCACTGTGTCAATACCGCTACACACGGTGGTCTGACCCAGTTCATCGCCCTCGCGATGAACCTGTTTTGTCGCCACCTCCGGTGACAAATGAAATCCCCTGAAATTTAATACTGCTTGTGGCGCCGGCGCTATTACATTTCATAGATCGCACTGCGACGGTCCGGCCGTACGTCCCAGCAGGTTTTCTTGTCCCTGTTAAGGAGAAGCTATTGCCAGGATTGTACAACAGGATTACAAGGACGTGGTCGTTCCGCGCGCCTGACCAGAAATTTATACCGATGCTTCTTGCGATGTGTGTTGGCGTCTACAAAGGCTTCAGTTGTTTCAATCCGCAAAAACCTTCTGGTAATAAAGTACCCGGACGCATGGCGATGGTCCTTCGCTTCATAAATAATGCTATTAATTTACTCCGTCGAGGCGAGCGAGCTAACAAGCGCGATTCGTTCGGATACTATATATTCCGGAGAGACTCCTCCCGCGAACGCTTTAAAACTAATAAATTCCCCGGCGGGATTTACGCGGCGGAGAAGTACGGGCGAGCTTCTCGAACGGTCACTTAATTGCGATCTTGAGCCGTTTAAACTATCTCTAATTGAATTTCGCGATAATGACTGAATATCCCCCAGGTGGGATCTCATAAAACCGTCCACGTGGCAATAAAGAGTTGCGACGACGTCTCTTTCCGATCTGTTCGCGCGATCTAGCGCGAGTAAAGAAAAAAGGAGCTCTTCCCGGGATTTCGCGACGAATGCGCACGCGGGACAGCCCGATCGGGTTTCTGAAAGCTTTTTTTTTTTCGAAGAAAATCGGGGTCCATGCAGACCCGATAGAGTACGTATCCTATTCGCCTGCTTTTCTACATCCGCGGGATTTCCAGAATTTCATTATGGCGTCTGGTTCTCACTTGGTCGCCATGGTGATTACGTCGAGCGTAATACGCCGTCATCCTATCTTCTTTAGTTTTCCTAGAACGCAAAAGGTTCTTCAGTGACAAAACGACGTGGACACGTTGATGCGTCGACGAGAGGCAAGGGTGTAGATTTACCATTGCGATCTTCTCGCGTGACGCAACAGCGCGCAAGATCAGCTTTGCAGTTAAAGCAGAGTAACCTAGCTCTATCGCACATATATAATGAACAGAAACATTAATTAACATTAATTTGCATAACTAGTAGAAACATGATAGGCATTGCAAATAACTAACATAATCTGAAAATATTTTTACTAGGATCCTTAAGACTATCAAAATTAACACGCACGTTTCAAATATCTAAAAATTTGGCCAAATGCAGATTTGAAAGATAATTTTATTGTGCTATTAAAATATTCATATAGGACATTAAAATTGATTATTAGAAAATAAAAAATTTTTGTAGCATTATCATCAAGCTTAAGCGTTCTATATAATAATTTTGATGGTCCAACTAAATTATTTTCAGATTTGTATCGGGCAAAATTTTTAGATGTTTCAGCGGAACTGTGTCTTTCCATGTATGATCACACATTTCTACACAGACTTTCCAAAGATTTCCTACCAACTCAAATTTACCATAGAAAATATAAGTTTGTATCGCAAAAATGTTATTTAGACATACCTGTGTGCGTGAGTGGATAATAGGTTTATAATCGATCAGTTCTCCCTTCATACTCAACGTCTCTCTCTCTCTCCATTTTCCGATATCGAGGAACGATTTCCAGAGAGTAGAGAGTAGCCTTGGATTCCACTTCTACGCGCAATTCGACTCTGCAATTTTGCTTTTCCGCGCGATTGCCTTTTTTATTTTCCTCGAGCCCGTAATTACGCGGGCTGTGTCGAGCGGCAGCGGCGGAGGGGAGGGGGGGGAGAGAGAGAGAGAGAGAGAGAGAGAGAGAGAGAGAGAGAGAGGAGAGAGACAGAAACAGTTTCGGCGATGCTGCGAGCATCTCCGCTGCCGCGAGCTTATCCGCTGACCGTACCAAAGCGAACGATAAAGAATAATCATTTGAATAGAGCCGTACGGATGAAGGGGCAAATTTAATATGCAAATGGCGAGGGCATTACGTCTCTTTTATTCTATTCCGGCCGAGCGAGAAGAGATGCCCGGATGGCGCTCCTTGCGGATGAAGGAAGAGACGAAGGGAAGGAAATAGACAGCGACGACGGCAGGAGTGGAGGCAGGAAGAAAAAGGGGGAAGAAGATGAAGAGACCCGGCCGAGAGATGAGGTAGGAGACTGGAAAACGGTGTATATAGAGAGAGAAGAGAGAATGAGAAAGGGATGAAGAAGCGGACCGAACGAGACGGTCTAAGTAGTTTTGCATATCTGCTTCATTACTCTGAATAACGCGAAGAAACTCTCCTTACACCTGGTCGCCCCTCTACTCCGTCGCACTTACCCCTTTCCTCTCCGTGTTTAGCTCGTGCTAATGACCACGTCTTTTTTCGCTGTCCTAATTATACCGGCTACCAATCTTACGGTCGTTCGCGTTTCGAAAAAGTGAAGGAAAGTAAGTATGTGTATTTGTCCCGACGTAAAACGACAAATCATTCCCGTTAATTTAATTGCATAATTTTATGTATTTTACATCTTGTCATAATTTTATGTATATCGAGCAATTTCCGAGGCGTTGTAAACGTTGAAGTAATTACAAAGCAATGAACTTCGGAGCTTTTGTGCGAATCGTTTTTAGAAAGACATGCTTGACGATTTTCAACGAGATTTATTTTAATGGCGGTTGCGCGTTATTAAAAGTTTTGTAATTCTTTTAATCTCACTACGCGGTTTCATATCATCGCTTCTGTCTGCCCGCCATAATGCACTGGAAGCGATTAAAGCGTATACTATTACGTGCCTTCGTTGCAGACGTGCCGATATTACGGGCGTTTTCCATTCGCGTCAATCACACCGCGCGCAGATCGCGAAAAATCCGGATTTCACCAATTCACGGAATTATCATTGCAATCAAAGTACATGCTTTATATTTATATTTAAATGCGATATTTTCATTTCGGTTAATCATTCAATTTGTAGTTCAATGAGGCGAACTACGGAAAATGTGATATGTGTGCAAATTTCGCTGTTTGTAAATTTTACGTTTACATGTCACGTAGAAATGCGTTGCTTTCAACGAAGATCCGTTAATACATTTTCTCGGAGTTCGCAGCTCGGACGCAAACCTCGGGAATCAGGGAATTTGGGAACAAAGGTTACTCTACTCGGTGAACGAAGGGGAGGCGAAGAACCGGAAGTTCCTGTCCCCATTCATGTCCCCGTGTCTCTTTTGTCGTAAATTCGTCCGTTGGCGACGACCGATGCGACCGAAGCGATGTAACACCTCGATCGGACGTTTTTGACATCCCACACGTACGTGGCAGCACTTACTAGATGAGATCAAATTGGCGATGGCGATAAAAGCAAATGGCACGGTCGGAAGAGATTTGGAGAAGCAGATTGCGAGCGATTCACTCGACCACGTGACAATCTAAATTTCGAGAGAATCTCACGGCAAACTAATCGAAATCGATAAACATTGTGGTTTCATTTGAGAAATTCCATTTATGACGATTAAGATTTAAATGGACATTTAAATGGATTTGACGCTAATCTTAATTAAATTCTTAATAATTACAACATTACAAATGGAAGTCTTTTTCTAATTCCTCGCGTTCAAAATGAATATATAGGAAATATAAAGGTCTCATATCTTTGTGGTTTATTTTTGCAATTTCAACAGGCCAGTAGTTGGAAGACTGCCACAAAAAGATAAGAGGTGAGAGCGTTTTTTTTTTTTTTTTCGTACGTTAGACGAAAAGTAGATTTTGCGGTTGGAGAACGCTTTACGAGTTGTCCTCCCTTCTCGCGAGCTTCCGCTCTTCTCTGAGTCCCGATCCAGGTCTAATGTAATCAAGAGCCGCAGACCCGCACGAAAGTGAGGGCTACTTTTGGAACGGGCGCTCACCGCCATTGCCCACGTCAGGTTGGGTATAAGTCACTTTGCCGATACTTTGATCCCTTCCACGCGTAACGAGGTTACGAAGAGCGAAACGTGCGGCCCACTGTTAAACCGCGCGGTCAGCGGACACGTCGATGGGATTTTGCGAGCGCGACTCGTCGGACTCTCCATCGACGCGATTGCGCGGATTTTTATGTGCATGAAAAAAATTGAAAACCAATCGAGGCCTCGAATCAAAAATGACAAAATTTTAAAAATGTACAACGCCATGTCCGTCCTACAAATACGCGGACTGATGAAACGTTTTTCACAAGTACGAGTTTTTGATCAATCCGAGTTTTCGTTAAAAACTTCAATGGAGTTGTCAGTCATCTATATTAAATAGTTTTGCAACCGTTCTCTTAGATTATAAATCTGTCCTCGAGTAAAGTTTATCTTAAAATTAAATAAAAAAAAAATAAGGCTTTATTATTTTCAACTTAATCTTTCTCCAAAAATTCCTTAATCGTATCGATTAAAAACTTTTAAGTATTCTAAATTTATTAAAGAAATACTAAACTTTAATCGCGAATTTATGAAGGGAGTCTTCTGTGCTTTATTTTATACCAGTTTTTAATCAAATAAATATTTATTTATCTGAACGTCCACATTCAATAATGTCGTTCTATAATAAGTTTTTATTATCTCAGGTTTTTAAGCAATAGCGATCCACTAGCCGTCGGTTTTCGATCAATAGGCCGCATAATTCTCAACGCTGAAATTTTCCATTATCAACCGGTCTGATTTACTTTTACTAGAATATCGTTCGTGTTTCGGGTGCGGGTTTATCCCCTCGTTCTCGAACATTAATGCCGTTTCAATCGTGTTCCAAGTGTGCGCTATCGGCGCTCCGCTCGCTCCGGGCAGCTGGCAACGATCGTTGTTGAGTCGCGAGTTTATCGAGCCGTACCGGAGGATGTGAGATCGAGGACAATTCTCTCTTCCCGTTGTGTGAAACGCGGGGGCGCGTATCGCGTAACGCCTGAAACTTTACGAGGATCTAACGGGCGCGCGATACGGTGCCCCCAGGTATCCGTCGCGAATTTACGAGGCACGTCGAGCAAGTCGAAAACGCGCGCGCGGTCGATTTCGCGCTCGCACGTCCATTCGCCGCCGGGTGGGAATCCGAACACTTGCATTCGCAAGCCGCGAATACATCCCCCCCCCCCCCGGCCCGGTATTATGCTGGAATAAAATCGGCGATTTTCGATTTCTCGTCGTACAGCAGAACGCGAACGACGGTGCTTCGACGCTGCAACTTCTCATCCTGTTTACTCCGATGCTCTTTATCCTTGCGCTCGGCGGTCTCTCCGCTCGAGCGGAAGGATCTCCGGCCTGAATACGAGCGAAGGGCCATATGGTATGAGAATATAGACCGGCTTAAGGATTTCAGAGGATTTCACAACGTCCTTTCGACAAAACTCGGAACGAATGTATTCGCGATTGGGTCGTCCGCGATTTACGTGGAGATTTTCAATGGGAAAAAAAGACTCGCCGTGTAATACACGTTACGGGAGATAAACGCGAAATCGTCCAATGGTATTTGATCTCGCGCTCGAAGCTCACGAAATTTATTCCCACTCTGTGCGGGCGCGAACTTCGAGGGCGAGAAGCGATCCAGGCGGTCAAGAGAGATTGAGGACTGTATCCTAAATGATAGCCCAAGAGGGGCGCGGGAAAACACTATCTTAGGTAATTTGTGTGGGAGACGACGAGTGTGTCGTTTTCCTTCCAGCTTTTTCGCTCTTACAATTCCTCGTTGCCGCCTCCACCGTTCGTTCCGCCTCTTCCCCTTCCACACTCCACTCGATCCTTTCCACGCTCCTCGTGGTTCTTGTCCCTTGCGCAAAGTCTTCGGTGCCTCGTCCCCTTCTTCGAGTATAACTTACAGACGCCATTAAATGCCAGGAGCAGGTTTAAACCTCCGGGAACTCGTCGAGCCCTTTTGTACCAGGGTGTAAAGATTTCAAGGCCCGTCGGAACGAGAGCTTGAGTCGCGAGCGCACCACCCTCTCGTAACTCCGCGGTCACCTCTTTTGTATCTATCTACCCCGCCGTACAAAATTTTGACAGCCGGCTGGTTGCGTGCGAGGGCGCCCGGTTTGTCTTTCGTCGTCCTGCCTCGTCGACCCCGAAGGGTTCTTCAGCAACTCGTCTCGCAACTCTTCAGAGGTCGCGTTATAAGCAAACCGTTTAACGCACTCTGCTCGCCGCTCGAGAAATCTGCATTAGGCATGTGACGCTACGATTGTTCCGCGATAATGGGGGAGTTCATTGTGCTCCGAATGAATTAATTAGGCAAGTCACCAGAAAAGATTGCGGATAACCACGAACTGAGTCATCGCACTAAATCGCAATGCCGAATGTAAACCGATCGCGATTCCCCATTTTCCTCCTCGTGTTTCGCCGCAAAACGCCTTTATGTTTCCACACGCGGATTTTGCTCGTCGACCGTTGCGCTTGAAATTGCAACTATATCGGTTCATCCATATTTAAATTCAGCGCGTAGATTTGCCGTCGGCGAAATCCTATTATCGGCCGACAAAGCCAGCGCCTTATATCGGCGCGAGTGACATCCATTTCCGCGTACTATTTAAACGTGGGATGAATTAAATTGGACACCTATATAAATCCTTAGAATCCCTGTGTGTACCGGCTCGGGCCGCAGATGTTCTTCAGTGATTGTCCCCATAAAAAAGGCTCCCCATAGTCGTAGACGATAAAGCAGGCGGTCGGATGGAAATTGAAAAGTGTAAAGCAGCCCGATATTCGTCGTTATTTCGCTCGTTCGGACTTTGACAATCTAAAATCTTTACTTTTTCTTTTTTTACAAGAAACACGAGATAAAGGCATTGATTGCCAACTTGAAGCAACTTTTTATTTTTTCATTCTTTTTTTTAGCCCTTATTATCTCACGTGGATTAAATTCATTTCCTGTGTCAGCTCCTGTTTTACGGCGTCTCTATTGTTTCTCTCTTGGAGGAATCTTGGTCAGCTTGTACTTCATCGCTGTCAGTTTGCAGAGCCACGATTCTTGGGCCCAGCTCGTCGGGGGAAAGTTTAGAAGATGGGAGAATAAAAAATATTGATCTTGTAACACGTGTCTCGTAAGGGTTAGCCTACATTCCCGAGGTTTGTCGACTTTTCGTCCTAAATCAACAGAGACGCCTTGCCTTTCGGGGCCGTGTTGACACCGTCTTTTTGCCCCCCGTTTACGTCACGGTTGCCGGGCGCACCCCGGCAACGTACGCCGCTCTACCGAACAATCTCCGTCGGCGCGGCGAGGGCGAATTCCTTACTCGCGTAAAAGTCGATTGCGTGCCGCTGAAATGCGCCGAACGCCGAACGCCGAACGTCGGTCGGAGTTTCTAAAGAAACTTATTTTTCCATCTAAACGTTTCCACACGCTCGATAGCCGACGGCAGACGTTCGCTTCCAGTCTGCGCGCGTTTCAGTCGGCTCGCCCCCGTGAGAACGCGAGTGTTTGCATTAACGCGAGCGTTCCCCATCTCGGAATTTTCGAGTCTCCGCAAACATACGTGTTCTGCATTTTTAAAAAGCGCCGATTTTTCACGATTCCTTATAATACGGGGCGAGTCATACACATATCCGCATTTCTCGTCGGAGCGCTGCATTGAGCATTCCGCGCGAATTCTTACGTCCGAATGAGAATTGTGAATGTCGCGTCATCGTTGACGTTTTAAAAAACGTGTGGGGAACAACTTTCGCCGGACGATGATGGATGTTGATGTCTAACAACGGTGCCAGTTAGGCCCGCTTTACATACGCTTTAGCGGCCCACGATGTATGATTGTCTAACCAGTTAATCAATTTCACATCCCGGCTATTTTAGCCGTATACACGTCCGTTTGCATCGCGAGGACAATGAGAGCCGTGCCGTGTAATGGGACGACGAGTACAGCCAACGGCTTGTAAATCATAGGATTTTACTACTTAACGATGCTTCGGTGCACCGCACAAATTGCACTCGTGTGCCGAATGATTGTCTTTTTACGTAAAAAAATATTACAAAGCACAATGATCTTATTCAAATGTTGCAAAAAGAACGTTGAAATCTCGTGTGAAGTTTGCAACGAATAAATTTTCTGTTGAATAAATTTTCATTTTCGCATTGGTAAAATCAGAGGCGCATATAAAATTTGTTTTTGGATTTATTATACGCTTCGTACTATTTTTTTGCATTTTTTCGCGACTACTACACATGAATTATGCGTTTCAACGAGAATCGGCATGAATATTTTACATCGTCTGTATCAACCCTTGCGTTTATGCGCACGCGTTTACGCGCATATAGTGCCATGAAAAATTAATTTTTGCTTGACAGACCACTGACAGTACGTCTACTGGAGCCACTTGAGACGTGCTTATTCGCACTCTCATTAAGTGCATCGTACGACTTCTCTTCTAACGGGCGGCGACTCTTTTTCCTCCCTCTTGCACAGGTAATTTTTCTTAAGCCTCGTCTGAGGAGACCAGACATCCTTGACTTTGACGAATTCACGTATCGTAGATGCCACCGATGTGGTCATGCTCTCCGTCTCGCGCAGATGTAAATGCCATATAATAACAGTTAAATTATTATCGATGTACATTTTGAAATAATTTTTTGAGTAATCGTGAATCTATTAAATCGATTTTGTGTCATAAATTCAATTTGCCTTCGTTAAATATCAACCAAACGCTATTCGCCAGCGTGTAATACCGTGTAGTTGAAACACGTTCGCGCAACTATTTGCGAATAATCGGAACGAACGAAGAATCCAAGCGGATGGCAAAGTTAGAGGACCATCAGACCGAGAGATCGACCGACCCATTCGTCATGAATGCGTGAATGCATTTGTAACAGTCGAGAATTGGCGAATTTCATTAAATCTATACTTCAACTCGAACTACGGCATGCTGATTAGTTTTCCGGCGAATCAGCCGTGGCGGCGGTCCTCGAGTTGGCCGGCCAACCAACCAACATTCGAAACTCGCTAACCATCGAGAGCGGAGAGAATCCCCATGTTATCCGCGTAAATCGCGTACTTTCGACTGTGTCTAATATTAATGAGAAATTGTAGGAGACCGACTGTACACGGCCGCGGCTTAATCTCCTTAAGATCAGACGCTGCCATTAAATATTTACCAGGCCGGGGATAATGGTGCCCTGCGCAGCTATTGTTTCGTCGTTGCGGTAGCCCCCGATGAGCGTATATAGCTATATAATTAATAAAAGCGACGGCGAGCCTTGGAAGAGGGACAAAAAGCCGAGGAAAGGGTGACGGGGTCCACCGCGACGACGAGGCTACGCGATGAGAGGACACATCCCCCGGAAATGAGCATTTGCACGGGTCCGGAGAGAGCGCGGGTTCTGAAAGAAATTGAATCCTTCGGCGAAATCACCTGTTAGGGTCGCCGTGAAAAGGATCTCGTCCTACGTAGCGTCCTCAAAGGCGAACGGGAAGAAAGGAAGAATCCTCGCGCTTTTCTCGCGTCAAATTGGCACCCTCTGGGTCCACCATCTCGCCCTCCGTCTTACCTCCCTCTTTCTCTATGGCGTTGCACCTTGTAAAGAAAGCTACCCGGAGCTCGATAATTAATCTGGTCGGATTATCTCGGCGTCGCGTGTGCGGAATTAACAGTAAATCGAATCGATACCAATCGCCTGCGTGAACGTAGCTTTTTCTTTCCTTCCTTCTGCTATGAACGATATATTTAATTTAATTTCTTAGATAGTTATATTAATTTAGAAAACTGCTTGTCGAACGTAGACTTAGTCACGATATAAACGTAACGACAATATGATATTTAGAAAATAACTTTAATTCTTTAATATGAATTACAAAAAATTACAAAAAAAATTTGAATTATGAAAATTTTATAAAATGATTATAATTTATCCCTTTTTTTCTCTCTTTTTCTCGCTCATTTTCTCTCTCTCTCTCTCTCTCTCTCTCTGTCTCTCTTTCAAATGATTAAATGTAATTTTACCGCTTAAACGCGATTGAACCTGAAGCGGTCAAAACCGAATGCAGAACAATCGCATTGATTCGGAATCGTCGAGAGCGGCGTGCGAACGCTCGATAATGAATTGTAGAATCAACCCTCATGTGATTGTGCATCACCGTTAGCGTTATGGTGCATTTTGCAGGATTTCGTCGAGTGGTATGCCCCGCACGTCGAACTCCCTTTGGAGAAATTTCCAACGGACGTCCAATATCGACGCAGTCGTTGTGTTCGGCCGGGCTATAGGGTATAATGGCCGAGCAAATTCCAAATTGTGACATCCCCGAGCGCGTGTAGTGTCACGTGTCACATGTCAGAGATAACCGACGGACTCGTTATCATATCCACGAGACGCGTCGGTAACGGAATCGACGGACACGCCGCGCGGTCATTCGGATCTATCCAAATACCGTAACGGGACGATGGGATGCGCTAACGACCACGACGCGAAATTAATGATGCTCGTCTGAACTATCGAATAACAGTACTTAGGCTCTCATTACCCGAAGTGTACCGTTACGGCGCGGTAGGTTAACGAAGGGCGCCACAGATCATCTGTCTTCCGTTACGTTATCATCACGCTGTTGTACCTCATTGCGTAAAATATCAGCATTACTCCTCGGGAGATATGTAAACAGTCTCTCGTTTCTCTCGTTATACGATCTCGCGAATCCTTTCGATGATTCACGCTCGGCCGCTGGCGGCTACGGGAAGAAACGCGAATTCCGTGTAATAAATTCGTAAACCGGCAAGTTGTTGGAAATTAACTGAAAGTTTCGTTGAATTTTTCACCGCGGCCCGACGCGTCGCGACGTCGAGCCGCTGTCAAAGCCGGAACAATTTTTCTGCCCGCCCCATCCGACGGGGGCTCGTATATTCGGGATGCGGGTGCGATAAAATTTAAAATATACGACGACACCATCGCCGCCGCCGCTGCGAAGTGGCTTTAAATTTCCGTTATGCGCCCGCCCAGGTATTTCAAGTTATGGACTCCTTTCTGATCCGCCTTACGCCTGCCATTTTTAACTCGCCTTCATCATTCCCTTCGGATAGAGGGTGTAACGTTCCTTTAACGCGTCCATGTATAAGTATAATATTATGCGCGATCGTTAAGGACAATATCGATTTTACGCATGTTGTGAGCGTCTGCGGCATTTATTAACCCTTGACTCGGCATGTATCATGTATCAAAATAGATTCCCCTTTCAAGTTTTCAAAGTCACCTACCTCTAGTTGCTTATTTTTCAAGTATTTTGAAAAATCTACTTTTTCTGTTATGTAACTGTCATGTAACTGGAAATATTAGTCGTTAGAGACTTTTAACAAGGTATTTAATTTAATTAATTACGATATATCCGGGGAATATCAATTTAGTTTAATGGCATATTGAATAAGCGACGGCTTTACTTTCAATTGAAGGTATAAGCGTGTATATCCAGCTAAATATAAATCAGAGCAATTCCATGATGTGTTCCCAGGGATTCGATCTGCAATTAAACTTGTACCGGCAGAACTCGTTAATATGCGCTTTATCGTCAGTTACGCTGATATTAAATCGGATAATTTCTATTGCTTGGATGTAATATCTGATTATTATTTCATTTTATTTAATAAATACGCACACATATATACTACGCATATATATTCCAGAGAGATCTTTATATATTAAATAAAAAAAAAAAAATGATAAATATATACAAAAAAAATTATTTCTACAAAATAAAACAATGTGATATTCATGTCAATATACTTTCGATATTTTCGATTAGTTCACTGTGAATTATTAATAAATCCTAATTTCCAATGTCGAATTTAATTAAAAAATTCTAATACCTAAGCCTTTTCCAATATTTTTTAATAAATCTGTGCTGGTTGTAAAAAATTAAGTGCATTCTAACGAACTGCAAATTTTATCAGTTGAACAAAAATGACACTCGTGTGAGTGCGTGTGTACGCACGTGGAATGCCACAAGCAGTTGGAATCGGTTTAGCGTTGAATTCGTTACTATCACAGGCGACCGCGTCGTTGATCGAACAACATTTCTAATTAATCCCGGAATAAACAAAATGCTTTGTCGTTTCGCAAATATGCGTTTCGTCCGAATTAACGATCAAAGTTAGGCGCGACAATTCGCGCACGATGGAAATTAAAATCGACGGCCTAATCGGTAATCAAGAGGAATGAACGTGATTTGCAAAAATTCTCAATTTGTTAGTGGATAAAAAGGCCGTACTTAATAACATAATTTTAGCGCTAAAGCTTTTGACAATCCCGAAAAGATCTTCTCGTCAAGGCTTCACGTAGCCGACAATCCCACGTCCACGTTTTGATATATGAGATTAGATCCGGCTATATCTAGTTTAGCCACGCGATCACTAGCGATTGCGGCTGTTTACATCAATAAAGGGTACGTTAATGCGAATAACATCAATAACAACACGCTTGGTTGCAACGGGGGAATCAGTTTCGCACAAGCCTCTCGCACGCGGATCGGACAAACCGCGACTCGCTTTGTTCGCGATTTATCGATGGGTCCGTAGTACAAATGGGGTCGTAGCTATCACGCTATTCTGCGCGCGATGTGGTGCGACAGCACGTTCAAAAGCGTCATTTCGATTTCACACCGTCGATTTCGACGGGCGAAACGATCGCTAGACCGTGCTCGCGTTACAATGTGCCCGGTTCACTGTTTACCGATGTTCGTATAAGAGCAGGTAGATAGCGTTTGAAGGGCCGGGGAAACTCGTCAACTCGGTTTTGTTCGGCTAACGAATTCGAAAAACGATGTGAGTCGCGAATGAAAAAAAAAAAAAAAAGAAAAGAAAAGCAAAAATCTCTCGGCGCCGGGCGTCGGGGAAAATCGGGGGGGAAACCTTCCTCCGCCTCGTAAATTCTTCGCCGTGTTTCATGTTTCCCCGAGCTTTTGCGCGTTCTAACATCCACGAATTACGTGAGCCACGACTGTTTCCCTTGGAATGATCGAATAACGTTTTGCGAGAGGAATTCAGCGAATTAGATTCCCGACAATACGCTTGAGCGCTCGTCGCTGATGTCGCTGATGTCACTGTAATCCGTGCACGACAGAAACAACGCGATAATCCGCGAGCGGTAATCAGCAACGGGGTTGTAAATAGTGAAAAGGGGATGCCTCTCTCTCTCTCTCTCTCTCTCTCTCTCTCTCTCTCTCGCAGCACGTGTTTCCCTTTAATGGCATCGTATACCGACGTATATACGTAGGTATATACACTCGGTGGTGAGAAAGAGAGAAGCCGCATGGTGCATTATGCGCCCTCATTGTACCCACGGCTCTTCTCCCTTCCACGAATGCCCTACGAATAATCCTCGCAACAGCGTAACCCCATTAATAAAGCGCTATAAATATTCATCCGTTTGGTGATTTACGGGTTGACCGCGGATATATGATAAAAAAGTGTTCTTTGCGAAAAATTTTAATGCCGCCTCCTGCGGCGGCCATTACGGCTGACCCTGCGCTCCTTTCCGCTTAGCCGATATATTTTACTTTCACGGGGGCAAAAATTAAAAGGGGGTAGAGCATACTTACTCCCTCCTCCCACAAGTGAGGCCGATATATACGTATATATACTTGTACACGAGGGCGCGTTCCTTTTAATAATGGCGTCTGCGACGTAAAACATTTTAGGCACCTAAAACAGTATTTTCGGTTGTAATATTCTTCGCAAGCCAATTTCATCTTGGGCTTACGTTGCTAAAAGATCCTCTTAAATCTTAATTATAAGCCACGATAATACTGTTGGGTTTTTTAATACGGCCCGCGTCCTCGGGTTATAAAATAAGTCCACGATATCTCACGAAGAATTTATTCAGAATTTATTGCTCAAGAAATAGCTATTAGGTCGGAATAAAATTTATTTACATAACTCTCAAATGATATATACATCGACATGTCAATTGCGATATTCATCTTTTCACGTTATATTAATATTTTCTGCAGCGAAATTAATATTTCATACAAAAAATTTGTCCTTTTGAATTTAATATCATTTCAGTTGAGAATATTAAATTTTCTTTATATTATGTGAAAGGTGTTTCTTGATCATTAATATTCTTTTAGAATGACAGTGACAGTTAATAGCAAAAAAAAAATGCATTTTCATTTAAACTTTAACTATACAGTTTTTTTTTATGCGGCACCTAATTGGCAAGCTTATCATTTTTGGTCGGCTCGGAGTTAGCTTCATTATCTCATTTAATGATGTCTTTAATATCAAACGTTCGCGACATCGTCACTACGCGAACGAGCACTATTTGTATGACTAAATTGGCGTTGCTAAAAGGGATGTCGAGAGGAGCGAGGTGCTCGTTCGTACAAGCCGCCCTCAGTGGGAAGAGGGAAACTCGGGAGGGGTCGGGCGCTCGCAGAAGTTGAGTTTTCTGTTATTACCGTCGTGCATCTATGAAATTGCACGTTACCTTCAAGGAAACTTCGCACGAGGATTGAGGCATTCATAAAGATATTAATAATTGACTTGCACGGCGCTCCGACATGGCTGAAGGCGCGCAGATCTTAACGCGGCGTTCGCTCGACAAATATTCGCCAAGCCGATTATCTTCTGTCTAAAGGTCCCTCTTTCCCTGCGTAATATCTTTTCACTGTTTTCCAAGATTCGTGAGATAAATCTTGGAATATTTTAAGCGCAACGTTTTACACGTGAAAGTACATTAATCTGGCAAAAGTGAAAAGATGAAAAGTTAATAAAGAAAAATAATTGACATTATATTGCCGAAATATATTAGCTCCCTGGCATAATGTGCAAGCTGGATCCCGAATTTAAATCGGACAGCGGACATTTATTACGGTCGGATAAAAAGCTCTTAATCCAGCGTCGCGCGACCAAACTCATTCGCGTGAACGGCCGGGGCGATAGGACAGGAAACGAGGACATTCGGACTAACTCTTCGTTCCGCGAGGCGAGAGCGCATAGTGGTCTCGAATCTCGCTTAATATAGCGGGAGCGCTGTTACGGCGTGCCGTTCATCTGTGTGTGTGTGTGTGTGTGTGTGTGTGTGTGTGTGTGTGTGTGTGTGTGTGTGTGTGTGTGTGTGTGTGTGTGTGTGTGTGTGTGTGTGTGTGTGTGTGTGTGTGTGTGTGTGTGTGTGTGTGTGTGTGTGTGTGTGTGTGTGTGTGTGTGTGTGTGTGTGTGTGTGTGTGTGTGTGTGTGTGTGTGTGTGTGTGTACGGTATATGTACGAGATCGGCGGGATGTGCATACGAGAGGTGCACGCCCGAATACGCGCCCGTGCACGGACGAGCGCGCAGGACCAATCGCTTTAGAGACGGGTCGGCCCGACGATAACGAGCCCACAGCGGCAAAGGAAACGGAACATCGCGGAATATGCGTGCGGAATTTTTCATGCAATCCTATAAATGGAGTGCGGCATCGGTCCGCCACACCGCGGATCGGGGGGAATCCGGGCTCGCGCCCGGGGTTGCCGAGGGTTCTGGTCGACCAGCACAACCACCGCCGCTGGTATACTATACGGCCCGCTCTTCGTGCACTGGTTGCACGTCCCATTGCGCAAATGCGCCGTTTGGATTCCCACCGACGAATGCGCGCGCGAGAGATGTATTTTATGGACGGTTATACGATATACAGGGTGCACCGGTATCGCCGAACGTAATTCCGGATGGGGATCTCATGACGGATTTAGAGCTTTGGTTTTTCCTCGATGGGGAAAGATTGCGGCTTATTCTCGAAGAATTAAATACCTAATAAAATGGTCCCCAAATGTAGCGCGTGAATAAAATCAGAGTTGAATTAATATCGCTGAAGATATATATATTTATATCTACGGAGCTTTTAACTCGTTGGACCGATGCCTTTGTATATTGATGCAACTGTATTATTTTTCTCAGTTTATTCCCAAATATATATATATATATATATATATACGATCGAAAAATAATTAGCTTCAGTAATTCTGGGACACTCTATATATGCGCGTGCTTTTCCGGAAGTCCATTTTCAGTTTCGTGGATGGAGGTGTCTGGAGCTGCTGGACGTGTTTAGTCCCTTTGGCGTCCCGTATATTTAATTGGTTGTCGCCCTTCGGCCACTGGGGGATCGCGCACGAGATTTCAGTCGTGTCTACTCAAAGTGCTTCTCCTCTTTCGAGAGACATGTTGCAGGAAGCAGCGTTATAGCGGAGCATGCGCATAGTCCGCGGTGGTATCTGGGGATATATCAGATCGGCATTATTCTAACGACATTTCGCTCTTCAAGTCTGGAATACGAATCTCCTTGTATTCCTCGCGCGGCGGGCACGAAATACCGTCAAATTATGATTAATCCTGTTTTGTCAGCCGCCCGATTTTTCCTCTCGCCCCTCGCACTTGCCATTCTTCCACGTGCCGTGGACCATGTAGTTAGCCGCTCATTGTTCCGTTCGCGGGTCACGCTAAAAAGTTACGACTACTCGTCGCGACGACGGCGTATACGTCCAGCCCAGAAAAAGTTATCGTCGCCGTAAAACGCGAGATAACTCGATTTCATGGTCCGTTCACGATGCAGCCCGGTGCATCCGGGATGCGAACAACTGCAACTCAGCCATAATTACTTGAATTCAGTTCGGGGAGGGTGTCACGCTCGGATCCTGCTTTATTGGCTTGTACGTCCTTTAATCAATGCCGGCCGACCCTCCGCAATAGATTCTACAGGTACAGCGATGCGCGACGTTGAAGACAACGATAGTAACTTCCGATTGCGAGGGTTGCCGACGCTTGTGGCACCTGACTGTCGATTGAAATTGCGGGGCTGCAGCGAGGTTCGTAATCACCATAAGCGCAACCGCCTGCGTCTGTGGGAATTAGCAAGTCTATTAGAACACGCGCCGAGACGTAACTATCGTTAAGTGACGATGGCTTTAATGTTTACGAAATTGCCAAATGTGATTGCAATATTAAGGAAAACTCGCGCAGCGAATTTTAATTAAATCAAACAAGTTAATCTTTTTATTAATTGCTCGCTGACACAAACTACGATCTTGTTGCAATTGCTAATAGTAATCATTTGATTTTGATAAAATTCATTTTCCATCGACGATGGAGAGAATCGATCTATCAAAGAAATCGTAGTTTTGAGCGAGGCTAAAAGAACCAAGGGCGAATTATTGAACTCGCGAATAGAACGTCTTCTTTGATAATCCAAGAAGATCGATGACGACGGTGGCGACGTCGTAAAAAGGAATTTATCGACGTACGTCGTAAAAACGAGTGTAAGTAACATCTCGAAAATTGCACGCCGTCGCTGCCCAAGGTCTTTAATTAAGGGAACACTCGTGGCACAGTGTCGCCTTGAATTTTGCAATGCAGCTTTTTTAATTAGGAAAGTGTGTGTGATACTTTTCTAATTAAAAAAGTTTTGCGTCGCAAAACAGATCGTCGCTCTTTCGTCGTGGACTCCTCCACATTCGCGCTTGCGTCGGTGTGTAAATGTAAACTGGGATAAGCACTTGAGAATTAACGACATCGACGCAGCGCAGAAGTGGAATCCTTGATTATATCCTTCGTGACAGATTTAGTACGTGGATTATCACGCAATTAGATCTTTAAAATCCGTCCGTTTTTATCGCTTCTCGATTTTCCCCGCGTTGAATCCACGCGACCAATGGCAATAATGATGAAATTGGACGTAATTCAGCTAGGATTCCTCTTCAGCGATACTTTGACACAGACCAGAAGTTTCAACGGTATTTACGGTACAGCATCGTCGAGGCGATCCGAAAAGGGGTCCGGCGCGAGGAAAAAGGAGGGAAACGATTCGAAGTGGCATTTCGAAAGTTTCTCATTCTTGAAGCCGAAGTTTTGCCTTTGAGGGTGCAATGAAGCGGGAGCGGGCGAGCGCGTCGAGGGAGTCTCCTCACCTGTCAAGTGCAACCTGTTATCGAGTTACTTAAAGCGGCCTCCGCCCGGTAAACGTACCGTGATAAGCTCCGTGCAGTTACGTCAAAGTGAGGTATGGCGCTTGGGAAACGCGAAGTTTCGCGTATATACTTCGTCGGCGTTTCTCAGGTGCGCGCCGATACGCGGGCACGCAAGGGCCCGGAAAAGAAGTAACCTTCGGTTTACTTCAGACGGCTGATTTCCTCATTCATCGGCGCCCTTCTATTACTACACAACTCGATAGAAACTCTCCCGGGATTCTAATTAAATCCGCGCTGAAAGGATACCTCCGACGTGCCAGGCGCACACATCGCGCGTAGTAACTACGTTTACTAAGTAACACTAAAGAGATATAATCCCACCGTTAACCGTAGTAGTTGAACAAATCTCTGTATTAAAATCGTTCCGTTGAAATGATTTCGCAAATAAAGCAGGTCTCCTCGTGACGTTTCAGATCTCTCTCATATTAATGGCATGACGTCGTATAATCGCGATAATTACGCAATGTCGTTTTTCAGGAGTGTACGTTTCAATGGGAATGACAGCGTCTATCGGGGGTGGAGAAACAGACAGGCAGGGTTACCCGGACTGTCAGGTAAATGAAGCAGGGATGCGCGGGAATGGCAGCGAGCCGCCGGCAGAGAATAGTTCGCAAAGTTAGGAGGCAGTTAGATAGCTATGGCGTGACGACATTAATAACACCTTATTAGCCCTAGGCGCAGCCGCATTCCGTCTGAAGATAAATGAGATCGTGGTCGACTTGCCGCAAGGTACAGCTCGTAGTGTTATCGAGAGCAAAACCGTAGATTCCACCGTGACACCCACGAGAGAATCAGATTTCTGTGTGCTCTTCAAGCGCGCAGATTCTCGATGACTTTACGAGGCGTCTGATAGCGAAGAGAAATGCAGTGGAAATGATAAAAATCAGTTTGAATTAATACTCATTGATAAGTACTCGTTAATCATGCTTCGACAATTTGCGTCATCACGGTAAAAAATTAATTATCATTTTACAGCCTGTAATTGTGCCGTTTACGGGTCTGTATATTAAATTTATATTGGGATATTTTATTTCAATGCTTTTATTATTTGATCGATTGTTTGCGTATTGTTATTCTCGCACATGGACGCGATATATATTATGTATCCAAGCGTAGTATCGATTAAATTCGGCGGATGAGATCGTCAGGTATGTTTTATGAATAGGATACAGCTCATCAAGCTTCCACCTAATTAATGATAACAAATTAGGCAAATAAATGGTGTAATTAACGTTATGGATTACGGAATGGTTATACCGTATACTGCGCGTTATATCTGTACCTTAATTAGTTAGGTTGGTTTGCGTTGATCACACATCTACATCAGTGTAACTGTTTACATTTGATATCTATAGACACTGATTGTTTGTAGAATGTAGAAACTGTGTTACGCGATAGTTTCTATAGTTCGCCAATTCGGATACGAAGCCGCGCGGCGTCAAAGAAACAATGAAATTTTATAATTAAACGGCATAGCTTCGTAATTAAAAGCAGAACTTTCGTAATTAAATATGCGAATCGCGCTGAAAACCGCTACAAAAAGCTCGTGATTCGTGAAGCTAAATCAGATTTTGTATGTGCGGCTTTATCTCGATTTAACATTCTCGGTTCGCCAAAGCGGTCTCCCAGGACGTTTTCCGTATAGGATCCAATCTCGTAGTCGTGATACACGTACAAATTCGTCCCACGGCCCACGTGGAAAATGACCGGATTTCATTTTACTGATTTCGCTCTATATCAAAGTTCAAGTTCAATAGAGTATTTCGCAATCGCGGACATGGTCGCGTGTGGTCGTGTCGCGCGTTGGTCGCGGCCGATACATTCGGCTGAAAAGGGTACGCCGACGCCGGCGTGACGCCGCGCTGCGCTGGGCGAACGGACAGAATCAAATAACGGAACGCGGTTTGTTTGCAAGCCATCCCCGAACGGCCGGCAGAAACATACAAACCATTCCCTCGATACAGATACGAGTGATTCTCCCCTCGCGCTCGCTCATCGTCCCCTACCAGCACCTGTCCCCCTCTCTTTCTCTCTCTCTCTCTCTCTCTCTCTCTGTTTCTCTCACCCTCTCGTTTCCCGCCCTCGCAATCTGGAGGCTAGCAGAACACGGCAATCAGCACGAGCCGCGACAGATACGCATCCAGCATACAGATATCCACGATTTTATTTAGGGCTTCTGGTTAGAAGGCGCACGCAAACGACCGCGTTGAACACCGGGTGGCCCTGCTACCCGGTTACCGACACGCCTACGTGGAAACTCATTTTAAGGTTGCCGGGTGTGTCGCGGAACTAATCCGACTCTTGGGTGATTTTGCAAACTGAGGAAAGGGCTAATTAAGGGTTTAGTCCTACGTGCGGGACGGGTCATTCGAGCGGGCTATTGCGTGGTCAAGGGAACTTTCACTCTAGTTGCGGACTCTTGAAAATGAGTCGGTTGAATGAAAGGCAAAGCAACGCAGCCCGTGTATTTCCTGTATACAATCTATTATGTATAAATCTGAGATTTTATCAACATGATACTTATAAATATTTATTACAATTTTATCGAGTGTTAAAGAAACATTAGTCCATATTATTCGAGGTAATACATAGATAAAAACTCAATTTAAATATATCGTTAGATGCCGACGTGATTTATGTTTAGATATGAATCATCAGAAGTGAGTATGTGATTCGATTATACGCTCATCAAACCGAAAGACCAACGTTACCTTTTTTACTTTCAAGAACTACACTACTGAGAAGGACACTTCGTCGAGAAACGAATAATAATTATAAAACGGCAATTTTAATGAGTCGGCTCTTCGCTTATTAATTATATCTCGCATGACGCGAAGCAGATGTGAAAGGCGGATAATGAGATCGCTGGCGCTTGATTCCGGTGCTTCCCACTGCGTGGTTCTCGCAGACTCAAAGCCGGTGTTAAAAAAAAAAAAAAAAAAAAAAAAAAAACAGAAAAGCCACTCACGTCGCCACCGAGCCGACGAAACGACGTAAAAGGTGGAAACGTGTATCCGCCCCTGACGCGTCATCCGACCTTAAAAAGTGCGTGCATCGCGTCGAGATTCGGTGGCAACCGCGTCGG
The DNA here is from genome assembly GCF_055798465.1 of Pogonomyrmex barbatus. Lineage (NCBI taxonomy): Eukaryota > Metazoa > Arthropoda > Insecta > Hymenoptera > Formicidae > Pogonomyrmex > Pogonomyrmex barbatus. The sequence continues at coordinate 6,243,715 of NW_028297099.1, read as the reverse complement.
TCACGTTTGCCGCGAGCTCGCATCAGCTCGCCTGATTGCGAGCGACTTAATGAAGACTAGAGCGGGGCGCGTTTCAATTTGCACGTATGACGCTCGTTTCGCCGCCGCGCGACGACGACAAGAGCGGACGAAAAGAGCGCGGCCGTGCGCCGGCGACAAGTACCTCGTCGCTATGAATGCGAAAAATATTAAATTCCCGCGGGTACCTCATTTTGATCTCCGCGTCTTTTGTAGCCGGGATTGAAGACAGATTGCGAACGAGATACGCCTTCGCAGACAGTGCGAATATGCGAGGAATGCCACAGGAGACACTCTCTAAGACCCACATTTGTAATCATCGCGTGAATATCGTGAAGCGGAAAGCGTATCAAGTCAGACACAACAAAGATTCATATCTTCAAGTGTATGAACAAGTATCGATAGTTGCTGAATAATTGATCAGAGTTTAATTAAAAGAAATAGTTATTTCTATGTGTGAAACCTGATTCCATTGAAATATATTAATGTTGTAGATTATTTTGCAATATTATAGCAGCGATAAAACAATTGTTGGATCTCATGTTATATAAATAAGATAAAAAAAAGGATAATTTATTTACCTCACCCTTAGCTCCGCTATCATTCAATGTCTTCCAGATTTTCTTCTTATCCTCCCAGACTCGTTCGTTGCACTCTTATAACGTTACGCTCGCACGATTAATTATGATTGCAAATATTAATCACCAGAATAAGATAATCGCACAACACTTTGCACGGAATTTCTGACGTTGCACGCGACGCGCACTTTATTGTTATACATTGTATCAGAATCCCATCGAAACGCAAAATAATGTGAAAAAAAAAAATACGAGGCTTGATACCTGGAAATCTCGCAAATTAACACGACGAACAAAAGGTCCAAAAAACAGCAAGAAATTTTAATAAGTAACAACATATCTACAAATATCTACAAATGTGGATTTCATGTCATGCAACTGACAAATATTAAAATAAGACTCTAATTACGATCATACTTATTAATTAAATGCATTGCGATGCCATTTCGATATCGTTACTGACAATGAGCGACACGATGTGATTAATGAAGTAGTAATATATTCTGTATGTATAATGGGATATTCGCATTACTAATAAACAATCAACATATCTCATTTTCTATTATTTAAATCAATCCATTCGACGATTATTTTGCGCTGTCAATCTAAAAGAGATCGACAAATTATTACGTTTAGATCAACGATAAATATAAAAAAAGTTTCGTTGCGTTATACGCTTAAAAATAATTATTAAAAAAAATAATCGCCTGTATAAATGCAATAAAACAATAATTTCTCCGTACCATTTCAATTCGTAAATTGAATAAATCGCATAAAATATTTGCTCTGATTAATAGTCAAATGCGTTTATAAATGTTAATCATAAGAATGAAAATATTGTTATTTAAACTTTAGTTTTTTTGTAAAAAAATATTTTTCAATATATACATATATGACAGGAATCTGGGGTAGAATTCAATTTAGCATGTTACAGCATACTTTTCTTTTGTCGCTCTTCGCTTCAGTTATATGTAATTGGATATAACTAAATTCTTCGCGTATCTTCGTAATCGCGCTTTTCGCGCTAGGAAAGAAGTACCCGTCAGATATTTTTCTCCAAAACATCTCCAGATTCGCCAAAATCGGGGAAGCGATTCGCGTGGATTTGAAAATGAGGTGACGAGCAATCTAGAAGTTTTCCCAGGATGTCGGTTCTCGTGCCAGCTAGTCCAGGCACGTAGAGACGGTTTTTGCGATGTTTCTTTGAGATTCAAGACGCCGTTGTTCCGTACATTATAACATGAAATTCACGTTACATTCGAAAAAGCGGAATACTCCTTTTCAAAATTGCCTCGAACCGCAACAAGTTCGATGTATGGGAAGACCCCCAAACTCCTCTCGTATATATTTTTTTGCTCGCGTTTGGCCACTTTCTTCCCGCAAAATTCAATTCCGCAGAACCGTCGGAAGCAAGATAGATTCTGGAAAGCAAGCGACTGAAAATCCGACTGTGGCGCATTATATTCGATTCGTTCGCGGATTCGAGACGAGGATTCGCTGTACCGTAATAACTGGCGAAGTGAAAAATTCCAGGATGCTACGCCGCCGCGGAAGATCCGTATGCACGGCATGGAGGAGACAAGTTTCCTGGAACTTTTAATTGACTCCTTTTTGCAACTTAACAGACGTGACTTTGATCCTCCTCTCTCATCTCTGCCGTCTCTGCGATCTCCTTGGAAACTTTCAATTTCGACAGCTACGAGGAAACACTTCCTGGCGCGACGGTTCAGATGGTTCTTATTCGGGAGGATCGGCAGATGGGAGAGCCGCCCAGAGAATCGCCGGTAGATCCTTGCTTACAATAACGATATTCGTATGCCGCTGATGCCGAACCTGCTACTTATCTTCCCGATAATATCGTACGAGCTCGCGTTTACCAATCATGCAATCGACGTTGCGAGCATATTATTCCCGATGCAATCTCTGATCGAAATATTTCGAACAAAATTGCCCGGTCTATTTTCCACCGTTATATCCGGAATTTCTTCGATTACTCGATATCGAATAATAGCTCTCGCTATTGTATCGGTTTATGGTTTGACGATTAAAAATAATTCCACGGGCAAATAAAATATACCTTTTTATTTCAACATTTTGGAGAAATCTATCTAACGGCCAGATTTTAATCTTTCTCTCTTATTCCTATTATTTATATATACATACATACATAATATACATACGTAAATACATATATATATATATATATATATATATATATATATATACATTCTAAAAATATGATATTACATTAATACTCGTGACATTCAACGTTTCTATTTTTCGCTCGTAATTTGATATAATTGATTTTTCCGTTGCGATAAAATTATAAAGACTTGCTATTTTCACAGCTTGTTTAAATACTTCAAAATTAGATTATTGTGAATTTTTTTAATTATTCATCCTTCGAAAATTTTCATTGTGGTATGTATAATTTTTCCGATATCGTACGTTTAAAAATAATAAAATCGAAGAAGAAACTACGACATGAATGAAACCATTGTCGGGAGAGAATATTCCGAGGAAACATATTGAAAAATAGAAGACAATTGGAGATGGGATAAAAGCATGAATTTAATATTAATCTAGATCGTATTCAATCCGCATATTTTTTTCATAATTGTTCCGCTATTAGTATCGGTTACATGGAGTTTTATATAAAAATTGCTAGATATTATTAGCATTTTCATTTATAACTTTTATAGCGAATTAAGTTAGCTGCATTATATCGGATTAATACACATTAAAGGCTACTATATATAAAATATTTAAATGCAATAGCATAATATAATTTCTTTGACGATAAAATTATCAATGCATATTTCGCTAAATAATATAACAAACTCATTGTTAATTGTTTATATAATCTTTTGAAATAAATCTTTTGAAGTGATCTTTTGAATACGTTAATATAATTTTAATAATTTCATATATAACAGTGTTTAGTGTGCACTAATTCGGGTAATGCGGGTGACCGAATTCACCATTAAATAGTACCTATTTTTTTATCACAGTGACGTAACACAATGACATAATTGTCTATATGAGTGACTTTTAATAATCCCAATAAAGCCTATGAAACGCAAAGTGAAGATAACCCACAATGACTGTCGAAAGGGCGTTTGCGGAACAAAGGGAAGACACGGTAGAGATATCCAAAAATGTATGTGCAATAAAGATATCTTCTCCGGGCACATTATTATGATACGATTCGATATGTAGCGGCTTTAGCGGCCGCAAACGCATACGGATACGACAACGTAACGGCACGGAAAGCTGGAGCTGGGCGAAATATACGAGCGACTCGTGCACGGTCCTTCTCTCTTCCCCCGCACTCGCGCTTGCATGCTAAGAGCATACTACCCGCGAAGCCGGGCTCGTGCCACGAGCCTATAAGGGGGGTGTTTCGCTTTTACGCGAAAGTCGAAACCGTACCCACGCGCCTTAACCCGTATACGAGCGAGAATCGCGTTAGCAAGCCGCTTACCGGCAACTCGTGTTGCATTTGCGGAGCAAGGCAGGGCAGAGCGAGGCAGGATAAGGCAAGGCAAGGCAAGGCAAGGCAAGGCAAGGCAAGGCAAGGCAAGGCAAGGCAAGGCAGCTCAGCATCGACGATAAATACAGGTTCACCGAGCGGCCTCCCTCCGGTTGGGCGTATTGAATTTTGCTCGTAGCAACATACGTTCGTGGTTTCTCGGCGGCATCGATACACACGCGCGGCAGTAAATTTGATCGAGCCAATGACGAGTTATTGGAATATCGCGGGATATCGCATTCTCTCTCGTCTCCCTCCCCTATTTGCGTAATTAAATCCGCGCGCGCGTTGCGCATCGGAAATATTGTAAGTTGGTCTTTTGCCGTTATAGAATTTATTAATTTTAACTCCGCCCCGCGCGCGCTAAATTATCTCCTCCATTTCGTCGCCGGCAGTCGATAACGAATGGTCCCATAAAAACTAGTTTCCGCGCGAGACCACTGATTAGCGTTCCGTTTCTCGCGACGACGAGACGCTCGTTTAAGCCCTTATTACGCAACGATGTAATGAGAATGGTGGAGATTCATGGAAGTGATAGGAGGCTCCGCCGCGCGCGCGTGTAAAGATCGTAAGGACGTTAAGACGTTGAGAAAGAAAAAAATTGCGACATGCTAACACCGTCATGAGCGCGATAATGCCCGCTTAGAAATGATTACGCCGACGACCTAGCACGAGACATGTATACGCAAACCGTATGCGTGTAAAATACTCGAATTAAATGTACACGATATTAAATTTCGCATAGTTACGCGTGTCATAAAAACTGGGGCATGGGCTCGCTTTATGCGGATGTAAATGGAAGAAATTTTACATAAAAACTGAAAACTATTTAAAAAAAAAAAAAACAGTGTTACGAGTAATTTATTCGTGGTGGAGGGTTTTTGTGCGCTAAGCTTACAAATAATTAAACTGAAATTCGTAACTGATTAATTCAGTAGTGCGATAAACGTTCGGGATAAATTGAAAAGAATAATTCTTAAAAAGCAGTCGTTATATTGTAAGCAATAAATTTTACTTTTGATACATTTGGATTAATATTTTCCATGACATTTGTCGCAATGTGGTCGTGAATCGAGTGGCGGGAGCGCAACCGCCAGTTTCCGACAATATTGTCATCGGAATGAGTTTCGATCGGGGGGGGGGGGGGGAGAGAAAGGGAGTATGCATTTTAACGACTTTTGATATTGAATCTACGTCCAAAGCAATAAATATTATTTCGCTTGTTCATTACTCGGCAATATTTTGCGTGAATAAATGATTAACGTATATGGGAAATCCAATTCTTCTTCAATTTGCATTTAACATCGATTTGCTTTGATGGACGCAACGGCGAAACGCAATTCGGATATACGCGGATTTCGCCGTTGCGTCCATCTTCACTTGATTCCCGTTTTCATTAGGAGCCACGTATTAATCTCACCGATAGTGATGCAGCCGTTGAATCGAGTTAGTCCCGCGCTCAGTTATACTACGATCCGGCGAAACAATTCGCTTATCAGGAGACGGCAACCGGAGGAGGGGGGAGGAGGGGAGGAAGAGGGTGGCCGGAGTAGAGACCGTCGCCGGTGCCGCGGTCCGCCTCGCATCACGACGAATCTATTCGGTTGTTACAGCTGTCGAAACTATGAAATTCAATGCGGCGAATTTGCATGCTAATCCGCGCGGCGTAAACCCAGCATTCGTGTACCTTGCGCCCGGATGTGTCTAAGTTGTAATTCAATAAAGACGGCAGTGCCGCCGGTTGTAACGCTGTGACTCGGTTAACTCGCGTTGCTAACGACTTTAACAACGCACACACGATCAATCTCCGGGTGCGAAAGCGCGCCTGTGCGTATGTGCGGGTGCGTACGTCGTGCGCGCCTCTCCTCCCCTCTGTGCGTCTGACGAAAATTTTCAACTAGTAATGTTAGGCACTTGGAAACTATGCTGGAAATTGTTCCAGTACCACGACGCCGTCGCTCGGATGAGCGGGCGAAACATCTCCTTGTCTAATGGTCCCGAAGAACAACGAGCGTTTTCAGCGCTATAAACTGCGAGCGTAACGATCCGTGATGTTAGAGTTGATGATTTACGCACGGACACCGGTATATTATTCGTATCAATTAATCGCAAAATCGTAATTATCGAGCGGAACAATTCGATAACATCGCTACTGATAAGTTTGAGCCATTTAAATACCATGTAATATCTCAATAATGTAATTTCGAAATCAATTAGAATCGGAAATCATCAGTACAAACACGGGATCACAATACTTCTCAAATTGTAAGCGATCAAAGCTAGCCGATATTATTGCGGACAATCACATACGGTCCACTGCGGATGAGTGCCGATCTGTCGATTTCTACTTAGCTTAGGAGATATTAACTTTTATTTATTTCTTGCAAAGTTAATTTACTCTTTTACATGTGATACACTCAGCTGATATAATCCAGTTAATTATTAATAACAATTTTAATTTCTTATGAATTTTTGTGAATCGTTTTTTTTCTTCAACGTTATTAAAATATCGCGCGACATTTGTAAAATATTACACACGGTGATACGTTGGTAGACAAAGTGAGTAAGTACACGTTTCGTTTGCATGTTGATTCGTCTGGTTGCACGATATAATCAAAGTCATATGCTACGAGCTACGAAGTTTTGCACTTCTGCGGCCTCGGAATTGCTTGATCGATAGCCGCGTCGACGTCCAAGTCGAATTTCTCACGCGCGAATCGCGCGAATCCACCGGCGATTCGTATGCTCTGGAAACGAGGCAACGATTGCGATGATTCATCTATCACGCCACGCTCGTATTATAACTCCTATGCGGCACGATAAAGCTCATCCTGGTAGCGCGCCCTACATGGCATACCGACAGAATTCCATTTAACGTTAGAGGTCTGGCGGAGGGAAAACATTGCCGTGACGCGCGCGGAGAAGTGAGATAGTCGGGACTGAATTATGCTTTCCACCACGGCAACGGGGGGGGGGGGGAAGGGCGATAAGCAATTGTAAGAATTATAATAGCACCTAATAAATAAATTTAGATAACACACAATACTTTGGCGCGCATACGCGACTGATATCCGAGAAGGGTCCATCGGCTATCTCCGAAAAATGAATGCCCCGCGTATTTTTCCTTTCGCGAGCCGCACCCGGGAACTAATAAATGAATTCGCGCGCCGTGATATTTCAGGACCGATACCGCGGAGCGCGGCCGACGTATCGCAAAAATAAGTTCTTTTCCGCAAATTAATTCCGCATGCGAGATATTTTTTTAAATATATACCGCGCACATACGAAATTTATAATTTAAGAGAGAACATGCTTCTCGCGTAATATAACCGATAAGTTACACTATAAATATAACCGATAAGTTACACTATAAATTACAAATATCTTATCGTTATCTGATTTTACATCCGAATAAATTATATTTAATATAAAATTATATTTCTATTATAAATTTAAATAAAAGCGCTAACGATGTCGCAACTGTTTTCATATGCTCTTGGGAAAGTTAGAGAAACCTGATTTTCACACAAATGTTTAATGTTAATGTTCTTCTTATCATCGCGATAGACGCTTGAGAAAAGATTTAACGATCGATCTTAATACGTGACTCGATTAACAGTCTCGTCGTTTTTTTTTCCTATCTTTCGAAGTTTCAGGACGGTTTTCTCACAAACTAAATTATTTCGGATTTTTATCACCGAGATAATATAAACCTCTTCGCGGGAAGACGCGTCCGTTCGAGGATCAGTCTGGCCGGTATCAAGCCCACGCAGGGCTTGCTCCGTGGAAATTCGAGATGGGATGACAGTAAAACGGCAATGAAATGTCTTTGAAATAAAAGCCAGGGGATACGCGCTCGGTGGCGGTTTACGAGTGAACGCGAGCGTATCGGAGACGCGTCCTCGTCATCGGCGATCTCGCCGTCCGGCCAATGTAATTTCCGAAGGCTTTGATCTTCGATTTTTCCAACGAGAGTCAGCGCGCGGGAGACTGCCACTGTTCGCCTTTTGTGCACACACGCCAGCTAGCGCCGCGAGTAATTTCGATCGCGTGTTCGGTCCATTATGGATGGAGCGCTGAGCGAGCGAGCGAGAGAGAAAGATGATGTTCCGCGAGATGGAAAAATTCTATTGAAGCTTGTCTGCTCTTGTGATAGAAGGGAGCGACGTCCTTCCGTAATCTCATATCATTTTCGGGACGAAGAAACTTTTCGTATGACTCGTTTATGTATCTCTCGAACGATATTTTGTGTTATGATCGTGATCGCGATTACAATAACACATACACACACACACACGCGCACGCGCGCGCGCGCGCGCGCGCACACACACACACACACACACACACACCTCTACCGAATTTGAATTTACTGAGAAGGTCGAACGATAACAATACACAATATAAGAAATGTGTAAATATATGGTTTTTATAAATTTCGTTTCGGTTATTTGTCTCTCAAAATTGTCGATGCGACACAGTCTTAATCTGACGTTTGTTCTTAAAAGACAAAGAAGTGTTAACAGGTATTATAATATTATAATGTTAAATCTTATTATAAATCAACTAATTTAAATTTTTTATACAAATATCTCATTTCTTTTCATGAAGTTATTTTATGTGTTAAATACGTATCTATCGTATATTGGACATCGAACGGTTTCATCGAACAAAATTGACTTCTACCAGAAATTCTACTAGGAATTTAAATATTATACGTAATATTTAAGAACCATTTGATAATATAATATATTCTGGACGTCGTTGAACATCTGGACATTGAAGAAATACAATATGTACAATTATACAGGTAAAATATAGAATCTAATTATGTTTGTTCTAAATAAATATTTAAATTAAACGAAAGTTCAATATGAAAATCAGTATATGATATAATCAATTGTAAAATATATCTGTTCGAGATTTTTTTTTAAATAAGAATAAATATCTTTAATTTGGCAATACATAATAAGTTATATTTATTAATTTTTCGTTATTTTCGTATTAATTTCAAAATATAACATTTTTTTATACATTATTATATATAAACAAATTTTTGTATATAAGAATCTCTACGCCTGCGTCTCTTCTATATATAATAATCTCTTTTTTTATAAAAAACAAAAATAATTTAAATCATCCAAATATATTTCTAACGTCTAATGTGCAAAAATCGTAATATATTAGACATTATTTACTTATTCTTTTTAAGATTTTAAAGAAGAAAATGCAATAATCAACATCTTCATAAAAATTATAATTTATTTTTATATATTTAATACTATATCTTTTATCATCATTTTATAATAATTATTTTTTATATTGTTTTTTATTACAAATATACATAACATAATGCAATATATACAATAAAATTGAATAAAATATCTTTTTTCATTAAGGTATTGATCTTTAATAAATTTCAATTTCTATAAAGATTAAATATTGTTTAATAATAGATATACCATATGTATTGCACACAATGAGCTTTGTATTTGTAGTTATATTCACAGCTTTAATTATTTTTTATATTAAATTAGTCATTGTAAAATGTACAATGGGCACAATAGATTTTAAGTTATTAAGATAAAAGTTGTTTTAAAGAATGTATTATTAAGTGCATTGATTACTTATAGGTACGATGACAGAAACATACGAAGAAAATAGGCCACATAGAGAGATGGACCATGTCATTTATCATTGCCGAACAACATGTGAAACAAAAGTAATCACCTATACATGGACTATTTCTAATTTTTGGGATGTATGTAAATTTTCTAACTCTTTAACATCCAGTAACATTGAAACGCTGCCTCTTAAAATTCTCATGAAAATTAGTAAGTGCAATAATGAATTAAAGTTCTTTATTATCAACGATTGTAAAATTGCGATTGGCATTTATGAATATAAAATTTTCGTATATCAACAAAATGATAATGGTATGGTATTTAATTCCATGGGAATAATTGAAAAACATGAGCAATTTAATTCAAGAATTCCTTTGTGTACTCTGTACATCAGTTATCTTCAGAAAAATGAAAATTTGATTTTGTACAATAATACGCTTACGGTACAATTTATATTCAAAAGACCTAAAATATTACATAACTTTATATGCTATAATACATTAGAAATGTTAATGGAGGAAGATATAAATGAATTCTCACTTAATAATGAAAGCGATTCGTTCGTTACATTTATAATAGGTAACAATCGTATTTGCGCAAATAAATCATTATTATATACTAATAGCGAAGTCTTTAAAACTATGCTCAGCAGTGATGATATAGAAAAAAATAACGAAATAGAAATAAATGATGTATCATACGATATTTTTCAAATTTTATTATCTTTTTTAGAAAATCATGCTACTAAAACATATTTTTTAGAAACTATACGTTTTAATAACAATAATCCTACGAAAATATTGTGTGATATTCTTAAAGCAGCTCATACATATGATATAAAACATCTTAAATTATTATGTGAAAAATTTATTATACAACTCACAACAAAAGATAATGCCGTGGAACACTTATACGTTGCACTTCAATGCAATGCAGTTTTTTTAAAAAAATTTTTAAAGAAATACATCAAATTATATTTAGATTACTTTATACAGATTCCAGACTTTTTAAATATAACGAAAATGAATCCCAACTTATTATCTGAGATCTCAGAACAGGAAATAAATGTGGAAGAATGTGTTGAAGAGTGTAGTGAAATGTGGAAAAGTGTAGTGAATATGTCACAATAGATGAAATCCAATTGTCCAATTGTATTCAAATATAATATTCAAATATAATATTCAAATATAATATATATATATATATAATGAAACACAGTTTTAATATTACGTCATTTGCTTATAAAATTAATTATTTTGTATCAATTTATTAGTCTCAATATTGATATCTTCAGTTTTTAATTTTATAAAAATAATATTCATCTTTATCATTTTATTTTACACATTAATTTCACTTATATATATATATACACACATGTGTGTGTGTGTGTGTGTGTGTGTGTGTGTGTGTGTGTGTGTGTGTGTGTGTGTGTAAACAAGCAAAAATGTAAAAATATTATATATTTCTTAAGATTATAAATTAATCTTATATCTTTGATAACATAAGATATTATTTAGGATACGCTATATTTAGGAGACGTTTTTTTAATTTACAATATAGTAATATACAATATAATAACCTTTTGACATATCGTGCATATTAGTAATATTACTCTATATAGGAGAAATAATTGCTAATTTGATTTTATTTTAAATACGATCTAATAATAAATAATACCAATATAATACAATATATAATACAAAATTAAATTATAAAATTTCTTGATATATCTCATTTGTTCAATTTTGAAGTATTGGATTAAAAAATAATATGATTCGAGATTTAAACAAAATTTTTTAAACAAAATTTTAGAAAAACTGCATAGTTTTAAAAAATTTTAATAATCTCAGACAAATCTCATTTCTGAGATAAATTATCGCACGATACGAAAAGATATTTATGAAATCATGAAAGACAATAGACATAAATACTAATAATATATCTCAACTTTTAACTTAAAATTGCAAATGGATAAAATTAGTATAATTTATTTAATTATGTATTATTTTTAATATATTTTTAATGTATTGTGCTGTAATTTTTTTTTTTACAACTCTTGAACTCTTTTCTATATTTTAATGTAAAATAAGCAATGAGAAAATGTAATTTAAAAAAAAAAAATATAAAAATATAAATATAAAATGTAATTCAAATTTCTGTTTTATATTTGTTCGTTGTTTCTAACATTATTTATCCATATTATTATATAACATTATTAATGCATTATTTATAATTTTTCGATTCTTTTAAAGCTAACGAATCGTAATATCATAGCCTTTACACATGAATAACCGGTTGTGAAAACAAATATTTTAAATTTTCTATATAAGGCTACTTGTCTTATGTAGAATCGTAGATCGCAAATCTTTATGCGACTCTGATATCGTTATCGCGTGTACTAATCGCCATTGTTAATGGAACGTTATCATAGGTTTCGTAGCTGCGAGAGGGTTAATGCAAGGTGTACGTTTATGCCGTGCTGCAAATGTCATCGTTTGAGATATCTGCTCTAAGACCGCAATTCACGGAGAAGGCGAGGCGATCTATAGCGTGTCAGACTGTTAGTTAGACGGACTGCAAGCCTACGGAGTAGCACAGGATGCGTTGTATCAGAACACGAGTAGCACGCGGCTTGTCAGTGATAGAGCAGATAATATATCAGACGAACGCGGAGCATAATGCATGTATCGTACCGCTAAGCGACGTTAAAATCATGTACACGTTGCCGTTTAACAATGATTTATCACGAGTATCGAAAGGTAAATCCGAAAGTTTTAGAAACGAGAGCCTTTACGCAAGCCAAATGAAATAAAATGCCATTTTTGCGCGATTTTTACTTTGCCGAAACCGATCCTATTTGCACAATAGCTTTGCGAGCCTTCAATAACGCAAATATTTGCAAACTATTGTTACGTGACATCGACGAATGTCCTGTATTTTACAGGCAACGCGAATTTTTTTTTTTTTTTTTTTTTTTCAGTTCGTTGAACAATTTGCATTTTCCGGAAACCGGAGTTTCGATCCTGGTTTCCTTTATCGGTTTCACGCGATACTCCGGATTTCCGCAGTGCCAAAGTCCGTTGCACTTATAGCACAGAACTACCGTTCCAAACTGTTGTATATTATAATGTCATCTACTTGAATACACCAGAGACTGCCGGAGTCTCCCACCCGGTATATCGGCTTTTTCTTTACGGTTTGTTTATGTCGCATGCGCACAATCCACCCCCGAAAGCCGCCGACTCTCGTCCACCCTTCCAGTCGCCGGGAAGCGTGCGGATGTTTTGCATCGTTCGTCGTTCGGTCGTCGGATTTTCCTATCAGTGCAGGTGAACATCTGTTGTTTCTGTCATTTGCAAGATAATCGATTGCGTCGATCGTGTTGCGAAAATCTCCCTCCGAGATATATCACAATGTGGCTACGACGCGATAGAACAGTGATGTACGAAATTTCGGAATTTTCGAAATAACCCTCCCCCGAGTAGTCGGAAGCAGTCCAAAATTAATATCGATAATCCGCTGTTAAAAACCTGTGAGGCTGTTCATGTGTGACGTTTTCGGAAATTTTTCATTTCCGTCGCAATTTTTACGTAAAAACTTTTGCGTAAAACGCGACGATGCTCAAATAATCAACCGCGAACAGCGGTGCGTCTTCATTTCGGGTTGAGATCGGTGTCGGACGGACAAAACGCAAGAAAGCGCATGTTTCTATATCCCGATAAAAATACTTGAGATACTGATTTCAAAGAATTTCGCGAGATAAACGTTGTTAGACGCTCGTTTGCGTAAATTATACGAGACGAATGTGGTAACAAGAATTTCGGAGCGCTCAAGACTCTCAAAACGCTTTAACGTGCATATTGAAACACGGTGTATCTATGAAACTCGTCGTGAATCAAGCAAGTAAAGTGTCAGCCTCGAAACAAGGATTACGAGGACCAGCAACGATTCCACGCGCGGTAAGCTTACTCAAGGTAGCATGTGTTTCGTATGTTGAACACGCTCGAAAAATCTAGTCTTTTCATCGGAATATCACGACGCTTAATAATGCATATTCCGTATGGAAGAACAAAACGCATCGGCGAGTTAGTCGGCGCAGTTGTATTAAAAATTACGGACTCTGCGGGACTCGGATGATCTCTAATCGACTTTGCTCGACGGTTTTTAACATACGTAAACGTCTGGTTGACAAAGTTAGCGAATGTAATTCAAGCGCTTACCGGCTTACCCGCCTCTGTTACACATAACCGAAAGAAAAGAACTCGCGTTAAAATCTCACCGCGAGCTCTTTCCCGGGGATAATCCGCCCGTTGATAACGGGCGTTCGCGCGCGCGCGCGCGCGCCTCTCCGCGTACAATCCGCGTTTATTGTGCGGAGAGATCTCGCGCTCGCGTACCAACATGTCGACGTAATCCGTTCTCGGTCGTAATAATCCGTCAAAATAACGGCAGTGTTTTTGTCGAGTAAATTTTGCCGGGTATTTTTTTTTCTTTATTATTATTATTTTTTTTTACTGGCATAGAAAGCATCACCGCGTTTCAACGACGTGCCGCGTTGCACTCCCTTTATATCCTCGCCGTCGATGCACTCTGCATTTACGCGTATCTATCCGCGTATTACCCGCATCTATCTCGCGGTATAGGCGGCTAATTGAAATTCGGATAATGGGCAAACCGATAAGCGGCACCGTTCGCCGCCCCGCAGCGAGGAAAGTGTTTTTGTCGGCGTCGTCCGGCTGAATATCGCCGGGTGAAAATTCGTTTTCACGGCTCGTTATGGTTATCTCGATACGATGCGTGGCGACGCGATATTTTTACGGGACCCGGGCTGGCGGGCAACGATAATCCAGCCGGGCGACGCCGCGTCATCGCCCCCCGCCCCCCCCCCCCCGTGCGAATATCGTTAGCAATTGGTTTTAGTGATAATGGGTATTCATTGACATTGATTGGACGCCCGTTAGACGGGACTAATTGATCCATTGGACGAACAAGGTCTTTCCTTGAGGGCTCGATATCGCGAAGGTCTCGCCAGCCTCGTTAGCACATCGTCGTTAACATCTTACTTATGCGACGCGCGCGCACGTTAATGGATAACAAAATTTATACGATAACGGCAAGACAGGGGAAATATATGGAGCGTAAGATCGCATTAATGGCGGCACGGTACATCCGAGATTCGTGACATTATAATCGATTTCTCGCAGCCGCAACCGTCTTTCGATTGAGATACAGCGAGAAATAAAGTAGAACATTGTAAGGGAAAAGTATAGCGCTTTCTCTCTCTCTCTCTCTCTCTCTCTCTCTCTCTCCCATTCCTTGTAGTTTATTCCTATATTCCGTTGCATTTTGCTCTGTCTTTAGCTGTCGCAAGCATGATCACTCGACTGTGTCCGCCTGATAATTTAGGTTTACCCAACGATTCGCATTTGCGTTAATGATGACCGTATTATTAATTGCTACGCGCGCGCGCACACTCACGTCGGCCCTCGTCATTTTGATTTTGTGTGCGTAAGCAGAATGAACACCGTAGGTGGTCGCTACGGTGTTTCCAGCCGGACGATCGTCTTTCACCGTAATAAAAGAGCTACATAATTTAAAACGACCCGTCGGAGATAGGGACTTATAAATCGTTTCGGTCGCTAGGGTGGTCAACATTATCGCGTTATCGGAATTACGAGGGGTGATCTCATTGCATAAACCCTATGCGGAACGTGGCGTCTTTATTGTTTTCCACGTTGCCGTGGTATCATCCCTCGTGCGTGAGTCGTGTTCGAATGCGACAGCTTAGCCGGCTGGGGCGAAGATTTTACGCGAGAGATCGAAATATCTTAATAAATAAAATAATAAAAGCAAGATAATGAAAACGAATTGCGTATCCGTGTCATTGTGTTGTGTATGTGTGTGCATGCGAATCTACCCATATTTACCAATGTTGATTAATGGAAAATATTTAGTTTTGCCGCATCAAGTGTGTTGAATATATATATATATATAAATTATAACTGTTTCTCCTCATGAATGTCGGCCTCGTCGAAACTTGTAAACCCGCATATCCACTCGTAAAGCGCGAAAAAGATTTGCCAGTTTATTTTCTCATATTTTACGATGGAACGAAATGACCAGCCTGGAAGGCAGGAGACATGATTAAGCTGCCCGACATATCTGATGGAAGGCTCGCAAATCCGCAATCGGTTTCTCGATTTGCGGAACGAATTAAAGTTGGTCAGCGTCTGTTTGTACAAGTCATCGGCTCTCAGCGTAGTCCATTTATTCGCATTGGCCAATAGAAATAGAGACTCGGTATTCGCGTAAACGACAGAGGACGGGGAAGGACAGATGGGGCGAATAAATATATCGGTGTCGCGAAGCACCATTTGAACAACCACGGATGATTTAACAATATCGATTGCAATCGATAGTCCGTGCGTCATTCCCAATGTTTTAATTATTCGGAAATGATTCCATCCTGCGTCAGACAATATTCTATATTCCGACGCAACGGCAATATTCCATTTCGCTCGGCTAAAAAATTCCAACTTCACCGAAAAACCTGTAATTACTCGTTCGTAAAACATCAACTGGATACTCGAACCATTGCGTGCTACATATCCGTGTTACACGCAATCGTTTTAAATTAACAATGTATTCGAATTACGCCGCTTATACATCAATCGATCGTTTCGCACGTACCGCTGTTCATTTATCATTTTTACGGACTACGCGGGCAGAGCTTTTTTCCAGCCATTCAAAAATTCACCACGAGAGCTTCTCACTCACCCTCTCTCTCTTTCTCTCTCTCTCTCTCTCTCTCTCTCTCTCTCTCTCTCTCTGGCTTGCACCCTATCTCTTTCCATTCCTGTCCTTTCCACTCTCTTCCTCTGGATCAGTCTGTCAGAATTCACCGGACCGGCGAGATGATCGAGCGCTTAAATATGTAGCACCGACCGTCTCGCATCGTCGATTTTCACCCTTTCCGCGTTTCTCACCCCTAGAACCGTCCGGAATTTTGCAGGGTGGAAGGCATCGTGCCATTGACGATATCGTGCCACGCGGTGAGCGCCAGCGAGCGATAAATTTTTCAGAATTTTACGATTCTTCACGCGAACGGTATGTGCGAATCGCCACGAAGGGGGAAGACTCGTTCGTTCGCTCACTCATTCGCCCGTTCGTTCGTTCGTTCGTTCGTTCGTTCGTTCGTTCGTTCGTTCGTTCGTTCGTTCGTTCGTTCGTTCGTTCGTTCGTTCGTTCGTTCGTTCGTTCGTTCGTTCGTTCGTTCGTTCGTTCGTTCGTTCGTTCGTTCGTTCGTTCGTTCGTTCGTTCGTTCGTTCGTTCGTTCGTTCGTTCGTTCGTTCGTTCGTTCGTTCGTTCGTTCGTTCGTTCGTTCGTTCGTTCGTTCGTTCGTTCGTTCGTTCGTTCGTTCGTTCGTTCGTTCGTTCGTTCGTTCGTTCGTTCGTTCGTTCGTTCGTTTGTCCATTCGCTCGCGGCGAAGAGAGTGGCGGGATCTACCTACGCGGGGAGATGCAGCGCTCCCGCGACTGCGAATCGATATGCATTGTCCTCGTCTCTTCTTTCCCCGTTCTCCGTCTTTCTCCGACCGGCGGCGGTGCCCGCGCTTTTCCAACACCGTCCGTCTTTGTCGCGGGAGCGATCTCTCGCTCGTCGGTTCTCCGTTTCGCACTACCCCGACGCGCTGGCGGTTTTATTTGATCGCCCTCTTATGTTTTATTGAGCAGCTCCTTCGCTCGCGCGCAGTTTGTTTTTTTTTTACGGTCACTACCGGAAACAGCTGTGTCTGTGATTTCTGGATTTAACGCCGTCGCATTGCCCGGGTTCGATTCCCGGATACACTCTACCCCCTTCCCCCCCCCCCTCGCTCTCCCCGCTCGCACCGGGGTACCGATGGATTTTTATACAGCAACCGGCGGGAATCTGTCGATGGTAGAAGTAAATGCGCAATCATAGAGAAAACTCGAGCGTGAAGGATTATAACGATACTGATGAATTTTTATGCGGCTCGGTAAACGCGTACGCGAACGAGGAAAGCAAGTTTTGCAACCGAAGAAAGTTTGGAGATATAAACGGCTCCCGCGATTTAATGATGTATCATAAATAAAAATCTTCGGTGATTGTTGCTCCGATCGATACATGTCACAAGAGAAGAAGAAAAATAAAATATATTTGTCAATTACGTATCCTACGATGTAGGTAGGATATGATCTCCTATGGATTATGGCATTTTCATTCCGGATATTTGAGAGCCGGATATTATAATATCTCGATATTATGCGATCGTTTTCATTCGTTAAAGACAATATTTGTATACTTTAAACGCAGCGAGCGTTGGCCGTAGTTGAAGCGCATTTTAATGTAACGTGATATATACCGGTAGAGTTGCTTAGCGTGTAGCGGGATAAACATCATAACGTAAGAGGCTGCATCACTTCCTGTTTGCGAGTCTACATTAAAATGCACGGTCGGCGATTTTTTAAAGTCGCCCTGCGCCTCGCTGCGTTCCAGCTGTGTCCTAAGCGATGCGGCACAATATTTCACGTACGCGTATACGCTGCATCCTCATTAGAAAACGCTCGGGTTCCCTATGAATGTAAAATAAATGCAGTTCCCAGTACTGCCGTTCTTTTAACGCTCGCCCCGACGCTTTTAATAATAATGCCGCGCATCGCTTACGCCGCTGGCCACATTAAAAGTTAGTTTAAAAGCTCTAATTATTATGATTTAATGCATATAGTGGAAACCCCTGTTACAGAACTTCGCTTTTATGACGCGTAGCATGCTCAATCACGAGATGTCTTTACACAGAGGTGACGGAGGCTTTCAGCTTGAGATTATTTTCCGCATTTCCGCATTTTCCCCGCGTCTGGTATGATTCCTACCGAGGAAAACGAGTTCGACAGAGTCGAACAGCGGGAGGGATGGTTAAGGTAACGCGGCGAAACTTTGCCGATTCGGTATCGTCATTGAATCTGCTGGTTCTCGGAAGCGAGATGTACCATTGAAAGCTTTCTTTTCGAGTCGCACCTGACCGATCGACTTATCGTAAGTTTCAACCTTCTCGCATCGGGAAATGCAGGAAATGGACGGCGGGACCGAATGGTAGGAGGAACGAACGAGTTCAGCGAAGAAAACAGCGAGTCTCGTAGAATACGGATTTCCTGAATAAGAATGAGTTCGTCGGCGCTCAAAGGCACGGCCGGCCCGAGTCGGGAAGGGGATGCCAAATAGACTTATTTCGATGTTACGGAGAAAGAAGCTGGAAGTTTGTGGCGGAGAGACTCGGAGTGCAGTTTCAAGGTACGACAAGATGAGCGTACAATTCTGTGTACGAGACGTTACGTGAAAGTGGCAAAATTTGTGTACGCTCTAAAATTCAACGAGTTCAATCGAGCTCAATATCGACAAAATGGGGATAGTTGTCTAATTGAGTGCAATTACATAAAAGCTGATGCATCAAGAGAGTGGCCGGAATAACGGGGTTGCACATAAATGACCTTATTACGTCGTAACACGTGCGATCAGTGACCACTCTGACGAAAAATCGTTTATGTCGCCAACGTTCTCCGAACTATACCACCACCTACCGAATATGTCCACTGGGGGGATGCTCTCCACCGGGTGATATCGACCTCGAGCTCACGGTGAATTCCTCTATCCGGATTCTTGTACCACACTTTGAAGATCTCAAAGGTCTCGCCGAACGGCCCCGGCGCATAACCTTAGTCTCATCGTAAAAATGCAAAGCGCCCCGTGCGAATAAAAAGCTCCCCCGATCGGCGTGAATCTCATGAAACTTTCAGAAGGTGCGACTACGGTGACGGCGGCGGTGAGGGACGTTGCGTGCGGAATGCGTTTCTCCCTCCTTCTTCCCCATCCACAGCACACCCATTTTTCCCGCTTCCGGCGGAAGGCCCCGTGTGCTTCCGCAGCGGGTGCTCTACGTGACGACGTAGCCTCTCCGTTCGACGGTATTACCCTACGTGCCCTTTTCTTTATCTGCGATGTGTCCGACGGGTAAGTTCCAAAAGTTCCTACAATCACTCGCGACTCCACGGAGATGGAGAACGTGCGAATATCCGATTTTCATGGCTTCCTACTTGCCCCTCTCTCCCAGCTTTATTTGATTTTCTACGCGAGTCTGCCGTTCGTTTTCTCTTTCGATTTTTCTCCGGTGTTTGTCTTTACGTGAATTATTCAACCGCTTGTTCTCTATTCTTCGTGTCTCTCTCTCTCTCTCTCTCTCTCTCTCTCTCTCTCTCTCTCTCTCTTTTCTATTTTTCTTTTTCGATGTTTTTTTCACACGAAAGCAAAGAATATCACGGAGGTAAAGAATTTTTCGGTATTGTTGTTGATTTCATATCACGATCTCGCGTTTTAATAATTATGAATGGTGACCTCTTTCAAACCACAAATGGTATATTCGATTGTTAATTCTTAGATGTGTTTCTTCGCAGGTTTTCGCTTTCGCAGCTTTCGCTTTATTTTTTCCTTTATGTTGTTTTTTTTTTCTATCGCAGTTTCGACTTTATCGATCCAGGTTCGTGGTGAGATTTCTTTTTATTTTCAAACGCCATTATTACTCGCTCGGGCTCGCCGTGTAATTCCATTTGAACTTCCACTGTGGCAAGCTACGTGACATCCTGGAGATCTTTTTTCAGCAGACAATTTTGCCACGTAGGTATTTTGTATTTCGAACGGTTACTGTCGAGACATCAGAAAACTTCCGTCACGGTGAATATAGTTTGCGCACGTTAACATCTTTTTGCGTTATCATCTTGCGTTAATTTTTTTTTCCTTCTTGATATCGATACATCTTGTGATGATGAAAAAAATTGTCGAATTCTTTTTTCACAAGTCTCACAAGTCTCACAAGACGCTTATTGCAGTAACTTGAGATACATGCAGGTTTATTTCTCCTTTCTTCGACTGCTCAAGGAAAAAGCTTTACGATAATCAACGATGAGACGTTCATATATTTCTCAATTAGATAATGCATTTTCATTTACTATTATATCTAATAATTTTTATGTTAAAAATGAGAAATGATTCTCAAATTTTAAATTAATCAACAAACTGATATTACATTTAAGTGAGTGACTTATTTATGATTTACTGCATATTTATAAGACACGTAATTATCGTTAGCATCAAAAGATTTGCATTAATAGAACTTTTATATTTTTGGTATAATACATGCTTAAATTCTCATCTTGATTTTTTCGCTTTTTACTTTTCGCTTATATTCACGAAGCACACGGCTCCTCTCGCTGTACCGCATAACGTCAAGTCGTTTGTATCCTTTTTTTTTTCTTAAGCAACCGTTCCGACCAAGAACGGCTCTCCTTTATTTTGCGAAATTCTTAGCAGAAGTCTCGAGAAGTTGTCACAGCTCCGCGCGATAACTTCTAAGCAACGAAGCGAGGTTGGAACTTTTTCTCGGAGAAAGAAACAACCGCGGCGACGGAATACTTCCCTTTGCACTTTGTTCATGAGAGACGTCCGCTAATTCCATTTTCTTTCCTGACATTTAATGGAAGCGAGCGTCTCATCGGTCGCGTATACTTCCGTTCGATGAATCTGGTCCGGAATTTTTCCTCATTCCGCGGGATTTCGGACAAAGTCTTAAGAAGTTCTCAACTCTTCGGCATGAGTCCTCGGAGAGAAGGGATAAGTGAGAACTTTTCCTCGTTAAACGAAGACTGATATTCGCTTCGTCTCTCTAGCTTTTCCTCGATCATCATTCTCATTTCTTCTCGATTACATTTCGTTTCTATGTAAATGCATTTCTCATTGTCGAACGTTACGATCCTTCAATGTAAAATATTTGTAATTTTATGATGTCACGATCATCTTTTGTATTATAAATGTTGATTTTTTTATGAATATTTTTAAATAGGTGAGGATGGAAAAGATTATTTTAAATTTTATTTCTATTAAATTTTACATCATACTTTATATTGTTATAACGTACTCGTTTCGTTTGAAATAAAATTATTATTTGTAAATGTATTTGTTCTTTCGTAAACAGTTTCTTTGAAGTCAAAAAGTAGAATATATTTTCAAGGAAACTTATTCTATAGCGAAGAAAGAGTTCATCGTCTTAGGATCGTTTGCCAAGAAAGTCGACTATGCCGCTCAACTATCACACCCAATCTTCTTTACAATGCCGTTTCCGAAAATGGCGCGTTATGTGGTATATCTTGTTCATTGTTCCTTTTCCTGAACACACAATCGACAAAAACGTGACTACCGACATAGGGATGAATGCACCGAGTTTCTTCCAGTAGCGCCATGTTGTACGAGGGTAAGGATGATCGGATATGATGATAGAAACATTGCGTGTAATATTCTCTTCTATATTTTTCTCTTTCGTTTTGTATCTTTTGTCATTTCTGTCGGATGGCGCGAGACATCACGCTGTGACAACTTCATTCGATTCAAACGAGTTTCTTTATATCTTCTTCATTTTACGAAATTTCCCAAAGTCCTAACGAGATAATACGTTTTTTTTTTTATTTACAAGGACGACACACTAAACCCTTCTCGATAGGCTCGACTGACCCACAAGTAGGATTCAAGGAGCTCGAATATAGTACAGTCACCGTAGTTAAGATGTTATCGTATCTCACTATGGTGAGCTTCCGGGGGATTCCTCATGGTCAATCTGCGGGTATATCTTCACTGATCTCCCGTTTCGTCCCTTCATCATTCCATTTCTCTCTCTCTATTCCACTTTCACTACCCTTCCTACAGCGACCGCGATCCCTTCGATGATCTAATTTCGATCTTTAGTCGAGTGTCATTTCAATCTGTATCTCTTTGCATGATCTTTTGTTCTCGTCTGTCGTTTCGTTGAGTAGGACATTACACTTAAATGTAATGTGTAGACTGATATAATTGCAGATTAAAATGATGATGATGATTTACGGCAAGCAGCATGGAGTCGATGAGAACGTTTCGTCTCCCTAAAATGTTCCTGCCTCCCTCGATAAAATTTTTCTCTTTTTTTTTTTTATACCGAGATTCTTCTTATCTGTAATCCTCTAACTGCTGTTACACGGACAACCGCCTGCCCTTCCGTGATAGATAGTGCTGCAGGGGACAGCGGTCAATGGTCCATAGGTCTGATCAAAGGGCGCTACTGACTTTGAAGGTGCCCATAAATCCAATTTTATGGGGCAAATTTCAATTCTTTATCGGGAAAAAATTGGGACTATCGAATAACATTAGAACGAGCCTGATAGTATCCAGCTTGTAACAAATTTGTTTTCGTAAAAAATATGGTATTCTCAACGCCGAGTCACGCGACGATGTAGCAAAAAATAGATAATCAATCGGAAATTTAACCATTTTTCCTTTTGTAACGCTTTGTCATGATAGTACTTTAGCTAAATTGGCCATCGTTAAAATAAATCATTATATCGAAAAAAACAATCAGAAATGGAAAGAATAGAACATCAAAAGACCTATTGTTCGTCAAACAATTTTTCTCCAATTTTAGATAGATCGAATCCAAGAAATATTCTGTAACAGTGAAACCATTAGAAGCATACACAAAAAAAAAAGAATAATACAAAAGAGGAATTGTTATGAAAGAATGAACGTTTCGATGCCGCGCGTAAAATCAAAATTAATGCATAACTTGATTCAGACGTTGTGCTAGATACCCAGAACCGACGATTCTTTTGCTGTTAACAGCCCGCAGTTAACTGGCTCGCTAAATCGATTCCGCCCGCGAGCAAAACGAGGAGAAAGGGAACAACAATTAGCGTTCTGATACGGGGAATCAATCGAGGAGGCAGAAAGAAAGGGAGAAATCCCTGGCTCGAGGTAATTGGTCTCAGCTCTCGAGTTTGCGCGACTAGCTCGTCAAGACGTTCGAGCAAATCCTTTATGACGAAGGCCTCTTCTCGCTCGTTGTTCGCACGAAATGCAAACAAGAAACGAGTTCTCCACTCAGCATAAACAAAAAGGTGTTTGGCCAAATTTTGTTTTTTTTTCCTCCTGTCTGGATGTATTTTAAAATATTTCCATGTCTAATAACATAATTTGTATACATTGCATTGTATATGTATGTAGTTCGAGCTTACATGTTCACGATATATTTTAAGATCTTTCCATGTCTAATAAGATAATTTTTATACGTGCGCGTATGTATGGTTCGATTGTTCCATATTCCACCGAAATTTACCGTGGCAAGGAGCAAGCCGGTTGACACTTTGACGATGAAGAGAAGAATTTTTAACTCCGCACGCGCCCCTCCGCTTTATCGACCTGCCTTCTCCCGGCCGGTTCTCACTACTCACGCTGCTCGTGCACCACCGAAGTACCACCCCGTGGCATCAATCTTGCATAGAATCCTCGAATTTACGGCTCTCGTCCCGCGCGCTCGCGCTGAATTACATTCGACGGTCGCCGTAGGATGGTCGCGACTATCTCCACGTCCGGCGTCTATTCGCGTCGCTGCATTGCGCTCGTACATATAACGCACATCTGTTTTATCGCTCCTACCGTTCCTTCCACCGCCGGCGCGATTTCAACGGACGATGAGATTAGCCCGATAAGCGACAGCCGCCGCTGAAATAAAGCGCGCCGGCCGCCGATATTTTGGCCGGTGCTTTTCGCTCGCGTGCGACTAATCGCGTGAGCGTGTGCGGGAACTCGCGGCAACAAGGTAATCCGCGAGTATAAATGTATAATTCCCATCAACATTAATGCCATTTTCACCGAGGCCGCTTGAAATCGCATGAACATCGTTAAATTTTCTGAACTGCGTGATCACGCACGTACGCATACGTCGCGCACATTAAAATTACACGTCCTTTAAAATGCGCTCGCCGGCGAGCGTTGGTGATGCAGCCCGCCATCGATCGCTGGCTCGCGGAATTTTCACGGTGAAAACTCCTAAAGTGTCATTTCGTGCAGAAAGTCTCTTCCGTCTCTTTCCGTTCTCTTTCTTCGTCATTCTTCGGCGCGCAACTGTAGTCAAATAAATGCTCGTGAAATAACAAGCGATCAAACGGTGGCTCAATAAGTTATTGTTGTCCTGTAAAGAGTCAATTTGTACAGTGTAAAGAATGGAGGTACTGCCATGCAACACTTGTTATCGGATATTCCGCGGGTAATTTTGCAGACGTTGTCCGCCGCATAGAGGTGATTTTTCTTCCGGAGCAATATACGTCGTAGTAGCGCGGCGCGATATCAAAGGGGGAAAATCCCGCGGAACCGTAATCTAGATTTTCAATCTCGTAACAAATCGTATTATTTCACTGTTAAACACGTCATTTATTCCACTCTGTTTAAATCGTCTCGCATTATAAAGAGAGCGGGCGCGTATACTACGATATACCGTTTCATGCCGCGAGTTAAGATATATTCGCGGAAAACATCGGGATTTTCATCATCCACATTTTTAATTAAGATTGATAATTTAAATGAGAAATGTTACACAGATCTTACAGAATATCGCTAGGCGCGGTATTAATACGCATACCGTAATACGGTGAACACACACACACACACACACACACACACACACACACACACACACACACACACACACACACACACACACACACACACACACACACACACACACACACACACACACACACACACACACACACACACACATATATATTGTACATAAATATGCGCGTAACCACGTATGGCCGTCCTATTTACATTTCAGTGGCGCGTTCGCCGCGATGATAAAGAATCGCTATACATATAAACGCAATACACGAACGAGCCAGGAGGAGCGTGCCGATATAACTACTCGCTCAGCTCGAATTTTTCATTCGCGAGGCTCCGCCAGCGATGTATATCGTCGACAATGGCGGATACTGGTTGAAGCCGAGTCGCGTCGTTGCATACACGATTCACCGCCTGAATAAAGAAAGGGCGCGCGCTCATGATGCATATGCGCTGTAAAAAAAAAGGAGATGCGTCGTCCAGGACATGCACCAGGACGAACGCGCGCGGGTTGACCCACATTTCGATTCTTTATTTCCCAGTCACTCTCGAGTGGCGGTAGTCACTCTCTGCCGACGGTTTCCCGTCGAAATAATACTCCCGGTCTGGCCGTGGCTTCCATGGGGAAAGCATAACCGCTCGAAATTGGAGGTAAATTAATGATCAGATCGGGCCTCGTGTTCGGCGAGTAATTACCGATCCCGGCGGGAGGATGGCACCGGGCGTGGCGGGCGAAGAAGGAATTTAGCCAAACCTCCCTGTAATTTCTCGTTCATCCCTTCGCAAACTTGGTGATGCCTAGGGTTATTCCAAGGGAGTCCCGAGGTGACGGCGCGGGGGAGCTGGAGGAGAGGCGGCGTTGGCGGGGCGGCGGGTAGAGTATAAAGAGGCGGGATGCGTAGAGAGGGATGCGAATGTGAACGGCGGGGGGGGGGGCGCGGGGGTGGTGAGCCTTAGTCGGTGCGAAGGAGCAAGTTGCATCCTTCCTTCTTCCCTCAGTAAGGGCTTCTCTGTAGTAGGTGAGTTATTGGCGTTACGTTAGACGTCACATGCAGCGCCAACCCGGCAAGCCTCCGCTCGAGAGTGCTCGCCAGTTTCCTCTTCTCCTCTCCCGCCCCTTCCCTCCCCTCCCGCCATCTTACCACGAGTAAGACGCAACGTCAGATGCAAGACAAACGTCTCAATCCTAACCGGAACGACGAGAATGACGCCGGTGACGACAGCGTATGAATCCTCCTACGGCTTCTCCATTCGGCGAGAGTCCTCGGAAGAAGCGAGGCACGCGCGTTTCCCGCGTCGATCTTTCCGAATCTGAAAGTCGAATGACATATGTGGCTCGCCTATCCCGTTCGACACTTATCGCGGATGACGTACGATGATGACGTGTGAACGTACCTGACTTGAAAGTGGAAACGTGAAATCCATTAGGATTAATTTCGATAGAAATCGAAAAAACAATTGGGTTACTTTATCGCATTTGCAATCGCGTTATGTAATCGCTTTGAATATTTATCTGCCGGTTACAAAGCGAGCGCAGTATCGTAGGTATATAATACATCGTATTTATAAATTCAAATGTATAACATCGATTTTCGGAATAGCAAATTTATACAAGAGATACGACAGAGATCGAAACCTTCGTGCGCGAAATCCCTCAAAGGGCGACATATTGTTCTCCATTGACTATCTGATAGCTGGAGTCATGCGCTTGCATGCAGTATCGCATGAGAAATGTCGCGTTGCCGGGTGAATAACGAAAATGGGCAACCGTGGCAACGGCGATTTCTTTCACGTCGCGGAGAACAATGTGCCGTTGCCAGCGTGACGAAGAAAATATGCGGAGAATCGGTGCATTCGATCGGGGAAGGAGATGGCGATGATTTGTCATCGCAATTCGTGAGCGGTATTTTGTATGCGGAGTACGTTAATAATCTCCGAGATTACATTGCTGTTGTATATATATAAGATAGTTCCTCTTTTAAAGAGAGAGAGAGAGAGAGAGAGAGAGAGAGAGAGGAGGGGTGATCTATCTGAATTAATAAATAAAATTAGATTGATGAGGCGCTGTTATTTTTCTTTGATAGAAATTATTCTAATTTTTTTCGCGAAATTAGTGATATTTTGTTGATATTGATTTTAATCGCGTGTTATATTTTCTTAAAATAATTCCTGATAAGCGTGACAACTTATGAGGATGTAATAGCTGAAATATGTTGATGATGACGTTGAATGAGGGATGATCGATCAAAGTCAAAGGTCGATTGGAAGCTCTTTTTAGCTCAAGAGACTAGCTTATAGTACTTTATTTGTTTTCGCCGGAAAAGTGGTTAAGTGTGTTGCGATCGATGTATCTAATGAAACAGTTGCTGTCAAAATTTCTTATGTAAACTGTTTTTATTAGATAAAAGTAGAGAGTTATTTTGTGACAAAACTTATGTCGCTTATCTTTGCAAACAAAAAAATTTGTCATCGAGTTTAAAGATGACAAATTTTTTGTTTCAAAGATAAGCGACATAAAATATTAGTAGTAGTAAGATGAAAGATTTGAATTAATAAAAATGCGATTTTGGTCCAATGGTTGTTTAGATATGCAATGCTTCACAATACGGGATGGATGTCGCGGTAGATTACCGCGGAGAAATAGCATCCCACCCCCATATGCATCATTCTTTCCCTCCTTAACCGCTTCCAATCGTTTTGCGCAATACGAGTCGTATAAGGCTGCCTGAAACTTATCGGAGAACGTCGATCTAAATCGCACCGAATGTGACCGATAAAAGTAACCTTAATGATATTGACCCTCTCCTCGCTGGTTCGAACGAGAACACATTCGATTCGAAGTACATTTATCTTGGCTCCATGGCACGCCGTTGTAAAGTATGGTTCTGGCGACCCTCCTTCGACCCTTCTGCCAGCTTCCGGACTATGCTCTTGATGGAATACGTGCGTGGACTGCACCCGCGCCTCCGCGAAATTCCTTCGCGTTTTTACGAACACTCGGCAGTTTCGTAGATCTACCTTTTTCGGGAAAGGAAAACTCATTTGATGTTTGTCTTATTTGAGATGAAATTCATCAGAAATATTATAGACGTAATATAGACGGCAAAATAAAAATTGCAAATACTTAAATCTTCTCTGAAGGAAATAACGTAAGGGGAAATAACGTAAGTCTTTTTATATTTCGGCCTAACGGAAATTTCGAAAATATATCGAAATACATTGTGCGTACCTATTGTGTTAGACACAAAAGTGGCTCTGAGTGGTCAACCAACGCTCTCGCACACGCTTGGAAACCTGATATTCTCTATTGCAGCACGGTGGAACATGAGACTCGGATGGCGGATTTGGCGCCTCGTCGGTGGCGAAAGCCGGCTCTCAGTGATTTGTTATCGTAACACCACGATGGTGTTTGTCTAGCAAATCCTTAGCCACGTCTGCCGGCTAAGGCCCGCCGCGTTCTACTCCCGCGCGATCGACCCTCGCCCCCAACCCTTTGAATCAACCCCTTGTAAAAACACGTTGGGTTCACCTTGGGTCGGAATCAGCGGGCTGTCTACATCGGCCACGAACACCAGCTAGTACCAGCAACGACGACGGCGGCGGCAGCAGCAGTAACAGCAACGTTCGAGCGGCAATGGTAAACGACGACGAAGCCACTGGGACGAGGTAGAAGGCAAACTGTGCCATGACCTGTGAACGCGCCAGACTCTCATCCTTCCGGCGAGCAACCTATATTTCAAGCGGTGATAAATCAGCTAAGATTCCGGAAATTTACGCGCGACCTGGATCCACCGCGACTATCATTCCTGCCTGCAAC
This sequence comes from Pogonomyrmex barbatus, assembly GCF_055798465.1. NCBI lineage: Eukaryota > Metazoa > Arthropoda > Insecta > Hymenoptera > Formicidae > Pogonomyrmex > Pogonomyrmex barbatus. Next base: position 6,214,663 of record NW_028297099.1, on the reverse strand, counting down.
GAAGAAAGAGGAGGAAGAGGCAGGGTTCGCCTGGGAAGGAGCGGCAAAGAGAATCGGGAGTAGAATAGCAGAAAGGATAAAAGGGGTCGTTAAAGGTGAACCGATCGTTCGATCGTCATAACTAACTCCACGAAGCCGGAGCCGAAACTTCTATAGACTGCGAGAGTATTTCGTGAATAGATCTTATTATTATCGTCATCAGCGTCACTATCGTTTCGGATTTCGCCGACTAAACCACGGCTTAAAATCTTATTGTGGCACTCGGCGTTAAGCGTAGATGTCTGCTCCTAATTCCCCTTTATATATATATATATAGAGCACATATCATAAATTTCGCTCTACTAGACTGATATATATTTTCAACAAATAATCAGTTATACAATACAGAACTAAACGTCTGCATGCATTTGTATGCGGGCGGTAATGTAATGTAAAGTTTGTACATTATAGAACAAATATTTCGCGCATAACTGCTGGAATTATATTTATGGAGAATCTCAATGAAATTTAATGATCTTTGATATGAGATTAACTGGAACTAACGCAGGAGAATATCCCATTATTTTCTCGCATTGAGAATTGTACTATTCAAATACGATTCATTGGCAGTGAGTGGGTGGAGCATTTTAGACTTCTGGAGCCACGCGAGTCAAGACTATCGATTCCTCCTAATGAATTATACTAACGAATTATTCCGCCTGCGCCGGTAATAATCTACCCCAATTCTAGTTTTAAGTAGATGTTATTATAATCAAGTATGTCATCAGCTCGTGCGCGGCGAAGTTTTACTCTAAGATTCGGAATAATTGATGCGATGGACTCTTCTTTCGATACCCGTATCACTTAGCGTACAACCACTCGCCGAGGAGCTTTCGCCTAAAGTTTCTTCGTAAGAGTTACTTGGGAAATTTCTTAGAGATCGACTTTAGGAAACAAACATTACTTTTGAATGAATGCATTAACTCCCCCTCCCCCCCCCCCCGACGAGTGTAATCTTCTTTCTTATAATTTCGCTTCAAGCCGAATCTCGTCGAGCCAGTGTTTAATATTATCGCGATATTGTAATTATAATTTTAATTATATATACTGTTATCGTTTCAATAACAATTATATTACAATTATATTACATAAATTTAGATATCGCGTGTAAATTAATCGCAAAATGAAACGAAAGATCCAATTTCAACGTCCAATCTCCAATTGATGCGTTGTCATCATTATGGAACGCGCTGAATTTATTTTGATAAGTAGGTTGTGCAGTTTAACATGTTTCTGGCGCAACTGCTCATGACGCGATTGCTAATTATGTACTAATTTGGAATTAGTAATGGGACACACTGATAACGCTATCGGAATCAGTGTCAGCTGTTTTCATCAGTTGCTCGGCAACGGGAAGCCAGAATGAGGAATATGCTAGCGTTTTCCAATTTGCACGCTTTATGAGAGACTTTGCTACATAATCCACGAAAAATTGACCGTCCAATAATCCGCGGCAAACATACACTGAAATTGCAAGTTTATCGACATTGTTCGCATCGTTGTTCACATTACGATCAATATGACCACGTTTATTCCGTCGTGAATTCGAGAGCATTGTGAGAGTTTCGCACGATGATTAAATATTAACGGAGTATTTACGGGCACGGTCACGTGACGACACTTAATTGTGAATTCGATGTAATAATAATTCCTCATGACGTTTATCGTCTCTCTAATATTGGAAAATGTATCTCAAATATATACGTAATCATCTATACATAGTCAATTACTGTCATAATTATAAATAACGTACATGTGTACAGTTTTTGGACAAATGAAATCCTATAACGAGACACGCGAAATATTTTAGCTGATGGAATATTCCAACGACGTCTCGGAAGTAAATTACGTTGATTGAGATCCCGAATTAATGTTTGTTCCCGTTGACGATGCGCAACGTGCGCGGTTTTCACAATCGATCGTTCGAAGATCGACTCTGATCCTGGCGAATGAAATTAAATGTAGCGCGAAAGGTCACGACACTGCTCGCAGAGCTAAAGATCAAAAGTTATCGACCTTTCTGGGATGGGGGGGGGGGAGGACGCAAATATCCGCCTCGATGAGTAAAGGTGTGTTAATTAAAGCTTCTCATTAACGGTCTTGCTCTTCGCAATTTCCACCTACCGGTCCGGACTTACTCCCCTATTTAATGTAATGACCAAATAAATCAACGAGCCACAAATATCTCATCAACACTCGGAACCGTAATAATGGCAGGCGGCTAACAATGAGATCGATACGCTTCGTGACTTTTAATTAAAATACACACTAATTTTTTCGACGGCGAATCTAATATTACGATGGAATGATCAAAATTTACAAATTAATTAAAGCTTGTAACGAGGTAACATGATGAAAGGTGAAAAAAAATTCTGAGGACGAATATCAATGCTAATAATAAAGGTGTACAAGAGAACTTTCGTGTTTACTAGAGTGTAACATTTTCTAACATTGTGCGAAGGAAGATATATGTGTATATCGTTTGCATATCATAATTTATTACGTGATTTATTTCTCAAGATCTATCCTATCAGATCTAAATTTCAAAATTTCATTATTCTATATTTCTCTTCATTTGTTACGAGATAAAGTGAAGAAATATCGGATTTTGCAGAGTCATCGTGCATAGTCAGGTTGGGACAACTGATTTTGCATTTTCACACTTCGTCTCTTGTCTCAAGTGTTTGGAGCTACGCCGAGAGACGTAAATCGAAGAATTGTTGAGAGCCACGATAATTTCGCACGGAGAAAATGCTTGTAGCTCTGGGATAAGGCGAGTTGGATTCCTTCATTAGGTTTTCGATTCGTCGGATGTGGCAATCAAGCTACAGCTACTCTTAGAGGCTACTCCGATACGGATTTCTTCTTATATTTGCAAATTTATATCGCGCAAATTACTCGTATTTTTAAGATATTAGTGTTCGGAATAAATGTGAAGAGTTTTTCACATATCTAACTAAGCGAATCTAATCTGTTTGTAAAGAATAGATTTGCTGGATAGATTTGAAAAAAAATTTTGTTGGCCCATCAAATTAATTATGTTTAAATTAGTTGCTAGAATATAAAAAAAATTTTGCAGTACTATCATCATACGTTAAACGTTCTACACAACATAATTTTTACGATTCAACAAAATTATTTTTCAGATCTGTATCTGGTAAAATTTTTAAATTCTATAATAAAATTATTCTCTCCGTGTACATTTGATAATTATGTTCTTATGATCGATTTTCACGATCGATCGAATAACGGTGCTTTATCAATGAGAACAGCGTACCGCTGTCGTGTGAAAAGGGTGAGATAAGTGCTATTCGTCGCAAATTCTAGTAGCGAATCGATGTTATCGAAGGGTATCGCTATGCAGTAATACCATCCGACTTGTATTGAGTCCAACGTTTGTTCAACACCCTCGAGGCTTGTCCGTGTAGAAGCAACGCGTCAAACGCGTACGTGTGTGCGCGGATACGCACATTTGTGCCGTCGCATATATGTATTTTTGGAGTAGCCTCGGTGTTGCGTTCGCGTCTCGTGCTGCAGGGAGGAAATCCGTGAGTCTCAATGCCAGACGCTTATGCAACGTGCAGGGGTGTCTGAAGCGGTCCTTCAAGCCACCCCAAGCGACTACCACCGCCACCATCACCTTCGTGTCACACCTCATTATGCTGTCGCTTCGTTAGCGCCCACACCGCCGTTGACGAACAAAGGGCGAATCTGACGATCGGTATCCGCGCGAATGATGCGTCGCGTCGAGGGATTTAAAACCTGATTATTCGATATTCCGCCTTGGCGTAACGATAATTCATGTGTTCAGGGGGTGAAAGAAAAAGTACACAAAGATAAATAAATTCACGCGTCGCGCCGAGTTCAGGTCTGCGATGAATTAACATTTCCGCTCGCGCGATCTTCGCGTTAATGCGCGCGTAAATGCAAACGCGTGTTGCAAGCACGTGCACAAACGGATATGTGGGAGTATCGCAGACAGATAACCCGACAGTCCGCACTCGTAAACCAGAAACTTGCGCAATCACAAGTTGGCAGAAGTCCGTTCCCCCCCCCCCCCCCCTCCCGAGCTCGTGAGTCTGAAACTCATAAAACTACTGTAATTGTAAAACACGAAAAGGCATAGGCATAGGACCAAAATACCGTGGCTGACTGGCGTATGCATCGCGACTTACGGTATGAATTATTTCACTTGTTGAAATCATTATCTTTTTTTTTTTGTCCGACGATCTTCCGCGCATTGTGCTTTTTTGCTCGTTACCTGTGCGCCCGCAAAAAAAGAAAAATTTATGGAATAACGGAAACGCGGCGGATATTCCCGGAAACTTCAATAAATACGGCGTTTCTCTCGAAAGAGAGCCGCTATTTCGGCTTCGAATTGCTTACGTTAAAGCGAAAGATCCTCAAAGAGCGTTACTTCCTTTTATCGGAATTCGATATTCGCTTTCGTCTTGGGAAAGGCTACTTTGATGTTCTTGTGGATCTTCTTTCTCTTTGGTAAAATCTGGCCCCGCGGTGGGTTAGATAGACGCCACCACAGATGACTTTCGAAGAAAATATCATATTTCCTACCCGTTGTTGCTACTAATACTCGCTATGCGAATTCTTTAAAGTGCCAGAAATCGTTTACTCATTTCCAATATTGTATTAGTAAAAGTACTTATAAATATCGTGGAAAATGAAAACCAATTTCTTTCATCTAAGAGAAACCACGATACTCAAAGATTTCCTCTCATGAGCTACATTATTTTAAGAAAATTCCTTCCGATTTCATTGTGATCTAAAATGGATCTTTCTCAAATTATTAGTATATACCAAGTTATACCATTATGAATGAACGTTTCAATAAAATATCTCGCAATATCCATTAACGTCGAGCGATACTATATCTCAATGTACACAATGCAAAATGTTACGTTAAATTATTAAGAGATATTTGCGAAACGTAATTTAAACTGTCTTTTATACTTTATGTACTGAGAATGAAAATATATCGCAAAAAAAAAAAAAAATACTGCTTTTAACGTTTCTGTTATATCACTTCGAGCAATAAACTACGGTTGTACGTGTTCAATAACGCACCTTCTGTGCGTGCGTCAATTCATTACAGCTTGGATCAGCTGCTGTACGCATAGTTAACAAAATTCATTACGCTTTTGAGAACACGTACACGCGAGTACGAAAATCACTATGATTTTATTAGAGCGCTACGGCATTGTAAAATCAATAATTAAACCGTCACAGAGAGTTATCGATTGTTTCTAACTCTCGTTAACATTGCAATTTATACTCAAAGGATACGATACATTTTTGTAGCAAAACTTTGCGAGTATTAGGTTGAAAGGCGTACTACAAAATGATGATGTATAGATTCCCCATTTTATTTAATCTCTAAATTACCAAGGTTAATATTGTTTAAAGTCTTGGTGACTTAACGTTCATCCCCTGACGCCAGTGCAAATGGGATTGTGGAATTAAAGATTAGCAGAGAGGGTGGTAGAGATATCCCGTTAAGGAAGATCGACCGTTAAGGAACATTTCAAGGATTCTCGTCTCGATAAGCCCCCCGCACCGATCTTCGGGCTTCTTAGAGGCGTCCTGGAATTATTTAGTGATGCGTAAGCCGCTCCGGGCTTGCCTCCAGACCGAGGTTAATGGCTTCGATTCCCAGCAGTACGTTCGCCAAATTCTCTGAGTTAACGATATCTCATCGGCTCCTAACTGTGAGTATACAATTACGGAAACAGACGAGTTATGGATTAACGTATGCATATATGTACATAGTGTAATATAATTCCATCCTCACTATTAAAAAGAAAAAGATTGTCGTCGACGAAAAAAATCTCGATGCAAAAAGATATTATATCGTGAGCTGGGAAAGACAACGAGCGAGTTTTATGTGTCGCTATGACGGATAGTTGTTCGATCAGCGAGTAGATACGTACCGAGGTAAAGAACAACAACACACAACGTGCATTATGTTGTACATAGGAATATATAATGCCGGGAATGACTGCGCTGGATATGAAACTTCCTGATAACACAATCTTGTACTGCACCGGATTTACTTTCCAGCTTCGAAATCGCCTGACAGTCAAGAGCGCAAAATTTTCGATATTGGAAGAAAGAGAACGATGAAAGGGAAAAAAGGCTATAAGAGGAGGCTACGTAAAAAGGAAAGAAATCGGCAGAAGCTCGAACGGTATTACGTTTATTTATTGATCGTATTTGCCTTCCAGCCAACTGAATCCTGGAAGAATTAATCCCGCTTTGCTCGGCCGAAGTACAGCATATTCGCGATGCGACGAAATAAACTGCTACTCATATTCCGTATACTATATATATTCCGGTGGAACTGTTATTTTGAGATAAAATTGAACAATACGAATTGGTAAAACTTTATAAAGCCTGGATAAATTGCAGTTACATTTCATCATTATAACGAACGAAATGTTCTTCCATTGCACTAATGTTTACTTGCTAAATGTAAGAGGATTTCCACCGCTGAATATATTCATGGTTTGAAACAATAAAGTACCTTATTTTGTTTGAAAACTTGGAGAACGCATTCAACATGGTTCAAAATGCCATACGTCAACCGTTGCACTTAGCCTGATTAAATCTTTTCGGGGTTAAACGCGAAAGGGTCACCCTCACGAGCGAGCGTATCTTATTTTGTTGGCAGTTTCGTTCTGCCGAGGTGAACTCGGCGGAAGCACCCGCGAAGCAGCCGCGGACCCAGCGAAGATAGGAAGACGCTCGACCAAAAGGTGACAGAGAAGGACGGAAGTGGTTGGAAGAGGCATTATATTATGTGCCACGGGGCTAAATTGAATTCTCGCGCCGCCGCTTTCCGGAAATAATATTATGTTTTATGTCCCCGACACCCGCGAAGCCCTATTGGAATCCCTTAATAGGAATTTTTCACATTTTCCGCCAGCTCCCGGCGAATAAGCGAGAGGTGGCAGCATCCATTGGCACAGATTCCGATCTGCCGGGGATGGAAAATGGCGGAGGCGAGCCGGGGAACACCACTGCGGCTTTCCTCCCGTTCGAAACCGGAGGTTGAAGCGTGCGCGTGAGGGGTGATTGGTGGTAGTAGTGGTGGTGCGATGGGGTTTGCCGGAGTTCTGCCCCTGTTTGCTTTTGCTATTCGCTTTCCTGCCACGATGGGCGCGAGGAAAATTCCAACGTCGGTACCACTCTGGTTGGTACCATCAACATGAACTAGCACCGACTGATATCAATCGCTGGGGTTACCATCATTTTCACCGATAGAAAGCTGCGGTTTCTTCAGCTTTCGGGATAGCGTGGCGCACGCGACGCTCGATAACTTTTTAAAAGAACGACGCTAATCGGAGAACACCTGCGCCGTGCGATATCGTACATTTAACTCGAGTGCTAAGATGAAATCCGATAGCGTTATATATTATCTTATTTTTTTCTTCAAGTTAAATAGTTATACATGTCTCATCGCGACAAGTTTACGATTCGATAGAAATATCTCAGAGATTTCAAACGACCGATTGGAAACAAATGATTCGATAAAAGCTCTGAAAAAGCTACGTAAGAGCCATCTCATAGTAATTTGTTGAAAAAGCGTAAGGATTAATGGCTGAGCTGTTGCATTTTTTTCCCTTCTCTTCGGACGCGGAGGATTCGTTCGTTTCAACGGTGATACAATTCATTCGCGGTTTTCTCGTAAAGCGATCATCCGTGGTTGGTAACCAACGAATCTATTTGTTTGAGGTATATGCACCACGCATGCTATTTTCAGTTAAATCGTGTGTGCCGAGCGATCTCGCGGTTAAACGCTCCACGTTCTATCGCAAACAAATGCGCACGTAATAAAGTTGGTAAACGTTTTTCCTACCCCCAGGTTGTATCGGGAGATACGACCTTTTTTTTAATTGCAACATGAATTTTTTAAATCGGACAGCAACTTTAAATATTCATGTCTCGTCCCGGAGAAGTAATCCATTTCACGGAACGCAAACTGCTGGTTATTTTTCCTCGTTATTGCGTATACGCGCGGTATTCACGTGATGGCATAAGCGTTGATTTACAGATAATTTATTGACGCTCGCTCTGTCGGCTCTCACATATATTTAGCATAAATAAATTTGTCATACGACATGCCCTCTCCCACGTGCTTCCTAACGGAGACAAATGATCCTTATGCCCACTTCTTTCTGTTACGACTAAAAACGATATCCCACTGTGACGTCACTTTAGGGCGCGCTGCTTTAGGGCGATTCTTAATTGCGCGCCGTAAATTTCTGGCGTAATGATAAACCTGTATATAGGTCCCAGGGATATGGAGGGGAATATTTTAAAGTTAAAAATATTTTCGCAGCAGACTCTTTTCTAGGAAACGTACGAAACCTATCTGTAACCTGGTTCAAGACAGTTTTATCGTCGTCGCGAGATATACAGTGTGAGTCTCGGGCGCGCAGGTCTCGGAATCGATTTACCGCGCTCGTGCTTTACACGCGAACAGTTTAGTTTCGCGCTGTACAATGGATTTTTGGAGCTGCTCGCTGTACAACGCGATTTTTGAAAATTACGATCGTGCCGCCGCCTCGTCCGTACCGCCAACTTCGCCCGAATTTCGTTTAACGATAACTCGCCAAGACGTTATTAGCATAAACGCATTCAAACGGAATAGATACAGGTATCAGGGCTCCTTTCCCTTTGAATGATATTCAAATGTATTCCCGAGAGATGTATCCTTGGCGAAACAGCTCGAACAGTTTTACGAGTTCATCTACGCCGACGAACGTTTAACGCTCGCCACTTTCCATCGGCAAATAAACGCAACGACGAACCGAGAAAGAGAAATGTAGAATTGTCGTTATTATCGCAACGGTCGATCTGATCCCGAGTTTTCTGAATCGCGCATTTTATGCGAGCTGAGTATATTTCCTATCTAATAAAGTATCGATACTTTGTTGCAAGAGATTCGAGCTTAAGTCAAACGACGCGATAGCTGGGATTCGACTGGTTTTACCTCGTAAAAGTTCCATTCGCGCGGAACCTCGTGATTGCGTGCTAAGGTTCCGTAAAAGGTGCGCTCGTTGTCGTGGGACTTATCGAACTATCGACTCGCTTCCGAAGCATTCGCCCTCGCTTTCATTGGCCCAGATAAAAAAGCTCGAAGCTTATTTGTCGGCGGGTCGTTCCTTCCGAAAGCGCGGCATTTATCGTGCCGAGATATATGGAAATTGCGCGGAAAGATAACGATTCTCTTCGCTTCCTCGGCGCTGGCCCCTAACGAGCTGGCGTCTTCGGGAGATCGTAGATATCTGGCGACGTATCTGGCGATTAATGAGAATTCTGCGACGTATATAGGCCAGGTGGTATTTTCGTTCGTTTCGACTATGGTGATCCCGTCCGCCGGCGTGAGTTTCTCGGTTTGAGTTCGAGCGACAAATTTTCTTCGTTCGAAATAATTTATCGCACTTGGCATTTACCTCTCTCCAGATTGCGACCTGTTAGATCGAGCGCGATTGAATAAAAACACCCACGCTCGTCGAGTTTATTTACACGTCATTCCGCGTAACTTTCAGCAGACGTTTATACGACTAAATGAGAATATCGCTGAGATTTGTACAGTCGCTTCAATTGCCTCAATAGTGAGAGATATTTTTATTGCATCCCGCCGCTGGCTGAGGCAAAATGTTCATTAAGCAGAATCAATATCGCTGTCCGTATATACAAGTTAGGCGTATGCAAAATTTTATTTGGTGCGAGTTGTTGTTTATTTCGATATAGCGTGTAGCAAATAGCATTTCGGATATCGGCGAAAAATAATGCGTTTATATCCACATCTACATTTTAACGCTTCACGATAAAATACAGAGGCCAAGATACTTCTTATAATTTTCACCTCTAATTTTCGTATTATATAAAAACGTCTCGTACACGCAACGCTCTCTAAAACACGTCAGAATTTATCGATAACTCTCAACTGCTCTGCGCTTTTGAAATTTTTATCACGTGCCGAGCGGTAAATAGAAAATATATTACGCGGCGTTTATTATGGTTTTATGCATATATTCAAATTCTTATTAACAATAAATAATGTATGCGCATCGCATTTGCATTCGTTATGTCACGAGCGACGAAGTTTTCATATTTAAGAGAAAAAGAAACATCACCATTTGCATAAAATAAACATAATAACACGCAACGGATATCTTAAATAAATATATAAGTTGTAAAAAGAAATACGATGTATAGTAATGAAGATTGGAAAACGACAGTGTCTTCTAAACGAGATTTGCTACTCCTGAAAATATTGAAAGTCCTTAACTCCGTAGATTCCGATCGTGAGGAAAACACTCGGTCCCTCTCCTTCCCCCATTCGAATTAATTTATCTCGATGCTACCGTGCATTTCGCAGCTCTCCTCCGCCTCTCGATTCATTACATCTCCGATTGCGACGTTCTACTTCCTTTTTCACCGTTTAACGACACTTAAAGTTCGTAACTCTTCAACAGCTTCGATTCGCCGAGTAACGACTTGGTAATTTCCGCGCGACATTATCGCTTACGTCGCTGGATTCATAAAACTTTAGCGTGCACGACGCGTCAAATAACGGCGTGAAAATGAACTAAGCCCCGTGATCGTGTTGCAAGCGTGAAAGTAACGAGAAGCTGTGCGATATTGTACAAAACTAGGTCGCCATCGACTGCGTCTCGCGGTGCGCTACCTTCGTGAAACAAAATCAAACAAGAGGAGAAATTCCGCTTAAAAATCGCAGACGTTGTTACATGATATAAATTATAATTCACGAATTTTACGTAAAAATTCTGGAATAACGTTACTGAACGTCTACTTGAAATTATATATTTCCATATCGAAATATGAAAGAGATATGCCTGCGTTAATGATTACCGGATTCGAAAAGATATGAATCGTTAGAAAGAATAATCATTGATTATTCCTATTTGTATTTTCATACACATGTAACATTAAAATTCAATGACTCGGCTACACATGCGATATATATATCGTAACCGAGATAGCTCGATAGTCACGGATATCGACAAATGTCGCTTACTATTCTTTCAGAATGTTGCTGCCGATAGGTACGATATCGGCACGTTGAATGGCAGGCTGGTTGCATCGTGGAAACAACAAAGCTGAATATCGATTAAACGATGCCGCGTATTCTCTGCGTGCAGGTAATTAGTAGATGCACGGGGAGTTTTAATGGCCCTTTAATAACACGCAACATCAAATTATAAAGGTGGGTCGTAGACCCTTGCCTAGCGTACCCCTCCCCTCCCCCCCCCCTCCGCCCCCTCGCGCAACCCTCCAGCCGGCGTTCTCTTTCTTACCGCCATCATGTGCGCCGGTAGCGGATTACTGCGGTCGATTTGCAAAATAATTTTTATCTACCCTTCTTCTCCCTCTTTGGTCATGCCCGTGACTATTTTTCTCAGACGAAGGAACGCATTATATACACTCGTCGAAGATCGTAAATTGTGTCAGACGGATGCCCGACGAAATTACAACGGTGAAGCAATATTCGCGTCGCGATACCGCGACAGGCGTGCGAGCAGCGACGAAAATTTAATAACGTATGTGCACGGGCCCTGATTGCGATTGAATTAATTACACGGGGATATTTGTTAATCGATTGTTTTCAAAGTCGCGCGACTATACCGCCGCGTCGTTCGCTGGCACCGATGGGAGCACCCGGTTGCGAGAATTACGCGCATTAAACGCAAGCTTGCGCTTTAATTTAGCTCGCTGCCTTGACTCGATTCCCGTTCCTTAATCGCGTTACAGTTCTACATTACTCCGCGTTATCGTATACTCCTATTTTGCGCGAGAAAGAAAACGGATTAATTATTCGATCCGGGGGTACGCGCTGTTAAACTTTCTTTTTTTTTTTCCACGAGAAAGAACGCCGCGGGATCATGTTGGCATGCGCTTGCAACTCGCTCGCAAACAAAAGTTCGACACTTTCCAAATCGATACTTCGCCCGGCTGTGTCGGGCTCTCCTCTCTCCCGGCAATAGTAATGGGGTCAAAGCGAACCCGGAACCGCTTTGGAAATCGACTGCGACCGCATGGATTCGGGTTACCGCCGCTCGTTCTCAGATATTGGAAGTTTCACGGTGGTCGTTACACCACACGGAATTAATTGGTTTAATTAACCAATTAAAGTCACCGAATTGCTCCCGCTCACGGATTCGCGCCGGATTAATGCGTAATCAGATACGGCGCATCTGTTTGCCGTCGGAATGCGCGGCGCGGGAATATTCTCAATTGCCATCGATATATGTGGCTCGGCAGCCGCATCGATTACGAGCCGACGATTTATTTGAGTGATCGAGCGCCATTCTATTTGCGGAGAATGGTATTCTATTGTCGGATCTCAGTTGCGCGGCTACTGTTACACCGGACGCGAACGGATCCCGGATTTTAACGCCGCGTATAAAAGCCACGGCGGTTTTATTAATGCGCGTTAATCGCGTTGACGAATGACACGAAAACTCTTTCCTCAACAGTGACATTTCTTCGGAGCAACACCCCCGTCCCCCGTCGCCGACGTGCATATTGAACGTGCCCGAAATTATCGCACGTCGCTCCCACGAAAGACGTAATTGTAAAGAATGACCTCGTTTTTCATTAAACTGCCCATTAGCCGTTCCTGCCCGGCGGGCAACATTAAACTACCTTGAACGAAAGGGTAAAAGAGTTCCTGAAAAACGCCCGTGGGGACCTTTCTCTCGTCCGAAAGAGAAAGAGAGAGGACTCGTCTGCTTTCGCAAGGACGTGGCAATTATTCACAACGTAAAGACTACCGCCATGTAACCGCTTAATTGTCGTTTTTATATTCACCGTGTGACTAATACCGCGCGATACGATATTATGGATATCGTATTTCTATTTGCCGGGGAAACAGTCTTCAGTTACTCCAGCTATGTATCGCATAGTCGGCCAAGAATATCTCGCCGCTATCTTCGGTGAATATTAATTCACGAGCGTCGAGGGGCCAGCCTATCTTAGGTAAAGTTACATCCTACAAAACAACTAAATAATTACCGTAATGTTGTTAAGGACCGACTACGGCATCACGTTAATTATATAACCGGGAAGTCTGGTGTTTAAAAGCGATGGAAATTTTACTTTACGGCGAAGGTTTTTGAATTCGCCGTTAAAATATTTTTGTTGTATCCGCTGATGGATTTTTAGGTAAATTCCGTTGTGCGAATAAAGAAAAATATCACGTTTTCGTATTGGGAATGGGCTCATCCGGACTGACAGACACGTCAGTGCTGTTGCGGTGATGCTATACTTGCGGGGACCGTCAACTCTGGGGTTTGCACGTCTGCATCTTACAGTTTTGACGCGTGATTCCGTCTTCTCTCGCGGATGGGGGAGCGGGGGAGCAAGGCGGGATATAAGCGAGATAGCGGAGAAAAAGAGAAGAAAGGGAAAAAGGGATAGGGAACGGCCCAGGCGGCGGAGGACCGAGAAGAAAAGACACGAGGAAGAAGCGTCCCGGGAAATAAGATTCTGACTTTACTTCTTGACGTATCCGTCTTTCTACGGCGGATCTTCCGGGATGCTGGAGTAGCAGGTAGCGATGGTGGGATGAAAAAGGATAGGGGATGAAAAAGGAGGGACTGCTAGAAATATCTTACGGATGGCTGATGCGATACATTGTCTTTGCTTATCTCTTGCGGTATACGCGCGCGCGCGCGCGCGCGCGCACACACACACACACACACACACACACACACACACGCGCGCGCGCGCGCGCACATACAACCACCGACTGGAATCAACATATACATTACGTGCTTGAAGTGTTCTCCAGAAGCCGAGTACGAGTATGATACGCATCGATGTTATGTATGCGGTGTCCTCGAGCTAGATGCGCTCTCGTGATGCCAGCCGATCGATCATATGAATCAGATGCGAGGCACGAGAATCGACAATGTTGTAATTAATAACGTAACAGTGGACAGTGACCGATTGCTCAATAAGAATACTTTTATCTCTTGATACATGTCCATTAGATATAGTACAATATTCGCGAGATAAATTATCCATTGGCATTGTTGATTATAGAGAGCTATATTCTAACTAAATATAAATGAAAGTTAAGACAAAATATATATTTAAACATTATAAATTTCCATAAATAGTTAAATGATATAATGTATATGTTTATCAGTATTTTTTTTCCGAAGGTATTGTTTATTAAGCCTGACCCAGAGGATAGCGGTGAAGTCCCTTGAAATCGTGAGGGTTATCGAATTTCGATCACGTTCCTCTACGTATCCTGTACTTTTTGTGAATTCACGCGAATGTCGCGTTTTAGAACCGAGAAACCTCGTCCGTGATACTACGTTCACAAATTTAATTCTTCTACTGCATGTGCGCGACCGGATTGTCGAGTCAGGAATTTCCCGTACAAGGCGCGGGAACGAGTTGAAAAAAAGACGCGACCGGCTAATCAAACAGAAAATGCGACGAATAGGCAGATCTGCATGACTTCCGTAATTAATGATGAACTTTTGTTCGCTGCGCGGTTCCCCAATCAATGTTAATTAATCGAGCCATCCACCAGGTGACCTGCGAAAGATGGGCGTATCCTTTGTCATCCAGTCGCGTCCGTCTCTCCGTTCTTCGCGCTCGGGCGTGGAACGCATCTATGCACTTGCTCGAGGTTAACCAGGGTTGATGTATTGAAAATAACCCTCGTCCGCTATCTGGACAGCTTATCATATCCATCATTCCGCCCTATTTGTACGGTGGACACGCCTCGACCTCGCGCATGGAAAGTGCAGATCGGCCGAACGCGAACAAGATTGTAACTCGCATGCTCCTTTTCTTGTATTTCAAATTGGGACAATATCGTTTCCTTGGATCTATGATCGATGAAAGAATTACGGACGTAAAAACCCTAAATCGATTAAAAATAATAATGCGAAGAGTCTGAGAATTTATCTATTTTAATTTTATATACAATTTACTTGAAAGAAAGTTATTTTAAGAATGATGTTAAAATAACGTAGTCTTGAGACTATTAGTAAGTATTTTAGAATTAAATTTAAGTCGAGCCTCACGTGTTAGCACGAGCGCATATGATAAATGTGTATAGCCGAGGGAGTGCGATTACGAGGGAAAAGCTTCGTATATAATAACGATGCTTTTTAATTAAATCAACAAAGAAAATTTACGGCAATAAAATTGAAAAATTCGCTTGCTACAGAGATATGACACTGCTCATGTAGGCTTTAATAGATTTAAAATATATCCAGAGCTAGCTCGTGTCATTATTTATGCTTGGATACAATGTAATTAAAAAGTAAATCGTTTCAATGAAAAAAATTAAAGCAAAGTAGAAAAAAGGTATTTACATATATAACTAATATAATAAAAAATTTCGAAGAGGATTAGCATCATTCATCGAGTTTTATGAATGTGAATATTCTTGAGACATAATTTCCGAAAGTTAGGCGACCATATAGTTTTACGTCTATTTACCCGCGGAAATCTAGAAGGATCGCATATGTTCGCTTATAAATATTAACAGGAACATCTCATTATTTCACATTTTGAGCCCGTAAGCCATATTTACGGGCGAGGCTCCTTTTCCAGTTTTAAGCGTGGAAATTCTGCCGTCGTGGCCGCGCGCGTATCGCGGCGGATCCTTCGAAGGGACGCCTTTGTTTCGCTATCAATTCAGGGCTATAAATTTAACACACAATTTTATCCCGCACGGCGGTGTATTTCGATTTACTCGCGCATCTGCGCCGCAACCATGGGCATCTTTTCATAATTTTCTTACGCGGTATATTTCACGACATAATCCCAGGGTAATGTAATTCATTTACCCGGAATGCACCCGCTTACTCGGCAAATGAATTGTAGCAACGCTCATTACGCTTCGCGAGGGAACTAAATCAGAATGGGAAGAAATCCTCGACGGTTGTTTCCTTGTCGTGCGAAGGCATACGCGCGATCTGCTGATGCACTTGTCAATTTGTCTCTTCTTACTTAATCTTCAACTTTGGGATACATCCCAAATAGAATAAGATGGAAACATCAAGATGACATTAAATTGAATTTTACATTACAATATGGTTGACGTCAGAAATCAATTTGAAATGACTAACTCGTAACGTGCTGTTTCACGAGACTCGTAATATATATATACAACATGCTATTATAGATTGTATGATTAATCATAATTTTATTTTTTGTGATTCTCATAGAATATATTTCCAGATAGACTAAATGATTATATAAAAGTTTAAATGAAAGTTTAAAACTATATTTTTACATCATTATAGGTGTCTTTATGTTACAAGTTGATTCAAACTCACACAAAAGAGCTTATTCCATTTTGTTCTATAGTTTAATGCGAAATATTAAGGCAAAGTACTCATTTTAAATATTTAATAATGATCAAAGGTTATTTCATTTTATATACTAAAATGTAATAAGTACATTTTTTTTAAGTACATTTTTTATCAGATATTTAACAAGTACTAATAATTATTTGGTTTTAGGTGACAAAATATATGAGTACACTAATTATTGTTAAAGTTCTTAAATAATTAACAAAAGTTATTTCATTTTATGTACCAAAATGTATAGGTACATTTTATTTTTGGTCAAATATTTCATAAATATAAATATAATATTTCGCTTCAAAGTTTATAATTTTTCCATCTCTGTTGTTACATAATAAATATATTTTTATGTAATAAAGAGGAATTTTATACGTAATTGCACTTTCTATATGCTATCTCTCGCCCTCGCTCCCTCTCCCTCTCTCTCTTTTTTTCTGTATTATATGTTCATTTAATGTTTCTTCGATTTATATTTCTGATGTATCTTGTATGCTTTAAATCTAAAACAAAATTATTTGTACATCATCTTAATATCTTGATGATATCGGCTAGATGGTGCCGATGGATCATTTGATCATGATGATGCGTAAAAGAAGATCTGTTGATATCTTGATGTTTCCTTGATTAACTTAGTTAACTTGTTCTATTTAGGATAAAAATATAATTTAATTATAGGCAGGCACTGCAAATTCGTTTATAATTTTATAATGCACACTAAAGTTGTATGTGCGAAATATCAATATGTTACAAATTTAATTTGTTCTAGATGAAATATCCAGGAAAGTTATCAGGATACTGTAAGCATAGATATGCTGTAATCGACAGAATCTCGAAAGCCAACGTGCAAAGCTATTACCTGCAGCTGATGGCTTTCACCG
This sequence comes from Pogonomyrmex barbatus, assembly GCF_055798465.1. NCBI lineage: Eukaryota > Metazoa > Arthropoda > Insecta > Hymenoptera > Formicidae > Pogonomyrmex > Pogonomyrmex barbatus. The sequence continues at coordinate 6,197,358 of NW_028297099.1, read as the reverse complement.
TTGCTTTTAAGCCGGAAAAGGTTTTTGCATGTTTAAAATAAATAAATAAACATGATAGGACATAAATGCAAAGTGCGTGAGAGAGTTTTGTCATATGCACGTATAGAACTGAACGTTTTCATTCGTTAAGCATAAATATTTCTGTGGTGGATACTTTATAAATAAATGTTTATTATTAATATAATTTAAATGAAATGAAATGTTCATCAACCGAGAGTAATTCACAAGAGGTAAACCGCTCCAAAAATATTTTGTTTTTACTCAGATAACAATTTATAATTGGCGCGCTTCAGTAAAGCGCTAATAAATCACAATTGCTACAGTATCGGTTATAAATACATAACAGTGCAGTATTTCAAATTCATAATGTAAATTCACGAAATTTAACATTTATTCGATTGAAAATTTTACAAAAGCTCGTCATCACGCCAAGAACTTTACCGGGCGTGCGCTCGGAAATCTCGGAAATCTCAACGGTACAACAAATATTTTCAATAAGGAAACCAACGCGAGTTTCGCGCACGAATAAGTAATACAAGCCCGGAAATGGAATTTGAATAGAAACATTCAACCGGAACGAACTTTACCGCGAACTCGTTCCGGCCACTCGATAAAAGCTCAGGTATATTTCGACGGAGCGTAGTAGTCAAGGGGCTTCGTAGCTTTTAAGCTCGCACTGAGGATGCCCCTTCTCTCTCTCTCTCTCTCTCTCTCTCTCTCTCTCTCTCCTCCTTTCTCTAGCTCTTTCTTTCCCTTTTCATCTCTTCTTTTCCTTTTTGCGCTGCAGATTATCCTACATAATAATTTCCAAGCCACGGGGGTAGTCCGCCTACGCGTTATCTCGCATTATTTCTCGTCGCTCACCTTGGAATTAAGACGGAAAATATAACGAGATGAAGCAGCGGCGCGGTCGTTCGTGCACAACAACCGAGGAACAACGACGTACAGATAATCTAAACGCGGAGCGATGGAGTGGTGGCAGCCTGGGCTACACCAGTTGTCAGTCCGTGATGGATGGACGCGGGGCACGTACCGGCGAGAATTCGTCTTCCTTCTTTTTCATTTCGTGAACTCCACCTTATTTTCCGTCGCGCATTTTCCGCCCGCTGTCTGCTCGATACCACGACCGATATTCTTACCCCAGGTTCCCCACGATCCTCCTCGTCGGAGGTTTGAAATACCCGCTGAACGGGCTGCTTTTGAGGTTCTAATATATATATATATATATATATATATATATATATATATATATATATCCAAGGAGAAATCATTCCGTTATTTGAACTGTGAAATAACTCTATGTATTCCTTACATGTAGATCCGATGATCATGGCCACCGTGCGATTTGTCGGCACGTTTCTTTTGATTAGAAGGAAGAACACATCTCTTGGAATTCTGATACTTCTTATTGGACGTGCCGGAATTACGCGGATTACATCGCCGTTCGAGACGTTCTCTCGCAGAGTTGTCACAGGGCGTACACGTTTCCGCACCCTTCAAGGCAAGCGGCATCTTCACGCCCCAATTCTTTCGTCCTACAGGATTGGAAACGGGCGAAATGGCAAGAGGAAAGGAAGGTTAAAACTTATTTCCGTGGCAAAATACGCCCGGCGGGTTTTTATGTTTATACATTTTCCCCCTTATTAATAATTTAATTAGAATAATATAAGACACTCCGTTTGTTTATTCTTTCATCAAAATACGCGCGTCCGTTATTACCTGCAGTAATGCAGTTTATTTCTTTTAAGGAACGCTGTTGCATATGCAATTCTCATAATCTAGAGATGTAATACTTAAAATGCGCAACTCTGATTAAAGTTACCGGATAGACGCGGGTGTCTTCCTTTTTAAAATTTGCGCGATTTCTCTGGAAGGCGAGTAATGAAGAGTTTGCGATGGTATATTCATGCCACGTACATGACGAGGAAGAAAGAAATTCTACCTTCCGCGCGATTCTTCACTCGCTACTTACGTTTTATTCCACTCATCAGCTTTCCCACCCTCCGCGATACGTGCACGTTCTAATTCTCACGTTCCCGACGGTACAGACAGAAAAAGGAAAATATCCCGTGTGAGAGATGTGTAATCCGTTTTTTTTTTCACTCAGCAAAAGATAAAATAAAAAATATAATGCGTTGATGAATTTGAGAAAATTAGCTTTACGGGCCAGCGATTGTGGATTGTAACGTACCACGTAGCTTTAAGAAATTACATGCCTTTCTTTTTACTTTACATCTCATACATCTCGCCTCTGACATTTTGTAGACGCATAAATGCCATAAATATAACATTACATTATTTTCTCTCTCCTCGCGTAATGCTATATAAATTTAAATATTTAATCTGATTATTTATTCGTGCCAAACGATTGCATCACGACATATACAATTGCTCCGCTTGTAATAATCATATATATATATATGTGTTTTTATATTCCCGAGAAAATACTAGAAAAATCTTAGATCTCTCGTTTTCTCCTAGCGAGTTTTCTTTACTGTACTTGAATGAGTCGGACATTTTTCCATGTATTTATCTTGATCTCTTCCATTTCCTCGACAAACATCGCGTAAAGCAGGATAGCTTCGAAATTATTCATAAAATATGCATGACAATAGAACAAATGTTCTATGCGACATTTTTCGTTTTAATATTACTCCGCTTCTATTCAGTTCATCATTTTTTTTTCGGAATTCAATGGAGATAGACAATCTCGACAGTCTTAATTCTGATGCTCGTCGCGATACTAAAGACGAGTGAAAAGAAGTATGGAATATCTAATGGGGCTTTTCTTGCTTGGAGACTGCGACTGTAAATGCATTGTGTTTGTGCATGTGCATGTACAACGCGGCTCTCTAACACTTGTACCTCGCTGGTACAACAAACGAGTCTTCAGTTGGCCGGAAGGCAGATCTAAACGGAGCCTCGAATGCATCTGCAACTTTCGCAATTCGACCAACTTGCTTCAGATTATTTTTTTAGATATAAAGATAAAGAAGAGGAGGAAAATTCATACGCTATAACATAGTGCATATAATATAACGTTCGATCAATTAAAAATATTGATAACTTTTAATAACAGCAAATATTTTGCAAATCTAGTTATTATTATTAAAAGACAATTCTAGGGTATCATGGGATGAAAAAAATACATATTCCTTATGAAAAATAAATAATAATAACAGTGCAAGCAAAAATTTAGCGATAAAGAAAAACACAAAGTTGGTTAGAATTTCAACAAAATATACATACCATTATACAGTGCAAAAATGTTATACTAGGTGCGTTATAAAATATCTGCATTTCAATATGTGTTTAGAGAAATCCTAGTGATCGATTTTATTTGTATTTTTCAACAATGAGAATTTTATCCTTGCATCAAACATGCGGTGGAGCATCGTGTGGATTATAATCGTTCTCTGTCAACCATGAAGCGAATATTCGTGCTGGACGGTAAAAACTGGGATAAAAATCTGACGGGAAATATTCGCTTAAAATTCGCAGCAAACTTGATTACCCGCATCCACTTTGCTAATTAGAAAGTCAAATTTGAATTCATTATTAATTTTTTTGATCTTTCGTATATTATTCTTTCTTATCTCATGAAGAGAATAAAAAATTTTCAATTTGCAATGATTTGTGATTATTATTATAATAAATATCTATATACGTTTGTGACGTTAATAGTGACGATAATTATATTTAATTATATTTAATTTCAATGCTACTGCAATTTACATTTGCATTTCGCAAAAGAGGATAATCATATTAATCGCATTTAACACCAAATAATCCATAAATTTCTTCCATATATTTCATTGTTATCAATCGCATTTAGTTATAGAATTAATTAGGAATATCAATTAACAAAGTATTTCGTTTACATAACAAACGTTATTACCTATATGGTGGCATCAGATATGTTACTATGCTTTATTAGAAAAGAAAAAATTTTTTCGAAAATTTGCATGTTTCGTTTAATGAGAAAATATAATCAAAACGCGAGTCACAAATGTGTAATATGAATATTCCTCTTGAATTATGTTCACTACTATATACTGACCGTCACTAAATTAATGTTTCATGGCGCGGAAAAAATGAGTTTAAAAATGTAGCGAAACACACTCGTATAAATGTTCGCAGACTATGCTTGGGACAGTGGTACGTATCTAAACAAGACAATGAGGGGATTCCGAGTTCTGTACAGAGTCAGGGGAATGCAGGGTGACTGCATGTCGCTAAGCGGTGTATTCGCGATTCCTGGCGTGTAGCAATAAATTTTTTTCTAAAAAGCGCTTTTGTTCGCATACGTGCATTATTGTGTGCGCCTATGCGAGAGTGCACGCAAAAAAAAAAAAAAATAGAGTGAGAAAATATAAATCGGGAGCGAGGGAAAACGCTCTGAATCTCGGGGTAAAATACGACGGGGGTAGTCGCGGAGTGCGACACTGGGGACAATTGCACGTCGACGAATTGATGATCAGCGCGCATACGTTAAATTTCGACCGAATCTCATTATTCCAAAAAAACGAAGTTATGTCCCGCATTGCTCGCAGCCTCGCCCTAATGGCGCGCCATTCGTTTCGGAGGGGGTATAAGGGGGGGACGATGATGCAAAATACGAATGTCAACGCGTGTGACGAGGGAGACTAGTGAAATTTAAATACGAAATTGAAAATGTCCAAAATTATCTTTACTAAAATATGAACAAATTTGATAAAGTTTTCGAAGCTTTTCATGATGTAAATGATGTCATTGCGTTCTAAATTATTTGGATGGTAAAAGGAAGCATTTTAAAAATTATCTGATACTGAGTTTTATGTCACGTGGATAGATATAATTGAAAACATTAAGAATTTTATTAGAAATGTTATTGACAAATGCATTTGATAAACGTTGCAATTCAGCTTTTCTCTTAACCATTGTTTAGTCAACCACTGTGAACAACGAGGAGAGCGAACATTTGAGTAACTTTAGCCGAAACTAAACGCATGGTCTGGTTGCTCTTTCCGGTTAGGACGAGAGGACAAGTAACAGGGTGCTTTCCATTTAGTGACACAAGTCGACACAAGTCATCATTTTGTCCTTGTTAATCATTGAATGCCAAGAAAGATAGAAAACTTGTGTCGACTTGTGTCACTAAATGGAAAGCAAGCATGGTTCGCAGGTATGTGGCGGAAATATGGCGTTTCGCGCACAATTCCGAGATAAACACACAAAGAAGAGTAAAAAAATATAATTGCTTAGGTTCGTATTACTATTGCTATAAACAGTCGCGAATTTTTTGGTATCTGCAAGTGATCAAATTGGGACAGCTATTTGCAGAATTTATTTTTAATAAAGAAGGACGGAAGAGACGAGCGACGAAAATATCACGTTTCTATTTAATAATGAATTTTCTCTTTTAACGATCGAGCGAGACCAGTTTCGTACTGATTCCTGAAACCGAATTGAGAAAAGACGAGAAATTGTCGAGACGGACAAAGATGAGAGAATACGTAGCTGTCACGACGACGACGATTTCACACTGCAGTTGCAACCGCGATCGCTTCACCGACATATCGACGACATATGCTTCGGTCAGATTTCATGCAAATATTTCATATATAGCGGCGTGCGTCGTTTGCAGCGGCCGCAATATTAAATTTTCCGTCAGAACGCGAGTCCGGAATAAAACATAAAAATGCGCGCGCGGAGGGGTTTGTCAGAAACGTGTATTGTTTCGCCGCACGACCACGCCTGCGCGATTTTCCCATTGCGTTCCGTGGCATTTTTTTTTTTTTTTTACCAACGCGTTGTCGTGTGCGCGCTGTCGGGTTTCGAACAAGAGATCAGCGATATTCTAAAATTGCGATAATGGGAAACTACGGATTTTTTTCTGATCTCTGTACCTGTATCGGAAGGTCGCGCAATTTTTTATCGCACATCGACACTCGCGAGAGGAAAGTCTTGCAATTCATTGATGTGTTTTTGATCGACGCAGGTAGCGCAGATTTAGCTCGGATATCTCGTATGAATTGAATAATTCTTTTATTGAGAGCGCTGCCGCCGCAAAAGCATTTATATTGACACTCAAGGGATTAACGAATCATGATTAATAGAATCATAAAAACCTCCTCGAGTCAATGTTATTTTGTTTTCGATTGTAATAGAAATATATCGATCGAAAGCTCCAAATTTTTCGCGCAAAGTTTCCTTTATCGTTTTCATAACGTTTGGAGAATACGATAAAACATTATAGTTTATCGCAATTTGGATCGTCCGATTAATTTGCATACATATATATTAATCGATATTGTCGCGTTCATACAAGGATATGCCGAGGATATTATTTTGGGTATCATTTGTATGCAACGCGCGCAAAAATCGTGGTAATTCATTGGCGATTAAACAAACGGGCGTTTCACCGTGGCGATTCCTCAGCTGAAATGATCGCTCTGCGGTAATCAGCATAACAAATTTCTGTATATAAATCAGCACTGTATCGGCTTGCACGAGCGCTGTCGCAATTCGTTTATGCCGGATTAAGCGCGCAGGGCACGCTTACGCAACGTATGTATCACGTACATTTTTCATTAGAATTCATGAGAGAGGTTTCAACGAGCTATGTGCTAATGAGTACGTATCAGGAGATATAATAAATTAGTATCATCACGTTTACGTAGAATATCCCCATAATGTTGATCACAGAATGGGAATTTCCGCTACTCTCGACGATTATATAGGATCCTGCAAAACGAACAATAACTTTCCCGACCTTCACTTCGGAATTGCGGAAAAGCCGCAAATGCGATTCGCTCTCCTCGCTAATATCGCAACGGATGGTAGGCATCTCAAGAAGCTAAAGGTCGAGGGAAAAAAACTTTAATCTATGAAGAGCGAAAGAGGAGACGCAAATCCCATCAAACTTGAAAGTGCCAAAAAGTTAACGTCTCCCGCTCGGTTTGCTTCTTGTATTTTCGCTTCCGTCGCTCCGTCTTACTCGTGCAAACCCGGCAAACAAGCAGGAAAGTCGCGGCTGAAACTTCACCCTGGCGACGGCTCGTTGTCTCGTTTGCTCCTTTTCCTTTCTGCCTCGTCCTTTTGCTACGGCGAGGGGGGGGGGGAGGGGAGGGAGCGGCAGAACGTGCCGCAGGGGAAATAATACGGTCGAAAACTCAGCCCCATAACACTCACGGGAGCGAAATAACGCCGAGTCGCTACCGCGGAAAATTCAAAGTCAACGATACGTTATTGTTTTTCAAGAGCTGCCGCCGGTGAGCGTGCAACCGCGAAAGTGGAAGTCGCGCGGGAGGACGAGGTGGAAGTCTCCTGACATGCAGACGACGGCGCGACGTCTCGCGTTTATCCTAAAATTCCGCGACGCTGATATGAAACGCATCTGAAATCGAGGATTATACTGGAATATTACGGACACCAATTCTCTCAAATACAGTCTTTCGTTATTACAATTATCGTAAGGAATACTTAAGTTATTAGAAAAAAAAAATACGAATTCCTTTATTTTCAGGAAAATATAGGAGCAAAGTTATTAATCATGTAGTAATGATATTTCGATTAAAATTCCGGGAAATATTTTACTCACGGTATTATATAAAAATGTAGAACAATTTACAATTTATAATTTACAAAGAGGTACTTTACTTGTTTTACCAGCATTCAATTTTAAGCGATTAATAGTACACTGTTGGAAAAAATGTGTTGAATTTAACATAAATCGCATGTCCCAAACGGTCCACTCAAAATTTTGTGTTAATTTAACATAATACGGATGTGTTAAATAGTAACACCGACACTATGTTAATATTTCAACAAAAAAGAAATGTACTCTTGATTTTAATTTGAAGTTAATTATGTTAATTGTGTGTTACAATTAACATAATTTTTATGATAAAATAGCATGTCGAGACGCATCAATATTCGAGACTGTGCCGAAAACCACAAAGAATAATAACAAGTCATCCCCATTCTTGTTATAGAGTAAAACCAACATTTTTTTTGTGTAAACATATTGAACATATTGAATAAACACGTACGAATTGTGTTATTTTAAAACATTTCTTAAATCATTTTAATAATTTTACATTTTATATTTGTTAAGGCCAGTTAACATAGTAGACATGTGTTAAATTTACATATAAATATGTAGATTATTTAACACAAAAATTTTAATAACGACCGATTTTGACACAAATACAAAATATTTTTTACTGTGTACGTTTGCGCCATGTCGTATACATGTGAAAAATTCGTATTCGCGTATTATAGTAAGCAAATCAGTTGGGGACGCTTGTCAGTATTTATGACAATCGAGACCAGCTTGCGTCGCGACCTATGATTTTTTTTTTAGCATTCTGGGAGTAATTCCTGCATGTCGAGCGAGAGATTCCCTGCTTGTCCCCGCGGGAGATCGCATCTAATCAGGATGAATGGCCTCACCCAGTAGCCTTGCTGGGTATCCTAACCGACAACTTACGGCGCCCTTACCATTTCGCCTTGGCTTCCGGGCCAAGCCCCAACTATCATCGGTCTTCGTTATAAAGAGGAACCACCCGGGGCTAAATCTCGTTTGCCTATCTCTCTCGCTCTTTTCCGCTGGCGGAGGCCTCGCAAAGTGCCGCGGAAATCAGTCGCCTGTTTTCGTGCCGAGATCTACCGTTTAGGTCCTGAGACAGCTCGCCGCGGGATATCCGCGGCTTCTCGCCTCGAGTGGCACCTTGTCGATCATCTTGGATACGTCAATATGTCAACCTCGCTATATATCGCCGACGGCGATCTTCTTTCTCCAGGGTTCGGAAAAACACTTTGGAGGGGAAAAAGGAAAGTGGGCCAATGAACACGCAGACGCGCCTGTCGGATCGATTTTCACTTTCGCTCAGCGGGGGATTAAGGATGAGTGTATCTCCTTCGCAACGGAAAAGATGACGGCTAATTCAAATGGCTAATTATCTCGCGAGTATTCCTTCGATTATAATAAAAGCATATCAATAAATCGAGAAATACAAAAAAATTCATTATATCAGATTTTTACAAAATATAATTTAAAATAGTAAAAAAAAATACATGTAATTACGATTATATTTTTTACGCTGTTAATCAATATAGTAGTATAAGTATTTGTGTCAGTACGATCCTATGTATCAACATTCTATATTAAAATCTTTCATTTCTTTACGGTTCATATGACAGGGCAAAAGAAAAAGTGGAAAGGAAATAGATTAATATCGCAAATGCAATATGAGTATCTTCATATTTACACATAGTAGAACACCTTGACATGCAAAGAGCCACTTATACGACGACTACACGACGATATTCATGAATTTTCCGCGCGAGAACCGTTCTGAAAGGGTAAATAATCGATGAACGGAAGTAGGAGTCGATGTCGCGTGACACCGAACACATGGTGGCACTCTTCCTCGCATCCAAGTATTGTCGTTGATAATTCGGTGACGATGTCGCCCGACACATATCGATACACCACTCGAAATTGTCTGTAATCATCATCATCATTTCATTGCGAAATTTAATCGCACTGAAATGCCCAATGCACATTGCATGTTGCATATTTTACGAGCACCAATTCTCGAAAAATAACAAAAAAAAAAAAAAAAAAAAATAGCTGTGAACGTTCAGTATTTTTCAGGATTTTAATTCTTTTTCTCTTTAATATTGTCGATGGAAAACTCATAACAGTTTCAGGACATTGATATTAGGCGACTATTTTTCATTGAGCTTTGTTTAAAGACAATTTTGCATTAAGCGGCTTTTAGTAGGTTTGAAAAGTACTTAAAGTCGAGTATACCCTTTTCCCTGTTCGCCTCCTGAAGATGGGAAGAGAAGCTCTTCACTTCGGCCACCATCCTTCGCTCCGTCAAAGTATCTGTTTCTCCTTCGATAACTTTTTTCGCCTTTTCTCGTGCTGACGTCTAGTCGGGGCCAAATCCTTAAATCGACTGTCACTGTCAAAGAAAGGGAGACGGGTCCTCGCCAATCTTTATTCGTGGGAATCATGCGCGAAATGATGTGTTAAATTTGAAAGGGAAAGATAAGATCGCAAATGTACATTCAACGTTTTCCAACCTTCGAGAAGTCTCCGAGATGTAAGTAAGAATCAATGTCGTCATATATTCAAAATACATGTAACACCTATTTTCTACTTTTTATGTACGTTAACGTACATAAAGATTCTATTATGATTATTGGAAATAAAGTTCAAACGTATCTTTTATTAAAATTATAATACAAAATGCGTAACAAATAATGTCAGAAAATCGAAATGTAAGTTGAAATTTATGTGAGATTAAATCAGCCGATAAAGCGAAAGAATTCTTCAGAAATAACAACAAAAGTTTTTGATATTCTGCTTCAGCAATTACGTTACAGCAATTTACATAATGTATATAATACAACAAGATTTATATGTACATTATTTATTTACGCGTCGGTGCGATTAAAGAATCGAAGACATTTTCTATGCCGTTTTCAAGGAGCTTGCGAATCAAGTTGGCGAATTAAGAGTCCGTCGAGACGATTAACTCTGGGAATTTAATCTTACTTGAACGAAGGACGATTTCGGAACGGCTGCTTTAATAGTTATCGTGAAAAGAAATGAGTTGCATTTGCTCTATTTAACACTCTAATGAACTAAACGTAAGAGTATCGTTAGTTAGTTAAATTAATAGGGAATCGAGTAATCAAAAGCGAAAATGGACAAGGAAAATAAAGAATAAAAAAGAAAAAGAGAGAAAATTACTAATTAATAAGGAATCTACGTCCTTAAAAAAAATGCACAAAAATTACCCAAAGTATATACCTTATATTACATATTTTTTGTTGCACAAGAGAACTTCAATGTGGAAGTAAATGCATTTTTAAATCACCGTCATTATAACTTGGAAAACTACGCTCCCTTCTTGTAACAAGTTGCCGTGGGGCTCGCATATTACTGTGTCATTATTAACACCATTATTATGAACTTATTAAGATTGCAACAACCCCGTTGCGTTAGGGGACGTCGGCGCAAGCACGTCGTAATAAATTGGCATTTCATTCTCCGCGATGGATGGCCTTTACGTGGTTACGCAAATTTGTTTGAGTAGATTTGCAGAAAGAGAACATTGTTATTGTATTTTCGCCTTAAAATTCCCTCTCCCCCCTCCCCCCCATAAGCTTCGTAATAAATTTATTATTTACAAATATATGTTAATTATTTTTAATAGAGAACTGCGTTTGTACATATATGTTTACATACATAAAATTTATAAACAGATTAAGAGCGAAATGATATTCCTCGCGCGGGTTATTCTGTAATACATTTAGTAAAATATTATTTTTGTAGCGCGGATAACAATGTTTGTGGACTTTGCATTTAATATAACGGACTTAGCCACTGTCACGTTTTAATGAGTTTTATAACGCAATGTTTGTTAGTAAGTAGAGTGTCGCGTATTCTGGTTAAAGACGCTTTTCATAAAGGAAAAGATATTATTTTGCTTGCTGGAAAATAAGGTATCTACTGTAAGTCGTTAATTCTAACATCTGCGAAAGTAATAACTAAGGTTCTTCATTATTATATATCATTTTCCGCATTTATTTTACAAACATATTTACATTCCGTATTACATATCAAATATAAATGAAAACAAATTCTAAAATCCAAGCGACGATCCTTGATATTAAGAATTAACATTGTCGATGAATTTATTCGAGAGAAAAATTAGGAGAGAAGGGGAAGTGCGATTTTTAATATTTGTTAAGTTTGTTGCTTTTTTCATTACCAAGGGGATTCAATTATGTGCGCGTGGTCGTGTTTTGCTTATGCTTTGAACTTGTCTTTGCCCGAACCCGCTTTGAAAAATTCATTAACATTATGGCCAGCATGCTAATTTCAGCAAAGTGTCCCGCAAGCCATGAATAATTTAAGCAATGCTATGACCTAGTACTCCGAGGATGTATTTCATGCGGGCGATGCAGCGGACTCATTCATCTTGCACCCACCGTTCCCTCGTTAATACAGAAAACTTTTTCATAACCGGCTAGTATTTGCGCAAATAACAACAGCTCTCCAGGAAAATAATATATTTGTCGGACTTTTATAATGAATTATGCTTTTTAATTGATTAATACTCTCGGCCATTTCTCTTTATATAGAAAGACAAGTATAAAGTTAATGCTTATTTAATGGCGATCCTTTATCTGCAGGATGGTATCCATGTATCTCGGTCTAATTTTCGAAATAAATCATTCTCTACATCAAACATATCCGCTTTTCACTTGAACCAGCCGGCCACGTAACCCCCTTGCAGACAGGTGAATAGGTGCGCAACTCCGACGATGAGTCCCTGTCAGACGAGAGTGGCGAGATGGGTGGCGCGGGGGGGGGGCTGAAGGTGGAGGGTAACAGGTATGGGGCCAGACTTCTGAGGAGGGCTTCGCGGCATTATGCTAATCTCGTTAAACTGAGAGCGGGTCAGACGGTACTAGACCTTACACTATCGTATTAAGATAATAACAATGAAAGGGTTGGGTTGCGACGAGGCATCGGCGTCGTTGTATTATTAGCTCAACGGTGGCGTACCAGCGTAATCTTCTCTCAGTGCTTACCAGATAGGTACACGAGTAACTCGCCCACCTCCAATAATAACTCGTTTGACGAACTTCGCGTCCGCGGATTTACGACGAAATTGCCGCCGCATCATCGCGGCATTCCCTCGTCGCGTGATTTAATCGAAATATTAATTGCATAAGACGAACGTTCGCTGAGGACGCAATCCAATTCTCTCCTCAATCTCGCCCGTCACCGCGAATGTACGAATGTTATTTATATATATATATATATATTTTTTTTTTTTTTCCAAAAGGCCAATGGATCGAATTACGAATTATTCGTGCAATCGGTAAACAAATCACTCGAACTGGATAAATTGCAATAAATCCTGCGAATTTGTGCAATCGATAAACCTGAATATTATGCCGCCATGCCGTTGCGACACGGCAAACTTTACGGGCGCGTGTAATGTCGCGGAGCATGTTTTCCAACATGAAAAATTGTTCATTGCGAGCTTTGCATGTTTACTTGCGCGCCGTTATATGGTACAGTATAACCATAAAGCGAGAATACGCGTTTCCCTTTAGTGGAGACCATTTTGGTTAGTACCTGTTTTAGACGCGCACTACAGTTACTGACATTCTGAAAAGGTATTGAACGAGACCTAAAGAGAACAACACGGCTGCGAGCTACATCACGGTGTATTTATGCGAAGAGATACAAAATGGGAATCGGGGAAAATGGAGTAGACAGGCTCCAGGAGTATCGTCGAAAGGAAAGGGTAAATCTCTCAATTCATTTTAATTACACGATTTGTATGAACGGTTGTATTTTATACACGTTCCTATGCGTTATATTAATTACGCTACGGCATACAAAAAGAATTTCTTGTGCGAGAAACCACTACGCAGACTCTCGAGTTCCGCCTTCGCGAATTATGATTAATAATTATGTTAAAGCCTCTCTCTCGACGGTGTCGTACCTTCCGGCAGATTATGATAATGTAGTCCGTTTTGAACTTCGCGGAAAATTTTCCAAGGGAAGTGCCCGCCCGCGTATAAATATGGAAGAGGCTGATTGAAGGGAGGCGAAGAAGTGGATCCGTTCGCCCAGACCTCAGTTGACTTGGAGGAGAAACACGAAGCTGTATAGGATGAGAAATGTTGTACGAGCAACAGCGAACATCTTCGCCTTTGATTTCGTAACGTCGAAAAAGGATAAAAAAATTATAGCAGGAAAACCAGATATAAATAAAACGGACGCAATTTACTCAGCTTACCTTTTGCGCAAACGCTAAAATACAATTAATGGCGTAAGAATAATTTTAAATCAAGTATAAAAATAAAATGTTGCGAGTAAAATTATAAGAAATGCCGAATTAGCAGATCGAATTTTGTTTCGAGAGAGTGTCGTTAGTTAGAGCTCCTCATCAATTACTCGAAAGTAAAGTACTAAAATTCCGTTGATGCTGGATTAAACTCCGAGATTAAGTACGGCGCCTGTAAAGGGAAAATTATGAAGGCGAAATGTCGGAGAAATTTATCGCCGCCCGGTACACGAGACCGGCATAAGTTAATGATCTCCCGCGTCGATGCGAATGATAGATGGCATTAAATAATAAGCCGCGTAGATGCACGTCATTAAGATAGCGTCCTTCTGCGCTTCAGACGGAGACAATAAATTCTATAAATGAGATCGCGAGATTTGCCCGTGTGAAATATCGTCCCGCGATGACGGCATATTATTAAACGGCTCGCGTGCTTGAACACGAAGGTCTTCTATCGGGCTCTTTAGCCATTGGATTAAGTAAAATGTCGGACGGTTCCTGTTCCGATGCAACAGGTGAGGTGCCACACAATTTTTTAATGGACATCACTGAAACCTACTAGAGTTGCAAGGATATACACATTACGAGACCATTCGGCACAAATTTAAACGTTGCTCCGGCTCGCTAAGAATTTAAAAAAAGCTTTTTCGTCTGACGACCTTCGTTACAACCGGACATAAAGCCGGAATAGGATGAATCTCCCGAGGGTACAATGCGTATACAGAATGCGTGAAACGCCGGGCATTTTGAGATTCTCGTATGAGAGACTTTGGAATAAAGGGGGTTTTACGAGGGAAAATTTATGAAAATGTTACAGGGAAAAACCGTATCGGACGGAATTGAAGCGTATTAAAGGCAATGCGATTAGGCAAAAATTAAAATGGACGCGCTTGCCGGATAATATATAATAACGGAAGCCGTTTCGGGTATACTCAGAATGCACGCAGGCAGCTTAACGTATCCGTGTGCACGGATTGCAGTTGGCCTCATGCCAGTCTGCTAAGTGGTCCACGTTTTCCATTGCTAGGTTATTCGCGCTGAGCCATCGTCGACGTCCTGCACTCTCTGACCCCGCTCGGATTCGTACGTACCTGCACGTTTCAACGATGCACTCCGTAGATAGAACGATCCCATATCCTTCTGAGTGCCGCTTAAATCAGCACCAGCATTCTTGTCGGCGTTTTGCCGAACTTGCAAGCTCGAAATTATGTTTGGATTATCATAATTTTCATCACGCGCGTGATAGACAATAAAATCATCAAGCGCAATATCGAAATTAGTCTACCATCTCGCCTATGAATTATCGTGTTCATTTGATTAAATGATTCGGATTAAACAACATCATTTCGACGACATATTTAAATGGTAACAACTGCGTGTATAAATTTATAATGGAAAATTACGTTACGACAAAAAAATGATTTAATAACGCGCAGCGAGATGCTTCTCTCTACGCTTTTATATTATTAATATAACATTGTTTAACTCGTTTAATGTATCTGCATGTAACTGTGATTTGCAGAATTATAAACATATTCCGAAATGGATGCATCAAATAATTTACACGTAATGTTTTAGTTACAGAACTACTGTAAATAGAATTAGAGATCGCGGCAATGACATGAAGAGAGAGAGAGAGAGAGAGAGAGAGAGAGAGAGAGAGAGAGAGAGAGAGAGAGAGAGACGGGAATAGGAAGCTAAGCGAAATAGGTACATGTATGGACATAACTAGATTTGAAATCCCTAGTTGCTTGTCGGAGTCTCTACCTACATTCGCTTGCTATTTCACAGTAGTTAAATTTCCTTAGCGAAATCAGTATTCGTAGCTAGGTAATTAATACAACTAATAAATAAGTTGCTCAATATTAGCGCAACATCTTAAATAACAATCGATTATCACACACATAAAATAATATTTATAAAAAGAATTATACGCGCGATTAATATTTAAACGATTGTCCTTGCGACAACATCTCGTCGAGAACTTAAATAAGTTACACTCGCTCATTTTATTCGGTGTAATCACTTGGTTTAGCTACACACATGAATAATGTCTACTATTGTGAACGAGATTAAATTTCCGTCATCTTAATTGATGCTACAAGTATGCTTAACGGTATTATGGTGTTGCTGTTATCCGCGCATGATGCATCACCGCGCTAATTAGACGCAAAATTGGTTAAGTCCAATCCCGCGAACCCGCGCGGTTAGCGATGTGTATCCTGCACGAAGTTAATCCGGCAGTTGGTATATGTCAGGTGTAAAACGTAATCTGTGTGTACGTGCGCACACATATGGGCGTACACGCGCATAATCAAAGTCATCGGGAGTTTGTGCTTTGGCGGTTTGACTGCGCGATTACGCTCAGGATAGCAATAATAGCCTCGGAAGTCGGTTAAATTCGGGAGGCACGGGAAACATAAATTCACCCGAAATACAGTCCAAAAGCGCGGATTAGCCGTCGGCCGTTCGGCCAATCTGATTAACGGTGAAATGTCCGGAACGGAAAAATATCGCGCCGCCGCGCGGGGGAAATTCCCCGCGAATGCGGAGCAGCTCGTTTTTGGAGCGGCTGCATCGTTTGTCGAGTCGCAGATAAGATCTCCTACTTGCGAGCGTGAAAAGAAAACTTTTAACGAGATTCAACTTATCATAACGCAGCACGTTTCGTACTTTCCACGTGCCCTCCCGTGGAAAAAGCGCCGGCAAAGGCATTCCGCTTCATTGTCCTCTTTTTTTTGCTCCGTGTGCGTAAGCGTTAATTCGGCTCACGGCTATTCTCCGCGTATTGTACATTTACAAATCGCGATGAGATTCGCGGTCGTACAAGTGCGGCCGAATAGGATACACCCGGACACATGGATATATTACCCGCGTCTCTGCCCATCTTAACTACGTATGCTCGTCCCGGGAGTAAGTCGGGGACGTGCTCGATTGATAATTTAATATCGCGCGAGCAGCTCGGAAATTAAGCTGCGCTCTCGTGGCATAGCGCCGTCTCGGAGTTCGTGCCTATCGGGATTTCCACGTGGCGGGTGGCAATGCATCGCAGGGGCGGTGGCTCGTGTAGACTTTACAGTCGAGCGGTTGCGCATGATTATACGGTGGTGTAATTGTGTTCACGTCGACGGATGAGCTCGATGAGTGGAGCGAAACGTCGCGCGAAACGGACTGACGGATGCGTCAGGCGGAATTCCTCGGCATTAAATCTTTTACAATGGAGCAAGCGGAAAGTTATTGAAATCGCTACGATACGTCAAATCGCATAAACGTCAATGAGAGACATGTGGTTAAATCGCGATAATACCGGAATATCCAGATGTAACTCGGTAAGAACTAGGTACGGCTATGGCTTCCATAACGCGACAACGTTCGCCTGCGGATCAGACGGGAGAATCTGCTTAGCGAGCGCCTGGCGGTTCGGAGGCAAGGATATTATAACGGGTTTACGAATATATGGTGTATCGATTTTTCCGATCCGCCCCCCTCTGAGAGAACAGGATCGGTGGCGCGGGGTATAATATTAGTCCTCGTCGAATATTTGAGAGAGATGATACTTCCTTACATCTTTAATATCTTAAGTTTAACATTAAGCTCGCAAGAGATGGAACGGGCGTTCGCTGATACTGAATTTTTTATTAATACTATTTACGCGGTAAACATCAACGCAAACGTTATATATTTTTTCGTCCCGGCGCAGTTTACAAAATTGTTTTTTACGGTGGTAGAGAGAGATTTAAAGAAATAGCAACGTACAGTCGAACAGCGTGAGGTAGTTAAATTTCAGCGACGTTGAAATTTTATCCGATACGTTCGCGTGGCGTAATCAGCTTTTCGCAACCGTCGAAGGCAGATACGTCTTGAATCTAAAGACGCTTTGCAGCCGTCTGTGCCGTTATGCATTGGGTTTTGCGGCGCACCGTCGCTGTAACAAAACTGTAAATACGATATTTTGCATAAATCATCTTTGAGATGTAAACTACTCATTCGAGTCGTCTGATAGTTTCGTTCTCGTGGCACTCCGCTTACAAACACGCCGGCAAGCAAAATTCTTGCAGCCCAGCTGCGAAATAATGATAGGACGTGAATAACAATAGCGGGGGCCTCATAGAAGGTTCCTTTTAATTACGGGAATAGAGCGCGGGCGTGGACGAAGGAGATCCGGCGGAGGAAAGTCCAATTTAATTAGAAGATCTTGTCGATCGATTCGACTCGGTCTACCAATCCGGCCGTTACTCCACCGCCTTCCTTCCTTCCTTTCCCATCTGCAGACAAGGACAACGAGCTCGATCGTTAACGCAATTCCAACTCCGTAATATTATTACTCGTTCGAATCTAGTGCTAGGCTGAATCGAATTTGGCCTCGACTGGAAGTCGGACCGGACGCTAAGCGTGTGACGAGTGGACTTTAAAGTTTTTTGTATACAAGTTGTTAAATACTCCAAAGTACCATGATTTATCTATTTATTTACATGTCTTTTCTCTCTCTCTCTCTCTCTCTCTCTCTCTCTTTCTTGTGATAGATACAGGAATTTATATTAACATTCTTAATTCATATAAATGAAGACGCTTATCAATTTGCTCAATGACAATTATTAAACGGGATATTTGGACTTATATATTGTAAAACGAGATTTAGAAATAGATAATGCATGTAAATTATAACGTGTTCTTAAATTAAGAACGAAAAAGGAATATCGGTTTTTCTGTGAAATCAAATGTTCTGAGTAAAGCTTTAATTAGAAATGGATGTACCGACAAGTTAGAAACCAGCTAGTATGGGAGAATCATGTGTGTGGCGATACGTGAATATGTGTGTGTACGTGTGTGTATGCGTCTGTGTGAGGGAAACGGACATCCAACCGGAGGCTTGGCCAATTAGGCCGGAGTAAGAGAAATCAGTTTGGCTAACTCAGTTACGTCGCTTTTACGGTATTGAAAACGTTCCGACAAAACGCTCAGGCAACCGCATGGCACAAACCTAATTTGCGATACGTATCGGCCATTGGAAAATGAAGAACAATTGCGATGATTCTATCTACAATGTTTTTTTTGCGATCGATCGTAGAAAAAACGAGAAAGAAAGAGCCTCGTCGATAATTGAAGACGAAGTCAAATATTCCCTCCGCTTCGGACGAGAAAATGTTCATTATAAAAGATCTCTTTCGATGCGGTTGTTTTTATCAAGAAACAAAAGACAAAAGCTCTTTTTTATACGATTTTTGGAGTGAGTAGCGTAATTCTGTATTAAGTAGCAGACAAGAATGGCACGCGCAGTCGACAAAGCAGAAATAATGCCTCAGACGTTACCCATGCTACCACCGTTCGCGTTCGCATCCCGGGAACTACAATAATTGGTTAGATTATCGGTAGGATATGGTTATGGGAAGTGTGAGGCTTTCCCGGCCCCGGTCGAAGTAATCTCGATTCTGATTGCGTTTGACGCATCATTGAGCGGAATGATGAAGACACTCGTGAATCTTGATGCCGACGCAACCTAATAGATCGTTCTTATCGTCCTTACAGTCTGGGGAACGCTATTGTTATTTTTCACATTTCACTACACAGATAGATCTTCCTCCAGTTAGACTTTTAATATAGCACATCGTTTTAATTTTTAGTTTCTTATAAAACGCTCTGTGCTCGATGTAAATTATTATTATAGAAATGAATTTACACACCGATTCCATAAACGTCGTATAAATTGAAGATATGATATTTTATATATGTCCAAATACATAGAAAATAAATGTTATCACAGTAGATTATAGAAAAAAATAAAATATAGGGCAAAAAGAGAAAAAAAAATAGTGGTATAAAGTATAAATTTTTGACACATCGCGCTATCACATCATTCAAAATATAAGCGCAATCAGATAAGTCCATTTGATTCACGATGGTTATCTACACAAATATATACAGTGGGTCACTAAAACTTCTTTTCGATTTCTTTTAGGATAAAAAATTTTGCAGTGAAAACCATATGTGCAGTGAAATGATAAAAGTAATGTATGCAAGATAAATGTATCTTTTGGCTGTCCTTCTTAGCCACCTGTATCTTTTGAAAATATTAATTGGACATTATAAATGATACGACGAATGAAAGATTAAAAAGAACAAACCGGCAAAATAATATTTCCCAAAAACGATTGAAAAAAAAAAGTATTGCAACCCTTTTAGTGATCAACTGTCAAAGTTACACAAATATAAAATTTTATATTCTCGCCACAGTTTGTTTATAACGTGTCCAATCTACCATGTTCAAATATAAATTTAGTACATCATTAAATGGCAATATTTATTAATGTCTGACTTTACCGTGTTTAAATTAAAGCTCGTGCCACGCTGTTTTTTTTATCGATTTTCGTTCGCGTATTCATCCATCTAACCAGTCTTCGCTATCCATTTATCTACATATATTTCATTCTTTTCCTCGTTCGTTCGTCGGCAAATTGAGAAGTTTCGCAATATTAATAGCCTGCGCGGACAAACTCGGATAACAAGATTGCCAAGCAAACCAGGCAGGTGGATTCCTGTACTATTGGAGCCGTTAAAATTGAGTTGGGAGCAATTTTTTGTAGTTACAAGCTATTACATATTGATGTAACGTACGTTGAAGAGGGTCAGCGTGAAAAAAGTGATATTGGGTGTTAAAAAAGCTCTTGTCAGTTTTTTCAATCATGAGAGAATATCGAGAATATTTTACGATAATTATAAAATCAACAAATGATAAGATATATTTTAATTAATATACATTTCCATCTTTTCAGACAGTAATTTTCTTTTATACTTTCGGTATGAATAAGAACGTATAATATATGCAAACTTAATTAAATGAATTCTAATGGAAAAGTTGCTTCAGAATCGTGAATGTCATCAAGAGCAACAATAATTTACGAATGATTTAATGCCCCACTTCATTAGTTCCGTCAAACTCAGAACCGGATCGTGATTTGTGTTTAATTATCTCGATGAGACATGGATTAAGGAAAAAAATTGTACTTTCGTGGAAATTCTAACAATAATGCAAAAAACAATATAAGATCCGAAATATTTGATAGATAGATTTTTCACATACATATAATCAGTTTTATTATTAATATAATGTTGTCTTTTCCAATATACATTTTTATACATTTTTACATAAATATCTCTTTCATCAGATGATGCTAAAATATTTTTCAAATTATTCTCAATATTTACAATAGAAACTGTCTTTTATAAATGGATTATTTTAATGCAATCAAAAAATTTAAGGTAAGTTACATAAAAAATATTTCTATTGTGCAAAATATTCAATCTCATCATATTGTTTTGTTTCAAATTATATAAAGCTATATTATACATTATACATATATTATACATAATTATAGATTGATAGGTTATGAGAAATTATTATTGTATGCATTGTTGTATACATAATAGAATGATGAACAATTATATATATTCTAGAGTAAAATATTTCTCCTAATTTGTGTCGTGGCCAATATATATATATATATATATATATATATATATATATATATTATCATAAATTTGACATGTATATATGTATATATATATATATATATATATATATATATATATATGCAAAATTTATGATAATGAATTTATGAAAGTGTTCTGTCTATTTAATATTTAGATTTATTTTCTTCAATTAGAATTAAAGATCTGACTCACTAATCAATGCACACTGCAATTGTTACTATATTGTAACTATATAAATTTGTAAAATATAAGTATGTATATACTTCAGAATTTATAACAACAAAAAATTAGAACAACAGCCAAAATAATTAATATTTCGACAATAGTTATGATGTTGAATTTTTGTTTACTTCTCTCTCTCTCTCTCTCTCTCTCTCTCTCTCTCTCTCTTTCTCTCTCTCTCTCAAATATATATTTCATGTAATTATATTATTAATTATATTATTAATAAAAATATTTATTAATTAATTATTAATTAAAATATATTATTAATAAAAATATTAATTAATTAATTATTAATTAATTAATTATTAATAAAAATAATTATATTATTAATATAGTACAAAATAATTATTATTAATATATTATTAATTTCTGAAAAAATATTTGTAAAAAATATTCGTAAAATATTCTTTTAAATTTAATTATTATAAACTTTTACAAAAAACTTTGATAAATTTTTTTTTTTAATTTTTAGGTAACTCAAAACAAAAAAAAATGAAAATAAATAATTAATTTTATAACAAATAACAAAATAATATAAATAACAAATTATTTCTTTTATGGGTGCTTCGCCTTATTTGATGCCTTCCAGATCATCATTTTAGATTTCTTTTTTATGGTATTCATACGCACAAACATGTTTAATTACAATCGCGTGCAGTAATCAGAAACGTGATCATTTGCACGACATTCCTAATATTAATTACACGCGACGCGCACGTTACAGCGAAAGAAAAAACACAAAAGAAATATACATCTATTTGTCTTTTTTTTGTATTCGTGATATTAATAATCGAACAATTCCATAACTATCTTTATTGTGAAATGGTGAAATATAATAGCGAAATTAGTAAAATTAAGTTAATAATTAATTAAAGATGTGACGAGCTATTGGATTTAGTGATTTGATATGCCTTGCACTTTCACTTGTGAAAACAAATTCTTTCCAAATTAGAGAAAAAGTGAAAGTAAAATATATGTGAGATATTCTGAAAGTAATGTTGAAATATCGTGAGAGAACGATAATTTCTATTGCTTCAATTTTGTCAAATGAGTAAAATAGAATATTTCCTTCAATAATATTCGTCTCTGCAATAGGTTTATAACTAATAATTGTAACTGCTAATTGTAAGGATTAATTGCACGGACTATACAGTTAATTGCCTCACAGAGAAACCAATCTCGTTTCAGAGAATGATAACGCGATAATGATGTATGGAATTCATCAATTCACTACTCTGTTTGTTGGCTCAAAACTCGATACACGAATGATAATGCGGCAATCTTGCATAAGCATAACGAACGCATTGTATACCATAATAAAAAAAGTACGAATCGTATTAGATACATTCTTGAGATATTTAATGTAATTATAAAATGTTGAGCACACGTATTCAATTCAGCTGCCTTGGTTGGAATTTTTAATCATTAAATGATCCATACTTTTTGCGAATTTTTTAAAAGCAGTCGATCTGGCGATTTATTACAACGTGTCATAAAATCTAAAAAAAAATATGCGATCTGATTTGAAGTGATGAAAAAAGAGTGATGTAAAATATATTCAAAGTTAAGTACGCAATATGAAATCATTATTGTTTGCAACTATTACGACGAAGTAATAATTTCTAATTATTTCCATATTTTGATGCTTTGCCTCAAAGAAACAAGTCACGCGAAATATCCACTTTGATGAAGAGCTATTTTATTAAGAGCTTGGTAATTGTCGAGATGATTAAATATTCGTGTGTGGGCTAATAGTTAATTCTTTAGGGAGAATGAGTCTGTGTCGCGAGACACAATAATGCGATGGCACATGGAACGATTCACACCGTTATTTGCTCGACTATTGCCGCACAACTGGCAACATGCCGAACCTTGTGTTACCTTACGTACAATACGTACGCACGATGCATTATCCTTGCAATAAAAACACGAGTGCGTCGAATGCTCTCTCGATCTGTTATCATTCCGTAAAATACTTAACGTATTAGAAAATGCTAATATTATATATTATTCTCTTTACATTAAATTAAAAAAAAATATAAATGAAATAAGCACTGAGAGAGTCATAGCTAATTCCTCGGTAAGCAGGATCTTGATTGCTAAATTTTTTTCTGTATGAAATAAATTCAAACAATTGTATCACAATGATAAATGAAATAATTATTATCACAGATATATTTAAGTTTTGAACTAATCAACGTGGCTCAAAAGACAATGTACAATTTTGCGTAAAAAAGGGCTTGCAAACATTTGATAATAATAATATTATTATTATTATTATCAAGTTTAAATCGTCAAATGTATTACAATAATAAATATGGCAAAAATTGGAATGACATGCTAAATATTTAATATTTTTATTAACAATTTAAATAATTAATCCATTTCTTCATTTAAATAAAATTATAAAATCTTTAATATTTGTTTAAAGAATAAAATGTATTTTAGTAATTAAAAATAATTATGAATAATATATAAGTATATTTATACAATATATATTTTGTACAAATAAAAATTATTATTATTTTATTATTATAAATATAGAATACATATATGATTAATTTATTATTTTTTTTTCTTTTATATCGAGAAGAATAAGATATATAATTTTAATAAATTACAAATTTTTCTCATAAAAATGAAATAAATTTAAAAATTAAATTTATATCGTTATAAAATATAACTCCATCCAATCTTAATTTTTACCCGATTTATTAAAATCACACGATTTCAGCTCTTATAGAAATATAAAAATGAATTAAATTTTTTTGAATGAAGATAATTAATTATTATTTCCAATTTTCATTATATAGGAAAAAAAGAATTAAATAATTCATACGTAAGAAATAAAATTTATTAAGATAAAGCAATAAAAAGATTATTTGCATTACGATGATCAATAACAAAAGGGAGCTCGTTTAATCGCTGATTTGATTACACAAATTCTGTATGTGATAGCATCAGTACTTTTTAAACATTTATAACTTGATAATTCTATCAACGTTTTCATTCATTTGGCAGTTTTGATTAATCAAAGAATATTAATTGCACAGAACGATAGAAGATATATTTGCTTTCTCTCTGTATTAAATATATTTTATATAATGCCAAAATAAAGCATTTGCATCTTGAAATTATTGTAAAAAAAAAATGATAAAAATCAAGCATGTTTTCTACATACGAGTACGTTCATTTATCTTCAGTATACCTATTCACACACATTGACAATTTTCGCACAAACGAACAGCTTTCCGTCTTCGATTTCTCTTGTTTTGCGAATCGACAACGATTGACTGGAGTTTACGAGTTGTCGCCCAGTCGGACACCCTCAGCGAACGAAAACCTTTTGTCGAAAAAAAGGGAAGGTAAAGACGCCTTCATTGTCGAATGCTGACTGGTCCTGGTTTTTATCACTGGCCCTGAGGGAGTGCGGAGCCATCCGGGGCTGTAGAAAAGCAGGTTTGCCAACGTTCCCTACGTTTGACGCATCCCAAAGGAAACATCGATAAACTGACAGGCCATCTACTTCTAGCTTCTATGTCCCCACGCGTACGCGTCGTACACTCGAGCCGCGTTTTTGTACATCGAGTTTGAAAATTTTCAGGAAAACAAAAATCCTTTCGTGACGCAATATCGTCGCATTAATCGCGTGTTGTAAAGCACATTTTAAGGAAACAAAATTGTTAACACCAATTCCGCCATAGATCTACCGTGGTTTAATTAGAGAGAAGTAGATGAAGATTCATCTTATAGTAACATTTTTTTTCGCGATATTGCAAAAGATGAGGTAGATAGAAAGCGGCTGGCTTGTTAATTCCTGTAGGTACTTAAGTCAACATACCAACGGTCGTCTCGAGTGGCCGAAAGACCCTACGACAGTCGAGGGTCTATCGGCCAGCCTATGCAATATGCTGCCAGCATATGCAATACTCTCGTATGTACGCAGCATTTATTACAATCATATGAAAGCGTACTCATAGAACCGAACAAAATTACTTTATTCAGAAAAAGCTGTAACACGTGCCAAGTATATACATCGTTGTACTAAACACACTATATAAATTATTTCATGATTTGCAATTTAAAGATTTGATGTATATAAAACTTGACGTCAATTATATTTGATAATAAAATTTAATAGTTATTATATAATTTGTATACAATTACACTATTCTGCTATGGATTTCTTTACAAATTCTAAATTCTAAATTATTTAAAACGGTTTAAAATTAACGTATACATGAAAGCTTAAAGCGTCCAAGTTTAGAATAACTTTATAAAATGTCTTCTCAGATTGATAAAAATTAAAATTATTTTTGTTATATAATTTAATCTTCATTAATCAACTTTAACGATTGCTGTGTCTCAAAGTAAAGTATATCGTTATGTATCATGCCGTGTATCGTGTATCGTGTATCTTGACTAACCTTCATTAAGGAATACATATCACTGCATGTTAAGTATTATTCATTATTTATATTAAATTTTCGCAATATTTCAAAATGTGCGATACAGATATGAAACAATTTTGTATTCCCCTTATACAAAATCATGGTTACTTTCACTGCGATAGGAACGAGAATTTAATATTCAAAAGAGTTCTTTAATATTAATAGCGCGTTGGTAAAAGGGTTCACGTTTACGTCGTTGTTTATTTTTCAATTTTTCTCTGTATCGCTATACCGATACCTCCAACTAACGTCATATCATAATGGTCCAATTCATTAAGACATTCCGTCGTTTCCGTATAATGAAATCGCAATTAGAGATATGCAAAACACCGCTTATATCAGCCGTAGGAAGTGGACGGTACGGAGCAAAGATGCCATTTGAATTGTGAAATACTTGAAGAGATTCCAATATTAACTGCCGGAATGCTGCTGGAAATAATGAAAAGGAAATGGCCGCGATGCTGATGGTAGAGAGAACGGTTTTTCCGCGAACGAGCAATCGCAGGCCACATATCGAGGTATATCGATAAAATTCTATTTCGCGCAAATATAAAAAAGAATAAAAGTTTCACAACTTCTTCGTAGAGGTAAAGGTAATTTCGACTCAAATAGACCACTTCTGATGAAAGTTTCGAAGCGTACAGCGAGAACATTATTCATTCGAGCAAGAATGTCGAATAAGATATACAATGTAAGATTTGCCTTTGCATAAACGAGGTAAACTACCAATTTAACTATTGCTTAAACAATAGTAGATCATAGTCCTTATTTACAATGTTAGAAACGGATGGATCGTCGTTGAGGTAAAACTTTCGGTATAGATGAGACTGCCGCGAGGAATCTTTAGAAAGAATAGGGCGAGAACAACGCGATGCCGGTTCTATCCGTGGTAAAGAAGCGAAGCAGTTAAAGAGCACGATGAAGTAAGAAGTTGCCGCGGTAAAACCGCAAGCGCGCCGCGAAGCCGGCGCAACAGAGCGCAGGAGCAGTAATTCCTTTCTTCCAAAAAAGAAACGCGGTAAAAACAGCGATTAAGGCTTTTAGCTGGAATACCGGGCTCCACGTGCTTCTTCTCCGCAATGCGTGTAGAAGAGGACGGGACTGCCCCTCTGGACGTCGTTGGAAGAAACGGTTCATGGGTTCGGTCGCTAGTTTCCACCCTGCTGAGCAGCTTTCCCCGGGACTCTGTGGTTTCTCCACGCTATAAATACCGACACCGAAGACCAACCTAGAAGGTGGAAACGGGAGAGAGAGAGAGAGAGAGAGAGAGAGAGAGAGAGGGGAGTAGTAATGTTGCGCGAGAAAAAGAGAGAGAGAGAGAAAGAGGAAGATATATGCACGGAAGAAATAGCTGGCCGTGCAAGGGTGTAGACGAGAAAAAGTTGTTGGAAGGCGCTCGAGGAGAAGAACGCGAGCATCGAGCATGCAATTCTTTTTCCATTCGAGTGCTTTTTATTCGAAAAATGGAGTTTCATGAGAAAGCGTCCGTTATGGGCGTCCAATGAGCTAATTACATTTGTCTGACCTTATCTCGTTTGGACTACTCGCGACGATGACGGGAAACCAAATATGTAGTGTGTTTCATTTACGTAGCTACGATAGCCACTTTCTATCGACGAAAACTTGTTTTAAAATTTCGAATAAAATGTGTGCATTAATAATTCCACGGAAAATATTTCGAGAAAATATTTTCAAAACGGTAAATTATCTGTACAATTTCATTTTAGACTTTATCATATTACAGAGATAAATGCAATTTCATTTTTTACAACGTTCTATGTATCGCTGTATTGTAAAAGTAAAGTACGAGTACACAAAGAGAAAATGAGAGGTTGCATTATTTCGCAGTGAAACGAAGAACACTACGTATTTCCGCATAAACTGGCAAGCGGAATACTATGATTGAACAGCGTTTAATTAAAAGTCGAATCGACTCGTTCAGTCATACGACACGTACGAGCGCGTGTGCATATAGCATGTCCTCCATTGAGGAATCACGAGACTACTTTTATTCATGATAGACGGCAGTGGGGATAGCGATCATTTCCGTTTCCAAAGGAAAGAGTACACGTAATAGAGAGAAAAATATTGAATGACAAGGCAAGAGCGGAAAACGTCACTGTCGCACGACGGGGATAGGGACATTTCATGTCACGGATTGACAACGACGGAAATTTCCTCCGTTCCCGTGAAGATTACGCGAATGGACCGGCGGGATCGGCTCTCGCTTGATTCCCACCGGACTCCGATAGCGCCGCGATCCTTGCGGATATTTTATGGCATCCGGAGGAAAGTAACTTCAAATTACTTTCGCGCCAAGTATACGATTTCGTAGTAACTTTATTCGCGAATCCCTACGCGAGATATGACCATTTCCGCGAGAATTCGTCACGGAATTTTCCCCTCGAAAATCAGATAATGCGCGTCCCGGCGAAAACTTTAATATTTTTAAGCGGCATTTAAATGTCAGCATTTAAATGTCACGTCACGGTCGATCGTTGCGTTAAAACGCATTGAGTCTCTCACGTCGGATTAAAACACGTCGAAGAGCGACAGCGATAAGAGTTTTACGGTGAATAAAGAGCGGCGTCACCCGTCATACGCCGATATTGCAGCGTCATCGGCGTTGGCACAACAACAACAATAACAACAACAACACAACAACAACAACAACAACAGGAAAAGGGTCCGCAAAAAATATATTACGGAGCTACGGCAGTTTCGCATTATAGGGAATTAACGAGCCGATCGCGCGTACGCGCTGTCAAAAATCCAGCCCCGTCATGTCGCGATCTATTATCGATCACAGCTCAGTGTGAATATACAATACTCGCCGGCTCGTGACTAGCGCATGAACCTGTCGCTGTTGCATACATCCGGTTGTATTGCGATTATCATGCTCATATACGCGGCATACAACAACCGCGCGACAACGCAAAGCATCACTGCCGGTCGGGGCCCTATTGTGGTTCTCGGTCCGACATGTTGATAACGAGCTGATCATTGTTATAACCCACACGTCGTCACGTATATGACATGTATGTATGTGTGAACATAGACACACACACACACACACACACACACACACACACACACACACACACACACACACACACACACACACACACACACACACACACATATATATATATATATCGCACATTGGTCACATTTGGCTATCGTGTTTAAGTTAAGACACAAGTTTGTCGGCATGGTTGGACACGGGTGAGCGAAGCGACAGTGTAATAACTAACTTTGTTCGCCGTCCGGTCGAACGTCTACACGGAATCGAGATTCATCGGGACGAAACAATTCCGCGTTTTGTTGAATGTAATTATAAAGACTCGCGAAGACCATTGATTCCTCTTGTTGCCTGCAGTAACAAATACCGTCGCATCTCTTTATTTATGAAAAAACTTTTAAAGGAGAACTTTCGATAAGTATTTCTCAGTTTTAATATCGAGATGGTATCGGAGAATTAATTAAGATGTAGGCATTTTTTTATTGGTATCGTTGGCGAGCTGCTCGATTCGTGAGCGAACAGCTGTATGAACCTGAATATTCTTGTCCCGTTTGGAAAAATAAAGAGGTGCGAGCACTCTTTTTCTAAAAACCGAACCCGAAGTCGTATGATCGTGCCTCATTGGGTATCATTTCGCGCCCGCCCCCCCCCCCCCCGGAAAGAAGCGGGGCCCCAAATGCGGATCCTCAGTCTCGCCCTCATCTCGCCCGAGTCTCGTCTCCTGAAAAGCTCAAAGTCAAAAAACGATATTATCGTTTCTATCTGGTCATTTGAGTAGTAAAAAAAAGATCTAAATAAAAGAGGATTTTAACAAGGGATCTTTAACATCTTTTTCAACTTTAATGTCGATTAACTTCGAACGGTCTACGCGGTACATGTTCGGATGGATATACGAATGCTTCGTGCGTCGTCGGGGAAAATACAAACTTTTTGCGAACGTCAATTCGTTCCCTTTTATCCGAGGTGCGATGTCCAATACATCGGCTTTCTCATAATAAATGTCAGTTTCGTTGAGTTGCATACACCGGAGTGGCATTAATCGATTCCATGTTCCGAACATTACGTAACGTCAATAGCTATTTCGAGCAGTTTGGCACGAGGTAGGTAAAGGAGCCGGAGAAACTTCATATTTCTCAGAATATCGAAAGGTAAGAGAGTAGACATGAATAATTAATCGCAAGTCGATGTATGAAGCGCATCGCGTAAACTTGAGAGAGGCCAAGCGAAGAGAGAGACTAAGCCTTCCGCAGTGTTTAGTTAAATTAGAACCGATGGTCTTGCGACTTAGCTATTACTCGATGACACGACACGGGAGTACGAATCGAGTTAACGCGTTGTCAAAAAATCGCTTTGCGTATTTTCCGGTAAAATATTTACTCCTTTAAAAGGTGTATTAAAATTCCATCTGTTGTGTCGTCCGTAACCGAGATCAAAGCGACAGGACGTCTCTTTTCTCGCTCTTTCTTCATCTCGGCCAGGACTAGGTAATATCTCGCTTTCTCAGGTATTACTAGTGTGTAAGATACATATTATAAAATATAAATAGGACGATGTACAACACGAGAACGTTGAACATCATTGAAAGTACCGTATATAGTCGCGTAAGCGTTTTATCTTCGTACAGAGCGTATTAAAATTCTATTTACGGAAGTCGTCGTTTGTAACTGAGATCAAAGCTACAAAATGTTTTTCTCCATTCGCTGTCTGCGCGTGGATGTTTTCTGTCCCTCATTCACTCATGTGTGTGTGTGTTTTCAGAGATTATTTAACCGAGTATGTAAAATATAAATTAGAATTCATAGGTGGGGAATTGAAATATATTAACGTCATTCATAAGGTATTACGGTAAACGTTATCATGGAAGTGTTATTCTATGCGTGCCTGCCGACGATAGTTCTTTGCCTAACGTTATATCAAAAATTATATATTATAGATTAAAGCCTACGCTATTATTCGTGCCAGAATTCAAGATAAAATAATTATTTTGCAAAAAGCATTTGAAGACAGAAAATGCACAAAATATATATGATATAAAAATTTATTTGTATTTTTATTAAAAAATACGTATTGATTGCACGTATTAAATTGCAAGTAGAATTTTGCCCTGCAAATTACAAATTAATATAGACAATTATTACAAGTAATTACATTATGGACAATTCAATTACCATAATTATTATAGACCGTCTAAAATATTTTTAATATCAAGCTTTTATTATATGCATTTATGAAAAGGAGTAAGACATTTTTTATATAAATAATTTCGAAAATGATGACGCATGATATAATTATATAGTGTATTGACGATAAATTTTGACTATCATTAATTTATCTTGAAGAAAGAATCAAAACGAAGAAATGTATACGCGTCTCTTCGTGGAACTCTTCTCGAAAAGATGCGATGTAGCAATTTCGTCCACTTACTTTTCCGCTTACAATTATGCATCGTGTAATGGACATCTCTCTCTCTTTCTTTCTCGATGTTCCTCTCGACGTTACGTCGAACTAGTAACTGGAACGCCATGAAAATGCCCGCGGCCATCGTTATTACGCGAACAAATTAATTTATCGTTTTGCGATGTTACGGTTAACAGCGTTCCGGCGAAATAATGGCGAACGACGAGGGCGAGTATCGTAGCTAAGGAAGTTGGCGTGCGAGGAAGTCCGTTGGACGAGGATATAATAGAAACGGGGTGAAGGAGGAAAATTGGAGACGAATGTTCGGTGAGGAGAAGATTAGAGTAAGGAAAAGGCGGCACCACGATCGAGGTGGACAGGAGAACGGGAAATAAAAAAGGTAAAAGTAGAAAAAAAAACGTATGAAAAGAAACAGAACAAAAACAGTGCAAGACAGAAATTGAGAAAGAAAAAATAAAGGGAGAGGGAAAGAAATAAAGAGAAAACAGAGAGAGAGAGAGAAAGAGAAAGAGAAGAAACACGCGACGAAAAGGGGGAAAGGAGAAAAGAATGGACGCGTGATGAAGAAGGAATAAGAAAATTTGGCTCGGAAGAGGGAGAAAACGAACGGACGCGTGAAGTAACGAGAACGCGAAGACGAAGAGGGGAAGAGGAAAGAACGCGGGAAGAGAACAGAGAAAGTAGCGCGGGTAGACGGCACGGACGGCACAACGGACGGATGCGAAGGGTGGTAGATAAGGAGGGAAAGAGAACGAGCGAAAGGGAGGGAAGGATAAGAGAGCGAATGGATAGAGCGACGAAGAGCAACGAGCGAGACTGCGGAAGACAAGGACGGCGCGTACGCCGCATGCGCGTGGCATGGGTGTATCTCCGGCCTTCTCCCTCTCGCGGTCGCTCTCGCGCGCCCCACCCCTACTTCGTACGCCGCTACCTCTCCCCTACGCCGCTCGACTCAGTTACCGGGCCGATTCGCGAGCGTAGAGAGGTGTCGCGCTTTTTCGCTTTCGGTCGTCGTAAGTTTCGAGAGACTCCGCCGTTGTCGTTTGCCGTTGGCACAGCGGCGGTTCGCAGAGAGTTAACATTCCGCGCCAGCGCGCGCAACGTGCGTGCGTTATTCCGTTTCTGGGATAGAGTAAGAGACACGGACAGGCAGATTCGGTGAGGGAGCAAGAGAGAGAGAGAGAGAGAGAGAGAGAGAACGAGAAAGAGAATAGGAGGGGGAGAGGGGGAGAGATGTGTGCGCGAGAGTGCCCCAGTTTCGGTGCGGTCACATGTGGACGTCGAGCGGCGTAGCGCCGCGGGGGAGCAACGCGCTGAAGTTCGCGCCGGGTCGTTCTCTCGCCGAGCCGGCGTCGTCGCTCCGGGATTCGCGGTGAAACGCAAGTGAGAATTCAATTCAAGTGATTCAACTTGCCGTGTGTGCGTGTGTGTGCGTGCGTGCGTGCGTGCGTGCGTGCGTGCGTGTGGACAGATATCGTTACGATCTTGCGCGAGAGCTTCCCGTGAAGTTGTCGCGTGACGTGTCGACGTGATCGGAGAGGGAATGAAGCCGGCGACGCGCGACCGATGACGGTCGAGCGGCTTCGATTTTTCTCGAGACGCGCCGCGCGCCTCAATCTTGTTTTCAGTCGCATTCGGGGAAACGCTGTGATTCCGGGAATCGCGGGCCTCCTCCGACCCTACTGCTTTTTCTGTTTACGCGCGCGATCATGTTTACATGACGCTGTAGGGAGCCCGAGGTGTGCGAGGAGGACTTGCGCGATTCGAACGCGTGCGAGTGTGTGTGTGTGTGTGTGTGATGTCGCCGTCGTGTGAAGATCAACGCGCGCGCGAGTGGCGGTAGATTCGAAGAGGAAGCAAGCCCGCGGCGTATCGTGTTTGACTCCCGTTATCGCTTAACTCGCGCAATTAGCTCGCAATTAATTCGTCGCGTTGTCGTCGAGTGAGTGTAACGAGTGTACGAACGATTGCATGATTGAGGCAGGAAGAACTTTAGCAGCAGCTCGTAATCGGAGTTGAGATGGCAACCTGGGCACGCGACATCGATCAAGTAAGTGTTTCAAGGTTTCGATGGAGAATCTCATTTCTGTTCAATGATTTCATTATCGCGACATCATGCATTCGTATATAGAAGGAACAGTTTTGCTGAAGATCTTATCTAAAAATTCGATCAGATACACATCCGAAAATAATTTTATCGGCCCGTTAATTACGACGTTCAAATTGGTTGTTAGAGTATAAAAAAATTTTGCAGTGTTATCATTATGCGTAAGTATTCCAATAATTTTGATTTTGATGAGCTCAAAAAAATTATCCGCAAATTATCCGTTCTTTCCGTGCATGAGAACGAGAAAAGAGTCGTTCAAATGAAACACGTGTATGAGTGGGGAACGATTCTTGCCACTTTTATGACTCATCGTGTTAACATGCGTTTATTTTTCTTTGCGTTTTTCGTTTTTACGAGGATAGTTAAATTTCGATGTGTGGTTTACTTTTAATGCGAGACTACGCAAACATAAACAGAAACAATCTGAGAGAAGTATCGAAGAATATATATTTTATAATCTCCGCGCCAGGAGCTTTCGGGAAATTATCGTAATATACAATCGCTACTCGACAGGTAATGAGAAAATTATGTAACGGAGTGTGAATTAGTTATTGTCTTATTTAGTTGTCAGGCTTTATTTCAGTCGAGTTTGCTCCGAAATTTTGGCCGTCGCATTGCGCTCGCGGGCTTAGATTGGTACTCGCTTTGATGCTCCGAAATTTTGGCCGTTGTTTACACACCTCCTATGTATATACATATGTATATCCGCTTGTTGTTTGTTATTTCACACCTACGGATACTATGAATACGAGAGCGAAATAAAACAATAGCGGAGCGCACTTCTTGTCGCATTATTTTAAAATTCATTTCCATTATATTATTTTTGTTATCAGTATCCGATTAAATGTTTACAGAAAAATTGTTATGATTATTCCGCGCGCAATATAAATGCAATATAAATTTTCAATGTTGATTGTTCGAGCACGTTCTCTTTGAACAATATCCTTGTATCGGTATTTCGCGAAGAGAAATTTCTTGTTCCGCTTACTGCACAGCACACGTACCGAGGTATTACGTAACTTTTCTTACATCAGCTTCTTACAAAGCTTCTCGTAAGACGCCGGATTCGGAATCGATGGTACGGGAGGAAAAATGCGCTCGACACAGACTATCTCTTCGGCGCAGTGCGTCTCATGCCGTTATCCTATTCGTGCGGAGGGGTAGAGGGATAGCATATTAAGTTATGGAGCTTCTATTGCGTCTATATGCTTTGTGCTTCAACATACATATGTATGTGCGCCTTAGTCCCGAAATGACCTACTCGCAATCTCTAATATATCGTAGCAAATATTTGTTCTCGTGTACCCTGTCGAGTTTATCCCTTGCAACATTCTCCTAAGCGTAATCCGTATGCACGTGTAACTAGCTATATTTTGGATCGTTGTGATATATATTTTATATTTACGTAAAATGTAACAGTTAGCTGCATTGAAATATTGCATTTTAAAATATTGAAAGCATTATTTTTTCACGTTGATGTATTTTACATTAACATTCCGCGTATGTTTTTCCTATTGCCGAATGGAAAATATGCGCACGTTTATATGTTGCTGTTTATATATAGAAACATTTCATTTTTGACGGAATATAATTTGATTCGGATTTTTACGAATATTTTTCGAAATTCTCACGCGTAGTTGCTTTTTGCGCCCACGACAGATTACCCGTGCCCA
This sequence comes from Pogonomyrmex barbatus, assembly GCF_055798465.1. Lineage (NCBI taxonomy): Eukaryota > Metazoa > Arthropoda > Insecta > Hymenoptera > Formicidae > Pogonomyrmex > Pogonomyrmex barbatus. The sequence continues at coordinate 6,162,100 of NW_028297099.1, read as the reverse complement.
CGTGCGTCCCTTCTTCCTCACTTCCTCTTGCGTTTTCGCGACCTGAATTCTCACTTGAACGCTTACAATGGCCTTTGTCGGTTCTTCGTTTCGGTCGTATCGCTATTCTATCCCTTTTTTAAGAGCGAACTAGGGATAGAGGTTGACACGGCGCTCGCCCGATTACAAATGTGAAATCGATCTCTCATTGTCGGGGAATCGTGAGGCACAGCAGCCACGTTGCTAAATCGATCCTCCATGGATGGAGTTGAACCAACGAACGAACGTACGAACGAACGATCAAACGAACGGCCCTTCTCATTCCCGAGGAAGAACGAAGTCTCATTAGTCACGCTGGTAATCAAGGCTTCGCTTCGATTTCTGTGTTCGAATTGCTTTTAGTGTTCTTCTGAAAAGAGAGGTCGGATCCTCGCAAAACGCGTGTAACTATCTGGGAACGTGTTTTATGCAAATCAGCCTTCTCACATTCGCGGACGCAGAGAATTCTGCGACTGAGCGAATGGTCTAAGATGTACATAGTCGGAACAAAAAGATTCCAGAATTGACGACATTGATACGACAACTACCTTATGCGATGTAAGATACATTTAAAGATGAATCTATGAATCAAAACCAATTCTAATAAAGCTCTCGTTTAATTAAAAAGAACATCCAATTTTTATATCAGACGTGTAACATAACAACGTATATTGCAACCTGTTTGTTCAACTATATAGATGACAGTTGACAGACAAGTTTTGCATGCTCTGGAATTAAAAAAATCTCTACATTTATCAGGGATGCAAATTGCGACAATTGCAAGTTCCAGTCGCAAGCTCGTTAAGCTGTGTTTCTCGAGAACCAAATCGCGAGTTCTCATACATGCAATGTTGTTGAGTTTATTTGCGCGTCTCGTGTAGAAACGCGGTCAAGTAGTTTGTTCAATTATTTAATCAATCAAAATTTACTTGTTAGTAAAATTACAGAAAAGATGTTTGCATTGAAAGTATGCTACGTCAATTACTGAGGCATATATTAGTCATATGCACACACACACACACACCACACACACACACACACACACACACACACACACACACATGTATGTATGCGTTTTGTACATACCGATAGGATAACGTCCTGATCAAAGTACGGGGTTCATAATCAGTAACGTTTTCGATCAGGGTGTTCTCCCTTTCGGCTCTTGCGCGCCAATAACAATCGGGAAGCTGGCAATCTCCAAAGCTCAAACAGACAATCACTTCTAAATACAGTTCGAGGGTGTTTTGATTCGAAACACTCCAACACGGAATTGCTTTGGTCGCGGGGCTATTTAACCAGTGAACGACTTCAAAGTCGCTTGAAATGTTTACTCACGAGCGTGAAAGCGAGAAGGAGAGAGGGAAGAGAAAGAGAGAGTGAGGGAGAGAAAGGGGTAATGGGAAGAGAGAAAAAGAGAAAGTAATTGGAAAAATGCAGAATGAATACGAGGAACCAAGTGCTAAAGAAACATGAAAACATCGAAATTTTTAATTATAGTATATAAAAATGTAGTTTAAAAGTAATAAACACGCTAAATTTTACACTTATATATATTTTGGCTCCTATGTTATATATACAGTTGTTATATATACAGTTTAGAATATATGTTATATATACAGTTGTTATATATACAGTTTAGAATCATAAACAAAATATTGTCATAAAGATTAGAACAATTGTTTTGCTTGTAAATATTTCATTTACACATCCTGAGTAGTTTGCTTGCATTGTTATTTGTTAACTTTTTTGTAAATTAAAAGGTTTCGGGGAATTTTATCTATTCTTGAATGCTGTTTCACAAATATATTTCCGAGATTGCTCGATAAAATTTGAATTGTGCATACCTCCGTCTTTTCATCGATATTTTTTTGAATATCTTTGAAAATGAAAAGTTTGACCAGGATAGGGTAAATAGAAATTTTGTGTGTGTGTGTGTGTGTGTGTGTGTGTGTGTGTGTGTGTGTGTGTGTGAGAGAGAGAGAGAGAAACTCTGTGAGAAAGTTTATTTAATAGGAGTAGTACAAATGCGATTGTCGCACCAGTTTCCAAGCTGTCGCTGCATTCCAATTGCAAACTCGCCCGTACATGAAACCGGCTCTCCTATTCCCATAGATATCGCAGCGAGTGCAGAGGTATTGGAAAATAATGAAGAGGTTCGCCCTCGCAGCTGTTGAGTCACCGCATGGTTCAATGGCGGTCTGTTGATGACAACGAGGTAATTACTTTTCAAACAGTAGACGTGCAAATGAACGGCGGTTTAATCTGTCGATAATATCCCGGGCATCGTTACCATTTTTATTTCCCTCTCTCTCTCTCTCTCTCTCTCTCTCTCTCTCTCTCTCTCTCTCTCTCTCTCTCTCTGCGTTCCAATGGTAGCGGTTACCGGCCGCGCCCAAATTCTCCGCGCAGATTTAATCCGCTCACAAAGATTGCTGTATACGAGCAAAACGAAATAGTTTTTTTTTCACTGTTGGTGGATTAAATTCTCTTTTTGCTTTTCGATCGCGGTTTTCGACATGCAACTACTCTCGGTTAAAACGGATTCCGAAAATAGTTGTCTCTTGACTTGTATCGGATTTATGTGATTCTTGCGGAATTACGAATTTTTTTGCGAATTAAAAGGCCGACTGTCAACGTATATACATTCTCTTTTATTTATGTTCTTTCTCAGGTATGTTTACTGTAAAAAATGCATGTACTTAGTCACTCGCGATAACTATATCTTTTTATTTGAAGTTAATGACTGTCGCGCTGTGGGAGCGAACTCTCTTATACTGTCGTACGTTTTTCCACCGTTACGTCGACAAACCGGCGATGTTATTGCGACAAAAACAATTTAAGGCCTGGCAGTGGCGTGCCTCTCGATAAATCATGACTTATTGAACGCGTAGCTCAGTTTTGAAGCTCACCCACGGGGTCACGTCGCTCGTGCGCTGTGATACGTCATAAGTCACAGCTGGTAGCACGTTGCGACGACATCATCCCCCTACCTAGCTCACGGGATGTGTTTCTTCCTGCTCGCTGCCGGTTTTCTTCGTGGACTCAGCCCCCACTGGCAGTGGAGTTCAGCTTAAACGTAATAGTCCCATTAACCGGTTCTGTATCTTAGCAACCCAACCCCGCCACCCTCACGGGGTCGTTTATTGCGCGCTATGATTGATACTGTAAAATATGGCGTTCTCCACGAGACGACGGGATGCAGGCGTTGCTAGTGCTCTTTCGACTTATCGTTGGGACCACTCGATCCCGCGCGAACATGCGGATTTACCGATGTAAGGGTGCGGGGAAAAGTAGCCGCTGAAATGCGCCATTTATCCGCACGCCCTGCATCGGCCAGCGATATTTCTTTTGACCTCACCGCGATATAAGAAGGAGCGGACGATTAATATCGATGCCGGTGACATAGAGTTCATATATCATACGTAGCTCCAAGGTTTGCTCGCTCGGGAAATGATCTAATTACCGGAATTTCAAGACAAATGAGAGATGAGGGGGGGGGGGTATGGTCGCGCGTCGATCTCACGCGCGAGATAGCCTTCGAAGAAGTTTCCGTAATTTGTGCGTACTCGAAATATATGGTAAGGCCATATTATTTGCTCGGTTATCATTTATAGTGGGCAATGTCGTTTTTCATTGTAACTAGAGTTTCTCCATGTCGGTCCGACGCCGAAAAGGGCCGTGAGCGGCTTAATAACGATGTCAACTGTGACAGACAACCGCGCGCTGTTTCGTGCGATAACGGGCGCGAACGGGCGCGTGTGTAAGCTTCGTTTGTGTTTAGCGTGTATTATCCGAACAAACGTACGGTACAACTGGCTCGGCGCGACATGATAGATCGCGAATTGTGCGCTTTTTTGTCGCAGTAGCGTGCCGTCCCTCTTTCATTCATAAATCATATTCCACGTGGAGGTTTACCTTGAACCTACTTTCGTCGCGAACAATGATCTCCCGTCGATCATTAAAAATCGCACCGGGGGGGAGGGAGTGCCGTGAATCAGGGGTCGTGAAGAACCCCCAAGAGACACGACGGATGATATCGTGACGGCTTAAACCGATCTCCTAGTGGCACGTGTGTACGAATACCTTGAAATCCTTGTCGTCGATTCTAATTCTCGCACGTTGCGTGATTACATTGTCGATAAAAGGACGTAATGCTTTCTACGAATACAGCCTACTACGGCTGTGCAATATGAGGGTAATCCAAATATGTTACGAGACGATAACGCCAGATGTGGCGAACCGATTCAGGATTCATCATTTTTCAAATTTGTTTTACAAATTACTACTTCTTTGAAATAGTTTTTCTTTTGAACTGATATTTGCAACTCCATTTAAGAAGAAAATTATGAAAATTAGTTGGAAGTTGGCGCCTAGAGAATGAAAAAAAAAATGGAGTGAACCTTTTGGAGATTTGTTTTATAAGTTCATAATTTCTCGTAATATTCATATACTTTGTTATGTTATTTTATTTCGAATTACTAAAGTATGATCTAGGATTTTTACTAAAGAGGAAAAACGGGTACGGTTATTTATAAAACAGATCCCGTTGAATGACGACGTAATTCTCGGATGCAGCAGTACCACGGAAACGAAGCGTATATATGAATGAAGTAGATTATATGCAAATGAAGAATCAATGCAGATTGCGGACGGCAACTGGAATTGCATTATCTTCTTTCTATCCGACAAATGTGCGTCATCATTCAACGCGTGCAATAGAACTACATTTCTGCGCGCCACCGACAAACAATAGGAACCGTCTCTTTTTTATCAATACCATATATTATACTATGATGGCTGGTGATATGCGGTGACGACTGATTGTCCGTGACAGTCTCTGTGAATTGTCTCTGTGACTCTTCACCTCGATATCGTAATCATTTTTCACGTTTCACGCGACACGTGTGCCGCAGTTAACGATAATATAAGGTGGCTCACTGGAATATTGCTCTTATATTTTTTTTAACGCTTGTACGTTTTTATTGTACGTATGACTTTTAACGCATCACCGTTGACCTCGATCGATCATCCTTCAATGCTGTATTACACAATATTTTTACGGCCAATAACAATTCGCGGAAAATACCTGCCTGACCTATCGTCGTTCAATTATGGTACGCGTTAGCAGATACAACGGAGAACGTTATAGAAACATCTGACGTTATTGTTCATCCTTCGCAATATCTACGGAAACGTCATGATTCATTATTTTCGAAATCTTCATCTTTCGCTTTTGATGGGCGCTGTGATACGTCAGAATGATAGGACGATACGCGGGCATTGAAATATTTTTTTTCTTCCTTCGCAGATGTAATTCCCTGTACAAATGGAAGTTGTTCCAGGCGAACACTCGGGTCACGTCGACGACCTAACTGTCCTGACACTAACCCAACCTTTTATACGAAGGGTTACCGCGGGAAAGTTCAAGAGAGGGAAGGAAAGAGAGACAGAGAGAGGGAGAGGGAGAGAGAGAGAGAGAGAGAGAGAGAGAGAGAGAGAGAGAGAGAGAGAAAAGGGAGAATCCATAAGCCATCCACCTCCGCCTCCTTGCCGACCAATCATAATGCTTTCTTCGTCTTTCACTCCCTTTCACTCCCTTCGAACTAGCGCCTGCATGGAGTTGACTATCCTGAATCCTGTCTCCAGTTTCCCGACTGAGAAAGTTCACACATCCACACGATGTTGCATCTGATATCGTGCATCCCCGTTTAGATATAAACCAGTATATTTTTTCTGATATGTATGATGTATTATACTCATGTGTCATACAAATTGGAAACGCGTTTGTACGAATCTGACGTTAACATGACTATCATTACGTAATGCACGTAGTGCATATCACATATTTCTCTCAATTAATTAATTATTCGTTATATGATGTATTGGACATGCGATGCATATAAGTTTTTACTAATTAATCAAAAGCGCGACCGAAATTCGTAATCATTTGATATTATTCGTATCTCTTAATAATTAATCGAATGACGATCATTATCTTCGCAGCCAGAGAGAAATGTTGAGCTGAACTTTTAATAATTACTCTCTCTTTTGCTTTTATACAAATTAATCAATAACCGATATCTCTCATCCTTTTGGAAACCTCAGGGCATAGTATATAGTTTTTGTATTGATACTGTATTGCGTTATCGAATTTTTTTAGGATCGACCGAATGTATTTACAGACGAAGTTCATTAATGCACTTTGTTTCTGATGAAAAAAACACGTAGAGTATCTGTACTTTTTATCGGTAGCGTATTCTATGAAAACCGGATATTGAATCTAACGACGAGATCAGTTTTAATGAATATGCATCAACGTATGAAAAAATATTGTCCGAAAATATGCATTTCCATAATAAAAGATTATTCTTCTCAATATTACCGCGTACGCAATTATTGCGTAAAAATCCCATATTCAACTGATTATCATTGCTATTTAAAAATAATAGATTTCCACTGTGTTATATAGGAAAATCGACTCATATCTCTTTAGCGAATTCGCTCCGTTGAAAACTATTCTTTATATACACATGATAAGGATTTCCAGAATATTTGTTCGAATAATTTTCTTGTAATAATATCGATAGCATCTCATCAGCACACATAACGTTAAATTATATCAATTTATCAACTCTTGAGAACTCATGACATTCCGGCTGTCACGAGATTATTAATTTTAGTTCCAGACAGTACGTAATTATTTCGTTTGATTATGTTTCTTAGCAAGATTTTTATCTCCGTGCTTCATTTCCTACCTGTTAAGGACAATTTCGCTGGATTTGAGTAGAACGAGTTCACGCTCCTCTCATAAATCTTTGTCTTTCTTGAGCCTGAAAAGATCTGATTGGCGGCAATTTCCTCCGTGCTCCTTTCGCTGTTTCCGTCAGCGTCTGATCCTTCTTTCTTGGTTGCGCAAAATGATCGTGCGAATTTAAAACATTACCAAAGTTTCTGCTCTTAATATACACACGCAACGAAATTTAATAGTAATTTAATTGCAACATTCCGAATATTAACAGTAGCAATCCTGCCGGATTCACTGGCGTAAATGTTACGAGCAGATTTCGGTTTATTTGGCGATATGCGAAGCGCAAACGTAGAGCCGTAATTACCGCGCTGTCTTTCTTATCGCAGAAACTTTACGAAAACGCGGGACATGTCGTGCTTGTAATGAGCTCTCCGTAGCGGCTTAAGGCACTACGACGGCTCGGCGAAGAAAGTTAGTTATTTACTCGCCAGTGCTCTGACAGCTCGTTTACGTACGCAACGCTATTTCATTTCCTAGACGTTTCCGGATAGCTACTTTCGCGGGCAAACACATTAAGGCGCGCCCGACTGCTGCTCCAGTTCGCTGGTAGCTCTTTCAGGTGGCTCTTACTTGATTTTACGATCTCTGATCCATCTTCCTTCTACGGATTTAACTTTGCTTGATTGAGCCACCTTTCGGAAACACGTTAACTTTTGGCTGACTTACTAATTTGCTTCATAAATCCGCATTTAAATAACAACCGATTGTTTAAACTTATATCTTCGTCGAGGATTTGAGGCTGGAGATTGTAAAAAGTATTGAGTGACTTTTTTTTAAAGATTTTGTTTGTTTGTGTCTGAATAATAGTTCCATCGACACAGAAGAAGCTTGTCGTAGATAAACGTTATTTATATATATGAAATGTAAAATAAATTTTTCCGACATGTTTTTGAATTCATGGTAACTTAATTATCGAAAATCTATCGTGATCTATTTCTGCTAGAAACGATCTTCGATCTAGAAGGATATCTAGGTAACTTACGTCATGTGCCTCAATAAAAGCTGTTTTTACCTTCGCGTGGAAAAATTTGTTCAGCACTCGACGAGGTTACCGACGAGGTTTGATGCTGGCGAGGGTAGGAAATTTGAGATGTTCCGTTTCCGCCCAAGGAATAATTGTCCGAGATTCCGGTCACGAGTCACCGGAACTGAGAGCCGTTAAGCCGGAACTAATTGAACTGTTGTTAAGGGGAGACGGTCAGAGGTGAGCACAAGGGTGCTGTAACTTGAGTATTATAGAGATTCTCTGACAGCATAGCACCAAATCCCCGGTGATAGATCCTGCGACACGATGGCCTCGCGATGCCCGGAATCATTAATACAGTCAGTAAATTCTCGAGATAGTTAAAAGCCACAAATATTTCAATATTAATACAGAGACTCAATCATCTACGCGAGTCCTAACAAATTCAATTCATATTTCGCATAACTAACATCTTTTTTATAAACAATTTTATTGATATTTATTTTGATTGTATTAAATGAAACGAATATTTAATTTTATTAAAGTTTTTTTTTACTTTTCATTATTCTCATTTTTAAATTATTATCGCAAGCGAATCAAATATTTCAGATATTCACGGTTGAAAAGCAGGCCATTTAAACTGCGTACATTGTGACTGGAAGTTCTCATCAACGAGTCGGAAAAAAAGAGACGACGTTGACAGAAACGTCGCGGAGGTGAACCGCGACAGGGTAGATTTTTGTTCGGCGGTTTTGTGTGTGTGGAGAAAAACATTCCGCGGCGTGCGAAACTCTTGACGGTTGGCACAACGGTTGGCTGGCAGCCACCCTCGCGGTCTGGATTCGTTTACGAATGACGGAATCCGTCGCACACACGCGAACGTAATATCATTGTTAAGGGACGCTACGTTACTTTCGAACGAGGTGCGACATTGAGTTCGGTGAAGGTGTAAGAATAAAATAAGAACAAACGAGGGAAACTTTTTGATCTGAACGAGTGCACACAGTCACTGATTGTGACGACGACCAGAGCTGTCGGAGGAAGGAAGAGAAAAAGATAGACGAAGAAAGCATGCCCGATGGAAACAAAAGGGCCCGGCGGCTTCCTGTTTCGCGCACTTTCCGTGTGCTGCTTCGCGTTATTCGCCGACGGTGTGAATGCCGGCACTTCAATAAATGCTCTCCGTCCGTTCGCACAAAGTTCGCATTTGCAGGGACATACGCACGGAGGTAGAATGGAGTTGCCCACGCACATACGGGTTACGTTTGTCTCGTAATGGAACATCGACCATTTCTGATCGCCGTAACACTTACGAAAAACATTTCAATTCGCGTACTCTCGTGTTTATCTATTTCTCGTAACATAAATATTAAAACATTGAAATGTTTTGATATTCTTTATGTCGATTAAATTGTAATAATAAATTCCAACACGTATTCCAATACGTAGAATCATCATTCATCTTTTTATAAAAAAATGGAATATTATAAACTCCCTAATGAGATTTGATTTTACATGATCGTGGGAAATTTAATTATATTATGTGCGCCTGTATAAGAGGCGCCTCATCAGACGACGACTCACGTTGCGTTTAATTCGGATTTACGAGCACGACGTCGAAAGTCTCGACAGAGAGGTGCATCCGGTGAGACAGATAATTGTTTTCCGTGCCGTTGTACCGAGGAAACATACAGGAAAAGACGGAGAGGCACGAGGATATCATCGCGGAAAAAACAGCCAGACATTGTCGCCGCATTGCTGTGGGCGAAGATGAAACAAGAAGTAAAGTTCGACGATGATGTTTACATATGCACGCACATACGTACATACGCACGCGTGTACGCAGACACGCGCGATTGCGAAAGAAAGAGCGTTGTCGAGAGAGAGAGGGGGGGGGGGTGTTAGACTGGGTGTCTGGTCCTATTGTCTATGTACGCGGATGGGTTGCTTCTTTACTGAATGCAAACTTGAGTTTTTTCTGAAGGGCAGCGGAACAGCAGGGAAAAGGGAGGGAAGGCCGTACTGAGGGAACGCGAAGGGCGTGAGTTGCCTAGGGGTGACTCGGCCGATGACGCGACCCCCGACGCGACTCTCCGTCGCGCAGACAGCAGATCAGAGGGGTGCGCAGGTATTTTCCAACACTCCCGCAGACCGCAGACTTGCATTATGCTATTATTACGGTGTCTTCCCACTTTCGATTGTCGTACGTATAATATATAATTTAACGTATTCAAGATGCAGAATATCAATTTTTTTTTCTAATTAATTTCTAATTAATTTTTTTCTAATTTTCTAATTAATTTTCTAATTAAGATGTTATGAACAGAGTTTGTCAAATTGGAAATATAACAGATATACCTAATTTCGTCCATTTAAAAAGTTTATCGCTTAATTTTTTGATGGTCTTTAATTCTTTTCATAACTAATAAACTATTGTTTAATTCGATATACATCAGAGCCGCAGAATTATTGAGAAGAGTATTGTTTAGCTTGTACACGTTACGCAGTTTTTCCATCTGTTTATTCTAGCGGCGTTATGCATCATCATAACGTGTAATTAACTTGTATTACGCATAGCCTGCTGTTCCAGATGGAGAGGCAGATGTATACTCGTATTTCGTAAAAGAACACGTTAGGTTTCTTCGTTGAGTTCACATAGTTTCTCAATTATTCCGTAATTTACGTACAAACCAACGCAACAGCGTTTGTACATAGATACGATTAATGGAAAATATTTTACGTTGTATTTGTAACGCGCAAAGTAATTCCGTGACGATATATTCTAAAATTCATCAAATAGCACGCTTAATCGTAACGTTTTAGGGTGTAGTCTGGAGATATGTATACCTCGTCCTCATATATCCCGACGTAACCGAAGTACTTGAGGGCAAGTCGTCTCATCAAAGAACACGGAGGAGGGTGGGGGGATTATAGTCATCCCCCCCCCCGCTATCCCCGTTCTATCTCACGAAGTGGAGTACGTGCAACTACTTTCTTCGCGCTTCCTTCCCTTTTCCCGGACTGGCTCGACTATCCTTCCCTTCTTGACTTTACCTCCCTGCTCGCGCTTTCCTCATTCCACATTGGACGCGCTCTACGACCACCAGAGGCGCGGCCGATTTAAGGTTGTCGAAGTTATAAAGCTTCTCAAGCGTTCCCTCGGGTTCGCAAGTTTTCCTGGAAGTCCTCCGTTCTCCGACTACCCATCTCCTTCTCGCCTCTCCACACACACTCTCCCAGCTATCGCAGCCTTTTTCCTCCACGATTACCTGTAACGTGTCAAAGGAGTAATTTTCCTGTTTCAAATTTCTCCCAGTTACTTACTTACAAGTAGAGATAATGCTCGCTGCTACTCCACGGGAAAATCTTAAGTTGCATGTATCCGCGAACTGACATTAGAATTATGAAGAATTCTACACACTCTCGTAAACATGCCGTGTATACTTCAGCATACGTTCTATTTGATGGATCACCTACGCCGTGTCTCGTTGTCTCGGAAGAAAGTTGGAAGTTTTAAGTTAAGAAGCTTATATATCTTCACTACTATTTACGTGATTGTACATAAAGTGTCGTTCAATAAATCTAAGAACTCTAAATTCTTCTCGCAGTTTTTGATGTGACACTTTGTATTCACTTTTGATATATTTCTAAACAAAACTGGAAATGCCTGCAATATTTAATAAGCAAAGAGCTATTTCAAATTCTATCATCTAATTAGTCATTAATCATAATATTTCTGTTTCCAGACATGCTGTCTACAATTGAACGTTGCTGGTTTGCTGGCATAAGAATGTTGCTGCGTCGGCACAAGTGCGTAGTGTGACGATCATCGGATTACACGAGATGGAACGATTGTTTTAAGAAGAACGTGACAGCCGTGACAGAGTGCAAGCGCAAAGGGATCGTGTATTAGACGTCGCCATCGAGAAAAGGAAGTCGACGGAGTAATGGTGAGTACGTCTTTTCTTTGGGTTTCTATACTACCGTTGGCCGTTGGTTTCGCCGACGAGTCATTATTTTCCGTTCAGCGAACTCGGGACGTCCGGGTACATTTGGATATGAATTACCGATTATTACTGCGAGTTTTCCGTTGTGGATCAGGATGGACCAGAAACGGAAGCCGAAGGATATACGGCGAGTATTACGGGTATTTTGCGATCCCACTCCCGCGCAAACGCGTAGGGTCGCTCTTCCGCCCTCTCGGATTCCGTTCTCGGTCGTGGGACGGTTTTTCAATTTGCCACTTCTTTCGCACCATTGTCCGTGCAATCCCGCGTTCGTCCCGCGCTTTCGCATTCGAGCGCGAGATCGAAGTTTCGGCAATTGGTTTCTCGAAGCTCTCTTCGGGAAGCTTCTGACGCGACGCGGCGAATGTGAATAACGTTTTACACTTGAATTTATACATCGTGAAGTATACATCGCGTTTAATAACTTCCCCCATACCTAAGGTAAAGATAAAAAGTGATATTTAAACTCTCGATGGCTCCATTCAAGCGAATTTTTTTGCCATTTATTTATCACTTTACATCAATAATAATAATAATAATACGGTGTTGTGTAGAACAGTATGAAAACAGTATGAAATAATGTCTAGCGTCGCATTTTCGAATTAATCTCTAGCAACTTTTCGATTTCCATTCAAATTTTTTTTTCTACATGTATATGCTCAACGAAACTGTAATATCTACAATGTTTGCTATATTCGCATTATACGCGATTCAAACGCGGCCGTAAGTTTATCGTAGGGAAATCGTCAAAGGGTTTTGCGCGGCGCGGAGAGAAGTACAAACGGCTATATGCATGGGTGTGCAACATTGGGTGATAAATATGGGTAGGACTGAGTTTTTCGCGGCAGCTCCGAGAGAGGCGCGCGCTCAGTGAAATGCATACGAAACGTCAAATGCACTCGGCGCAGTCCATCAAAATGCAAATGTCTTTTATCCACGGTGGTAATATATGCGTCCGTCGAGAATCAGTATTCAGGTTGAGCGTGGGCCGATCCGCCCCCGCGGTATCACAGCACGTATGTGTATGTGTGTGTGTGCACGATCATGGATACTACTAGAGGGTTTACAACAGGACGAAGCCACCCTCGAAAGAGATCGTGGCATCCGCGATGTTTCTTCTTCGGCCGAATCTTTATTTTATGACCGATCCGGTGGATCAATGGCAATCTCGAGGACAGCTTCTGCATCACGATTTTCAGGGCGGGACGGCATCGATCTTAATTGATATCAGTCTTTGACATCCTGGGTGCGTCGACGTGAATACTCGCGTTTTATGTCGCTCGTAAAGGAGATAAGCTGAATCCAATCTTATTTAAGTATCCTGGATCCCCGTCGGTTTGTAGATTTCGAGAAAATGACTCGCAATTATAGAACTGTTTTCGTAAATGAACTTTGCACTCAGGAATTTGTGACTCTGTTTGCAATGCGGATATTTTTAACTATGAAAAATGCAATTAAGGTTAAGATAGAAAATACGATTAAGCATAATTTCTGCAAATAAGTTGCAGAAATTAAATATAATTCAGTAACAAAATTTGTTAACTATTGTTAACAAGTAATATTTTTCTATTCTATTCATTAAACGAAAATTGTGTTTAAAAAATACTCGATTGCTTATTGAGCCAGAATGTTACCCTCTTGTTAGAACTGGTAAACATTCCAGTCTTGAATTTTCTTTTTCTTTTTCTGAGACTTTGAAGGGAGAGGGAAAGTCTAGTTGATTTCTTTTGCTAACACTAACTCGAACCAGACGCTTAGAAAACGATTTTATCGTGCTAAATTGAATCCAGATACTCGATGATGGACTTGAGAAAGTCATTGAAGAAAGAAACAGGGAAGAAAGCGAGCGTTGAGGATTGTACGTATTTTTTACAGGCATTGGCTGTGTGTGTTTGCATGTAAAAGGCATTTCTTTTGTATTACTGTTTGTTATTAAATCTCCGTCGCAACGATTGTCTAAAGAGCTTTTCCGTTGAAGGACTCGCGACAAAAACGCTCCGTTTCTTTTATTACGAGTGTTTAAATAGAATAAGATGTTATAGTCCCTTTCACTTGCGCATCGTAGCGTTAAACTAAGAACTGAGACTCTCTCGGAAAAACGAGTTTTAAGATAATGTCTTAACGGCAGAGTGAATCCACGAACGTAATATTACGTTGTTCTTTGCACGAACGATGGCAAGTCAGTAATATCATTGCGCGAGTCTTTTATTATCGATGTCTATATTCTTTGCAATATTAATGAGTAAAATCATTTGCGACATATAATGACATTCTATACAGAATATTCTACGACCGTACAATATCATACTTTAATGGCGCATTCTAAACTAGATTTGCAAAAATTCTTATATAAAAAGTTTGAAAAGATAGAATAATTTTTATATTATATCTCTATTATAAATAATCAAAGTTAAAAACAATGGATATTGTATAAGTTTCAGATTTATATGCAAATTATCGATCTATCATTTTTATCAATTTTTATGGTACAAGTATTAAATAAGTATAACAATAATATATTAAATAAATATTAAATATTAATTTTTAATTCTTAATTGAGGTCATCTTGTGTTTTTTTGTTTGTTCAAAGATACAATAGATTATTTTATATCTATATAGTTGATGATTTTGTGTAAATTAATTATTTAAAAGATTATTTAACTATTGTACGCAAATATTATTTAGTAATTATCGCATCAGCATTTTTAGATTTAAAATTTACTTTAAAGTTTTATACTTTAGTTTTATATTAGTTTTAATATAACAAAGAGAGTATGAATGTAAGATTCAATATATTTTAGTATTGTAATTCTTTTGCAAAAAATGAATACGATCTCTCTTTACCTTTTACAAGGAAACGATTATGAAAATTTGCACGGTCAGCAGTTATGAATCGTCGACTCTTTTAGAAAGGAATAGATTTAATTACGTTTAATTAATCGAACCGACCGTCGTTGAATATATCCATCATGACGAGATTACAACGTAGCGATATCGTTTGAATTACGCAACAGAGTTGATGCGGAATCAATCGTCTGGCGGCGGTGATTGAAAAAAAAGGGAACGATGCAAGAGATGTTTCGTGCAGCCAATACTGTTGAAAGTTCCAACGAAATACCCGATTTCGTTCAGTTGAACGATCCGGAACGATCATACCGTTTAACCGATTACCGATAAAAAAACTCAAATGAGTTTTCTACGCTATACTCATCTTCAGTTTTTTAGACCCCAAAGTATCTCAAATATGTCCTCTCTTCAATTTTGCTTTTTATTTTTTTTACATTTTAATTACAAAAGTATCTGTCAATTTATTTTTGCATTAGAGACTGCTCGATTTTGTGTATATTAATCCTTTTCGAAAAACTCGTGTGGCAATTAACTGTATGAGTCTCATAGTAAATGGTTACATCAATTCATGTTATCGATATTGGCAAAGTTTGTTTGCTAAACATGTCCATCGAGTGATACATCGTGACAATGAAGTGTTATTCTCGTTATACAGCGACAAAATTTTATCGATTAGTTGATGTTTGATTAAATATATTGATATTTACGGTATCATAGATTTTACAATTTGGAATTGATGTTTACAATATCATAGTTTTTATAATTGGAAAAGTGAAATGATGATAATGATGATTTAAACTAACCTATAGAAGGAACATTTTATGTCTCTGAATATTTATAAAATATTGAAATAAAAAAATAAAAAATAAAAAAAAAAGAATTTTTATATTTTTAAGATATTTTAGATAGAATATTTTTAATTAATTGTTGATAGTTTATTGCATTTTTTACGATTGTTGTAAGTTATGTGACGGAATATCAGGTTATTATCCATTCAGAATAAAATCAACCGTTCATTAGGGGATTCTGTTTCACGTAAGAAGCAATTGACGCTCTCATAAAATCACGATGCGTTCGCTCAAAGCGATACAGAAGGGTGGGTATTTATTTGACCATGATGGCTGCATTGTACCCAGGTTATATAAAAATTTGCATGCGCAAGCCCGTGCGGAATCGCGCGCGCGCGCACGAGGGAGGTCTGCATACTAATAGGTTGCCGTAAGGCGCGAGAGAATATGAGGGTACTAGGAGAAATTAAGAATGTAAAATGCTGGTCAAACTAAGGTAGTAGCTATACTTCAAATACCGGAGCTGCGAATGATAGGAGAAAATGAAGGCGGCGGGGAAAAAAGGAGGGCGAGCAAAGTAAAGACACGGAAGTAAAGTAAACATCTCCGTTTCCCGGGAAAATCGTGTTGCGAGAACAAGAGCTCGCCGGTCCGACACGACGCGGTCTTTTTTCCCTCGTTAAAGAATTTTTCATTGTGCCCTGTGTATAAAGTCGAGCGATTACGAGTATTGCCTGGAAAAAAGAATTATTCTATCGGGTTAATCGGTAGATATAACGCAGCGACGGTATAATATCGGGGGATTACCGAGAGTCGTACATTCCTTTCGATATTCCGCGTATAACGAGAATTTTAGTTGGAAAAACGTCTCTTTTACCCAGCGCCAGTACTTTCGTGTTATCATTGCTGTATCAAGAATTATGATATCGCGAGGCAGAATTGCGGTAGAATCGGAGGGGAAAGGAGGATCGGTAAGAGCGCACGGAAAATTCGGAGTCGTATGCGGACTCGCTGTAACACCCTTCCGCGATATAATTGGCAATAATGGAATCGCATACGTATCGAACGCGAGATTTACCTTTATGCATCCATGGTTACCATGGAGTCATCTATAGCGGCCTTCCGCCGTGTGATACCATTACTATCTGCGCGTTGATAATAATAGATGGGCCGGCTTGTGAACTCAAATCATTGGATTGATGGAGCATGCAATTGTGCTGGCATAAACCTTCGGATTATCTCTTAGGTTAGTTTGCTCACTACATCATGTTTATATGATTAATCTATTTATCGGTAATAAATGCCACATTTGTGATTTATGCGAGTGTAATTTTCTAATTCTTCTTAAAAATAGGAAAAAATAAGGAATAATGCAATACGAAACGTGGATATATAAAATTAATGAAAATTTATTAAAGTGCTATTAAAATTTTATTGTTTGCAACAAAATAATATATTTATATAGTTAATAATTTATTTAAAATTACAGTAAGTTAAAAGATTAACAAGAAAATAATCGCGTAATAACTTTTTAATTTGGAAATAAAATTTTAATTGATCAATCACAAGAATTTTTTTGCAGTATGCTGCTGAATTATCTTCTTTATGAAAAAGTAATTTTTTATTGCATAAAAATCTGTTAAAAGTTTTATAAAAAAATTGGAAATTTTTGTGTATTCATGAAAAAGGAAAAAATTTCTAAATTATTTATGTCTTTAGAAGCACGTTACGATTTATGATGTCGAATAATATCATGTGTTTTAACCTAGTGAGGTATGTAAAATATTGCTTTAACGATAGCTCGATTCAGAAACGAATATCTATTAAACCCCTTGCGGAAACAGTACACCCTCTCTCGTTTGCAAAATTTATGCGATTCCCAAAATGTCTGACTCCCTCGGACCTCATGCTGTCGGTACGTGAGATACACCGCAAGGGGTTACGTTGCCCTCGTTGCCGTACTTTCGTTATTACCCCGCTGATGTCGGGTGGCGGTCGGCCGTATATCGATCGAACGGGTGAGAATGGCACTCCACCGGCTAGATACTTATCGTTGTCTCTTCCCTGTCCTGCGTAGAAAAGCGAATATTACTCGTCCGCACGTGTTCGCGGCGTGCGCGGTATAAAGTCTCGATCCTTAAACAAACTTCCTTCCCTTCCCTCCTCCCGTTATACCGTGTGTATAATCATTTCAAGATGGAAGGGAGACGACGAGAAAGGGGACAAGGAAAAATCGTTTGTTAAGCTGGCTTTCCGACGTCCTTATTTGCCTCATCCGCAACCAGACTGATCAGCGACAACTGATAGCCACACCTCACGAAAGGGATTTTAATGTCAGGCTGACTCAGCCGACACGCATTTGTCCGGAAAGCAATAAAGCTAAGTGTAAACAGGAGTCCTTGCCGATCGAACCCTAAGTCGAGGATAGGGTTACACCTTTCTTTCGCTTTTTTTGCCTACAACCCTCACACGTGTAAGTCCGTTCATGCATGAGAAATTTTTTTTTTTTTTTTAAAAGATTGAGATATGAGATTACCATTACCTGGAAGTTTGTTATTTTTTGAGGTATATAATCGGAGTATGCGCGAACATCTGCGCGGATTTCATTTTATATTTGTTGGAGCATAAACGCTTAGGTATTAGTTGGATCATATTGTTTTCGTATAAAGCTTTTCCGAGCGGGCTTACGCATTGTTTTGCGAACGTTAATGCGCGTACTGGGTACGCGTCGAAACTTCGGAACGCTTTTAGCGACTGTTGGTGGAAGAAAAACGTGGAACATGCGAGACACATAAATATGGCTCCTTGTTCAGCAATGTTAGAAGCTTATCGTTATTCCGCACACGTTGGCCGTTCGTCGCAGCCCACAGGCACTAACTATTTACGTTGCGAGTTGTCCAAGAACCTCCCGGTAGATAAACAGCGAGGGGAAAACGGCCACCGCCACCCTACGTAGCTCACCTCTCGATGGCTGTAAGCATTTAATTTGCATAGAAACGCGACTAACTTTGGCTATTAAACGTTCCCCGCCTCGAGGCTCACGCCAGGTTTCAATTACCAGAATGGCAAATCTTGAAGAGTCTCCCTTCATCTTCTCTCTCTCTCTCTCTCTCTCTCTCTCTCTCTCTCTCAAGATTGTCGATTAAATACCCATCGGCATCTATTTCAAGATAGATCTGTAGATTTTAGATTTCAGTTCTTCATCTGTTGCTTATGGAGCCATTCTTTTTTTTTTTTATTTTATCACGATTATATGAACTATAATAAGCATATTAAATGCAAAATGAAAATTATGAGAAATGATGAAAACTCGCTGAAAACAGATTTCTTCCTTTAACGGGGGATTCTCAATTTCAGTTTCTCTCGTTCTCGCAATACCGTTCTTGCCGCGATTTATATTTAGTACGCTCCAGCTGCTGAAGCGAAGACCGTTTGATAGTAAATTGCTAAACTCGACCACTTCGTTAGGTCGATTTGAACGCGCGGTTTCGCATAAAGCGGAATGCTCATAGTATCTTTCGCATCGTTCGCGTGCACTCTCTCGTTACGCGAACGAATGCTTATTCGCAATGAACGGCAGAAACATCTTGGCAGAGATGCGCCTCCCTGCGCCCGGCACGACTGTTCCCCTTCGCTACCGCGAGAAACTACCGCGACGGCTCTTTTCACGAACCACTTTCTATCATCTCTTATCGCTTAGCACATCTGCGGCCTCATTTGCAGCCATGCACGGAGCGACCAGTTACTTCTTTCTTTATCTTCAAGCTTGTTTATTCGTCTCCTTGATAGTGTCTCGATGTACTCGTGTCTCTTTGAATTCCGCTGCCTTTCGACCAGAAAAATATCGTCTTTACTCTTCTTTTATAGAAACCGGACGCGAGACTCTTTTACTTTAGCGGCGGAAAATATTTTAATAGCGTTTAGGTACATACTTTAAGGGGTACGCACGTCAAACATTTTTATCCGTACACATTTATCATCCGGGTTTCTTCCCTTTGTGAGCACAGTCATAGATAATAAGTGGCTCGCTTTATTCAGAATTCGATGCAATTTCTTGAGCGGTCTTAGTCGCGGATTAAATCGTCTATTTGCTGGCACACTGCGCTTCCATTCAAATGCTGAAGCGCTCTCATAAATTACGTGAGGTTCGCTTTGGAGACGGGATAGTTACGCTGCCGCGTAAGAAAAAAGCTCGATTTGCATGTGCAATTTCCTGCGGGGCAACGAACGCACGTGGGGCGACCTCCGAGTACCGTTGGGTAGTTCCGCGCGCGTTCAGAGAATGGAACGTATTTCTAATGTAATCGGCGTGCCCCCGCCGCCCTCGCCCCCACCCCCTCCCCCTCTTCCCCACCCCCGCCGCCTCGGTCTCTGCGTTTTACGTTCGCGAAGCGCAATTGCTGTCTAGCATTTCCGTGCTTCTGTGAATACCGCGTCAGGGATGTAAAACGTGCTCATTACCGTTATTAGGGAAAACGACAGCGTTACATTAATTCCGGCGAAATGATCGGTAATGTCGGGTCGACGTTGCGACTGGCTGATGTGAATTTCTGAAGGTTAACAGCAGAAATTCGCCGTGCGTGCTTTAGCTATACGTTTTAGTCGCAGTAGTGTATTTGTCCGCGAATATTACAAAAAAAAAAAAAAGCGTAGTATATGGGATATGTAAAAATAGAAGATTGTTGCGATTAAAGCAAGATATAAAATATATGTAAAAAAAGAACGGTGAGATTACTGGTTGCCCCGGCAGTTTAGAAGATATAAGTACATTAAAAAATAGTTAGCCTTTTCTCTCTTTCTTTTTGTTAAATTAAAATCATTATTTTAGGAAAGATAAAACGATGAATATGTTCCGATTCTTTTATGCGTTACAATAAGTTAAAAATACCACCGGTATGCTTATTATTCGTTTCAGTATTTTTACAATTCAAGAGTTTTTGCGGTAATAGAGCGTATGTCTGCTTGCCAGAAATAACGTTGAGGACATTCGAATTTGAGATGCAAATCTCTGCCTGTCGATATCCACAGTATTTCAAATAATCCGACTTTAAATTGGAACTGTCAGCGGCGAACACGTGAATTCGTCGCGTTGTTTTAATTAATTAAAACGACTCTTTCCAAGTGCTTTCTATGCGTACGGCTTTGCATAATGACGAATTGGCGCCCGTTGAAATCGTCGTTCGGTTAACGCACGATCGATCCGTTTTCTACCACGGCGAATGTATTGTCGGCGGCGGAGGCGTTTCGAGGGAGGAGAAATTCGTAAAAATCGTCACAATTAATTTTATTTTTGTACGAATGCGCGAAGACAATTTCTTCCCGTCGCCTCCGACGTTCGTCCCACCAACGGCCTCGCGGAGATAACGTCGATTGAATCGCGCTCCAACCCCCTGCAGCAACAGAAGCAAAACGTACGCGTTAAATCATACAAAGCTCCTCATGTCTCCCATCTGACATTTCTTCCTTCGGCAAGCGTATACGCGAGGATTCTCCGGGAGATAAAAAAGAACGCGCGGCGAGATGCCAGGGATAGGTGGAGATATCTGTGTGAGGGCTTATACGATAATTTCTGCCGCGCGCACCCCTCGCGCGGAAGAACGTACGCGGCTTTTGCGCGCGTCGGAAAATGGCTTTACATACGTCAAATGCTGGAAATTCGACGAGGGTGAATCGCAGTCGATCGTAAGACGTCGACGCGAGGCGGCAGCGCCCGCATGCAACGTCACCGAACTTCACCGACGCGCGCAAGTTTTTCCAATCGCAAACTTAGTCGATTAGGCAACGACGAAACTTCTGAGCGGTTGGTCCTCGAACGACGCACGTGCGTCCATCTCAAATGAGTGTTGTCGTACCTAACCGTGATGATCGCGCTTTACGACCCTCGCATTTACCGCACGTTTCCCAACGTACTTTTGCGAGTCACGGAACCGAGGATTTTAGCTTTAAATATTCAGACCGTGTACAAGTCTTGCCCGCTTGCCGAGCTTAATGTTCCACGTTATTCTAAACAGTATCCCGCTCTTTAAGGACCGCAGTCTTTTTCCTGGTTGTCGGCTCCAGAAGGAGCGGAAAGCGAAGTACATTCTAGATTTAATATTTGCTCGTGCGAGAGAACGCGCACGCACTGTGCGCCGCATAAATGAGACACGAGCTCTCATTTCCTTCTGTATTGGGCTCTTCCTCTCTAATGTACAATAAAATATCTTTCGCTCGCATGAATTTTCTCTTATGTACGTGTGTATCGCGTGTCATTCTAGATAAAATCAATAACGTCTTTTCCATGACATTCGAATAACGCATTAATCGTAATATCGGATGGTGCGCATTAATCAAATTGGTATGTAACTAATTTGATTGCTATCGAGTTGTCAAATAGCACTTGCATGTTACAAATGAGCTAGTAAATACCGCGTTAATTGTGACCAATATATATAATATAATAACAATTGCCTGAAAGTATTACGAAATAAGAGAAAAATCGCATCGCGTATTTACTATTACATATCGATTCCTACATTTGATTCCGATGTTTCATATTTCCTATCGCCTCAAAGAAGGCTACATTTTTAACTTTTATTCTCTGTCAATATATTCTACCTTCGAAGCATGATCCTTCCTACAAATACCTCAGGAATGTTCACACGCGTGCGAAATACTGGACCCTCGGCGTCTCCTTTTTCATCCGATGGCGGAGGGAGCGGAGGAGGGAGGGTTCGCGAGTTATAGAATATAAAACTCGTCTCGTATATTTACGATCTTTTGATCTTCACTCAGTCGGCATTACGGTCGTATCACGTCGCGAGCGTGTATACAGCGAAACGCCTGATCGAGCCGTTTCGGGTGCATGCAATCCGAGCGGGGAAGACGAGCGACCGACCCATTGACACGTAGCGCCCGTTAAAGGGAGCGAGAAACCGCGTTTCAAAGGAACCATTATTTCGGCCCAATGGTACGAACGCCGGTAACATTGCCGAGCCGGTGGTTCGCGCCGCGCCGCGCCGCGCCGGTTTGGTCGCTTCCTCTTTTGCCGAATCACCGGGATCGGTGTACACTACCACATCTAGGCTCTCTTTTATATCGTTTTCGTTCCCCCGCTCGTAACTGCGATCAACCGTACATCGCCCGTGGCTATAAAAGTAACTGCTCCGTAAGTTGTAAGCGCCCGCCGGGTGCTTGTACTTGCTGCTTGTAATTCGAATCCTTCGTCGACAAGGGAAGAGACGAGCGTTGCGTTAAATACCCTACCGAGATAAATTAAAGCGGCTGAAATGCTACGGAAAGTGATGAGAACGAGTTGTGAAATTTATATCCGAGCTTTTCAGCTGGAAATCTTTACATCGGTACGAGATTAATTCCCAAAAAGTCAAAGAAAAAGTACACCTATTAAATGTAATAATTATATAATTATAATACAAATAAAATTTACATTTATTATTATATTATTTTTATATTATAATTATATAATTATAAGTAAAATTTACATTTAATATAATTGTATAAAATTTTTTATAATTCTTAGAGTACAAAAATATAAAATCGAATTAATTCATATTATTGATCGTTTGTCAATCTCTCAAGACATCAGAGATTTCGATTCGATTCTTTTTTTTATTTCACTAATATGATGGTTACATATCTTTATCACGATAAAATTTCCTCAGTTCCATGATGAGTTAATTCTACAGAGAGCAAAGTAATGTGAAATGAAAATTCGACAGGCAAACATACACACGGAGTTGCGTAATTATAATTATGCTAAAGCAGCTTTGTAGATTGCGTGAAACGAAACTATGAATTCACACGTTTTGGGGTCAGTGAGTGGAATGATACCAAGTTGCACAAAATTAATATTCTTATTTCGTGTTGTACTACGGTTTGTGTTACTTTTAAACATTTACGTGGCTGGCGAAAACGCGATGTAACACAGCATTCCCGCGGGAAAGGAAGCCCGTTTTCTACAGACAGTGCAACACGCCAAAAGCTTCCCGAATCGGTTCTCTTTTCCTCGTTGGCTACACTTTCGTCACTCTTCTTTCTCACTTCCCGTTTTCCATCTATCTTGATTTGTCTCTTTCGGAAGGGAGGGAGGCGGGGGAGAGCAGGGGGGGCTTTCGTCGTGCCGGTCGACGATATGTAAAATCCTCGCGGATTCACGGAAATTTGTAAGTTTCAGGTTCATTTGTAAAACTTCCACTAGGATTTTCTGATTTTTATGCAGTCGCATATAAGTATTCGCATTTCCTATCTTACAATCGAACGGGGAAGAGAGAGAGAGAGAAAGAGAGAGAGAGAGAGAGAGAGAGAGAGAGAGAGAGAGAGAGAAAGTGAGGAAAGAGATATTTATATCGATCTTCATCTGTGGGATCAAATGAGATGAAAGCAGTTATCGTTTCCGTGCATTATTTAATAAGAGAATCTTTGCACGAAATCCGGGAATTAATCGGGCAAAACCAACGGACCGGCTCGTTCCTCCGTTTTTCCTCGTATCTGATAATCGAAGATTATCACATCACTCTGACGCATTTTCCATCCCTCGCCATTTGAGAAAACGGAGTAATCTTCGGACTTGTGGCCCGACGGTTTACGCGCCTCACGCATACATTCAATTTTTTATTTTTTAACTTTCTTATATACGCGTGCTCGTAAAGATTCGCGAATAGCACGGTCGTAAACCGGAATTATACGTAAACCGGTTAATCAGGTAGTTTAATCGCTATACGCGATCTGCGTATCGTTTACGTGCCGGACGCCCCTTTTTCTGGCTTTACCGTGGCTTAAACCGTTTCGCTGAAATTCTTAGCGGTGCTCTATGCTAACGCCGGCCGGTTTATCGTTAATAATAACAATGTGTACGTGCCGCGGGCACGACTCGCCGAGATTACGCCTCTTCCGTATACGCGCGTACACACCTCACACGCCGATTCTTTTTGCACGGGAGTGCCCACGAGGGAGGAGAGTACCGTCGGCTCGTGGAGACCATCAAGTTGGTCAAGGCCGCTTACGTCCGAATTTCGTCTGTTACGCGCGGCGACTGGAGGCACCTGCTGTATGTTTCAGACACCAACACGCTGCGCAGCCAGCAACCCCCCGATCAATACAACCCCAAACCCCGGTTCACCGTACTTCCAAAGCCGGTTTACCGAGTCGATCGACGGGAAAACGCCCGCGCTGCTGGGCGCGAAGTCGCGATTTTAGATTCGCGCCATTATACCTTGTTATCGTAATGCGCTCGATATGCATCTGTGTTGCATTACCATCGCTTGTATTTCCGTTAGGATTATGCACGTCACGTTGTGATACTATCCGACCTCGATGTGTGACGAAGAAAAGATGTTTATTTCTCTCTCTCTCTCTCTCTCTCTCTCTCTCTCTCTCTCTCTCTCTCTCTCTCTCTCTCTCTCTCTCTGAGTATTCCGTGCGAATTACGATACTTGAGACAGCAAAGAGGATTGGTTGGAATTACATAAACGGCTTTGATGCGTCGATTTGCTAAGAACTCATACTTAGAACCTTTGAAAATTCAAGAATTTCGAGACATTACTGAGAAAGAGAAAGAGGGAGGAGGGAGGGAGGTAAAGTAACAGAAAGAGAGAAACCAACAGGAGGAATGTACTACCAACAATAGGAGACTTTGGAAACTGGAATCTTTCGCGAGATATCCGAGAAATGTTCAGTACAGTTACTATATCTTTGTGACGTGTGTACAATATATATTAAAAGCGTTTTGACGCTTTATGCTTCAAATATTTCGAGAAATTGGTATTATTTTAACTGGACAATTACCGCGTTACCATAAACGTCATAGAAACTAAAATTGAAGATCACAATCTTTTCGCGCCGCTCTTCTTTCCGCGAACTTTTGGCAATAAAATGTCGGGCGCCACAATAGCCGGCTCCCGCTTCGTTTCTTTCTCCCGTGAAAATGAAATGGCGCACTTTAAACGTACGCGCAATTACGTTCTAGTAACGAGCTCTTTTAAATTAACTTATCGCAGGTTGGCTTTACGTATAAATGAAATGCACACGTATATCCGTATGATACGTGTGTCCACGTGTGCGTGGCGAATCCGCGGTTACGAGTAGGAAGCCGTAAATAACTTTCAGAGCTGTGTTTTCCCGTCGTATATCAGTGCAAGGTGTGTGCATACGACGTCCGCGTTACTGCGGTGCATACGTAAACGTTGCACTCTGTTCGCGCGATAGGCCATCGCGTGAAATAGGATTGCATCTCGATGCACCGAGCGCCGAAGTGCGCGATTCGCCGGTGAAAAAATGTATATATATATATATATATATATATATATATAAAATGTATATAATGTGTGTGTGTGTGTGTGTGTGTGTGTGTGTGTGTGTGTGTGTGTGTGTGTGTGTGTGTGTGTGTGTGTGTGTGTGTGTGTGTGTGTGTCGGTGAAATGTGCATCCATTCGCGCGTGACGATGGGTCGTCGACCTACGCTGGTATGTCGCCGAAAATCTCTTGGTCTATGCTATATTGTCGAACCCATTTTTTCCTTTCCATCAACCGCCACGTAAACCTATATTGAAAATTTTTGATGGTGTTACAAAATACGTACACGGATATAAGCGATTTGTAAAATTTTCTTTTAAAAGCGGCTGCCACGTCACATGTTCTTTCCCCTTTCTCATCGTTCAGAACTTTGATGAAAGTCATAATTATTAATTGGATCGATCATTCTTTTCCACATAAGTGGAGTTAAGTAAACGATTTATATGATAGGCAGTAAGGCGATTATTATCCATAATTTTAGTTATTTGAATTCTTCTATTTCTATTACATATGTTTTATATTCCGTTTAAGGCTATGAGTAGTTTCGGTATAATGTGGGTATAGAAAACAGCTTTATGACGATTTGAAAAGATATTAAAGATAAAGAACGTTCTCTTTTTAATATTGCGTAATATATGCGCTATTTTTATTATTTATGATATTGAAGAAATTTATGCGCAAGTTATTTTCCTAGACATGAAGCTCGTAATACTTCACGATCGATAACTCGAGTTTGAAAGACTGTTTTGCGTCAAGGGTTCTTCGAGAATCATGTCGCTACGAAGAAGATAAAACACTGACTATACTATGAAGCAACGAAACGCCATTTCCGGGTCTGTTCTTCGCGCGCCAGTCAGTTTGGAATCCTTTAATCTGTTATCGTAAAAATTCTGCTCGCTCACTGCTATGCCACCCGCTTTGAAAGCAGAAAAAGAGAGAGAGAGAGAGGGGGGGGAAGGGGAGGAACACGTGGTTTGCAGAAAGGGATGGAAAGGAGGCAGCCGGTTGGGCATGGGATAGAAGTATGATGGGGAAGAACGGAAGAGTCGTCACCCCTCGAGAGATGGAGGAGTATCAATATCACGCCTCACTGCCACCTACGCTTAAATCCCTTCCCAGCCATCTCTGTCCGCCCGTCTCTTATTATCGGCTCGGAAAAATAATCTTCGATTACGAATACCCCAGCCAGACGCGAGCTTCTCGCACTCCGCGTATTCCGTCGTTTAATTTTTGCGGGAATCTCTGATTCCCGATGCGCGAATACCATTGAAAAATCGAGCACGGTGGTCTACAGAAAGCGAGTTGAATATGGGGAAGAGTTTTTAGACGATCGATTTTAAGGGGTGGAGGAGGGTGTAAAAACCAGACAAAAAAGCGTGCTTTGTGTAAGTTTGATATTACAGACAACGACTTAAAATGTCAGACGCGCCTGTTTTGTTTTTAAATATATTGTATTCATATATATAGGCAACTTTGAAAGTTTTATAGAGAATCCATAGAAAAAATAAAATATTTGTGAAAAATCTAACTTTCTTTAGCAAGATAATTTGTTATATTGATTGATTATGACTAAAAGAATCTTTTTGGTAATTTAGAAAAGCTTTTAATGTTTAATATTTTCAATTTTCTTATGTATGTAAATAGAGAAAATTAAACTAGGAATATTCACAAATAGATCAACAATATATATGTTTCATTTCGTTGGTTAAAGCAAACATTAAAAATTCGCTTCCAAACAACTGATCTGACGCGCGTCGATTTTATCCAATATAGCGCGCTAAGGAAACTCCGGGTTCCTTATCGAAGCAATACCCATCCCATCCCAGATTGGGCCGGATTAACAGGATTAACATAGTAGAGGAGAAACTTTGCGTCAAAATTGGCGCACTATCTCGTTACGGACTCTCTTGTTTGTTGATTCACCTCTCACCTTCCTCGCTCGCTCCGCGTGCTTTCCTCCTCTCCTCCACAAAGAGGTCGATTGACGAGGGAGCATGCAAAACCCGCGGCAGGTGGTCCAGGTTGCATATTGCATAAGGGATTGGTTAAAATGGTTTTCCTCGGGCGTGTATATTCTCCCGCGAGGTGCTCGCGAGGAAGATGATCTTCGTTACACCTTAACGCCCTCGTAAAACTTTAATGAGTTAATCTTTTACGCGTACGGCGAATGCTCCTAATACGCATTTAGGAATTCCCGCCGCGGCGATGGGTATTCACGTAATCCACCGACAACCGACGTTATGAGGTGGCGCGTTCAATGGGCAAAGCTCGCCGCTCGCCTGACTACGCGGCGTGACGAATTTAGGGGATTTTACCCCGGATAGGCAGGAAGCATGAAACTGGCCTCGCGAAAGTGCATTGATGTGTTCCGACGAGGAGATTGGGAGCAATAGTGACTCATGCCTCGATTAGATTGTCGCGTAATGTGCTGGACTGTATTTGTAGAATATAACTGGCAAGAATATTTATATTTGGGATTTTTTTTTCTAAAAGTATTTTAAATTTATTTTCCTAAGTATTATTTTTATAAATGGAAAATGTATTAATAATGTATTATAAAAATGGAAGAATATTTAGACATTATATATTGTATAAACTAAACTAAACTAAAATATATTGTATCGTAAAAACATTGAGTACAAAGGATAATTCAAGGATTATTATTAGGATCACTGATTGAGAGCAAGAACTTTCGACGTTTTTATCAAGATTGACGATGATTAAACTTCCTTGAAGGAAGCCACCAGACTGCGACAGGATAAAGGGCGGTTGCGGAGTATTTAGCCGAGGGTTCTCTTTATGAAACTGGTGGGCTTATTAGTCCGTGGTCAGAGCAAATATCGCCACTGTATTGCGGCGTGCACAGAATTTCTGTCAAATCTCTCTTGTGATCATCCAAATTTTGTTGATATAATTGTGAATTTGTGATCGGAGAATTTCATTTGCGTTAATTACAGCGCTGTATTAAAGATTGGATATTTATCAAGTATTTTATACTAATATATATTTGGCATATTTATAATTTAATTTATTTATATAACCGATATGTTGTAGATTATATAACATTTTTACAACAACATTATTATTATGTAAATAACTTACATAAATTATTTTACAACAACAGTTTTAATAATTAGTCCATAATTATTTAAATTTTAATTATAGCTTGGTCAATATTTGTACTTTATGCGGAATTTCTATGCGTTTTTTTGTTATTTTTTTTTTTTATTTCAGATTGTCATTTATAAAATTCCATTATGTAGGTTTCCATCTGTTTTACATATACGGGATAATTCAAAACAACTTCTTGCTCTTGGACTATTTTTCTATTTTCTGTGATATTTTTCTCTTAAAAAAAAACTTTATTAGAAACTTAGTTTTTGGATTATTAAAGAATATAATCATGTGTCGAGTATAAAAAATAGATAGGAGTGACATAATTCATCGCTTCATATATGCTAAGTTAGATACACCGTCCCTGCCTGTCTTCTATAATTTGTAATACGTAAACTGTTTGTTTTTGTAACTAAAAAATTAAGTTTTATGTCAAGTTTTTGTCAAAGGAAAAATCTCAGAATTTGGTTGAGAATATATCTTGTAAAAGATAAGGAATTGTTTTGGAATCATCCTGTATTTTTTCCATATGACTTTACATTTCGCTTTGCTTCAGAAGAAAATTATTAAATAAACAAATTGCGGAAAAGATATGTAATTCCTTTCAGCTTGATTTTCGTTTGAATTTTTCATTTATTTCATTTAGCTTTTTTCTGCCTTGTAACCTATTTCTATCGTTAACTTGAATAAACGTGGTTAAATCGTTTATATTCAGTTAAAATGCATCGTGATAAATATACAGAGAAATTGAAAATACATTGCAACGCACGTTAGCGATAATATGGAAATAAAACGATGCATCACTAGCTGTCGGGAATGTTACGTAGCGAAATCTTGAGCGTGTAAAGGTGCCTTAAATACCGATAAAATCCTTTGTCAGATATTCGCGTAAATTACGTGTCCGCTTTCGCGTTGGAGGACATTTTTTTCTCTCTCGCGTAATTCGCCCGCTGCGTCTGGGATTACCTCATGCCCTGCGGTCGTATTAATTACCAAATTCTTTGCACGCGCGTTTAACAAAAGAAATGCGATAATTTACGTCCGCGCGAATAAAGCCTCAGGAGTATTATCTTTTAATAAGGGAGAGAGATCCGACATCTCCATTTCAATAAGGAGAGGCGACGACCACGCGGACGTGCCCACCTTCTTTTCTCGCGGGGAAAGCGCGTAGCTGCGCGAGATGAAAATCCGCGCGAAAACGAGGCGATCGTGCTCAGCGTTATTATCTTGCATTCCGTGCTTTTCTCTCTCTCTCTCTCTCTCTCTCTCTCTCTCTCTCTCTCTCTCTTCCTAACTGAATAACTGGCATAACTGAAAATTGCCGGATTTTTCACAAGCGGCACAGCACGACGAGATGGGCACGGCATTTTCAGCGGGTTAAACGGTGCGACTTTTATGTCGTATTTTTTTCTCAATAGTGTGCCGAGTCGTTTGTGAGCGATAAAAATGCTTTTCCTAAAGGCACATCGCGCGTCGATACAATCGTCAAAACCGTAAGCGATGCGACTCGCACTCGCCGCCAGTAGCAGTTTAATTCAAGTGGGCGTCACTTTGCGCAATTTTACGCCGTTTCGAGAGATGTAAACGCGCGAGCGTGAATGTTCTTTTATTTTTTTTTTTTTTTTTTTTTTTTTTTTTTTTTTTTTTCCAAACGGCGTGCGCATTCGGTCGAATATTTTCACAACTCGGGAAATATTTGGCGTGCAATAACGTCCGGTACACTGGTGTTTGCAATGTTTGCATAAGAATGTCGCATGTTGCTACGCTCGTGGTTATTTTCAGAGCGCGCGTGTGGAGAAGCTGTAAATTAATTAAGGCATTTCTGTAGGACGATGTTTATATACATTTACGCACTCGCTCTGATTTTCACGTACACGGCATGCTAATTTACAGTCCAACGTAAGTAAAGTAACTCGCTCCACAAATCCTTTTTCTTCTTTTTTACGACTAAATAACAGTTAAAGTTTATACCTCGTTTTTGCCCGATGTGCGCGATCAATATTTTACGATCTCGTATCGCGAGACTGCGCGGGATTATAAGCATTTCGCAGAAATTGTTCGTATCAGTAGACGTTCGGCAGGAAAGTGTTATCAACTTTCGCAAATCAACCCTATACGCCCGACGGTGAACTCCACCATAAACTTCCGACGTGACTGAATGACGGGGCTGATGGGTGCGTAAGGTTGCGCGAGGGTCGGCTGCGCTTGGGATTGTCGTACAAATTAATTCAAATATTTGTCGTTGTCGGGCTCGATTCTCCGTTCCGTTCGCGACGTTCCCCTTACGTTTCTCGACGTGACTCGCCCATAAGAAAACGAGAATCGAGTTGCGTATCCATCAGGAATTTCGCTTATCGCTTGGAATTTTAATGACGTATGATTATTTACTTTACCATAAATGTAATTCACTTTCACATTTTACAGAGTAAATAGGAGCTGTCAAAAAATTTTATCGATACAAATTTTGTCGATATGTCATCGAGCATGACATATCAGCGGAATTAATCATTATCGTAATGTACGGATCGTTTATTTTTTCATTCGTTGCAATGTCGATGGTTTTCATGAGGAAATTTACCAATCTCGCGTCCGGAGTTTTCAAGCCGTAAATTAATAATACAAATCTCTCTATAAAAGTACCGTCATCGAACATTTTTTATCATTTAATACAATTAGTTGTTTTAACGTGTATCTATTACTTTGTTGTGAAAGTGTCACCGGCCATTAAATTACATTGATATTAAAATTGCGAATGATGAATCATTTGGCGATTTGCGAATTTCTCTCGCTTCCGCCATCGATATGTTCACGGTGAAGCGTTGTTTATTCGTATTATTACCACTGAGCGGGATAAAGAACGGGAAGAATTAAATTTCATATAACTTGGCTTTGAATTTTCATTTAGTTAATGCGCGGTGTAAACCATTCCCTGCTTTTCCCTCACCAAATGCGCAACATAATTGATTTAGTGCACTAGATTTAACAGTCGAATTAATCTTGTGTGTAAACTGTTCTGCGAAGTATATTTATACATAATGCAATCATAATAACACCAACAATTAAATATTCGCGTTAGTTTATTCACCCTTCTTTGTCTCTTGTACAAAGTCTAATAATATCAAGAAATCTGTTCTTTGTCTCTTGCAATTTTTTATATCTTTCATCTATTTTCTTTCTCTCTTCAACTTGTAATTATATATTTATTTTAAGTGCAAAAAGTTTGATATAATATTGCTACAAAGAGCAGATTTTATATTTTTATAGAGAAAAATGTAAAATATTTGTTCTTTGAATGTATATTTTTCAACTCCGTTTCACGATAAGAATATCGTCTACTATCGCACTTCTTCATTATCGTTCGTGTCGCCACGGTATTAATGAGGCCTTATTATTCGAAAACGCCGGTCGAATTATTATTTTAGCGCGGCACGACTTTGCCTACGTGGATTCTAGCGAAAAGACCCTACTACTCCGACGATAATGCCCGAGAAGTTTTACAAACTTTCCGCGAAATCGTGGCTCGAATATCGAATTTTCGCGCGAGAACTTTAGCTTTCGCTTTGAATTATTATCGCGGTTGAGTGAACCCGCCCAAAGAGACAAAAATAAGTTACGGAAGCGGAAGCTCTTCTTAGTGAAGAGTCTCGAGCGGACGGCGCGCATTTTCGGAAAGATTTTTCGCAATTCCCCTGCATAGGTATTGATCATTACTGAGGAATGAGAGTTATATTATGCATATGACTTTGGAATGCACACGATCGGTATTCCCCCCACCAAATAACATTTGGAAGAGAGGTATGTAACGAGAATCGGTTATACCTCCATAAATGTCCGCGTTATTGCGTTCGAACATTCCTATCAGGGACCCTTTATAATTTAATATAACTGCGCGTTTATACGTACTGCTCATGCAAAATTGAAACCGTATGATTGTACCGTGTTTGCACGGGGATATCCGTTGAGTTAGTACCAACCCCGCATAGTCGTTGCGCGCCAGGTTTGTCTCGTTGTTCGACTCGCGCTGCATTCGAACTAGCTGCGAGAGAGCTACGATAATCAATAGACGCGACTCTGTTTTGCCTGTAAGTGGACTACGCCGAACATTGCGAGCGTTTGGGCGCGTCGGAGATGTAATATCGATGCAACTCGAAACGACGAAGCACAAAGTCGCCGTATGCGCCGTAAGAATGTATGCGAAAACCTTTAAAGGGCGCACGGTAAACAGACGTTCGGGATGTAAATTTCGCATCGCATATTGCATGCATCGCCGTGTTTTTCCTCACAACATATTTCATACTTTATAAATTCCTCCGGACCGGCGTATACAGCTGCAGACACGCGGGCACGCGGATACAGACGTTCATATTCCATCTTCTTTTGAAATGCAAGCGCATTTTATTACGCTCGTTGCTTGCAAAAACACAAGCGGGGCACAGCCGAATTCGACTTGCACTTGACTGTACATAACGACGAGATTAGAAAAATAAGCGTTAGATTCGGTTCACGATTATTTCGACGGAGTTTCGTTGTTAAACAAAATACAAAAAAATTAAAAATTAGTTGATGAGCGATGCTCCGTTGAATAATTAAATTTATCTCTCGACGAATAACGCGCGTCGGCGCGTATAACGTGTAACGCGTGCAAATTCGTTTGTGTTGTGTTAATTAATAGGCACGAAGAAATATTCGCGTCGTCCATTGACGTGCGCGCTCTGCCAAAGACCTTCGCGATACACGCCGTGAAATTTGAAATTCGTGGCCGTCGTGGATAATGAGGCGAACGCGAGATGCCAATCCGTCGATATTATGTTACCCGTCGTTATTCTCGCAGGAACACGAGTCGCCCGACGCGCATTGTAACCAATTGGGCGTCGGTATGCGTGATCCATTAATCTGCGTGCGTGTATTGCGTGCGCGTGTTTCGTGCCGGCCGCGTACCATGCCGACGTATGCGTATGTACATACGTACGTACGTCGTTGCACGATACTGCACCTGTGCGCCCATGCAACCTGACACCAGTCAGCGCTTACGCACGCACACCGTAAACGAGATCGCGTCCAGTCGCATTCCGATTCTGCGAGATTTATGCCACTCGCGCCTTTGATCGATGCGCGTGCCAACGGACGGCGTTCCGCTTAATCCCAAATTAGATCTCGAATATCGCGAATTACGCGCGGAAGAAGATGATCGATACGATAACGCGACGTCGGCGGTTCTCGTCTTTTACGAGTTAGAAGATAGAGGAAGATGTTGGCTGCGAGATATCTCGGTGTACTTTCGGCGCGTCAATGTAGAGTCCCATTTGTAATACTTTCCCAAGAGATCTCTTCTTCTTTAACGATATTATTGTTTAATCTGGAAAATATCGTGTGTCGCGACAGGGGTGTACGGAAGGTTGGGTAGGGAAGATACGAGTTTCGTCGGTGTGAAAGCAGCGAATTTGGATGCGCTCCCCTGGATTTTGATCAGTGAATACAAATAGGGTTTTGGCTAAAGCGACGAGATGATAATTGTACGGCATTAACATTAATCGGAATTAGTGACATACCGTGTCATAATGAGCTGAATTTACACTTGCGTATATACATGTAACCGGAAGCCTCGTCATTATAGATGCATGTGTATGCATATGTATATCACAAGCCCAAATCAACATGTCAAGGCCCTGATGCACCTGCGCTAATACTAAACGTTGTCACCATCGAATGAATAAACATGATATATACCACAATTCGTGATCCGCGCATTCCGGATTTCTAACGTCACGTAAATATCTCTCGAGTCATGTTTATAGATTGCTTGATAAGTGATAAATGACGTGCGCTAAGACAAATGATAGGGCGCGAATATGCAAATCAAGTATTTGCGAGACTGTTATACGTACCTGACATATAAGACTACATATTGTAGTCTAATTAGTTTGATTAATGTTCTCATGGTTAACAAATGTTCGTATGAGACGGATACAATTTTTAAGTGGAGAAGGATCACGCGAAATGAGAAAAGGCTGGCTTTGAACTGAATTTCTGGTCTTGTCGGGTTGGTCAGTTTTTCATGAGAGTCAAGAGATGAGTCTCAGGTATTTGCACCAGCGCGCCGTCGTAATAATTACAAAGAAGTTAATTAAGAACCTGGCAGGAATGCACCCATTTGCATTTACGTCCTGCCATTTGCCTCCGTCTCCGTAAAGGCAGCTGTAGCGACTCGTTTCTCGCGCAAGAAAAATATCGTTCGACTCTCTCTCTCTTTCTCTCTCTCTCTCTCTCTCTCTCTCTCTCTCTCGCGTCCTTGTTTGCCGCATCCCTTTTCAATTTTTCTTATTTTTATGTAGCTTCCTCTTTTTAAATAAACTCTCGTGCAAAACAGTTTCCCGCTTCTTTTTTTTTTTTTTTTTTTTTTTTTATACGTGGCGCGTAACATCGCTACGCATAAAAGGAATGGTTAAAAGGAACGAACGAATGAAGTAGTCGCAGTAGTCTATTTTTTTGCTCAATTTTACTCTCGACCGCGTTTTGTCGGGCTCTTGAATGGACAGTTCAAACCGGTCTGCTCAAATAGACGATGCACCTTTTTGTATTGATGCCTTCGCGCTATGCGTTTACGGCATTTTCATTGTGCGAAAACTCGTCCTTTCGCCGTGACGCGTACTAACGAATCGCTTTAATTTCATGGACCGCAGGCATCCCCGCGGGACTAGGGACATGGCGGGAGAAACACGGACGCCATGCTTAGTGTGCGATATACGATACATTGGTTATTACCGCTCCTCTTCGTGTACGGGTATTATAGAGATCTTGTTACTAAACACCTCCCGTTGTTGTCTCTAGCTCTCTCTCTCTCTCTCTCTCTCTCTCTCTCTCTCTCTCTCTCTCTCTCTCTCTCTCTCTCTCTCTCTCTCTCTCCGTTCTCGATGGAAAGCTTGATACACCGAGAGATACGCAACCAGAACACACCGACGATCGTGCGCATAAAACAATGTTTTCATCGTCTAATTGGAAGTGAATACTGTGCTGTAATCCGAAGGTATTTCCAAAACATCCCCGAAACGTAATATCGTTGGAGTTTTCCAACAATTTGCTGTTTGCATTACACCCTGTTCGTTATCTCCGAAACTATCCATTTCGCCGGTCGAACTTTTGCTTACTGCGTGCGCTAGTTCTCTCTTTTTTTTCTCTCTCTCTCTCTCTCGCTTATTTTGCACAAACCGTTTCATCGAACGAACAATATTCAACCTGTTTATCACATGAGTTTATCAGTTGTTTATGAAGATATATTCTATTTCATTCATTTTTCGATCGAATGTATTTATCAAAAGTTATTACGTAAGTAAATCTCATCAACCCGCGGCAAATATAATTTTCCTAATCATCCTCGTTTCTCCGTTTTGGCCAGGATTATTATTTGACGGGGCAAACACAGCTGGCTATTTGCCACGGCGCATAAATATATCGGACAGTTATGTCATTTAATAAGCACCGTTAGCATTGGCTCGATTCGGCTTTTCCAACAACGAACTCTCATTAAATGTCGCGGTGCCACGTTAAAGTAATTGAAATTCAGCGCTGCGGGTCGCCTTCTACTTCGATGACAGTTATGCAGGATCTCGATTAACGAACCGTTGGTTTATGTGCGTCCGGCGCGTAAACTTTGTGAATTTATGGACGCTCTATACGTTTACATCATGATTTACCGAGGCGACCGTAGAAGGAATACCTGCCGAGTATATTACATTCATTCTATTCATACGCTATGCACACCGTGCACACATACCTGCCTGCTATCCGCAGTTTAGCGTAACCGGGGCAGCAAGCCCCTTACGAATGTGCTAGGTCATATTTTATTGGTAACCGAGGTCATGATCTGAATGGTGATACGCTGGAAAATAAAGGAGAACACAGAGTTTAAGCGGCTAAGTGTGACACGGTGTGCCATAGCAATACGTCTTTTGTGAAATCATTCCAATTCGCTCAGTTCGGATAATGGAGCTCAAATGGTAGGGAAATAATGACATGGTAGAGCCTTTGCTTATTTCTAAAATTTCGATATTGTTTCGTGAGGAGAGATATATCTTGAAGACTTATTTGATTGCTCGTTATTTCGTTTCTTCGCGTAATGACGTGTATCGTGTAACGAATTTCGCAACAAATATATGGACGTCGTATACACGTCGTTTAAAGTTGACGCATTCCTGCTGCTCGCAGCCTGTCTGTCTGCACGCGAGAAAGATAATGCATGCGCCCATCAGTATTCGTTCGAACTCAATATTGGTACGCGGAAGGCGTGCTCGCCGCGACGAATTTCCATAGAGGCTCCTGCAGACAATATGGAAATGTGAAACTGAAAAACAACCGAAATCTGGACGTGCCGCTTTCCCTCGTTTCCTCTGGTTTCGCCGACGCGTCTGCCATGTGCTACCCGTGGAAAACTCAAATGAAAGTATTTGGAACCACGATGGAGATTTTTGCAGACGGCGCATATAAATTATGAGCGTGAAGCGCTACTTTTCGGATTTGTATCAACGAACGAATGGAAATTGATATAATAGAAATGAAGACAGTTTATTTGTGTGTGTGTGTGTGTGTGTGTGTGTGTGTGTGTGTGTGTGTGTGTGTTTTCGGTCAGTTTTCAATTGTTTCTCGTGTTTCCAAAGGGGAAATGCTAGAATGCAACGACATTTTCGGGATCTCTCGCATTTGCGGTTTTGCGCGCGCTCATTCTCGTTGGATAATGCCAGCTTTGCAACGATCGATGCTCACGCCATCGTGGATTTCTGACGCGTTGTGTGCCGCCCATGTATTTCCCATATACGTAGCACAATCAGGGGCAGGTGTTTACCCGGCCTGATTAACGTTGTTCCTGCACTACTACTACGCCGGCAAAGTATGGCTGACTACGTATTGGATTTACCACTTGATGACTAGCTTTCTAGGGTTTCTGTGCGCGGATTTATTACACCTCAATTTTAACACCTCTATTTAATTTGATTGTTATTAATAAAAAATTGTTAGAATATCTCGAGAGTATAGAAATTTATTGATTTTATTAAATAAGTGTGAAAAAAGAACTTGGGATAAATTTTTATATAATGTTACGTTATGTAAAATGTAAATTACAAATATAGTTGAAAATGACATGGATTGATTTCTACGATATTTAGAACTACAAAGAAATAAAAGTTGAAAAATGTTAAAATATGAAATAAAAAGTTAGGTTAAGTTACATATTTTCTAGAATCAAGCTGTCGTAAAACGTCGGTAATGTCATTTCCCGTCGGTTATTTTTCGTCGTAGTTCACGCTGCAAAGTGGCGCCATCGATGTGTATTTTAACAGCGCCGCCTGTTGGTAGGGTAGCTTAATCGATTAAGGGGTTGCTTGGAAGAATACAACGCTCTCAGTTCAGATGGCGCCAAGATACGTCTAATAGTTTTTATATCTTTAGAAATAATCCGCATAAAGGCTTAATAAATGAAGCCGAGGTGAATCCATTGTAGGAATTAATATACACGTTTTTGTGAACGATAATGCAATAAATATTTGAGGGAAACAGTAGAAACAATACGATACAATTTAGTTCAATAATAATAAAAATGATAATAAGAGCTAAGACTTGTATAATTGTTTGATATAGATGGGTCAGAATAAAGAAATTAAACATGTATATTTTATTTCTATTTTTTATTAAAATAATATTTTGTATTAAGAATTTATATGTTATTTATTTTTTTATACTTTTCGAAAATGTTAATTGTTTTATAAAAGAAAAGAATATATAATCTGTGTCAAATGAGAGCTTGAACAAAGTAATATACGATATATTATTTAGGTTACTACTTTAGAAAGCATTAGTCCAACATATCATCTCGCTATTAGATATAATTACATATAATTTACGATGCTGAGTTGGGATATTAAGGCGGATCCAAGTTTCGATCGAGGTGCATAGAAGTTTTGCAACTGCGTTACGAATCGAGTAACGCTAACTTCGCCAAACTCATACGATTCGTATCCGAGAGTGCGTTTGCATAGGGCACATTCGTAAATTATATGTCCGACTTTATCCGTAGTTCGCTCATTATCCGATTGCTATACTTCGTTTTGAATTTCTCTCAAATTTCTCTTCATTGAGGGTGGAGACTGATCTGATCGATGAGTATCGCGTTCTCTATGATGGTGCAGCAGCTATTACATAAAGGCTCACGATTAGCGACGATCACACTGACAGATCCCTTTGATCGTTGTGAAGCCAGACCCCGCGTATAATCACGACCGTCTCTACTCTATCTCTCTTTCTCT
This sequence comes from Pogonomyrmex barbatus, assembly GCF_055798465.1. NCBI lineage: Eukaryota > Metazoa > Arthropoda > Insecta > Hymenoptera > Formicidae > Pogonomyrmex > Pogonomyrmex barbatus. The sequence continues at coordinate 6,122,966 of NW_028297099.1, read as the reverse complement.
TTTCGTTCTTTCCTTCTTCTACCTCTTCTTTGTGCCCACGGGTGGATGACGATAATTGTTTCATGCCCGCAGGAAGTAAAGCTCTTTATGCTGGGAGCTTTATTTTGCGGCTGCTCTGTCGGTGCGGCCAGAGGAGGAGGAGGAGAAGGAGGAGGAGAACGAGAAAGAGGAAGAGAGGGAGAAAGAGGAGGAGGGTGGTCGGGATTAATTAATAACTATGCCCTCCCTCTTCTCTCCCGTCTCACTTCTCATCTCTCCTTCGTCTTATTGTCTCTTTCTCTCTCTCTCCTTCCCCCCCCTCTCTCTCTCTCTCTCCCATATTCGTTTCTGTACTCTATCTCTCGCCTCCTCTTTCCCTCCACCGCAGTCACCGCAGCGACATTAAGGCTAATCTGCGTCGACGGTCCCAAGCACACCGGGCGCCGCTCGCTCGCGCGAAACCCGGTCGAGTGAAAATTAAATCAGAGCTTATTTGTCATGAGCGCGCGCTCCGTCTGCCTTTTTATCCCCCGCGGACTTTGCGCCGGATTAGCGCACCGGCGCGCCGACTCGACCGTACGCCCGACTCGTCGCTGACTGTATCTACTGCCGTCTGTCTCTATCAACGCCACTCGAAGAGTTTCTCGCCGCACGCGCACGGTACGAGAGACGGTACGGGCCGTCAGCCCGCCCGTTGTATCGTTAATTATGTCGCCGAATTGCGCCCGTTGATTATTTCTCGCTGCATTTTTACACATTACTTTCGCACGCCACGTGCATTCGTTTTCATTAATTATGGTACGCGGCTTTTCAGTTCTGTCTCGTCGCGGACAGTATCTAACTGTGTTGTCGCTACTCCTATGCTTTTTGTAGAAATCTGTTTTCGAATTAGCGTATTATTAATAAAAGTAAATTCTCATCAGACTTGAAAAGATCTAAGAGTATTCTCTTTTGCGAAAAGAGAGATATTCAATAAGAAAGCTATTTTTGATCTCTGATATTTGCCGCGAAATCAAAAAGAGAAAATAAATCTCTTATCTACATTGGATTTTCTATTCTACGTTGAACTTTCCATTCGACAGCTAAAAAAAGCTCGAAAAAAAAAAATGTCTGTTAAGTTTGCCGTTCAGTGATGGCTTTTGGTCGTTTGCGCGCGTCCGTCATTGGTATGCGCACTCGTTGATGGGTGTCCGTGGCAGCGTGTGTTATTTCGTGAAACGGATCTATTTTGGCGAGGGCCGCCTGATCCTTAAGTGATATGTGTCGTGAATACAAAAGGGACCGACACAAGCATTCGAGAGGGTCGGAGAACTATATGTGGATAGAATGTGGAGGTGCGCAAGGGAGAAGAAGAGAAGAAGAAAGAGAGAAAGAAAAAGAGACAGAGGAAGTGAAAGGCGTATTTGTTCGCCAAGGGAGAGAGAGAGAGAGAGAGAGACTTACGACAGTGTGACCAATACGAGATATCTACATGTGTTTTTCATTCGTTCGCGATCTTCTCTCGGTTCGCTCGGTACTCGAACATCTTCTGCGTTCATCGATGAGGCTTTTTCTTCGGCGTCACATCGGCTATATCCCGTTGCGGTAAAGCTGACAGTCTTTTCTCTCGACACGGTCACGCTGCCGCGACTCACGAGCTAGACCCCACCTTCCGGCTACTCTTTTGTAAGGTACTTTTCTTCCGGAACGCTGGCCCGACAATCGTATTCCCCCGTTGCGCTCTCGCCCACTCGTACCGTTTCCTTCAATCTGGCCCGCATTATATAGGGACTCCTTCACCGTCGCCTTTCTCTGCCTTCGATTCCGTACTCCCTCCACGTCACGTCAGATTGGAAAGTGTGCTCCGTCGAGAATTTACTAGGAACCCGGGATATATGCCGTCGTGGTTCTATACTGCCGGTCAAGCTAATTTCGGAGATCGTGCGATGCCGGGGATACCTGTTGAAAGAAATCTTCGTTTCATTGGACTCGAAATTTCCCGCGTAGTCCGCTGGATCTTTGTCGAATTTATATTTTGTTGAGAAAAAAAAAAAAAGAGAGAATATATTTCCTCGATCAGTCTATCTCCTAAGGTCTATCCCCTCTGGGAATTTCGTAAGATGGTTGCTTTGTGTTGCTTGTGTTCGAATTTGTATATGTTCGCCATATGCATTCGACTGTCGCGGTGCCTTTCAATGTGCACGTTCTGCGAGAAGTGGGCAATCTTGCCACGCGACTTCTCGTCAGCTTCTTTGTACGGAAGGGAAATTTTCCGTTCGGATAAAACGCCGTCAGACGAGTAACGGAGATCGCAGAGTCGACATACTTTCATCTTTACATGCTTCGTGTGCACACGAAACACACACACACACACACACACACACACACACACACACACACACACACACACACATATATATATATATATATGCGCATCTAGGCGCATCGTAAAATCTGCAGCTTTTACTACCGCGCGAGATTGAAGAATCAGGTTGTAAAGGACTGAATCCTCGCGGAGATGGGGTGGGAGACAAGACGGAAGGGCGAAAGAGCGGATAAAGGAGGAGAGAGGGTTCGCGCTGGGACGGCACGGATCGCCGACACGTTTCATGGATTTAAGCGCGGATCGTTGAAGTATGAAAGAAATATCTTAAGCCCACCATAATCCTCGTTTTAATTAAAACGCAATCGTGCGTCTGATATCTGGCTGGCTGAGATTTTTCATAATTCATCTTACCTCGTGGATAATTTACCTCGAGTTCGAATAGCCTCCGTCTCTTTATCTTATACGTCTACGGTTCATCTTTATAAAATTAAAATACCTACGTCTTACAACGCAATGCAGCGAGAAACCCGCGCGATAGAAGAAATACGAACTACGAAATCACTTCGTTCTTTGAAATCAGTTTCATCCACCGTGCGTCTTCTTTACGACGTCCCGCCGGCTTCTTCGCGCTCCTTTCCCTCTGTGTTTCCCCATCTTCTCGCCTATATATCTTCAGCGATTGCGTCTCTTCCAGCGCAGTAACATCGAGGATAAGAAAGAACGATGTTCCCGATGACACTGCGTCGGTTCTTGAGACCGATCCTTATTGCCAGTTACTCCTCGCCTGCGTTCTCCGATTTCAACCGGCAGTCGAGAAAGTTACGAAGTTCCATTTGGCAGAAGCCGCGGGGACTCACGTATTTCATCGTCGTCTACGAATTCTGTTTCAATTTTCGCGTTTCACCTCGAAGTCAACACTCCCGAAACTCATGTAAAATTACTTGGAGAAGTGGAGAAGTTATGTTGATAATAAGAACCTGAATACTCCTATTCATGTGATTTGGGCTTGAACTTCATTCGTGAAAATTCGATAAATCAACTTTAGATTGTAAATTAAAAGTTTAGCAATTTGTGAAAGATGTAATGAAATACTTGAAGACTACTTTGTGGTTATTTAAAGAAAACATATATTATTATTGCGAAATAAAGAAATATGTATTTTCGAAATATTGTATATTTCATAAACATTATGATCTTAAAAGATGTACGATATATTTTATTGTATATATTAATTTGTTACCGCAAAAGCATATCTCACTTAATAACACGTAATATAATTGACTAAACATTAGCGTTCATTGCTCTTGTCATCCCTGACACCCTCGCCTGCCATAGGCAGACTCGTGTCGCATAGCACATATATAATGTCAACCTCAACAGCAAACAGGTCGAGAGGAGAGGAACAAGAGAGATCGTGTCGCATTCGTTCGAAAGTTCGGTGTCAGATCTGGCTTGCAACCGTCAGTTGGTAGAATCTCTTTTTTTTGTAGTAGTCAGATGCAGATGCGAATCAGCATCCGATACGACGAACCAGCCGATGTTTTGTTTGCGAGCGATAGTTTGAATATCCAAACACGCGTTCGAGTAAGTTGAAAATTAATAGACGAATGTTAGAAAATGTAAGGAATTTTAATATTCCAAAGAATCTTCACAATTTTCAAATTTCATAGGCCCTAAGTGCCTGTTCTTTTTATTTTTTTTAAAAGATAAACCGTAAAGTGTCAAATAAATTTTTATCTTTCTGAAAAAATGAAAACGAAAAGTATAAAGTGTATAATAAAATAGAATGTATTACAGATAATATAAGTTTTCCGCGTTACTTTATTTAATGCTCCATATCCGTTCTAGTTATTCTATAAAAAAGATTAAGTCTGCCGATACCACATGTCAATTTATTAATCTGACAACCTTTAGAATGTTTGAATTATTAAAAGTATCATAAAAATGATTCGACATTGCTTTTCGGGACACGTGAATACATTACCGGAATAAGTACAATTTATGTAAAAGAGAAATTAATTGACATTGCGACATTGCGATATTGCGACTGACAGCTGACACAACGTATACTTTAATACAGCGAGCGCGATGGAAGTCCGTTGGATAGACACGTCCGTTTTTATAATAGTTAGCGTTATCGATTTGGAGTTATAATGGAGTGTGGAGGGAAATATTGCCCTGCGACCATAGCGGGAGCGTTGTGCTTCGGTTTGAAAGGCGGCTCACGCATACAGCGAGATACGTGTGTATACTCTTGGCTGTGTTATTGCTGCACTAGAGTACATGGTGCGCTCGTATCGTCTTTCTAATGCACGATAGTCGTCGAACACGGTCTTTATGCGCGAACAAACGAAGATAATCTCGTTTTACGGACGGAGGGCTGCACTAATGAGGGGCACCGTCCTTTGTCATACTAATCAGGCGCTCTTGCACATCTCCGTATCTCCCGCGTGTGTTTTTAAACTGGTATCCTCGAGTTACAATAGGATTATTTCTGCTGGTAGAAATGTGAATTTTATTGTCAGGTCTGGTGTCGACGTCACGACTTGTGAGGAATTTTCAATATGAAAAAAAAAAAAAAAAAAACATAACAAGTATTTGTAACAATCATTTGCTTGCTTACATCACAGATCTCTCTCTCTCTCTCTCTCTCTCTCTGATTGTAAGCAAGAATTGCGTATCCATTTGCCGCGCAATTGTACGAAGATGCCATACTACATTATCCGAGCGTTACATAATTTCTTGTGCCAATAACGCTTCTCCCGTTATTATGCCTCCCTGCCATTCACTCACTCAAAGGGGAGCCTTACTGACACGATTATCGCGAAACAATGGACGTACCTCGAGGAGTAAGAGCTGAGGATGATACAGATAATATATAACGTAAGACAAATATGCAGATTGGCAAAGAGACCTTGCGGCGAAAGAACGTTACTATGTGAGAATCTTCGGAGCGTTACCTAACTAGTTCGCGGATCCGAGGGGATGAGTACGTGTGCCTAACGAGCTACGGAGCCGGGAGATGAACACGTGGAACATGGGGGCCCCGCAGCTGAGAGCGGGGAGGGGGAATTATTAATCATGGCTGGGATTTCATAAAGCTCCGCTTAAGCTGTGCACAGTGCATCGTTTATTACCTGCTTCTCCGTGGAGGCTTTGCACAGCTCGGAAATATACCGGGTACGATCTTCTGCTTTGAGCTTGCTTTCGCGCAGCCGAGTAGGTCTCCGCGGTGATCCTGCCGCGAACGTTGCCGCCGGTAGTCTTTCCGAAAATTGAAAGTCATCGTGCGAAGAGGGTAAGCGACCGCGCCACGCCGCGCCGCGCCGACCGACCCCTGTGCGATTAAGCACATCCACGAAATATCGGGCTGGGAATCCGGCTTACGGTTTAGACAGACAGCGGGTTGCCCGGGGCGAACTTTGAGGGCTTATTTCCGGAGACGTCGAGCCCGTCGTTTCCCCGCCGAGCTTCGTGTCTTTACACGTAAGTCTCTCGACGCGTCGCCCCGATCGTGATATCACGTGAATTCACCGCGCGATCCCTTTAACGGTCGGATATCGCGGCGACTTCCTCGAGCATGCAGAAATAACGTTTAACGGCTGAAATCGCGTCGCGTTCCCGCGAATGCGATTTCAGCCGTTCGTGCTAAAAGAATGTCACTGCGAACGTCACGGTGAACGTATACGTCGTTCTGCTATGATATTCTTTGTCGTTTTTCTGCTTTTCTGTTCGATTCAATCTTTCCTCTCTTCTCACTCCTGCGTTTTTTTTTTTTTTTTACTCGGCTTTCAATCGTCAAATTTCGCGTTTGCGTTTCGCAGAAGTTTTTCAACAATAGAAATCCGCCCGGACCAACGTATACATCACGCGGCCGCGTGTATGTGACACGCAAAGGGTGCGATCAAGGAGGAGGGTAGTTTTCCCTGTAAACTAAGTAGCGCTGCCCGAATCGTCGTAGGGGTCAGCTGGAGGCGTACTAAGAAGGGATTATCCGAATGGGCATTCGGTAATTGCTATTAGCAATTTACCGGGGTAAATCCCCATTAACCGCGTCGACGAACCCAGCGGACGAGCATGCTCCTTCGTGCTGCGTGAGACACGTCTCCGTGCGTGTAAGATGGATTTGCCTGCACGGGATTGACGCAATATTTCAGTCAAACTTTGAAAAGAACTTGCTATAGTTAAAGAATGCTATTGTTGATAATGACGTTATGTCGTGGGAATATCAAATATTTTTACTGATAATATAAAAGTGTACACGACGAGACGGAGAGAAAATATTTATTCTTTGATATACAATCATAAGACAGAATTCAATTCGTTTTCTTGTACGTTATCCTTTTTTTAACCATTAGCGATTGCTGAAAGACGGTGTAGAAAAAGACGAATCAAATTAAATTTTATACAAGCATAACCAGAAATCTTCAATTGTCTTCGATAAAAGAAGAATCATTTCTCTCAATAATGTCAACGGCAAGATAAAGAGAAGAGAAATTCTAGTCTTAAGCTATCTATTAGGTAAGTAGGAATTGTTATAAAAGTTTACACAATATTGATTTGAAAGATTAAAATATGAAAAAGAGAAGTACTAATTCACGATTACATATCACTCCGGTTTTACGTTCTCTTATGATCAATTTGATTTGATTTGATTTGATTTAAAATATCGAAGAAGTACTTTTGAAGATTGACTTTTTATATAACTTATATAACAAACGTAATATCAGAGATCGCTCTCTGTCAAAATGTACATTTTTCGTCCCGCGATTTAATCGAGCGACAGCTGGTTTATTGAACCAGGACGTGGAGAATTTTCTCGAAACACTTTTGCACAGGAGACTAATACGATAGGTAACGTGACGTTAAGTCGAAATCGCGCGGGCCGTATATATCCTACGGTGCTTGGATAGTAACTGCTCCTCAGAAACGTGAAGGTATCGAAGTTAGGTAGGCCGTCAGATTACGATCCGTTCCCCAATTCCCATTTGTCCCTCGGTGAGAAGCATAGCTGCGCGAAGAAGCGCGGCGGACTGCGGGCGGGACGAAGGGATAGCGGCTGGGGCTCTGAGTCTCTGCATCTGGGGAAATGTGCCGAGATTACGGATCCAATTCCAATAAAGTTTAGCACGTGAGCCGACTGACAGCGGGCCAATTATTATTTAACCGGCGCACCTTGCTCTACCCTTGCGCCCGAAACTTGGAGAGGACACTTTGGGTATTCGCGAGGATCTTCTGGGACGTGCCGCGAAAGAAAGTGCTTTCAGCAGCCTCGATTTATATCTTTCGGCCGTCGAGATGGAAATCTTCCTCGTCGTCATCGGGACGGAATACCGCGGCGAGTCCTGGGAAGGACCGACCGGTCTTGATGCAATTAAAACGTAATTTTATTTGATGCTGGAACTTTTCGCGGGCCTTTGGCACGAAGTTCCCGGATAAAATTGATATACTCTTCGTTAAAGTGAACATAATTAATCCTCGACGGGTAATTATTTCAAAAGTTCGTTAAGGTTAGCTCATACGTCGGCGGAATGTTCTTTTGATCATCTCTCCGGTAATAGCAGCAAAGAGTCGGGTGGATTTTTAATCTTCTCTTTTATAATAACAGCGTACCTTTAATTTAATCGATTTTCTCATTATAGCCGTATTTTGTTATATGTACGAAATTTTGTATGAACAATAGTCTACACGGGAAAGTAAAATAAAGGAAAATAAAGTAAATATGATTATCCTATTAATTATTAAATGTAACTAATAATTTTTCTCCGCAAGGAAAATAATTGTAAAGTAAAAAGATATGAAAACTTTAACTAAAGACTTCCGACTTTCTTTACTCTTATATATCTGCGAATTATATATATATATATATATATATATATATATATATATATATATATACATTGGAATCTTATATATTTGGAACCTTATATATTGGAATCTTCTTTTTTCATATCAATATCAATTGTCACGGTAAAGTTTTTTAATTTTATTTATCCATTAATTAATTGTAATCTTGATTCGCAATTAATTGTTATATCTTTGATACGATAATTAATTGCGAAAAATGACACATCCGTACAAATGAGAATACATTTTTAATGTACGAAGACACAAAAGGCTTATTTAAAAAGCTATGGGCTCGCGGTTTCGCAAGTGACATTAAACATTCACGGTTTCCTGCTCCTGAAATTGCGAGTCTGCCTAATCTCTTGGAACAGAATCTCTCTGAGAGACGGAAATCAAGCAAGTAGAATGATCCGATCCCTTGCTCCGATCTCTTCTCTTGCGATGCATTCTCTTTCGCTCTCTTGTTTTCTCTCTCTCTCTCTCTCTCTCTCTCTCTCTCTCTCATGTCTACCCCTTTGTAATCGCGAGAAGTGCATCGTCTATTTGTAATGAAGCTCCTGGGGTCGTAGCATTAGGTTAGTCGAGGGTAAACGCAAATATCTTGCGTTTTTCTTTCAGACATCATGTCACGTTGATGTTAGTTGGAGCACTCCTGCATGAGAAAACTAAGATCGATTTCTCAAGGTGTCATATTTCTTGAGAATTTTACATAATGAACTATAGCATAATATTTCTCATAGTGCATTACGGACGCATGCATTAAAAACGAAAAGTGCACCGCGGGAAATATTGCATCGTTCCGTAATCCGGTATTTTTTTTTTATGTCATTTTGACGACTACATTAATGCGACATGCGGTACGATGGAATCATTTCCGCACTCAAAAGCGTGTTGTAGAAGCGTTATTCCGCTAGCACGCTAATTCGACGGAATCGCCGGTTTGGCGGTATTTAATGCCGCGTTGTCGCGACGCAAACGCACTGCGGTACTGCATTAAAATTACGCCGCTCAAAATAACTGCGAGCATTAAATGATATAAATTTTAGAGAACAATTATTTATTAAGGCTTATAAACTAATAAAATCTGAAATTGCTCGTTGACTGCTCGTTAACGATTTTATTACATTACGATGTTGAAATTGAGAGAGTTCATATATAATTTCTCTTAATGTAATCCATACAAGAAATTTTGATTTATATATATATATCGCGAAACGAATTCATCTCAATAAGAGATTATTTCATTTTGATATCCTAATTTCTTTTTAATTTTTTTCAAATCGACGGTCGATTTCTTCTTCATGAAGGAGATGAAGATGCATGTCGAGGAAGCGTAAACGGTGAGCGAGTGAAAACGAGGAAAACCTGCAAAACATACGGCGACATACGGCGACGTGTATCGATTGGGTCGCAGAGTTAGCTCCCTGTTGCACGAAGACCAAATGACGGCGTATTATTCCCCACTTACCCCCCCCCCCCCGTTACGTCGGTAAAGAATACGGGAACACGACGTGAAATCGCTCGCGTGCGGCATGAATCATCATTCATTTCGTGTTACCAGCGACGTCGGGATACGTGTCGGTGCCGTGCACCTGCAGAAGTGCACGCGGGTATGCGTGAGTCCACGCGAGCACCGCAACGACGCCGGGCTGGTGGACGCCGGGCTTTTATCTCTTCAGAATCGGTTTACATGACCGGCATCTGATAAGTCGAACCCAGGCACAGTGGGATACCCCTTATTTACCCCCTTCACGTCTCTCTCTCTCTCCCTGCGTTTGTATACCTTCCGTACGTTCCGTCGAGACATTGAAGGGAATGCGCGGGACGACGTCACGTGGATTATTATCGTGGTCATCTTTGAAATTCCAGGATTCAAGATCGATGCATCGGAATTTTATAATCTCCCTTTTTTACATCGATCGTCATTAAATTATACTTTTTATAGCGTAGTTATGCAGAACAGTGACAGTTGAAGTTTCAATGTACAGAATTTTGTTGCTTTTATAATTTAAGATAATTATATTTACAGAAAAAGTTCACACACACACACACACACACACACACACACACACACACACACACACACGCACACAAGATGCGTGAATTATCTTGCTCCCAATCGAAGAATTTTCGGAAAATCACGATCGTCGTTCATGGCACTCGCCGGCGGCCGTATTCCCACGCCCTTAAATTCAGTTCCGCGCGTTACATGCAGTAATGTCGTTAAACGATGACGAGAAGCAAGGAAGAGATCATGCTTGCGTCCGGGTAGGGTGAAAATGGCAAATCATGATATTTAAGTGGCGATCGTTACTCCCCTGTTGGCGCTTAGGCCTCATTCACCAAACGAATCCGGTCGCGCGGAGCACAACCTCGATAGATTCCTCCCGTCGAGAAACTCCCACGCCGCGAGGACGCGCACTTTTTACAGAGCCGCTTTTCTCGGAGGCACTTGGGAGGGTCCCGTTAGGACGTATTACGATGACAAAGTGGCATGTCGTGCTGGTGGATGTAGGTGGGACCGGAGGTGCGGGAGAAGAGTTCGTCGATTATACGTGGCGAGGATATCAAACAAATTGAGTGCGGATCCACTCGCTCGCTCGTTTATAATGACATCAACTCGCCTGCCTGGACGCGCGTGGATACGCTATCATCAAATGCGCGTGTGCGTGCGTGCGTGCGTGCGGTCGACGCGTTTCATGCGATTTCGAGACGAGTTGTATGCACGCGTGCGAGCGAACGTCGACGCGTTGTGCAAAAAACGCTGTCATTAATGACGTAACGGCACAATAGGACAAAGCCGATGCAAACCCTCCGATTTCTCCCTCGTTCGTTTGTCGCTCTCTCTCTCTCTCTCTCTCTCTCTCTCTCTCTCTCTCTCTCCTTTTCTGTCAATCCCATGCTTTTTTTCGCGGATATCTAAATCGCCACTACGATGTCGCGTATTGTTCTCTCTCAGCCGCCGTTATTCAATATAAAAAAAAAAGGCAACGCGCGCGCGCACCGTACGTAATCCGGCGTTTCTGCGTACGGTGAATCGTAATGTGCTCAGATGCGAATCCTGTTGACACAACTGCAAATTGCTGTCGGTATTGCGGCAGGATTGCAGCAACACTGTTTCGCATATCTCCGGGATTAATTAAACTGAACAAATTCACGCTAAACGACGTTCACGGTGTTTTGTTTAATTTATCAGCGCATGAGATTTCATCTGTATCTCGATGGAGTGACCAGTATTTAGAGCATTGTTTTAATCGTGGCATATTTAAACTTTCGCGAAAATATCGTCAAATGAATTGTTATCAAATTGCACGATGGGGCGATGAATCGAAATCAATAGAAAAAGGAACGACTGGATAGCAACTGCATGGCGTGTCGTGCAACGCGACAATATTATCTGGGGAATCCAGTAAGGTCATCATAAATCTCATTGCTTTAAATAAACGTCTCTATCTATTCATATCTATTTCGATCTCCATTGGTGCTTCCAGGGAGATCAGAGCGGCATTTCACGCTTCTCCATTTCGTCAGGGCGTCGCGGAACGATGGATCTCGACTAGCGATCCGACGAAACGGATTTCGCCGGGTAGACAGGCGCCGAAAGACCTTCTCGGCGTCGCGACGACATCGCTCTCGCTCTCGCGAACCCGATGATTAATAACCCTTGCCCTTGATATATCGCTGTCATTTTTCACGCATAGATGGGACCCGTTGATATTCCCTTTGCCGCGCACGACGCACTCACACCGAAAGGCGCGTCGTGCATTTTCCGGAGACGACGGACGTAGCAAAAACTCGACAACTGCATTATTATACGATGAAGAGGGGACGCGCAGAAGCGAGAGGGGGAGAGAAAGAAAGAGAGAGAGAGAGACGGAGAAAGAGGAATGGAATCTACCGCGTTACAGATACGCGTTTTGGCGATCCGCAAAAAATTCGTAAGCGCGTGCTCGCTGACGTATCAATGTTATCGGGCCCGTGGCTCGTAACTTTTCATCGCGCCTCTTTCGCCAACGGCCGAGGATTTACGTTCGACGCTCCGCTGGAGTTGAATCCCGGCCGTTCTTGTTCGCCGTAAGGGGAAGTACGTAAATACGACGTACTCTAACGACAAGATATCCATACGGATAAGGGGCGATGGCGTTCGTGAATTTCGGCGAAACTCGCCGTGCGCGCGACATGTAAAGAGTACGTGATGTATTCGCGACGCTACTATCTCGCTACACGTCGCGATGGCTTTCGTCGCGAGCGCATTCAACTCCGGCGAGCTTCCGTGAACGGTACGTTCTCTCGTACGAAATTCACGTCGACGGAAATATATGTCCAAACTGCGTATGCGTTCGTCCGATCCGGATATCCGAAATCCACTACGGTTAATCTACTGTCAATATTGGAGTTAAGTTGAATGAAGTTTATTAGCGCGACCGAAAATGTAGCTCGTTTAAGAAAAACGGATAAAACAAATGGAGAGAGAATGCAGTATGATATATTGGAAAGAATATATTTGATATATTTATTTGTATAAAGGAAAAGAAGTTAAAACGTTTCGGTGATATGATGTCGGTTAATTTGTCCGCTGTGTTAGATATTTTAAAATACGAGCGCGGATTACAGAAACAATCTTTTTTATGCGCGTTTGCTCAAGTAATTGTGCGGAGTCCGTAGAAAATGGGAAATTTCGGCTTGAAATTTCCGCAAACGCGGCGTATTACGGCCGAGGTAAGGGAGCTGCAGAGTTGCAGCAGCGATGCGAGTGGCAAGCTCAAAAACAAGTTCGCAACTTTGGTAAATCGGAGGAAGGGGCAACTCTTGTCTCGGCACGGTACATGACTCGGCTTGTGGCGAATTATTAAATTGCCTCGTAATTGAATCTGGCCGGCTTTTGACCACGTAGATGCGCGCTGCAGGTTGCGGTTACTTATGTGTTGCAGTTCCGGTTCCTACATGCGGAAGAATTAGTGCGGAAATTACGAACGGAATTGAGTGAAGAGAGTTTCATTTGCCGTATCGTGTCGATTATTTTCGCATGAACAGTAATGCAGAGCGTCAGTGCGTAAATTCGCAATCGCGATACATCATCTAGAATGTAATGTACGTTATATAATATACGTTTAAAGATGTATCTATTACATCCATTTTAATTTCTCTCTTAAAATTTTCTGAAAATATGATTATTTTCCGTCAAATCGAGGTCAATCTCTTGGAAAATGAATGGGGAAACAAGAAAGAAAGTTATAAATATATATGCTAGAAATATATATGCTAGATATAAACATACGTCCGAAAATGCGTTGTTCTTGAATTAAAGCCATTTTTACATTGAAATTTGAAATTGCTTTGCCTTCAAATTTCCTTATCAAAATTGAAAGAAAAGATAGTTTTTATGAATTTTATAACATAATTAAAATAATAAATCTATCTCTTTTTTTTAATTTTGACCAAAAAAATTCGAAAACAAAGCAATTTAAAATTTCAATATAAAAATAGCGATAACAACTCATTTTTGGACCTATGTTCATACCAATTTTTTTCTTGTTTTTGGATTCCCAATCATCTCTCGAACGATTGATCTCCACTTTTGAAACATCCTGTAATGATCGCTATTTCGTTAAATCAAAGTTATGTTATAAACTGTTATAAACTGTAAAATCCGAATATCGTTTATCGTATACTTTTTAACATTTAATTTAATAAAGTTAGATTATACGCTTGTAATTAACGATACTTTTAGCGGGATTTTGATCGTAATGGAAGTAATGTCGATGAAATTTGGCTCACCATAGAGTGGTCGCGGAAGAAGATCGAAAGTTAAAGGAGTGCCAGACGGCGAGCTAGGCTCGGGAATATTAGGTTTATCGTTTCCACGAGAGGAGAACTGTTGAGGCGGCACAACGGATGAGAGGGCTGGGACCGTAGCGGAAGGTAACGCTTTTCCATCGCCGCGAGATTGAATAATTCAAAAGCGTCTTGCCCAGCGATTTTCAAACGGCGAGCGCGCCCACTTCCGCTTGCGGACGCAATCCCTGCTCTAATTCCGCGTCTCCGAATAAATGCATATTATTAACGTGGAGAGAGACGGTGGGACGTGGAGACACGCTTTTACGCCGAGAGAGCCGTGCGTCCCTCTTTCAATCTTACGGGGACTGTCGCCGGAAAAGGGATTTCTCTCACTGATCTCGATATTCGCCAACCGTTGTATATTTATAGCGACGAGAATGGAGAGCAAACCTCGAGGTTTTTTTACGCGGTGACCGCGCGCATAATTTGTGTGATCGATATTTTCGCTTTCTTTTTTGTTTCTTTTTTTTTTTTTTGCAGAACTTCTCTGATCATTTAATCGTTTCGTTGGTCATCAGCGTCGCGTCCGACCGAAGAACTATCCAAGTTTGTGCCATCACGCGCCACGTCAATTCGCCGCAACGAAGAGAAATCGCCGGTAAAGGTCCATGGGTCGTCGCGGAACTTCCACTTTGATTTTCCTCGCGCGCCTCTGTCATTTATTAAGATCGACGCTTTAAAAGCGGGTCCGGGACTGGGGCTCTCGGTCGAGCGTTGCCATAAACCCGTCATCGGAGTTGTCACTTCCGGCTCGAGAGTGGCGTTAAAAGGGCGCAGAGGGGCGCTCACGCGGCACGTCGCGAAGTCGGTCGATGTCTCAAAGTGATTTCAATGTGTCGTTAAAAAGGAAAAAAAGAAGAGAGAGAGAGAGAGAGAGAGAGAGAGAGAGAGAGAGAGAGAGAGAGAGAGAAGAGGGGGGGGGGAAGACAGGAAAGCAAAGAGGTGAACGCGGAAGGAAATATTCGAATGACGACGACGACGACGACGTTTTGCGCGCCGCGGTAATGGCGCCGTTCTATCACGATTATCGAGCCACGATTCTGCATGCGACAAGGCGTCGTTACTCCTCCCTTCGGCCTCTTCGTCCTCTCCTTCTTCTTCTCCTCCTCTTTCCCTACCACCACTCTCCTCTTCTCAACCCCTTTCTCCTTTCTCACCTTCGCTTCCTAAGCTACCCTTCCGCAGGGCTCTGCCATCCTTCCGACGACAATCACCGCCCTCGGCCTTGCGCTACCCTCCTTCCCGCTGGCGCAGTCCCCATCGGGTCCCTTCATTCCGCTTTGCCACTTGACACTAGACGCTCTTCTGTCTAGTAGGGGATGGCTGCATCCGCAACGTTCAAAAACATGTAACTCGCCTGTCGGCATAAATGCACATGCACATGTACACATCCGCGGTTGCATGTGCAGGATGCACCGCACTATGCACCGTCTGGCAACGTGTCGTTGCGCCAGACGTCGCTTCAGACATCTTTACGTCACCTCGCGCGTTTCTTAGAGTTATATTTTCTTTTCTGTTGGCCGAAGTTTACCCGGATCATATTTTTAAACGGTTCTCTTTCCCGAAGATATAAAAATATCGCGTATTTACTTAATCTGTCGAATCGATTAAATCGTACGGTGGGAATCGGTTTTAAAGGGAATTGAGAAATATTTTATGACTTTTTTTTTTTTAATTTTCGTTTTTAAGGCAAAATCTCGTATTGCCGCAAAATTTTATACAGAGATTCGGGCACTCGAATATCATATTTCACAAGTTCGCGCAGCGTGGCTGCTGTCTCGTACATGAAAGGGTGTTGATTGGATCGTGACGCATTTGCAATGGCCTCGTTCGTCAGCGGCGTTATATTCCGAATTTTGCACTCGTGGCTCCCAAAGAGTTCAGGAGAAGGCAAAATGAGGAGCGGAAAATTACTCGCTCTGTCATTCGCGCGTTGCATCGGACGAGAATTATGCAATTAGCCGACGCGACGGGGCTCGCAATTATCATAATTACACGATGTAATTGTATTATTCGTAATTTACTATGTACAGCGCCTAATCTCGCGGATGGCAGAGAGAAAATGTTTCGGATATGAAAACGGGAGGTAGGAGAAGACAAATCTCTCTCGTAAACTTCACGTTGTACGCGTGTCTTCAAGAAGAAACAACGCAAGCAAGGCGTTCCGTGATGAGCATCGTGCGCACAATGCAATTGCCCTCATTCGCACGAAATAAATGCCGAAGGAAGTCTCGCCAGACTGTTGCAGGAACGACATATGAAATATATGCACGATGCGAAAAATGCAGATCTAGCATGTGTATGATAAATTTCAGCAACAGTTTTTATAACACGAAGGTAAATGTGCGAAATATGCAAGATTCATTTCTATTCTCGCGTGAATAATAACGATGGGTCAATTTGCAACGCAAAGTTAATTTTTGGAAGCGTGGCGAGGCGAGGATGTAACCGGTGCTGGAAAATAGGATGAATCGTGAAAGAAATCACGTGGAGGAGCGTAACAATATCCGACGATGTGAGAAAAGCGGTGAGAAGACCGGCGAACGTCGTGAGAGGAAGGATCGAAGATTGTGCGGAAAGAGACGATTACGTTATGTTATCGCGCGGAAAGTTCATGAAACGTTGTCTAGCCGTTGGCAGATAGTTGACCGTGGTCGTTTCTTTATATTAGGCTCATAAAGGCAGCAAGCCGAGGAGTGTATATGGCTGGCGATTGTCGTATCTCCCATCCCCGGTTTTTCCCTCTCTGTGCTGGTTGACGACGGAAAGGCGAAGTTTTTACCGGCGGTAGAGCAAACGGGAATGCGATTAATAGATCTCTACTTGTTAACGGAGTGAGTTGTCGGGTGGAAAATTTACAGGGGATCGATCGCTCCGAGTATCCGCGTATACATCATTTCTGCAAGGCATTGATTTATCAGGTATTTACAATGAATAAAAGAAAGAAACTGTGATTTAAAATCTCCGCCCTCCACGGTATCATCTCAATAATTAATATTTTGTTAAATTTATTACATTTTCATGATATTTGTATTATAACATTATAAATGTTCATTATCGTAAAAGCTTAATACTATGAAGGAAAGTAAAAGAAAAGATAAAATGAAATAAAAAGTGTTCCCATTCTAGTCAGATTATATCGAGATGCGAAGGACAATTTGCGTGAAGATCTTTTAAGAACCGAGTGCCCGAAGTCGAAAGCTAAATGAGAAAAACGGAGGACAAGTTTAAATAAATCTCGCACCTTTATACGTATACGAGAGAAAGAGAGAGATATGCCCAGAATGAAGTATGGGAGAGGTCCAAAGTAAGCTAAAGAGGTAAAGGAAGAAGACCTAGACCGGAGGAGTGCTGACAACGCGAGTGGCGCTCGGAGGCCGTCTGCTGTCGACAAAGCGAGGAAAGGAGAGAAAGAAGACAAGAGAGCGAACATGTAAAGGACGGCGGTTCCGGCAAACTGAGAGGACATACAAACCCACGGTCAGAACGGATGGACGGAAAAAGTAGGTAGCCAGGGAGAAGGTTGGTAAGGGTGGCAAAATAGCGCTTTGTGCACGGCGAGTGAGACGCCAGTCTTTATGACGCTACTCGGCCATAACGACGCCCATTGCATTGTGCTCCATGTAAAGCACACCCCTGTAGCTGTAGACTCGGGGGGCTGAGATCGGCCTTGGCACCGAAGCCAGAAATTCGCGAGCGTCGTTCGCGTCACTCTCCTGCGCCTTCTCTCGTTCTCTCCTGCCTCGCGGCCGTCTTCCTTTCTTCGCTTCATAATGCACCGCGCGATAAAAGAAAACGAATGTCAACCACGGTCTTTTTAAACATGTCGACGCGTTCCACGGAACAGAGAAAGTTGCAGACATATCTGGCAGGAAACTGGCCTTTCCTTGTAGTGACGATCGTTCTGCGAAGGCGATTCCTTTTGAGTCTCTCAAGCCTGAAGCGATTCTTCTGTAAGTGGAAGATTACGAAGGGAAGGGCAGGAGGAAGACAAGCTGTCTCCGTGAATCGACTTATTGACACGTTGGCGACGCACGTGATTTCTGACTCGCGCATCCGGCTCGAAATATACCGTAAAAACTTCGATTATGGAATAATGTCGTTTCGCGCAAGACATGCTCTCGGGACTTTCCGCGTTGCAGGTGTGCAGCTTTCGCTTCTAAATTTTGCGCGCGCAATCAAGATCGTGTACAATTTCTTGAGAGCATACGCGTTTTTTCTGTGGGATCAATCCGATTGAGATAGAAATCGGAGCGAGTGCATGACGATGTAAGAAAGTTTACTTGCAGCATATAATTAGCGATATAAAAAATGATATATATCATCCAAAATGCAAATTTTAATAAAGATAACAGATTTGTCGTATATATTCATCCACGTTCATTCAGAATGCTTTACAGCAAGTATTCTTCTTTTCTTTCTTCTGCTCTTTCTAATGAACATCGGAAACTTTGGTGAAGAATAATTGAATCCACCATTGAAGAAGTTTTTCGATGAGGAATGCAAACGACAAGGTTGCGGAAGCGAACGTTATTACTTTTATGCCTTTCCACTCGATAGATTGGTGTTCCAGAACTTGCCACCGCTCTCAAACGACGGGATGAGTGGTATAACGGAAATAGATCGAAAGTCACCCGGTGGCAGGAGGTAGGAGCAAGTTTTGGTTTTGATAGTTATGATTGCGACGATGGCACGCCCCTCTTCTAGTCAGATGAGTTGCCGCCTGCTGAGTGCCATCCGTTTCCTGTGGTAGTACCGCCTACAAACGGCTCTGTGCTTCTGTTACAAGCTTAATCTATTAAAGGTCCTTTGTGAACACGTGCTTTCAAATTTGCTCCTCTGGATTTCGCTTTTAGTTATATCCTCGATTGAGAAAAACGGTATCGTAAAATAAAAACGCGAGTTATTTATGGCCACTCGGTACATGAAACGATAATAGAGCACCTTTGTGCCAAAGCGAAAGCCTCGTAAATTTTTCGCTCGGGAAAACAGATTTTAAAAGACCTCTCTCTATCTCTCTGCGAACCGCAGTTATAATGTAAACTTTTTAAAATCGACTCATTCCTCCGCGAGCCATCCTTTTTCTCGCCTGTCCTCTCGTCGTCTTCAACGGATAATAATGTAGTAGAATGACGCGCCGGTGTTTTTAGGCGCGAGTTACTGCCGCTTCCGTGGCCTCCTGATTTACATTTATTGCGCCGTTTACATAATGGCGCCGCTACATCTTCCGTTATTCCAACTAATTATACTCCCATTTGGATAAAATACGATTTCCAACACCGGACATTTGAACGTTCCTGCGTGAAGTTGAGGGATTCGGTCTCTGGTTAATTTTTGCGGTGTCACGCATTTATTTATTGTTCACGACTATGACTATCATTACAGCCGAAGTGGGCAAACGGTAAAATATAATAAATAAATATATTATAAAAGAAATATATATATATATTATATATAATATATTATATATATAATATATATATATATAACATATAAAATATAAAAATATAAAACACAATTTAATGATTTATCATTTGTCTTTTTAGCACTCTGTCGACCGGAGCGTTAATTGCGTTCAAATCCCATAACATCATTGTGAGGATAAATCAATCTCCCGTATCGGCCATTCAAGCGCGCGGTTCGCGAGATTAATCATTTTTTTCTCGCAATTGGATCGTCGACCGATCGATAGCGTCGTTATACGTAGCGAAGTCAATTTTGAGGCGATCGCATAAATTGTCCGTCGTTACGGAGTCCGAGTAAGCCCGCGCGCGCAGATTTCCACCTGGGAGCTCGCGCGCGCTGCGCCAACACCGTGGAGGATAATTCTCGCGGACTATAGCTAATTGCGATTAGGTCAAGAGAGCGAGACTTCCCGACGGAGACTTCGGGGCTACGTAATCAGGACTACGGAATGATCTTATTCCGGATGGAAGCCGCAGCTTCCTCCGACGAGCAGGGACCGCCGCGCCGTCTGGCTACGACCGCTGCCTCAGCAGGTTCACGGTTAATTGCTCCGCGTTTGTTACGATTACGCGAACGATACATCCTTTTTATCGTCCTTCGCTTGAAACGACCGTTGTCTTCTTTATTGGCTCGCGTTCGCCAGTGCTCTCGGCCAGTCGCGTATATTTTCTGGGCAAATTTCTGCTTAATGTCCGATAAAGAAAGATCGGTAGCGGGACCTCCGCTAGATTATCTCGATTCATTGCGAACGACATGTGCCTATACGTATACCTATACATATAACATCGTGAATAAATACGTGTATTGAGAGTAATATGAATCTCCCTCGGTTGATCGATCGCGAATTGCTTCTATCGGGATATTATTGTAAGCGACTTTATGATTCGACGAAATCATGATGATTGATATGCGTAGTTAAAATTATCGCAATTGCATAATTAATGAAAATCTTACACTTGCCTTGTTATATTAAGTAAATAAGAAATTATAATAATTTAGAAGTATATATTATCTTGAGAACAATAATCGTGATATTAGCGATAGATTTATATTATGTCATAGCATGACGTGTTTCATACATCTCAATCATTGCGCAATCTACTTCGTGATCTCTTTTTTTCCCGTGAAGTAACTAATAGCACGACGATATGTCATTCCAAGTGGCGTTATTATTTACTGGAACGTCGATTTTTTAAACTGAGCGTCAGTTTACGTTGAACAAAGGCGACGTCGATGTCGGTGGAGCGTGATATCGGGGTCGGGCTAAAATTCGGCGCCGCGGAAACGGCAAAGCAGCGGCTCGAAACGCGTCGAATTTCCTCTTTCAATTTCGCAGGTACTATTCAATTTCCCGGATCCGCGGCTAAGAAACGTTTGGATATTTCTTTTTTTTTTCTGCCACGCCGTTTCCTTCTTCTCTCTCTCTCTCTCTCTCTCTCTCTCTCTCTATATATATATATATATATATATATATATATATATATATATATAAAACCCCGTGATTGCTGCCCGCAATCTCTATTGCTTGAGGCAGAAGTGGTCGGGCTGACCCGAAGTGAGGAGAAATGGTCTTGCCATGAGTAACGTAGTTAGGCGAACGCGTGGCCAATGAGCCGTTTTGTCCCCGACCCCTCGTGGCTTATTTTTCATTCTTTCTCCGGACGAACGGCACTCCTCCGTTTCTCCCCTAAAGTCTTTGTTTCTCCTTCCGTTTCTACTACCCCACCCCGCGGCCGTTGTTCTTCCTCCTTACCGAACTTCCTGTCTTCGTACTTGAGCCCGATTACCAGCGGGATTTTCTCTTCTCTACAATTTCCTTAGATTAAGTGGAGAGCTTTCGAAAAATTTTTCTGGTTGACAACGAGCTGTCGAGATATGCCGAGAATAACGTTAATTGAATTCATCACTTCACGAAGATATTTATTTTTGGTGTCTATGAAATGTCATATTTTTGGAAAAAAGCTTACACGACAGGTGCATTTGCACTTTAAAAAGAAGTTTTCGCTTTTTATGTATGCAGAGTACAATTTTGGAATCAAGCAGATGTACTTATCGGTATTTTCGTCTGAAACGGATCGCCTTCTCATGCCGGAGCTGTTAATTGATTAAGATTTCTTCGCGGAGACCGAATGGGAGCCGGATGCACTAATGAAATTAACACTCGTCTACCTGGCCGCGATCGATACAGTCCTTTAATCAGTCCCTTCGCCTCGTCCTTCGACTCTCGTCGGTTTTCCGGCGGATCGACGTTTGGAGTGCATCGAAGCCGAAAAGTTTCTTTCCCGTTGGTACGCGTCGGGGGAACCTTTTCAGACGGCAGGGACGCGACGCTCTGTAAAGTAAAGTAAATAATGATTAGGGCGATTTGTATTTTTACGTCGTGCCTGATTTCTGTTGGGTAAATATTGCGAGTTTTCTTAAGACCGTACTTCTGTTCCCTTTCGCTCCTCTTTGCTCGGCCCGATTCGCTCACCCTTAGCATCGGCTTTTACGAGGAAGTGCGTATCTTTGCTGGATAGACGTCTGGTGAAGGGAATCGCGATTTCTGTATAACAGTCTATAACGTTTCTGTGTAGCTACCACGTTTCTCCTTGCCTTACTCGTAGAATTTCTAATGCGATTTAAGATTACTACCATTCGGCATGCAACAAGAATCAATATACCTGTAGTTAAATCTGATAACTCGACTGCGTGTAAATATTTGAAGCTTATTCCTTTTAAGTAGAACGAGAAAAATTCTTTTTTTTCTCTCTCTCTCTCTCTCTCTCTTTTTTTTAAGTTTATATAACACGAAGGTATTAATCTCGAGGGAATTTTTAGTGAGCCAATCGAGTAACGTCAATGAAGTTCTAATAGGAAACACGTGAAACGTTTCGCGATATCAGGACAAAAGTCACCATGTACGCTTCAAATCTAGTCGTTCGACATGCATTCGGACAGAAAATAAAAGGGAGAACACGTTTTGAGCCCACTCTCGGGCGGCATTGTACAATATCGCGAACCGATAGGCGTCGCTACATTTTTTTTTTTTTTAATCGGACGATTTCGGCTTACACGTTTGTAAAATCGGCGATGAAACGATCTATAGGCGCGATACTTCAACGTCGTTGAAGTGGAAACAGTTGTAGCACGTCGAGTAGGCACGTTTCCGTATACCGCGATGAAACCAATGGAACGGGGCGGATACGCTTCGGTCGTTTGCATTTTTCCGTGTTCATACTCTGTCATGGCTTATACGAGAAAAAAAAATGTTTGCAATACAGAACCATCCGTGACATCCATCCGATGCGGGGGAAATACGTCTATTGGCTATATAATTGTATTCTCGTTATTATACTCGGTTCGAAGTGCAAGTTTATAACTTCGTCTCGATCTTGAAATTACAATTCTTTCGCTATTATTATTTCGTCGTTTTGCAAAGCGTTAATATCTTGAAATCCCCTCTCCCCTTTCCCCACTATCTGGTGGTTATCTGTGGCGCGGTTGATAGATTTTCTTCGCCTTATTATTATAACTCGTTAAAATTTCATTCACGACGAACAGCGCTCGCTCGATGCGACGTCCATTTGCTCCATCCAGTTGTATTTCGTACTCGGAACGCGATCCTCCTTCATCCCCGAAATTCCGAGTGGAATCGCGCGGCGGCGCAAACTTCTCCCGTCTACAAATTAGGTGCTAAATGGCGCGAAACGGTTCGTTGCAGTACTCAGGAGGATATTGCTGCGATGTATCGCATTACCGGGACGCGATTCTACGCGGAGCACGGTCGTATCGTTGGCAACGGCGGCGATGCCGGGCACCGCCAACCCCGCCGCGAGGGCAGCGAAGAAGGAGAAGAAGAACATTAGGGGTGGGAAGGGATGGTGGAAATCCAGGATCTCGCAGAATTACGAACGCTCGTCGGCCGAGTTTCGTCGCCGGCACGTTAACGGCTAACTCGAAGCTACGTTAAATTAAACAGAGGGGAGATAAGTTTGGACGTGTCGCTAACTTTACTCTTCTCTCAAACCCTCTTCCGCTCTCTCCCCTCCCTCCCCCTCGATATCATGTTCTCTCCTTCTTGCGCCCCTGCCGTTACAATCCAGTAACGCTTTCACGAGCAATCCCGATTACTCCTGCTTTTCGATGGCTCCGCAAATGCGGCAGCGCCATGCTGTCTGGTCGGGACTTGCTACTGTCAGCAGGAATTAATTTTACAATCGCTCTGTTGCCCGAAGAGAGAAGAATGGCACACGGTATTCGCGCTCATTCCAGAATCGAAACTGCATTTACGATTTCCAAGTGATGCTGTTTGTCATACATTTTGAAGAAGAGACGAGAAACTTTTTTTAATTTAACTTTTTTTTCCAACGAAAAAAATATCACATGAAACATCATCGTGTTAATGTCGTTAAACGCGAATTGTGCTTTTGATATTGTCACGTTTGTTTTACACATGGAGACTCAAGATTATCAAAAAGAAAACCCCATGAATATATTCGGGATGAAAGTTTAGGTGAAGATACTCATCGACGCGGAGCTTCACGTGACATTCTGCGCGGGGAAAAACCAGACAGTCTGGATGGTCGCAATGCAAAGGGAAGGGTAATCGGAGGCAGGAAAGAGACCCCGTATTTTATCTAAATGATGTCAAAGGGGAACGTCTCGCTCTTTATTCCGTCTCCTCCGGCCCTTCCGTACCCACTCCGTCGTATCCGTCGACCTTTGCACTTTCTCTCTCGCTCCACCGAGTGGAACGAGCGGAAAGCAACGCTTGAAACTCGCGTACCCGTACGAGTAGGTCCCTCTGCGAGTATTATTCCGCACTCCACTCGCGCTTCTGTCGCGTAATGCTCTACCGCGATGTGCCCTTACATTTAAGGGTGAAAACGTCGATACGGTCTTGTTTCTCCACTGGCTCTTTTCTACATAAATTCTCCGTTTCTCTTTGCCTCGACCTTTTGTCGACTCTTTTGTACCCGTCGTGCTATGTCGATTACGGGAGTCGAAGGAGGAAACGCGGCGTCGGTATTCATGTGCATTTGGTAGGAGGATAAAGTGTGTGAGTCGAGACGGCATCGCTAATGGAGATGCGATGTAGGTGTCCCGTAAAATTTTATAACTATAAAACCGTCCTGCAAACCGTCCTTCCCTTCGGCTTTTGTCCCCTCTCCCTTTCCCTTTTTCTATGCATCTATTTATCTATTTATTTTTTGTGTTCTTTTTCGTTTTCATTTTTTTGCCTTGAGGTTTTGAGCATTGGCTATTCGCGTTTTCCGTCTAATTTAAATGCGAAAAATTAATGTAGAGAATATATTAAAATTACCATAAAATTACCACAAAATAAAACCGCAGAATCATCCTTCATATAATTTAATTTCATAATATATTTTAATTGGTACTTATTTAAAGAAATATATAGTGTGTACAAGATATAGAATTTATTTAAATTAACAATTTTAAATACACGACCTAATTTAATTGCTTCATATTTTGTATGCTTTTCATATTAAGTAAACTATTTAAAAAGTTACCGTGAGAGATGCTTGTTGTGTATTCATTCTTTATATGTCATTCTGAATAATACTTTGCTTATAAAACCATAGTAAAGTATGTTGCTTTGTTCTCTGGGGAACAGTCTTAATCAGGTGAGTACACATGAGGGCTTTCGAGCGACTCGTCAATCTAAATGCAGTCACTGTGCGTATTCGACCGTTTATTTGTTTGTTTGTTTGTTAAATACGCCACTTAGCTGTCAAGTCAAGCGTGGTTAGCTGTTTGTTTTACTTTCAAGCACTCGCAATGATTATTCATCACTGCCTTTATACCGCGCCCTCTTTTCCACGGCGTACCCCAGCCAGAGGAATAATGACGGGATCCCTTGTTGACTGCAGTGCTCGCGACCCTGCCGTTCTCCTCTTCGGTTTTCGTGAAGAATAAACTGTGAAAAGAACTCTGTCTTTCTCGTATGTATATCTCGTATACTCCACGTTTAACCTGAATACATTTGTCTCTTTCTCGCCTTGCTTTGAATTCGAAAGGAAAATTGCATTTTCTTCCTTAAAAGTCAATAATCTTACTGTACTGATGGAGGACAACGATAAGACAATGATAAGATTACTTGGACTTAAAAAAATATTATTGCCTTATTCTTTGATGAGAACTACGAAATATTTTATACAGTTTTTGCTAACTACAGGGCAGTTTAAGAAAAACCATATTTTATTTTCTTTATAGCAACGTACGTGTATGTCTCGTGTTATTTTCGTGACTTGCTTAATATTTTGTATACAGCAAGCAGACCTAATATATAGAATCTAATATATATTATATTTGTATGCATTTCACCTTTTTTCCTAAGATGGTTGGGTATATCGCAAGGTATGTAACAACGTAAATTAGCAAACGATAAAGTTAATCTGTCTTTGTCATTATGGAGAGACCCGCATGAAAAACTGCTTTAAATGACGGGAGTTTACTATGTAGCCAGCGCTTTCGGCACCGTGCTCACCTAAGAGTCACGTATCTCCATTGCCACGCTTTAATTTTGGAAACAAGGCGGAGCTTTTCGACGCGAGATCGAGCGAGGAGCACGACGTGAGGTTATTGGCGGCGGTCGTAATGAGGAGAAATGTTTGCGCTCTGCTACCCTAAAATCTGAAAGGGTTCTCCTGTAGGATAGACAGCCTATGAGTATCTTGACTCTGGAAGGCGTCGGTATCTTTTTCTCATGTAATTTTCTCTTCCTTCCTTCCTCTCTTTCTCTCTCTCTCTCTCTCTCTCTCTCTCTCTCTCTCTCTCTCTCTTTCCCTCCATCTCTTTCTCTCTGTCTCTCTTAGTGCGATTCATCGTCACGGTACTGCCGCTTTTCTTGAGAGTGAAACGATACGAATAATCCCTCCCTCCTCGGATGAAACCGAGTCCAGTACGATCCTGTGCATTCAAGCGCATCTGGAGACTGAATTGGTAGCGGTATACGATAATCCCGCTTGCTTTGTCCATTTGACGATTGATTGACGGAGACTAGCAGAGCGCATGCATAGCCTTCCAGGCAGGTGATCTGTCCAATAGTGTGAACGCTTCTCTCTGAGAGGCATCGTTGCGTACCGTCGAGCACGCGATTGTATAACAACATGTAATATGCAACATGTTTATATGCAGCAAATCTGATATCTCTCTGCCTCGCCGCTATTTATTCATGTTTGCATTTCCTTTGTTGCAGATGGTGAGTAGACAAGAACCGCATACGTGCTTCGTAATACCCTGATGACATTCAACGAGCACAGGTATTCTGTGTGAAATAAATCTGAGGCATTCGCGGCTCTACGTTGAAAATCAGTAGCAAAAGTAAATTGGCTAACTCTGCCAGGAGTTAAATTAAGCAAGAAAAATTTTCTCCCCGGGCGTTCCCCTCGGGCATAAGAAAAGAATTGACCCTCGTCACTAGTAACATCAGTTTCTTGTAAATTTTTTGTCTCTTCGTCTTCTGGCGTATCTAATTAATGATAGGCAATATTTTTTGATCGCACGGAAAATGAACAGCTGACGAATTGCCAAAGATTTACGATATTTTTTTTTTTTACAATTCTCACGATTTATTTCTATAATTTCTCTTTGTCCCCCATTATTTCGAATGTATCGATTCGATATGACAATTAATATCTAAGAGATTTATCATCTATCTCACGAGCGACATGCGCAACGGACTTGTCGATAATAATCTCCCAGAGCGTGATCGATTACGGTGCAGATTACTCAGGTGCCCGATGCATTGATCAAAGCGGGATTCACATCGGAATACTCTAATTGGCACGTGCCCGCTTTGCCAGGAATTTGATTTGCTTTCCGTTTGCCGGGGATCCGCAGATTGACCTCGACGATATTGCGATCTGCGTACTTCAGCGAGCATCAAAGAAGATTGCGAAGCAAGCAAACCTAAGTCGAAATACTCTCAGTCGTATGAATATTCACATGTATGAGGTTATTGCAATTTGAGATAAACTATTCTGTTTCGCTCGAATTACTGGCGGCATCAACATGTGTTGGCGAAACACATGTGATTAAACGTCTACATGACTAAATATCATATAACGTTTATTGTAATCTTCTACATGTGAGTTTAGTCGGCAGAAATTATAATTGGACAGTTTTTAGACTAAAAGATTTTTTTTAAACTGAAAATACAGAATACAGAGACTCGAATATGAACACTTTGGTCAATTAAGCAAACGCGATCTATTCGAACTCGATCAAAATCTTTTTCACTTTATTCGCTTATATTCGCTTTAAATCCGCATTATTTGGGGAAAAATTTCAAAAAGCTGAGACTACGATGAGAACACAGAAATCATTATCATCGATCATCGATGTCGTTATACGCAAAACGCGGAGATTATCGAAGATTTTAAGCCGACATGTCGGGGAGAGGCAAAAGGAAAAAAGAGATCGATAATCACAGGCAAATTGGCTGCTGTCTCGCGATCCCTTAGTCGAGGACCTGTCGACTTCATCGCGGCAGCGGACTTTAGCGACGGCGCGTCACAGTGGTTCGACGAGAGATAAGCCATCAGTGTCAGTTTCAGAGATCCGAAAGCGTTCACTCGACAGTTACGTTAAAACGGGTTGATATCTATCGCCCTACATGGCCGAATGTCCTGCCAGGACTTTGTGATGCCCATCACGGGAGAGTCATACACGTCAGCAGCATGCCTGGCGCGGCACCGCGCATCGCAGATAACTCATATCCATCTATATTAATTCCCGGCGGTGCATGCGCGCCCTCGGAAATTAAATGGCGTCCTTACATCCCGGGTGGGTTGCGGATTCATATCGATCTAGGATATCTGACCGCGCTATCTGGGCCCCGACCATAAACGCGACAGAGCGCGCGCCCGCCGCCGTTGGGAGCGTTGCTCCGCGAATCCTGTGGGAAGGCTTGGCACTGGCAGGCATAATTTCATGTAATTGAATATTACACTTTGCATTTACCAGATACGAGCGTGGTCTGGAGTTTTAAACAGTTCTTTAGTGGCGCGACGGAATCACGAGTAGATTTATTTCGTTTGTCACATATCTCACGCAACGTTTTTTCAGTTAGAATTAGTTCTTGCCACAAATGGCGTTTGCCGCTATCAATTCGCACATATCATCGAGCGTGCGATACGAAGGAGTGGCCTTTTCCGTTGACCCGCGAGCGAAAATGCCCCGGTGGTGGCATGCCTCGAGTCGCCATAAGTCTTCATTACGTGCACGTATATCATTGCGTGTCCCATAATTTAACTGCTACTTTGTTTTACCTTGTCGTAGGGCACTCGTTACCGATCGCCGTGCATAAATCCGCTTGCACTTTGGTATACCGCAATCGTAAATGGGATTGAATATTTTTTTACATGCCGGTGAGATTTGGCGGGAACACGCATGGAAATACGATGAAAGCTGCCGCTAACGATAAAAACAGAAAACTTTCTTGCCGGATAAATGGGACACGAGCAGCCCGAGCTTTCTCGGCATAATTTTTAAAAATGTCGCGTTTCGAAGGATCGTTGAAGTTTAAGATATGGCGGACTCACGGTTGAAAATTTGCATGCGAGGGAAATTATAAAATATCCGTCCCGTAAAGTATTTGCATTGAATTTCAAGTGCGCGTTCGTTTAACGCGTTTGTCCCGCATTTTCTTGACACAGCCATGCATATTTGTAGAATGTAATATTTACATCTGGTGAAAATTTTCTGTTAGAGCGAGCAATAAATTTCCGCCCGCTGCACTCGCGCGCTGTATTCTCCGTCCTTTCATCGTTCGCGGAGACAGAGAAACAGCCTGCAGAGTAATCAAACAGTCGCGTGACTTTATTCGCCGGCTGCTCAGTTTTTATCATCCATAAAAGCAGTTACGAGTCTGGAATTTTTGATCGAAGTCCTCGGCCAAATGACGGGGGAGAGAGAGAGACGGACGTTTCTGCCCGTTGTTACTTTAACCCCGACTGATTGTCGGTAGTAATACACCCTACAAGGGGTACGACCATCTCTTCCGATACCCCTTGCCACCACCGTCACGCGACGTATAGGCAGTCTCGCGTGCGAACGCGACGCTTCCTGGAAATCGATCCATCGTTCACAATTGACTTCGCTCTTTCCTAGTTTAGGTGCGTCGGAGACTGCCGTCTAATTAGCCAAATAACAGACGACGGGGACGACGATAACGGTTGTACGGCAAACTTTCACGGTGCCGTGTATCGTTCGACAAATTAAAGTTTCAGACTATACACACATTTACAGATGTGAATTTATTATTTTTTACTGGCTTACAAGTATACAAAGTAAACAATTTATATGATGTCTAATTGAAATGTGTCGTTTCTTCTGAATTACAAATACGATATTTTATCAATTTCGTGGTTAAATTATATTATTTTAATATAATATATATGTTTGTCTATCCAAATGACAAAGCCTTTGTGAAACGAAGGAAATAACTATATTTATTTTGACCCATTTTCAAGGATTATAGCGTTTGTCAATGTTATCAATTATAAAATATACAATTTGCCACGGAAAATAATTGTGTGATAATGCAACACACGCGTGGCATTAATCGCGCTGATCTGTTCGACCGTAGCATCGCGATAAAATAATATTTTATACGAATATTTTTTTTTTTTTCCGAGTGCGATACGATATGCGGATTGGTATGACGCTTACAAGGCACCGATGAAATTCATATTTCGTTAATAAAATTAATATACCTATCTCCCCATCCCCTTCCCGCTAAACATATTATTCGAAAAGAATAAGCGCTGATAAGAACACGAAAGTGAAACACTATTTATTTTTCTGCTTTTTACGACAGCACGTCACTCACTCGACTCGAGTGTTCACGATCATATCTATTTTCGCGAACTCGTTGCGGTATGCGGAAAAATGGCCACTCGTCGTGGAATTTGTTTAATTTGACGGCGGTAATCCAGAGTACTCTCGTGCTTGAATATACTCCAGCGGTGCGTCGGCTAATTGGCTTCATCGTCGAAATTCACAGAGAAACCGGCCGACACGTGTGCTGCGCCCGCGCTCTCTCCTACCAGTCCTTCTCGCAAAAGAATCGGCGATCGGTGATAGGCACGAGCAATTTGGTAGCGCCATTTCGTTTCCACGGTCACGGTGACTAATCGGTCGGCCGCGAACGAGCGGCGCTCTCGGCCGCATTTGAAGAGCAAACGCCATTAGGATTTTTACACTTAACCGAAGCGGTTTTCGACGGTTAATTGCCCTGAGCGCGCTGCCTGTGATAACAAGGGCGGTCATTAGTCGAAACGGAAGCGTGGTATGCGAACAAAAAAAGATCGTATATTGAAAGCGCGATGCACATACATACGTACATGTGTATCTCTAATGGAGAGAAGAGTCACAATCGCGCCAAACGTGTTGGTTTTTCAGCGGACCTGATTAAAGGAAAGTGAGAGATGAGAGAACGCTGCGCGATGACAATTCGCGCAGCGGAGATGCAAGAAGATCTAATCGCTCGGCGCTCGTAGTTAATCCTCTTTATTTCTCTACTTCTGCTCCGAGAATTACTAATTAAGACGGACGTGCCTCCATGGGAATTAATGACGAGTTAGGTTGCTTTAGTTGAGCTGTCGTCACGACGTTCTAGTCAATAAGGGATAAAGCTCGCCTCACAATGTTGCATTCTGTGAAAGGAGCTTTCACCTATCACATTACACTAATCTTAATAATCAATTAATAATAATTCTCAGTAGCATGTCCCAGATAACTGGCAGATAATTAATGAATATGGTCAAAATAGCAGTTCGTGTAACCGATCAAAATAGGAATTAGTGTCAAGTATATGAAGTAGAAGCTTATAGGAATATATGTAATATAAATGAATTTTAATTCACTTATTTCTCAAGAAATTTCTTGTTATAGTCGCAAAATACATTTTCCTAGAAGCAATTATCTCGAAAAATACGAGATACGATCAAGCACGTACTTTGATCATCTTCTCCTTGTACACTCGGGTGTCAACCGACCGTCTGACCCCGAGAATGGCGCACAGCGATAATTCCGAGAAATTGGGTTACTCTTTAATGCAAGCGGGGATTCATAATGTGGGTGGTGGCCACCCGGCAGAAAGCTTGGAGTGCATATTCCTGTCTCCTCCAAGTTGTGCGCGTTATTTCAATTGCAACTCGTAGGCACACCTTTTTGCTCTGTTAACTCGCGCCAAATTAATTTCGCGTTAAATCGCTCCCCGGAGATGAGAATCGTGGGCAATCGTGAACGAAGTTGTCCGTGTCGACCGCTTTACGTGCACGCGAAGGAAAGCGATAGATACGTTTCACGTAATATATATACGTGATATTTCTTTACCATCAGAAATATGACGCTGGCGCGACAACGATGTCGACAGTAATAACTCGCGGGCGTCAGAAAGAAATACGGCGGTAAATCGCGCGGCGATAGCTACGAGAAAATTGACTTCTACCGACCGACGTCTCGGATAAAACGGGAGAGGAAGAGAAGGAGTAAATGTCGTATGTTGCGTACGATGGTGGACGTGAAAAGATCGAAGCGCGACGCTCGGCACTCGCGTGTTTTCCGCGCGGAGATGCCGTCCCTTCATTTTCCGTGATATCCGGAGTTCCCGACGTTCATTCCACTCTTGTCGACTCGACGAAGTCATTGTACCTCGAAGTTTCCGTAATCAAAAGTACAAATCACTGTATAACTCAGTCGCGCTGACGGCGGAGCTGGAGAAAAGAAGAGAGGCAAAGGGGAAAGAGGAGGCGATAAAAGACGAAGGAGACGAGACAAGAAGGAACAGGTTATGTACCGGAAGAGAGGCTCTCTCTCTCTCTCTCTCTCTCTCTCTCTCTTTCTCTCTCTCTCGGTTGGAGGGACGAAGATGGAAAGGGGATGCCCCTCGTGTAAATCTCGCTTATACCGGCGTGGTGAAGCATAAATTTCCTTTCGGCGACCTCCGCCTGTCAGGGGGATTGCTGCCTCCGCTAAACGCCTCTGCGTTGGATACTACTTATCTGCCGGGACCGCACTCGCGGACGAATACGCCGCTCCTTTTGTTTTAGACCGTATTGTTCCCCGACCACGACGCTTCCCCGAGGAGGATGCGTTTTCACCCATCGGATATCGACACACCGCAACCGAGTTCCGTAAGCGAGTATTACGCCACCCTCACATGACACGGTATCGATACATCGAACTACCACGAGGGTCAGGAAATGACATTGGTCGTTCCGGCATTAAAATGATAGCGAGTGAGAAGTAATTTTCTCGTACGCAAGAAAATACACATTTCACGGTACATGAATTTTTAATGAAAGTAATGTCTCTACGGGAGAGACGGTCGTGGGAATAGAGAAATGTCATACATATGTAGTATACCTACTAGAAGCTAACATACTGCCAGTTGACGTCAAAGCGGCGACGTGCATGGTATCATTGAGTATCGTAGGTGTAAAGTGCACAATTATTATCATGATGATGCGATCTTATAGCGGTTACGTTTTCCTTTTGTGCGCGTTGTCTCTCGCAATGCCAAATTTTATCAATGTTTAGGATAACATCAACATACCTTTTAGGTTACGTGCAAACTGTCGGATTTACATAACAATATGTTTCCATCGAATATTTCCGTCCGCATATCGCCCGTGCAGTTTCGCACAGAATATGTCTCGCAGATCACGCTCGTGTCATGTGTGAAAGTCTCGCGTAGTGCGTGCAAGAGCGCGTGTGCGGTATTCGCGCGCGAATATATAGCTAAATGCTGACAAGGAGATTTCACCCGTTTAGAGTTAGACGGGAAGACAGTTACGCGGGGTTGATGTGGCGACAAGGAGAAGGATTGCGAGCAGAATGGCGGACGCGCTCGCTCTCGGTTCCCTTCGGTGTTTGTAAGCACTTACCCCGCGGCTTATTGTTACCGCAGCCCTCTCTTTGTCAGGATTTGTGAAAAGCACTCGCTGCGTTAATTCCCGGACGCCGGATGCTGCGCATCGCTGTAATGTAAGCGCCCCTGCCCCCCTACCTCCCCCCTCCCGGTGTCGCGACGCTCGAGAGCAGTTTCGTTAATGTCGGCAACTAATCGCGGTCAACTTACCCCACACTTTTCCCGCTTAAGTTCTTTTGTCTTTTCATTTAACAAGTGTCAAGTAATTAAACACAGTTTATAAACTCGAAAGCAAATGTGCCGTGTAATAAAATCACGGGATTTACGCCGCTACCGTTGGCTTTTTATGTCTGTGGGAAATCCACGAGTTCGTATCTTCGAATCATACGAAATAAACCCGCGTTTATTATTTGACACGATCGGCCGGGAATCGACACCGGGACGTGCTCGGCTCTCGAAAGCTTCCAGTCGAGCGTGACGGTCGATTTCCTACGACAAAGATTTGCTCTCACACGGATTCTTCTTCTTTTCCCTTCCGCTTTCGCCTCAGCGACCCCTCCAGCCACTCGCCGTTCTCCTCAGCGACGACGCCGCTCTCGTTCCTCCTTATCTGTACCTATCTATCTTTTTCTCCTTACACTCGAGACACGTGTACGTATGTACCGAATATAAGGGAATAAAAAGAGGAAAAAGGCTTTATCTCGGAAATTCCTTCGGTGTTTGGCACGACGAGCCAGAAGCGACGCGATGCAGGGAGAAGATTCTCAATATCGCATTTGGGCGGGCCTGATTATCAGCCAAGTGATTACGGTAAGTCGTAGCCCCCGTCATGATAAAGTTATACAAATGTGTCTCGTTGCTGCACCTGCATCTAATAACGTGCGACGCGATGCGCATAACGGAGGAACGTTCATTATGTTGTACTAAGTTTCGCGATTTCGCTGTGCCGGTTCGCGATAAGGAGTTTCCCTAAAAACCCTCTCTTGACACTACACTGTTTTCGAGGCTTGAGATGATAATTCAGCGTGGCGTTTTATTGAGCGTTTTAATCTGTAAGGACAGGGTAAACTAGGAAACAAATGTTTTCGGCATAGCAAATGGCACGTAACAGCACGTGTATTGATCCACTTGCATATCCACGAAGGTGTAATAAGCGGTAACAGACTTTATTAGCTTTCGGAATGTGCGGGCCGTTTAATGTATTCCATTGTGCGGTAGTAGCGGCGCTGGCAGCCGTGCTAATTCCGAAATTCCGGGTATTATGGCTTCCAAGTGAATTTCGACGTTCGCACACATCTACGCACGCGATCCTCGCACCTTTTCTCGGCGCAGAAACAGAAATCAAGATTAGAAATGCTTCATCTGCGACTACTGCTTATTTACGGAAGATATCGATTATTTTATCATAATTTTAATTTTATCTCAAAAAATGTAAAATTAGAGATTACATTATATATACTTCGAAGATTATCTTGTAAAACACCCTGCGAGTGATGCTACAAAAATGACAAACTGCAATATAATCGATGTACAGGTGAAAAATATCAAACTTGAATATCTTACGAGATATTTTTACGACGTTCTCACGTGGAACATTTGTATGTCTGATCTTTTTAAGTTTTATTAAAATTCCGAGCAGTCGAGTGCAAACGGATATCGGTTTTGCCGAAGAGAATATCGTAAGTCGCAGCTTCATTTTTATCGCGGCCGACTTTCCAAAAATAATTTCGCCGGATCGGAAATATCTCTTTGCCTCCGTGAGAGAAAACTCCAAGTCGTTACACTGACGACGACATATTGACTTTCCCGAACTTCCGGCGCATCCACGCGCTCTTTCATCCCTGGTGACACACACATCATGACGCGTTGCTTGACTTTTCATTGAGTTTCCGATGCACACACATCGGCGATGTCGCGATGTTTCGCGCATCCTGCCAACGGCATTTCCGCGGGCTGCTATTTTAAAAGTTGCCAATCACCCGTTATTGCCCCAGTTTTCCAGCGGTCCGGATAGGACATCATCGAGTCAAGTACGGAGGAAGGCAAACACGCCCGAGTTGTTTCGCTCCCGAGGGAACGTTGTACGGTTAAACAAGAAAACGACGAACTACGGACGTGTACGTCGCGCATCGCTCGCCTACACCATCCCTTGATTCGATGAGTTTGCTCGAATTTTTCTCGCCTGACATTTCCCCGTGACACGCTCGATATCCGCCTTGCTTCCGTTTACCAATCGCACCACTCTATGTGTATATATTTCCATTGACGTTCTAATTTGATGTGTAACATAATTACACCTTTGGAATTTCGTTGTTGTAATAATTTTTTTATTTAGGCATTAAACATTGGTTTAATTCTACACGTTGATTTTACGCTAGATTTTACGTGTACGAAGAGAGTGAAACAGACGGCAGTGATGACGAGTTAATAACGATGTTATCTTGCATATAATTATTTATTTAATGCCGCGCCAAATAAATCCGAGAATAAATCGCGCTGCGTGGTACAAACTCGCCTCTATGCAATATTGAAAATGAGCGGCGAGGAATGCCGCGGGAGAGGAAAATAGTTTATTTATCATTCCGCGCGTTCTAGCAAAGCTGGAAAGGAGATAAATATGTTCAATAATGGCTGAGGATTTGCCGGGATAACGTGTATCAGAGATAATACCGTTTTCATGCTCGGCGAGAAATCTAACAGTCCCAGTACTCTCAAGTTGAAACAGCTGCACGTCAGGTCATCCTTAATATATGCAACGGGTGATTAAATCTACGCGGTAGTCACTGCTCGCACATGCTTACACATACACACACGCGCGCGCGCGCGCGCACACGCACACGCACACACCAAGTTCCTGTTACACGTAATCTGTCCCCCTCGTAAACTGTTTATTGCATTTGGCGCCACGGTGATGCAGGATCATTGGAATTTCTCTTTGCTGCATGTTAGGCGTTACGGCACTTATGTTAATACTATAGTACGCCGGCATTTCCCACGTGCCGCTCATTACACCGCCATACTTCGCGGTAACATACTCTCCCCGAGACAATTCCCGCTGTAACTAGTATTACTAACTTCGCGAAGCACTTTATTCCGGCGCGTCTCGTAACTTGGTTACCGTTGTATACCGAAAGGCATCCCTCGCATAAGTCATCGTCGTGGAATTCAATATCGGCTTATTTTTACACGCTCAAGATGTGACACATTTCGCATATTTTACGTTTTAAGGTTCACACTAATTATCTCTTATTTTTTTAAAAAATATACATATATATTTTTTAACGGTGTATATATATTGTAAGTACAAAAATAGCAAAAATATTACATTTGTTTCCGCTGCAGTTCGGCGGGCGAAATGGATTTTTCAGGAACAATTTTCCAGGAAATTGTATTTCTTGATTGATTACGAGTGACGAGTACCATGGTTTAAGCGAAATTTTATGCCGTTGTTTTTGTACCGCAAATATTTCTGGCATTCCAAAATTGGTATTACGTATGCAGTGTTCGATATTTCCATGATTTTATTTTTCCCCAACTATTGTCGTTTATGTAGAATAACTATTATTCGACGTGAATATTCTCGTTCGAGAACTTGCAACTTGCAATATTAACATCGAGTTACGGTAGTCATGATGCGACGTATAGACGTCGCGTCAATTAATATGCGCAACGATGAGCTCCGTTATGTAAGCGAATTGTTTCTCGCAGCACGTGCATTTCCGTTGCACGTGAATATTGGGAATATTGTCTTTGGAACGCTTTTAGACGCTTCGTACAAAATAAAATGATTTGTTGTACTTCATAAATGAGGAGGAGCAAAATGAAAAGAGTTAGCTGGTTGCGCGGGTTGATTGAAATTGGATGCATTTTGTGCATTAACGACTGGGCGAGACGCGATAAAGCTTCTTTCTACGCGACTCAAACTGATGACGATCGCGATCAATTTTGGTAATAGCGCCTAGCGCACTGCGAAATCCTATTAACCCCCATTTTCGCGATCTTACAAATGGATAACGAGCGTACCTTTGTATTCGAGGAAAGTGCATCGAAGTGCTCGTTTTCCTCGTAACAATTCTCGGCGGGGAAACGTTCTTCCATCACGGTGGAGAATTTGCCAAAAGGACAAACGTCTCGCGCGGATTTCTGTTTAAGACAAAGGGCGAAAGAGATGGGTAAAGGATCTCGAAGGAATCCCGAGTTTCGCAACGGCGAGCTCTCTACTAACTTTATGACGAACGGAGAAATCGAGGGAGCGCGGTGGTAACGTTCCGCAATCGTTATTCCGCGTGTATTTCGCGAGGTTGCGCATTCTTATTCTCCCTTAATCAAGAAGGAAAATCCTATCACGTAAATGTAAATGTAGACAGATTCCAACGGTTACAAATCGAGAAAGTTACTAACCTCGGGAAACGCGATTTCTCAAGTGTTCAAACGTTAATTGTGTGGACTCTAATAAAAATTGAGAGAAATGCTGTTAGGCTGCAAGAATCGTATTGCGATTACGATACCGTCGGTATCTTTGAGCCCCGACGAAACATCGCAATTGTGTTATCGCGCGTAATTGTCGGAAGTGCCGGGATTATCGTGGAACTATAAATAGACGTACTATCCTATGGGGTCTAAGGCTAGGTCGGCGTCGCCGTTGTCGGCATTGGCACGTCGTCGTAGGCCCCATATAATACCCATTTTATGGCGGCACTTTGTTATGTCACTTCAACACCAGCAGCGGTGCCGCGTCGTCGTCGTCATCGTCGTCGTCGTCGTCGTCGTCGTCGACATCATCAGCGAGCCGGTCTGCGACCGTGGACGTACCAGCCGTACCAGCCGGTTGAAAAAGGAGAACGGAAACGCTGCCTGTGCTTCTCGTGCGTCTCTCGTGTGGGGGAGGGTGAAGTCAGAGGACAGAGCGAACAGAGAAAGGAGGAGAGACGAGAAAAGAGAACGGGCCGGATCGGCGGGAGAACAAGGGGGTGCAAATGAGTGGACGACCGGCTTGACCGCAGCAGAATGTACAGCCGGTCCTCCTGCCATCCTCCGGTTCCTATCGAGCCATCTACAGATACGGCACTAAACCCAGACCCCGGAGAACAGTCTGCACGCCACGTATAGGCCGGGGAGCTGCACGAGGGATGAAAGAGTGGGACAAACGTATTTATGCGCGCGTAAGAGAGGAGACGGAGGCCTTCACAGCCATGAATCAAGCACCTCTCCACGGCTGTCCGGAGCGTTTCTGGTCTCTATCCCGCCGCAACTCGGGAAGTTCACCGGTCACCGCGTCTGCGGTATCGCCTCGGACTTGTCTGCCGTTGAGTTTGCTGTACGGGAAAATCGATTCTCTTCAACTGGAACTTCTCTCTTTTCCTGTCACAGACCGATTCCGTTGACATAAATATAGACTCGCTAATTGATTTTAATGCCTAATGTACGTTAAATTTCGACGATGATATTTATTGCATTGTGAAATAATCAGTGGTACGGTTATAAATATCTTACCATAGGATTATGAGCCTGCAGTCTGTGAACGGGCATTATTGTACAGCGCATATCGTTTTAGTAGTGCGATGAAAAACGTATGCGGTGGCGTAGATAGCATTTGCTGCGGAATTGTAACCTGTTTATTGTAGCGAGAAGCACAGTTTCCGCGCCATCCTCGCGCATTGCCGGTATCCGCCACGCATTTCCACGTATTACACTTTTATTACGTTTTCCCAACAGCGAACAGTGTACCATTAATACAGACGGTCCGTGACGACCACTGATTTTCGTATATCATCGTTTTAATCTCAGTCCATTTGTTGTAACTCGGTCACGTATCTCATTCGATACGACATAAAAGCGTCGAATCCGCGTTTATGATACACGTATTATGCATCATCAGAGTCGCACGTGGATACTCGACGTTGCGGAAATATCTCACTTGAACGAAATCAAATAGTTATGACGAACATCTGAATTTGCATTTACATTGTTCCGCAGCGGTTACGCTTCAAAGTTTCTTATCTCCAACGTGGATTTTTTTGGATAAGAATAAAACGGAATTTCGACAATTTGATCGATCATACTTCAGCATGAGTATTCTGTGAGTGAAGATGATTACGAAATAACGAATACGAAACGGTACAAGTGTATCGATCGCAAAAGTGCACATTTTGATTCGCGTTTTTGATTCTGAGTTCTGGCCATCGATGCGGATCAAGAATAACAGTTCTCTTTATTAGTAATCTTGTAAATTAAGAGTTTCAGATTGTGAACGATTTATTATCGTGTATATGCGGTATGCATTTACATAGAAAACTTATTTGACATTTGCGATTGCATTTGTAATCCCTGCGAATCAAATATAACGAACAGCTCTCTCTGTTTTATTTTACAAAACGAAGAAGGATTACAGTTATCATAGATAATTGCTCACACGATTAATCATTGCAGTGATTCATTGTCTTCCTTGCCAGTCTCATTCGTCATTATGGATAAAATTTATCGATATAGTTGTCTCTTAGATAAACATTATCTCGAGCTATAAGTAATACAAGTGAGTCATGTTTCAATATGATCTTTTTCATCACGCGCGCGAAAACCTTCCTCAGTTTCCCATAGCGATAGTAATTTGTGACGTCTAAGTCGACGAAAAGTTGCTCAGGAAAGTTAAGACGGTGAAGTGGCATCAAAATCCCACCGCATCGATGTTTGAGCCGATATACGACGAAATCCTCGGACACGTTTAATTAAGATCGGCATTTCTCGGTGTCGATCCTTTGGACAGGTTATGAACCGAAATGGCGACAACATGCTTCAACCTGACCCTACGATAGCGAGGTATTACCGGTAATAAAAGTAAATGAGAAGTAACTTTGGTCATATACGCACTTCGCAGAAACATTTCTCATTTCCGAATTTAGACATACTACAAAAAATTGCCTTAAGATGATAATTATATCAACACATGAGAAGAAGTGACATGATTAAATTTGTAATAATAATATAATTTGAACAATAAATTGTGAAATATGTTGGTTGCGAGATAATACAAACGTATTGAAGATGAAGAAGGAAATTATATAGGAAATGTACAATATGAATGCTACTATTACTATTAATTTAGAAATAATTTGTTAACCTAGAATACGTATATCGTCGCGGTTTTTTTTAGTTTCATATTCTTCATATTTCATATTCTTTTTCATATTCTTAGATTTTATTCATCATTATTAATTAATAACGAAATGTATATTTATTCGCCTGGATTATGCAGACGATAAACTTGAGCGATACTTGGCCTCTCTATCTCTCATTTTCCACTACTTCACGCTTCTTATCACGCCAAAACGTGATTTGCATATGAGGAGCTCGGATGGAGTTGACGAAAACGAGGTCGACTTCTCTCGTTCCGATTCGCTCCTTTGTCCGTTTGGTTCGTTAAGGCTTCGCTTGACGGATGATTATTCAATGTCGAACTATAAACAAGGCGTCCTATTTACACGCTCGACGGCAGCCAACGAGAGCGGATGTGCTTTCAACGGACTCACTCTGCCGACACCCGAGATTCTCTCTGACGGAAACCACGAGCTGTGAACTAAACCGGTAAGCACTATGCGAATTCACCTTCGAGTGCTTCACCTCCTCCATATCCCCCAGCACTACCTGTCGTCCCCCGCCAATTCTGTTCGTGCCAATGCTACTGCTATTGAGAATCGGACGATCTCGAGCACCGTTGACCTGATTCCGTTAACGTCGTTCCAATGTTACTTACCGTCACTTCCGTCCGTTATTCTCCGCCAAACACTGCCACATACCGCTCAGGTTAGCTCAGATACAATCAAAGCTCTCAGATAATTTGCCATGAACTCGATCTATTCTCTCACAATATAATTAGTCAAACATAATTAGTCTTTTGTAAAAGTTTGGTTATAGTTATATCATTGGATTTGTTGTAAACGCATTAGAGGGACTTTATCATTCGTACTATCGATAGTTTGACACGCTTGATAAATTGTTATGTTCAACATACTCTTGCTGATATAGTAGGTTTGAATTATTCGTTAGCTTACGGTAGATGCAGCTTTACGAGGCTACGTGTAACGGACGGAGGAGTTTGTAACCCTTACACCCGACAGAACCAGGTGGTATGCGAATTACTAGCATAAATACATTAGGTCCTGAGGGCCCCTTATTAATCCATAAATTAATTCCCTTGAACGATAGCGTCCTTGGTGCCCGCCCGAGGCCTTAGCCAGCTTCCCATAATCTTACTCGGTAAGTCGAGTTAATTCGGGTGTCAGCCATATTTCATTCTATTCGGATATTTTTAAACTTCGAGGAACCGCAACGGCAGACATTTTTACATAAAATTGCCGAATCCGTGCCGCCAGTTCGGCGTGATGGTCAGAAGCGGCTATATAGATAACGCGAGCAATTCATTACTGCACACCTATAGCCGATAATTGCATTTTCAGGCCATTTTACTAAAACGCTCCTCTTCAGCGCCTGTCTCGATGGGAAAAGCCCTAACGCTCTCCGCCAACCCCATGCGAAAGCAGAAAGCGAAGTGTAGAGTCAAGGGGGGAACGAGTAACTGCATTAACCTTTCTGCTATCCCGCAGAGAGGCGGTGAAAGCCGAAGAGTAGCTGTGATAGAGCGTGAGGAAAAGAAGGAGAAAGAGAGAAAGTAAAAGAAGTGAGCTCGAGAATATACGATGTCGCTCGAGCCAAGTGCGAGCGTCGCGTCTCCTGTCACGTCCACGCTTAATTATGTTCAATGATTTTGAACAGCGGGCCTAAGCGAATCTCAAATCTGATTTTCGTGCTCGGCGTGTTTCCTCCAGTCCAGGCGCGTTCCATCTTATTTCATCCTTTTAAATCTTTTTTTTTTCGCGTCTCGCAACAGTTAATCGGATCTTTTCTCTCGGAGATACTTATTTACTTTGACATTTTCATCGCGTCGTGTATAAACTACAAATAATTCCAATAATTTCTTCACGGTTGCGAGATACAAGAGAACAAACTTCGTGATCTCTCGGAGAAGTGAATGGATGGAATTTTACAAAAGCATTGTTACAATACGAATGACTCCTATTCGTTGCGCGAATCGAGATATGCATAATTTATCATATAAATAAAATGCTACGTCGAATAGAGATTCAATGAGGCGAAACGTCGGGAAATTGTGGCGTACGAGGTTGGCGTACGCGAATGCACGATGTGTATAAATAAAAAGCTTGAATTAAAACTCGAATGATAAGTTTGCTTAGCCTACGCGGAGCACACTCGCTCCCACTTAATCTCATCCCGGCCTTGGTCTGCGGTTTTATACACTCTGCCGGCAATCACGGCTCGGGATTACCGTGAGTAATGCACCAGACACGCGCGGATGTTTTATGTAAATTTAAAGATTGTTCCACCACCGTCGGAACTTGTCGAACTTTCTTCGAGCGGATGCCCCGCAGGTTTGGCCCGCGCACAAAGGATATTGAACTTCCATGACATGACGTGCCCTGACACGCAGATGTATCTCAAGAAAAATGGCATCTTTCGTTGCTCAACGTGTGTCCGATGTAGTGGTTAGAAATTTGACATAAACTTTCAAGATCGGTCTCGAAACTGGGATGCACGGAACACTTTGCTTTATTTGGATATTAAACTTAAAGGATTCTATATCTGGCGGCCGATATGATAAAGAGAAAGTGGCGTCAGCCAGATGATGCATGTTATTACATATTGCGTCCGAACAATTATATGTAGAGCGTAGAGGGGGAGGGGGAGGGAGTAAAAAATATACGTATATATTCTTGTCTGGCGTAGTTAGGTTTACGATTAATTCATCTGAACTTATTTTCGCGTCAGCGATGCAGGAAAACCGGGCGATATTTCGGCCGCTGTTGCGGCGTCGAATTTTATCGAGCCGGCGGTTTTACGTCGCGACCGCAGCACCCTGGTGTTTCGCCTATCGCGCTCTCTCGGGCATGGTTTTGTGGCATCGAATTATTAACCGCAATCGTGATTGCCGCTTGTTTTGGACGGGCTTAGATCGTCAGTATATCGTGGTTACAATGAAATTGCGGCGGCGGAAGGGACAAAACAGAGGGAAATTTTTATGTCGCGAGAAAACGCGGATGCTGATTTGATTCGGTGGAAGTAGTAATTTCGGTGGGAAATCAGTTTGACGGATGAAGAATTAATGAAGTCATACGTGCGCATATGAAGTACAACTTCTCTAGCTTCGAGACGATTTTTTTTAATATCTATCTTCGAAGGTGCTAGCTGCTGAAAATGCACACATAGCACACGTGTATCTTTTGATAAAGTAATCGTTAAGCCGCTCCTTATTAAGTCTCGTTTCGTTAAAAGTTTCAAAGACCTACAGCGGCTCGCTAAATCCGTTACACGAGGGCG
The DNA here is from genome assembly GCF_055798465.1 of Pogonomyrmex barbatus. NCBI lineage: Eukaryota > Metazoa > Arthropoda > Insecta > Hymenoptera > Formicidae > Pogonomyrmex > Pogonomyrmex barbatus. The sequence continues at coordinate 6,079,260 of NW_028297099.1, read as the reverse complement.
CCGCGCCGTGGCGGAAGGTAATTTTTTTAGCGGGCGTAAAGTACGAGGGTCCGTAAGAGTACAGCGGCGCGATGGGCTGCGAATTAGCCGCTTAAACCACACCGGCTCTCTCTCATCCGGCTCTCTGAATTTAATTACAATTAATAATCTCCCGCCTCGACGTCGTAGGAACGATTCGAGGTGATACCTTGGGAACGCGCGTACGGTGCCGGATTACTTTACGCTTCGCTGGGACTTCAAAAGCGTGTCTAAGCGGCCGGGTCTTTCCACTTACCGCGTCTCCGGATTCTGATTAGCCGCGCTATCGCTTGAAGACTTTTTCTCGGAGCTTGGCCACCGTGAAACGGATGGCCTTACCGCGTGTAACGACATGATTACAATCTCAACCGTGATTGCGAGAAGAGAATTACGTAACTCTCGGCTCGGCGCGCGCTCTTGGTCTGAATATTACTGCGAATTTCGGTGTTATATAGAGCCGGTGTGATAAATCGCTTTATTCTCACCGGAAATTGCTATGCTCCTGGAGTCTTTGCCTCGTGGACGATATTTCGGTAATTATGATTAGTATCAAATTGCAATCTAGTTACCTTCATCCGTTTCGATTATATAATACGAATTTCTACGACGTAATCATCGACGTGGGTTGCGGTTCATATGATCGTATCGATATATTTCGTAATATGTAATATTACGAAAGTGAGCACCTACAACGCACATCAACACGCGAGTGTGACTGTGCTTCATTCCACGAACGATATTGTTATAAGTGATTACACGAGCAATAATTCTAAGGCATGCAACGTGCGAAAGATTTCACACTTACAATTGATGAGGAATTACGAGTTATAAATTAAATTGATTCTGATGAAGATTAAGTGAAGAGTTCGAAACGTTTATCTTAATATATTATGTAATTAATTATACCATTATTAATTGTTTTTACTTTAACTTTGGTTCAAATTTGGCTCTTAATCCGTTTCATATTGCTTTATAAATGATAAATCTATATTATTTCTTTAGTTATATAAATTAAATGTCTAGAAAGTAGTATAAAAGTAATATTTAATCAACTATATCCATTGTTAGCTCAACGTTATTCCAAAGACGCAAATGATAAACGTGATAAACATTTCGATATCTGACGATCGAATTGCTTTGAATTCGTGTTGTGCTCAAACTAATCCAACATATATATATGCATATATTTCAATTATTCTGAATTCGCGCCTCGTATATATGCGGGATAGATAAATGTGCATTTTTATTGCACCACACATATGTTCGGTGACACTCGTGAACCTCTTTCTCTCTCTCTCTCTCTCTCTCTCTCTCTCTCTCTCTCTCTCTCGCTCTCTCGCTCTCGCTCTCGCTCTCGCTCTCGCTCTCTATGCATTTGATGCGGGTTGACGATCCACCTTATATATGTACATACGTTCCATCTGCCAGCATCTCGCGCTTTCCTCTCGCGGAAATAAGACGAGATTGCGATCCGAGGAATCTCATATAGCCACGTGACTCACAATAAGAACACGGGACTCGTTGATTCTGAGCTCAATACATACGCCGTTATAAGCGCCGTCGTGATATATACGACGCATAGATCTCATTAAGACTGTATGTCGAACGATATAATCACATTTATTGCATGTCTGTTGTAAGATTACACGTATAGGATTGAGGCAAGTTTCTTTTACATTTTTGTTCTCTCTCTCTCTCTCTTTTTTTTTTTTTTTGAATTACAGCATTATCGTGATTGCGAAAAACAGGAAATGGAGAAATTTATCTTTTCGAGCGAGCATTTCTTGTCCTCGAGCTAGTCCTTACATTACTAGAAGAAAATGCTGACTCTCATGTTGTTTTTTTTTCTTTTTTTTTTTTTCCTTCGTTTTGTATGCACTTGTGTAGCTTGGCGCGCAATTTTACGCCTATTACGATTTAACACGCTCGTCGTTGGTCGGCACGTGCACCACGTACAAGTGTAACCGTCGCTTTTATAGCGACGTCGAGCATTAAATGTTTGTACATGTACCGTGGGGCATCGTAACCTTAAGGGATATTCGCTACAATGCGCTCGTATGCATGATAAATTGCACAGAAAGAGAAGCTGCCGTTGGAAAAACGTTTTCTCTTTTCCTGTGAGACGACGTATCGTCAAAGAACAATTCTGAAAAATTATGTTGAATCGACAATGCAAACGTATGGAGACTAAAACTGCCAAACGGCTGTTTAATTATTAATACGAAAGCGTTACACTGAATATGTAATATTAAGTGAGTTCTTAAGAGTAAAAGGAAAACGAAGTAGCAATTATATTTATCTTTCGGACTAATTATGCGAGCGAAGGATATTTATCGCAAATAAGATTACGCATATTAAACGAGCGCATGGCGTTTCACTCTCTTTGAATTTTACGGTAGACGAGGAGCGTTATCTCATTCCTCTTATTCTACGACTTGGATGCTGCCTCGGGTATGCTATTAACGATTACGCAGCTGTAGTATAACGGGGTGACTGCTGCTTTTTCCGTATACGGCAGAAATATAACGATTAATTAAGTTTACGTAGCTGATGAAGAACGCAGAAAATCCATTAATGCGCATCGTCTGCTGCCGACGAACGCTATACGCTGGCTTAGAATAACTTTTTCTGCATCAATCGTAATTTAATTTTATTTACAATATTACAGTTATAGTGTCGAGTTAATAATGAATGGATTGGCAAGATCAAGCAAAGATGTTCGAGGAGGGATCGGAAATGATAAATCCCCAAGTCACGCGATATTATCAGAGCGTAATACATAGTAGATGCAGCGAAAGTCAAGAATATCCCGTCAAGAATATCCCGTCGCATTATGTTCCTGTTAGAAGTAAATTGATAGATGCGCGCCAATGACTGGCTCCTTCACATAAACAAGACGTTAGCGCGTCAACAGCTGGATAATGGTGCTCCATCCATCGACCACATTCGTCGTATCCGCGCAAATCAAAAAGAAATCCCCATGAGGGTGAAGAGAGGAAGTTGGTTAATGCGAAAATAACAAATCGGGGGATGAATCATACTCGAGCTCACTGCCCTTAGGCACGTGAGGGCAGTCGGGATATTTCAGATCGTTCGACTCATATTACAAATTCTATCTACTTAAAGAGCTTTCAGGAAGAAACATTGTATATTATTTATATAGAATAACGATCGATAAAAATCCAGTTAACGTTCTATGACAAATAAAACGCAACTATTATAAATTTTGCAAGAAAATGATTCCATATATATTGTCTATAAGTTATTATGAAATATATTATAAAATTAATATAAAAACATATTGTGAAATTTATGATTTTTTTTATTTATCACACATCACACAGCAGTTGAATTTTTAAACAACGTATAAAAATAAATGGCTTGCTTTATTATCACAGGGAGTAAATTGTTAAGAAGCTGAATACAAATCGAGCATATGCTAATCCGATTATGATTGTCAAGATGTTGTCAAGATAAAAGAAATAAGCATCGTAGGGATTTGCAATGAATCCTTCAAATATGTATCTTTCTCTTGGACATGAGATATATCAATTCTTATCAGCCAAACCGTATGACTCTTATGTTATCGTGTATTTTCGCTCGGTGTCAATCGCGACGCAAATAGGAACGAGTGCAATTTTATAGACGAGCACCTATTATGCAGGTCGCGTTTACGTGCATCATTAACGAATTATACGAGACAACGATAACAGACGAAATAAACTCGGACATATAAAGAGATTTATGATACTCGTGGTACGAACGAGGCGCGGCAGCGGAAGAATATAAGACGTGTCTGCTTCTTGTACAGCTCGGCGCGTCACCGATAAGTTTACGGCCCTGTTGACTGCGCGCTCTTTTCCGACTTACTTCCGCAATAGAGACGCCACGAGAGACGAACGAGAGACGTAAACGCCTCACTTATTTCCCGACTCTCGGGCTGTTATCACGTTGTTTAAGATTGCGAGGAATTTGCGGTCCTTCCTGCGATGACGGCGAAGACGCCGCTGCAGCGATACTTGATGGCGGACAATGATTTATTGGCTTTAGCTCGCCAGGCCAGATATTCCATTTTCTTGCTCACGGCCCTGCGGGGAAATCTGCGAGCTACTTTTGCTATCGAGCGAAATGACCGTAATTTTTCATGGCTATTTCGACGGTCTTTTCATTGCTTGTTCGCTACACAAGATATTAGACCGACAATCTGACCGTATTATCGTTTTTCATCTTGTGTGATATTGCGTTTTTTTTTTTATGCATTCAGAGAAATGAGAATATTTTTCGAGACGATGGCAGCGGCTGAAGATGTTATCGTAATTCCAGTTGAAGTCGTAGTCTCTGAAAAAAATATTTATGCAGATTTAAATCACCTTTGGGAAAAAAATCTCGAATTTATATAATTATAACTTTACTTTTATGCAAATGCCATGTTTTATGTAAAAGAGTTGTTTACAAAATGGATATTACATGCGCGCATCCCCAGATGCATTTGTATTTTATTTTATATAATTACGCCAAGTTGGGCGTATACAATAATATCTTTTTTCCGTCCGTCTTATGAGTCTGCGATGAAAGGCATTCGCCGAAATCTTGTTTCAAGAAGGGACCTTTGAGAGCTGCTTACGAGAACATAACAAAGGACAAATGTCTCGCTTAGGGAGCGAGTGTACACTTTAATATTTTTAAAGTACATCGAATCCTTTGGCAGAAATCTTTTCACTAACGAAGCAGCATCAGAGCGATAGGTCGAAGAGCGAAATAAGATGCTCCGACGAAGAAAGCCTTAACGAAGGTTGGCAGAAATTCGAAGAGGAAAAGAATGAGACAAAGAGTCTGACGGAAGTTCGGGCTATCGAGTCGAGGAAACAAGGGAAGATTTATATAGCGCAAATTAATCGGGTTAATTTACAATCTAATGATGCTAATATTGGCAGTAATACAAATGCATTGCACAATGATAAGCTTTTATCCTCTTTATTATGTACCCTATTATTCTATTGTTCCAAAGTTTACTTGGAGAGAAGTTTTGATTTTCTATAACAAGGATATTCTGTTGGATTTTTTCCCAATCGTTAAATAGCACTTTTTAATTTTTGGACGACATTTCTGTAAGATTTTGTAAAACAATACTGTATTTATCCATGCATAAATAAAAACTATTTACGGTAAAGACTTAATAGAACCATTACGAAAAGGTTTTGAGATTAGCAACATAGTCATATTACGAGTGAAAACAGCAAGAAGAAATAATGGCGCGAACAGAATTATTCATTTATCTAACGACCCTCTGACAAGTTGATAAATAACGTTGGGAGATTAATCAGCCATTTTCCACCAATCTTCATTTAGAATAATTATAAATGCAAGAAGAGTAATGTTGCCACCATTCTTCAAAATCCAATTCATACTTCATTGCTTCCTATAATGCTAAGAGAAGCTTTATCGCGTATTATATTATACAGGCTCTTTCAAAATAGTCCGAGCGGATACGCAACGTGGGACGTTGCATTCAATGAGCGTTATCTCTCATCGTTTAATACTTTTTTTCCGTATCGTATAACGCGAAGGTACAATTTCGGGCTCTGCGGGATCAGCGGAGTCGCTCTAGAAGAAGAATAGCCAATAATACTTTTTCATTAAGCCGCGAGCTAGGATTACCGCGTCTATTGAGACCGGGCACCGAAGCAATCAAATTATATTCCCAGCGCAATCAGCTTTGGGAAAAAGTAGAGAAAGAGAGAGGGGGGAGAGAGAGAGAGAGAGAGAGAAGAAGCGTCAGTGGACAGAAACGAAAAACGAAAAGGCATACAAACAGGGCAAAGAGGATACGATATGGGACAGTTAAATCCATCGAACTCAATATTGTCGTTTTCTTTGAATAAAAGTGGAAGTTGTATTTCATATATTGCAAAAAGATGTATTTTTATTATATTTTCTCAATTTTACTTTTGTGAAGTTGGCTTCTCTTTTTTAAAATTTGATAAAGATAAGTAGAATTTTGGTTCTTCCCTTCTCCCTTCCTTCTCCGAAGTTCTAAAGTTTCTTTCTAATCGAATTTAGGAAGAGTTTTATCGATTAAAGTAGTGCAAAACATATAAAGTACAGGGGTCCAACTTTATAATTTCGTAACTTCAGTGAATCGTAACTTTTTTTATTTTCCACTTTTTTCCAAAAAGTTTTAGCGCTTTGAAAATTATGTCTTTGACGTTTTCTAGATTTATTAGAGATAAATATTTTTTCGAGAAATCTCTGAGGTTTCATTGAGAATTTTGATAATTTTCTCCGCAGAGTTCTATCGATTAACAATCATTGTGCTAAAAGTTGTAAGTACATTAATCGACAGAAATCGTTTTAAAATTGATTAGAATTTTTCTCAAATTTTAAAAAAGGGAATCAATTTTAAAGATCTCAATATTTTTACTATAATGATTTATTTATTTATGCATATATGTTTCTGATTTCGAAAAGATATAAAAAACATTTGTCGGTTAATTCATTTACATGCCCGTCTCTCACTTCCATTTCTTAAAACGAATTTACAATTAAGGTTTACCGCATGGTCGCAAATAAATTTCACTTCTTCCAGTTTTTATTCCCGCGCATTTCTATTCCCGGTCATTCGTTTCGTCGACCGCGTAGTAATTCTCCAGAGAACTGGAAGATCGGAACTGTAATTATTTTTCTTTCCGCGATACTTCTGTATTTCTCCACTCAAAGTACCTGGTAAAAAGACATAGTGTGGGTTTATCTCCGCTTACCGCCGCTTTTTCTTATTCGAAACCATGTAGATGGATAAATAAAGGGCTATCGAAAGGAAAATAGCGGAAACGTGTATACATATATAATATGTGCCATATATAAGTAGTGATACATATGCGTAATGATCAAGATGAATAGCGCAAGCTAGATTAACAGCTTAATTAAGAAAGATTAATAGCTTAAATTGTGAAATTTAATTTCTCAGGACAGAAATTCAACGTTATGCGCATTGTGGTTGTTCCGTATAAATGTTTAAACGTGTAAATCAAACGATCGGGAGAGTAACTTTTACCTCGAAAGATACAACAGATGTTCCGAGACAAATGACCTCGAACGAAATTTACTGTAGCGAACATTAACAACCCCCGTCGCCCCGGAACTGTGAAACTAAGTGTTTCGTACAGAAATGTCTCGCACAGAAGTGCAAAGTTGCGCGATGGTTTTGATCATATATTTATCGGTGTTCCTACCTTCATATTTTATTCTTTTTCATAATTTAACAAAAAATTGCATTACTTATGCAAAATTAAACGATTACGTTGCACAAATGATTATGTAGACATTTAGAAATATAAAACTATGTAAAATAATATAAATAGATAAAATGTATACTATACATGTACACGGCAATATTATATATCGTGTACATTTCGATTTATTCTGAAACAAGATGAGATTGTGTGGCGTCTCTTTAACATCATAGGTCGTCGAAGCATTGATTAAGTGTCGCTTTTAGCAGCGATGAAAATTCACTTGCCGTCGCGTCGTTGTTGTCGCCGTCGTCGTCGTCGTCGTCGTCGTCGTCGTCGTCGTCGTCGTCGTCGTCGTCGTCGTCGTCGTCGTTTGCCGCACTGGATTGTCGTGAAATCGCATCATCGAACCAGTAAGCGCGATGTACCAAGTAATTCAGTTACCACGCAGTTGTTCGCCGTGGTACGCGCTCCGCCTCCCTCGCTTGCAACCCCTTTTGCGTTGCGAGCCGCGCTGCTCCCTTTCCGCTTGGTTCTCTTTAGCGCACTCCTAGCGACGCGTGTACTTGCCCATTATAGCTAAAAGCGTAGCACACTCGATTATCACGTCGTCGTGGGTGGCTTAAAACTGGGAAACGTTACAGACCTTTGACAGCGTTAGAATCCCGTCGGTGGTTTTAAGCGTGTCTAAAATACCGCGCGCCATAAAATAAAAATGTCAAAACATTTCCGTGCGTTCGTATCGGAATTGGATCGGCATAATCAGTGGAAGTGAAGGAAACGGAAAAAGTGCAGCCGGAAGGATTATTGGTATTGATTTAGACTTTTGAGGTCGACGGCCGTCTCGTGCACCCTGGGTAGATTGAGTTACGAAATTCGCGAACAAAACGAGAAAGAGGTGGGAAATGTGAGTAAATATTGCAGGGATTTTTGCGCGAACATTTTTTTCAGCTCTTGCGGGCGGAAATTAAAAAAGTTCCGACGCGAAGAGTGAATAAAACCGAACGCTCGCGAACGAATTAAGGTTCACGCGAATGTATAGGAATACGCGGTACACTGGAAACGCGACATTGTAGATTTAGTGTCGGTTTAGATATTGTCAAGTTTGTTTTCTTTAATAAACTTTAGAAAACTGGTCGCAGCTGTGAAGATATGTTTTGTCGCAGGTAATAATTTCTAACAGAATGTTCGACGTTGGTTTTTTGTATTATTCGACAAGAAGCTACTTTCTATAAAAAGATAGGGGTCTGAATCACGTCCGTTCTCTAAATAAGATCAAAAAGAAAGAAGATCTGCCCTTTCGAAACGTTTCTTACACCCCCCCCAGTTCATTAGTGAAAAAGCCAGTCTACCCCGATTTGAACGAAAGACAACCCTCAATTGGGGACGCAGGATCGTATAACGACGTCGTATGCTTCAAGATTTCAGCAACAAAGTTTCTGTTTGCTTGTCGCGAGACAAGCCTTATGTTGACCTATTATACTCGCAATATTGTATATGATTAAATGACGCCAGATGAAAAAATATTAAAAAAGTAATATCCTAAAATTAACAATAACCTTTACTGTTATTAATAAATTTTATAAATTTGGCAAAGTTTTCACGATTAAATTAATGTTCAATGTTTTAGTTATTTTGCAAATGGAAAATTTATAATGCTAATTGTTTCGAAGGAAAAATTGTCATTTACAAATATTGTGAATTTATAATGTTAATTATTTTTGAAGAAAAAAAATCGCAATCTTGCACAAATTACTTAAAAGGATTGCGTGTATAATTAAAGATAGAGAGCTTTTCCTTTTTGCATTGCACATTTCAGAGTTCTTCTTTCTTATCGCGGATTTATATTTCACCATGAACCACGAAGGTTCCTCTAAACGCTATCTCGTCACGCTCGAGATAGCTTTTAGAAACTTCAAAGGGTTTTGAGCTATTGAACCGCCCATTCGCCGTCTTCTTCACCATGATAAACGTACGCGATCGCCATCAAAATCACCGAGTGTCTAGCCGATTGTCCGCGTCTGGGTGAAATTGTCGGTAGGTGGAATGTCTTACTCAACTATCGGTTGCTCGCGAATTCCACTGAGGCTGCCATCATGCCTGTTCGTAGATAGCAGTGGATAGTGGTGATCGGTTCTCACTGTAGTTACCACTGTAATCGTGGCTAACGAGCCAGAGCCGCCTTTTCTTTCTTCGTATCTTACAAAATAAAAAAATCTCGAGGAGGCTCGTTTGGAGGCATGCTAGCACAGTGATCGCAAGTGTGCGGCGTGCGAGGCGCTCTGGCGCCAATGCCCCTGTGTTTCCGTTAATGGGACCTGCGTGTTCTTAGAGAGCAAAGCTGATCATTTTCCGCCGCCGTCGGCTTTAAACGGTTAAATGTAACGATAGAAATTGTGATTCTGATAACGAATCGAACGAATCGAACGGTTTTTCTAGTTATTGACAACTTATATAAACATATATTATAAGAAATTTTATATTGCAATTTATGCATTATTAATACGATGCATGTATATACCGATATGAGGACTTAAAAAAAAAATCAAGCGTGACGAAACTGGCTGCGGGCCTTGTTTAGCACTTTGAGACATGGACAGTGCAGGCTCTCTTCTGGTCGTCTAGAATCTAGATTATAAATATTGATCCTGAGCGTCCTTCAGTCTCGAGTACACTCGAGGACTCCCTCTTGTCCGGCATTTCTATACCGGGTCGAGGGGGATTCTTCGTGGCGAAATTGAAATCGGAGAGATTCCTCGTATCCACTCCACTAGAATCAGAGTCGTACGAGCAAATTAAAAACTTGGACTATCTAATTTCAACGAATCATATCTCTATGCAAACGTCAACGGACGAGAGAGGGTTGCATTCAATAACATACAAGTATACACAGCGAGTGTAATTATTGAATTGACATTTGTGAATAGTGAATTTGAGATACAATTATATAAAACGCGCAACAAAAGAACATATTGAATTTTATCGACACAGTTTTATTAACGTCACGTAAATACAATATCTTTTGTATTATCGCGAAATGTGGAGCCTTTTTAGATGGAGGGCGTTCGATATGAGGAGAAAGTAAAGGTGATGAAGGAAGATCACCGTAGAAGTTACTAATTCCAACAAGATCGAAGGAGTCGAGTTTAGCCAAAGACCACCGTCGGGTTTTAGGCTTCTCGTCCCCCTGGCACGTCTTCATGCCCTCTAAACCGGTTTAACCGAGCTCTCGTTAACTTCGTTACCGCTAATGCCTGTTGCAATGTGGCTAAGTGGCCATTGCTGCTCTGGGCGTTTTGCCTAAGGCCTCCGATCCTTTCCCAATTACTTTACTACCATCAAAGTCGCGATTCCATTAATCAATTAACACGAGTTACAAATTTATCAGCAAGGTCGTCTGTATGAATAATTAAATATCGTAATTTTAAAATGACTTTCTGCTGCTCGAAATGTCATAATTCTTAATTAAGACTTTTATAATTATGACCTTTACCGAATGTTCTTAGCTCCATTGCTTCTACTTAATTTTATATGATGGAGTTATGCTTCTGTAATTCATTTGTAACAGTAATTGTAATATAATGATGTCTCGATATCGTGAGGTAATCCTCATCAACACTATGTAAAACGAAGTATAAAAGATCTTTAGAAATCGTTTTCCGATAGATAGCGACGCATTCTTCTTCGCGTATACTTGAGCATAGCGTTCATCGAACAAGTCTTCGACGAGCCGTAAGCGACCAAAGGAATGTCCAGTTACGTGTATTCGAAATCGTTAAAGTAGACAGAGACAGCTGAGCTCGGTGGCTTTGAGGACATCGTACAAATTACAGATCTAAGGACGAGCGTCCTAGAAATGCCGCTTTGCGTAAAGCTGAACTGATTGAGTGAGGCGTTTTAGTATGCCATGAGTGCATCGCTTCTCGAAAGCACACTCAAGACCTGAGAAATCGAGAACGTTGAGTCGCGGGAATACCGGTGGGAAATTCTGAAGATGGTACTTCGATTTTCTCTTCATTTGATTCTCTTCACCGTTCTGTTATACGAGCAGATGCATTATAATTAAGAGTAAATTTACCGTCGTGCGCTTTAATCTCTGCATTTTATCACTTTACGTTCCGTGCATAACAAATTTTAAAAAAAGCTTCGCATAACTTGAATCATTTTACTGTGAAATATTATTGCAAAAATCATTGATTATTAATATAGGAACTTGACACGTAATATGAATATATCTTGTAATTTTATTATATCGCATTTTGTTTTGCAATAAGTATGTCATCATCTGCTTCTTAGCGATCATCATCAGCTCTATGAAACTTCTTAATTTAGTATCATCTGTTTGCATCTCTGTTACAAAGTGATAAAAAAAAAAGCGCTCAGAGAGCACAGTTATTGCGCGTAGTAACGTTATATACATAAACTCGCGTTCTCTCTCTCTCTCTCTCTCTCTAGGTGAGAAACTTTTGATTTACGACGCACTGCTCGACCAATACGGGGCTACGGTGCTCTGCAGCGGCACAGTAGAAAAGTTTCCTGGAGACCAAGAACGCTCTATTAGTACCATTCGTTATTTTGTTTCCTCTCCCGTTCATGCGCGAGCGGCCGTATAAGAAAAGCTTGCGAGGGAAGCTCCGCAGTTCCTGCGCCAGGAGGGGAGGAAGGAGGAGAATCCTTGGAAGGATATCCGCCGGCGGTTCCAAGAGACTCGGATAGTTTTTCGTCCCGGAAAACTGGTTATTGATACTGCAGCGCGAACTTCCCCGGAACTTTCCTACCCGCCGCCAGAGTGCTCGCCGTGCTCGAGAAACACGGCGATAAAAACATATTTGCCCGTGCCCGATGTTAACAACCTCCGCCGCCTCCGTTCCCGTAACGTTTTGTCATTACGCTTAAGTTACGCCACGTTGTGTACCGCCGCGCTTGAAAATTTCCTCGTCTCGATGTGTCGCGTATGCGATCGCGATTTATCAAGCGTTCCCTTAATTGCCCGTACGCGCGCAGTACTTTACGGAGAATCTTGGCCGGTCGCCAGTCATCGATTCGTTCCTCTCTCTCTCCCAGGCAGACGTCGGTATATATTTATAATCCAGTTAATCGTGCTGCTCTGTATTTTAAGACGCGTCCGTCGCGACCGAGCTCTGCCCTCGCCTCTCCCAGCTGCCGGTCTTCGTGATATTCAGACAGCTCTTTCTTTCACGAGACACGTTAAAACTTGCAGAAGTGAGATTTCGCCTTGTGCAAAACTGATATAATTATTTAATCAGACGTATGCGACGTATCGTATCGTATGTCACACATATTGCAAATTTATATTTATGTTTGCTTATATACGTTAATAATTTATATTTTTGTTGCAGTATCTAAGTGCTAACAGAATGGATACGTCAAGAAATCGAATTAGAAGAATGGTCGGCTTACTTTGGTTGGCTTTCTTCTTTACGGGAGTCCTGGCCGAGGGTACCTTGGAGAAACTACACGAAGGTGAGTAATTACTTAATGGTCCTAGTTAAATTTTTAAAAAAATAACAAATAAATTTTTAAATAAATACGTTTTTCTATTTTAATTTTATTTAAATTAAAAGAAGGGAGGGATATAGAGGAGCCCGATCATTCCACTATTGCAAAGACTACTGCCTCTTCAATTGGATATCGCGAGTATAATGAATAACATCGTTATATCGCCACGGTCGTTTAATGCAACGATACTGACAGCACGGCGGTGCTGATGATAAATTTCAATTTAATGTATTGGATATTCCACCTTTGAGGGCTCGTTAGCGTAATAACCGGTTGAAAGGGCGTGACCGGTTTTTCGCAATTATATATTTTCCGACAGAGCGTACTAAGCTTCCTGATAAATGATTGGTATTTATCAACGTCGAGTACGGCTTAAAGAGAAATGAGAAAAATTTGAATTAATTATGGTACGAAATTAAACAAAATTATATTCGAAATTATGGCATTACCATTAAATAAAAATTTTAGGGTTTGTTAATGGAGATTTATAATTTCAAGGGATATTGATTATAGATACTGTATAAATTTTCAAGTTAAGAAACTGCAGTCTATAAGAATGTATAATATTCGCGACTGGTTGCAAAAACATCGGAAAACATGTAACGTAACGTGTGAGAAACGGCGATCGTTTTGCTGCAACATTACAGTCAGCGGCAAGAATGCAAGAGAAATGAGCGCTCGTCTGTGAGTGATTTTGATGCGGTATCCTATCGATCGTCTGAATTTCTGCCTGCCTCGCAACGCGAACGAGCACAGTTTGTAGAAACGAGAGATAAACGTCTATCTCACTGCTGGTCCGAGACTGGGCAGACGTGCCGGCGAGCCGGGTAGAGAGGACTATGAAGGCGAAAACGACGAGAGAGATGGACGGGCCGTGGAGTACCAGAGGCAGATAGGCGACGAGGAGGACAGACAAAAGAAAGAAAGAGAGAGAAAAGCAATGAGACAAAATGAAAGAGAATGACAGAAAATGAGACGGAGAGCAAGCCGATGTGCAGAGCGGCCGCTAGAAAGCTACTTTAAGGCATATTCATAATGTAGCCACCTGTCTGTGCGTTGCTCTCTTTCTCTTCCGCGTCTCCATTCAGCCTCGTTATTCCGATTTCGCACCACCGCGGCACTGCCGCGAGCGAAATGCGAGGAGAGTAACATTGACGACCGCACCATATGATTTAGCCATAAATTCGATCTACATAACAAGGCGCGAGTCCCTCATGAATAAAGTCATTCGTATTTCGGTATTAATCACGCCTCGCAACACCACACGGGGCAGTAAGCGCGAACAGCGAAGTCTGTAAGCGTTCCCTCTCGTTTCCTGTCCCTCCAGAACACCATCGACGTTTTAACGAACTATCGGAAATTTCGATCTCTTAGATCAGTCGAGTCTAACACTCGCGCTTGAACATAATTACATCCATCGTACTCGCAAATATGTTGGCGCAGTATATAATAATAATGATTAACCGCGTCCGGTACAATTATCTTCATTTCGCTTTTTTCTTTATATTTTATTTATGTTTTTTTTATCTCCTTTAATTTGCGTATAAATATTTAAAAATATACCCTTCAGGTATACCAAATAGAGATACAAATTTTTACATTGTATCTTCCAAGGAGTAACATCGTAAAACAATTTTTAAGGATACGTGCAGCTTATCTGTCACAGCGATCGTGCGATCGATTAGAAGCTTCCGACGTAACCGAACGGATAGGATAGAATCGCGTTATAAGCGACCAATGTGCAAACTAAAGTGGTTTCACTAAGTTTTCTAGAGAGTTATCTATCGCGGTCGCAGTAGGTAGCGTAGATAAAGTATCTACGCTTCCGGCCGATAGATCCTCCTCCTTCTTCTCTTCTAACTTTGAATTCTCTTTTTTCTCTTTAGTTCTCTCTTCACAAGCGCAGCAGGTTATCTCTCTTCATATTTCTTTATCTCTCTTCGTCTCTTTCTATTTCCCTCTTTTTCTATCTTTTGAGATCCAGTAAGTCGCGTTGCAACTTCCAACAGAATAAGCATCACCTCACTTCCGTTTCCGTCGATGAAGTCTTTGATTATAATACCTACGCTACTGCCTGTTTCTTTCCTATTCTATATCTGTATCATCTTTGTTGTTTCAATATACTTGTCGTTTTCCTGTTGACTATTTTGGTATATATATATATATATATTTTTTTTTTTCTAATAACATGTTTTTTTTTATAAAAGTATCAAATTTTGTATTGAGCGAAAGAATATAAATCTAGAAAAGAATGAACATTTAATTTAAAATTGGTTTATTATCCGGATAAATTAATATTTTGCGAAATCCGATCATATACATTAAATATATCACAGCCGCATTAAACGATCAATGCGTTATCGGTTTAGAAATTACGGCAGAATCGAACCATTCAGTACGTTTTATCGCACAGAGGTAAATATGCAATGGCACGGTACAGATATTACGCGTGTGAGGAGTGAAGAATGGCCACAATTATACGCGACAGCGCATGGAGGGACATCGCGATTCATCAAACGGCATTAATCTCTCTCCGTCGTGAGTGAGATAAGACCGCGCTTTTTTCGCCCGCGAATACACGCGCGGGAGACGTACGTCCGGCCAGAGCTTTGTTTCTCTTACGCGGGATCTCGCCGATCCCGTTTCCGGTTTCCGTCAGACTTCCGCTCCCCGTAGTATACGTGAAAAATTGCATTCATCCGTCGACAGCACAACGTAGCCTCTCCCGATGACGTGAGACGCGATAGAATGCAGAGGTTCTTTCTGCAGAGGTTCTCCGTCTTTCGCAATTTCGTGCAATCTCTGGCGACACAGTGCCAATCTTTTTTCTCTAATCTTTTTTTTTTTATCGATCTTCCGTGCATGTACATATTTCCTGCGTCGATTCTATCCCCATCATCCGTGTCATCTTCTCGTTACTCTTTACTCTCTCTTGTACCGCGCGTCACTCCGCTCTTTTTGCTCACCGGGGCTGTTTCCCCCTTCAGGCCAAATCGCATCCATCATCCGAGGCAACCAAATCTCAGCATTTGTTGAGGTCTTCATCCTCCGACTCTATGGCCACAGTGGCTCCTTTCAACATCGATGAAGGGGTCGTTGGCGGGTCCGACACGATGCCGTTTTACCATATATATTCTCACGCGTTGGCACTCAATTTTGTGTTATTTGTGATACCCCTTGTATTGTTGTATTTGCCCGCTCTCAAATGATGCTTGCTTTTGCAAACATTTGTGCATAAAAAGATTATAGAAATAAAAGATACAAAAATTTAATCTACTTGCAAAATCATGCAGATATAATAATAACATTGCCCTGAATATTTGAATTGTATTTTATTACAATTTATGTACCGCATTATTGATATAATAAAAGATTTGAAGTAGAGATTTGAGCATTACATTTTTGTATTTAAATTCGTAATATATTTGTTATAATTTCCTAGCTGACATAACGAGGGCAAATTCGTTATCGGGAGTCTCATTAGAAATAGCTGTAGCATCCCGATGATTTGATCACGCGATTTTCTCTTTCTGTTGTGTACCAGTGATTGGAAATCGCTCTTGTCGTTAAACCAAATCGCGTTTCTAGATTGTCTCGTTACCTCGAGCTATTCTGGACACCTCGGTCCAGGAACTCGACAAGGTAGAGTTCCGGGCCAGAGGATCGAACTAAAGCCCGTGTTGTGAAAGTCTAGGGTCCAATTATCAGCCTCTGCGGGATTCAAAGCAGCTTGTACGTTTATTATGTTCATAGATTGCCTACGATACGCCATTAACAGTGGCCTGATTCGCGTATCCGTCTTATACATTTTCAATTATTATTTTATACGCATGTGATTAAATACGACCGACATATACCTCGGAACGAAAACTTAACGATGAACACCTTAATTTATAAAAGAAACCTCGTCTTTGTCATGTCGCTGTCACGTCGCCCTGTATGTAAGTATATTGATCTTAAGAGGTCAATAAACGAGGTCACGTTTAATCTTCCGCAGTTGTGTAGAGCTAATTCCGAAATACTGCATGTTTAATGGATAGATAAGATTATTGACTCTGTTTTACTAGACATATATAAGAAATTTTTCGTACAAGTTGAAATGTATGTTAATCATAATTTCTGGATTATTAATCGAGAATTAATGGATTAATGATGATAATTTATTTAAGCTTTCATTTATATATCCGTGTTTACCATGCCGTTAAAGAAGGGACGAGGAAAAAATCAATACAATGGTTAAACGGCTACCCAGTGAACGATCTTTCAACGATCGTTATGCGGAACGGGTCAATTATACGGGCCAGTGACGTAGTCTGCATCTATAGTTTCCCACGAAGTGATACGACACAACGGGTCATTGACATAATGAGGAAATTTGGCGTGAGGAAAATGATCTTCGGTAGAAAGGAGGAGTAGAGAAAGATTTTGGGCGAACTTTATCGTGTCCGGAGTGACGAGGAGATCCGCTCGCAATGCAGGCCAGTAAGACCAAGAAAAATAACGGACGGTGGGGCGAGGGAGACGGGAGAAAAGTTCGAAAATGCGTTGAAGCGACGCCAGGATTGGCACGGAACAAAGAGGACACGGAGGAATGGTGGCACGTTTATCTTGCACTTCTTGCGGTCCTCGCACACCCTTACCCCGTATCCCTCTGCGACTCCCACCCTTCCCGTAGCCACCGTTTGTTCTTTTGATTCTTTCCAGTCACTTCACCGCCATTGCCATTGCCCTGCCCGGCGTTGGCTTCCAAAGTAACCCCCGAGATCCTTGTGGAAAAGTTTGGTTATTTAATTTCCTACTGCGGGGTCCGTCAGCTCTCGCCTTCTCTCTTCTTTTTATATCTTTCAGAGCTTCTCGCTTTCTCGCTATTCTCTCCGCTATCCCTCTCGCCCCGCCGTCACTTATGCCGTCCACTTCTCCTCCGCGCGGAACGACTGTTCTTTTCGAACTCTTTATATATTGTTCGTTGTGAAATAACTTTACTTTGGGAGAACGGATTTGTCGCGTGTGATCTTCGCAAGGGACATGCACACGTAGTCAACATTATTACGCGCTATGCTTCTGGTTCTAAAGAGATCTTCCGCATCTGTAATTCTTTCCTTATATCCCTTCTTAATATCTCTATTTCTTTTTCAATCTTTCGGTGATTGCACGGGAGATTACTTTTTTTTTCACGGAATGGCAGAAGTAAGAAGGAATCCATTTCAAAAAATTTTACATACAGATAGAGCGTTAATATTCAAGAATTCTAAAATTCTTCTTCAACCAACTGGCGTCACCTTTCCCCGTCATCGATCCGTTGATCGTTTTTACTCAACTTTGCGACTATTTCGACCTCTCGCTGTGCGCTACCGAATTGTCGGCATTATCCAAACGGATCTTTCCGAGTAAGGGTTCCACCCGGGCGTTCCCGGATATTCGCCAGCATATAACAACGCTCTCCACGAGTTCGTTCGCGACAACAACTGTGATCCGGATACCCATCATATGTACGTGCACGCGTGACACACGCGTGTGGATATAGAAGTGCCGACGTATAATTCAGTTTTACCCTGAAACGACTCATTTATATGCATTCGTTTGATTGAATCTCTCCCGCATAGTTCTCTCGTTCTCTCCCTTTCTCCCTTCCTCTCTCTCTCTCTCTCTCTCTCTCTCTCTCTCTCTCTCTCTCTCTCTCTCTCTTTCTCTCTCTCTTTCTCCCCCGGTCTCTCTCATTCTTGTTCGCACCCTCCCAACCGAATTTCCCCCGTGTACCTCGATCGTCTCTTTTCGTTACGCGCCAGCCTCTTCTCTCCCTTCATCCCCTCGTCAACGCCAACGCGGTTAGCTGTTTCAATTTCCCCTCGCCGTACAAAACTGAAAGGCGTACCTGTCGTCTGTTCTGTTCTCGCGCGTTCCTCTCGTTTTGTCCGCCGTTCGTTTCTTCCTCCTACAGATTCGTTATCCCCTATCGCTGGCATGCTCGTGCCATTTCGTACGAACGCATCGCCCGCCTACACACGACGCGTATCATTATTACGCGACATATACGACATTGTTGTCGTACTATATTCACACGAATTGCAATCGAGTTCGTGGTTGAGTAATCGTATATGCGCTTGAGAACAGTATATTTACTCGCGAGGAAATGGTATCGAGGAAATGGTAGAAATAAACAATTGAAATACAAAATGAAATGTATTCTTGTCAAGCATTAGTGCTACGGTTTAAAGTATAAAAAAATAACACAGAGGAATATTTTTAAAAAAAGCTAACTGAAATTTGGGATTTGTGGCAGATTTTTTGGTTAACGCTTCTGTCTGATTCGAGGTGGAAACGCGTGAAACACGGGCGATTATACGGGAGAAAACTCGATGCTGGGCTTCGCCGATGAAGGGACACGGAATGGATCTCCCCGTCGTCGTATTTTAGGGTGTGCGCGTAATGCAATTATACCTTCGCCCTCCGGCTTCGGATTCATGAATATCAACGCTCGTTTGATTTGTATAATGTCGAGTTATTGTTCCGGAATCGAAACATCGGAAAGGGACCGAATTATTCCAGCTCGAGTATCAACGAGATTCGGCAAGTGAAGTTATTTCGAACAAAATTATCTTCCAACCATCGATTATAATGTGCGCTTTTATATGCTTAATTAGAAGAATCTATATCGTATAAGACAATATGTTAATTTAATGACTTGCCGGAATGACTATTACAAGAATGCTCCAATTGAATGTTTGATAATTAATGCCGCCTATATATCCGCTCCACTTTAATCAAGCATCTCGATCTGAACGATTAACCGGCCCGCAGACACGATTAACGGCAATCGTCCCGAGCGTGTATACGATGGAACCACTGGGAATTAATAACGCCACTAGTATGATATCGAATGCGCCTGCTGGTTCGCGGCTTTTGGTAACCGTTCGCAACGCCGCGGTCTAAATGCCAATAGGGGCGATATTACTGCGCACAGTGTGCGGTTGAACGCGCGCTCGGCCACAACCATTTTATTTTATTTCCGCGTCCCTATGTCGTTAAAAATTCGATGTATTGAAAAATAAACTAGGTGATAAGCTCTAAACCACTTAATACATAACAAAACTCGACGATTGTTTGATAGAAATGTTGTAAGATGCAAAAGTATTGAAATGTTGTAAGATGCAATATTATCTCACTAAATTTAATAATGTGCTCTGTATATTGAAAGTTCCTCGAGGAATCTGCCAATAAAAAGAGAGAGAGAGAGAGAGAGGGAGGGAGAGATTATTGTTTTATATATCGATAAGCTTCCTGGAATTATAGATGCATCGATCTTTCTTGTCGGCTACTCGATACTCGTTTCATCTGTATTCGGTATTCAATTGACAGTTCTAAAGCTTCAAAGTTTCTGCATCGGCGGGACGTATCGATCGCGTCCGCACGCCGCAAAATGCTCTCCAGGACAGACCGTTTATTCCGGCTGCTTGCTGTCCAATGACTAATTACTTCAGTTAACTGCTCGTGAAAAATGCACTACTGCCCGAATACCCCAAAACGGAATGTATAATCAGGCCGAATTGGTCGGTCGGCAGGAGATCGGGGCAGGAGAATCCGAGCGCGAGTGCGGAATCGCACGAGCGGGGGGAACGTCACACTGTAATCACTGGTAATGCAGATGGCGGCTACGCCGATGGACGGCATCGACAATCAGCTATATAATTAGAGGCCTCGCCCACCAATTAAGCCGCATTCATCGAGCGCGACCACCGGGTTGCGTCTGCTCGCGAAAGCGTGCGGCTGTTAGGCGCGAGTTAATGCGCGACGCAAGCAACGCTCGTTAACGTAATTACGCGCGCACGCTGATCGAGGTTCGTTTCTTCGAACCGTTCGTTCACCGTAAAAGAATCATTTAACGCTATCGCGCCCCGCGACCCGTCAATCGCGCGTGATAAATCGTTTCGCAATAATCATTACTGATACATAAAATGCGAGCGCGCTATCTAATACCGATCGTGGTTTCGGTTTCGGTTAATTCGAAACGGCCTCACGGCCTCATACATTATTCTCAGCTGGCGAAAGATAAACGTCGATATGAGGATTTCGCATCGCCGCGACGTATTGTCGTGACAGGCGCTTCCTGGACGAAATCCATTTGTAGAGCTAACGCGGCTAATATTTCAATGTCGATCGAAGTTACTATCACGCGCGGACCGCGTAACGACTCGCTCGAAATGCGCGGCTCTCTCCGTTTTTCCGGCTCGGTTAAATACACACACACACACACACACACACACACACACACACACACACATACACACACACACATGTACACACAGGTACTGAATCGTTTAACTGTCGCAATCGCGTTGTCCAATCTCGCGTATCTGCCAACGACCTGGGATCTATTACGACACGGTTGGTTGCGATTAAGCGATTTCTCCGGATTAAAATCGGCACGTGAGAATTACCGTGGAACAATTGCGACTTCTTTCATATAAGTACTTTACATAGACAATCATCTGAAACGGCAGATGTGCGGCTGCGAATTGCTCGAGTTCGAATGCGAATATAGTAATCTTTGATAGTATCATTGTGTTTGCAGGTGGTTTTGTCATTAAGCTCGAAATAATACCGACGCCATTTCGGAGCTGAAATTATTTTACGCTAATCTTACCCTAAGATCAACTAAGATCAACTCCGCAAATTGTATTCCGATCTTGTTCTCCTTGCGTCATTTTCTGCATCTATATAATTTTCTAGCAACATTTTCTTTATTTTATTAGAAGCATATAATGAGATTGTTATCCATCAAAAATTTACAATATTAAATTAAAGACGATTAACGCTAATATCGTTACACTAATGCAATTTTAATTTTGAATTTTATATATATATAAAATACAATTATAGTATGTTAGTAGTGTAATATAAAGTAGATTGAAATGGTCATTAAGATGAGCTATATCGATAAAATTCCTGATTAGGGTTCTACGACAAACGATGGAACGATGAAACTAAAGGGTCTAAGGGACGAGCGTTTTCCATTACATGGAGGGCTTTTATTAACGTTACCGTGTACGTGTCATGTACTCTCTCAATATTATTTCTCGTGCTAGAGCAACCGCAGAACGGGTTTGCCCTAGGCACCGAGGCTCCTCGCGCGGCGATGTTTGAGCACTCGCTTAATACTGAAACCACCACCTGAAATCGCGACGATTCCCACGATTGTGGAAGCACGACTCGGAAGAGAAGATTCTCTCGTGTTCGCCTTATCGGAAGCTATTTTAACCGACAAGCGGATACTACGCTGGTGCGATTACACGTTTGCGTTTCCGTTTCTTCCTCTCGATTCTATAGGGAGAGGTAGCATCTTATAGGATCCGATCCGGCGGTTGTTTCAATCTTGCTTCGATCGTCTTTCTCTATACGCTTTTTTAATGAAATTGTTGCGAAACGCCGTTGATCAGCGAACACTGTTAATCGCTATTTTTTGTCTCAACTTCAACTCATGAAGATGAAAGCGAAAAGCTTGAAGAAGTTTATTATTTAATAATTTGTATTAGCTAGTTGTAAATATATCG
Organism: Pogonomyrmex barbatus; assembly: GCF_055798465.1. Lineage (NCBI taxonomy): Eukaryota > Metazoa > Arthropoda > Insecta > Hymenoptera > Formicidae > Pogonomyrmex > Pogonomyrmex barbatus. Next base: position 6,056,945 of record NW_028297099.1, on the reverse strand, counting down.
CCCGCGAAATATCAACTAATATTTGAATCGATGATATTTGCGATAATATTTGCAAACTTGCTATCACGAATGAAACTTAATAATGACTCTCTTGCATTCTCGTGATCCAATTCTTCTTGTGGACGTCAAGCAAATTTGTTCGGGGACACAGAAGGAGCGGGCACAGGAGTAGCTATAAAACGAACGGCTTTGTGCCGTCGACGCGTGATACATCTCACTTAAATGCGGCGGCCCGCACGATGTCGCTCGGATAGCTAGGACATGACAGGCGCCTGTTTGCAGCGGCTGGTTGCTAACAAGACGCCAGAGTGGACTACACGAAAACAGGCAAGGGACAACGCCTTTGTGCGCGTTTCTTTTTTTTTTTCCTGCACTATTATTATCTACCCGCGCTGATGTCTATTGCCCCGATACGAGCGACGGTATAAGGTAGCAGCTGGCCCGCACACAAGCACGCATAACCGCACGCTGATGAACGTACACGGACATCAAGCTTAACGCGTTGCTTGTACGGCGCAGTTTAATACGGCTGGGTGATCGTAAAGCCCTGGTTCCACGATGCGAGACGGAGGTGGGAAGAAAGGCCGAGCCAAGGGGGACGGTCCAGGTGTCGATATAATCGAGAGAGGCTTGCTTGTCTCATCAAAGTGCCACGTAGATCTACTATAGCACCAGTAGCGGCGGCGGCGACAGCAACAACAGCAACAGCAACAACAGCGGCGGCGACGACGGCGTCGGCAGCGACGGCGGCAGCCCTCGTTAAGGCAAAAACGCGAGAGATGATGGATGGATGCTAAATTGCATTAATTAAATCCACCGTGACACCCTCGGCCGGCGCAGCCCTTGGTATCACTCGGCGGCATTGCTCCGGCTTGTCTGTGATCGAGACGTGAGCCGTTTAACGGGGTATGGGTCACTTTGATGATCACACCCCGTGCAGACCTTCCCCCATCCCTCGAGCCTTCTCTTGCACTCGCACCTTCTCGTGGTCTCCTTCCCTTTCTCTCTCTCTCTCTCTCTCTCCCGCACTTCACTTTCCGTACAACACCCGTTGTCGCCGTACCAAAGAGGTGTTCTATCAAAGACGCTTTACCTGACTGAATATTCTGTGGATCAGAACGGAATGCGGACTGCGAGACGCGTTTTACACAGGCTTTGCCGGCCAATGCAGCACTTAGCGCGTTCTAATCGACCCCAGACGCATATTACGGCCTGTACTAAAATTACTGAACGTGAACGAAGCTTTGTTTTCTATGCTACATGCGAACGATCTCTTGGGGAAGCAATATACAGATTTATCATTGAATAACGTACACGTCAGTTAATTGGGATTCATATTTAAAAAAAAAAAAAATAGATGGCGCAATATTTTGTTATCGTTTCATCAAAACGTTACACATGAAGTTCTCCAAAATATTTGCATATTTGGAACATATGATATTTGGAACATATACATATTCCGTCAAAGAATTTTGTATTTTATTATAATTTTGTATTTTAAAATTATTATACAATACAACATGCGATAACAAATAGATAGAAAAAAATAAAATTTTAATAACGGTACATCGCGCTATTTGTATTTCTCCAAGTTTCATTTCTCGAGCAGAATAGATGCTCCTGCGCCGCAATCGTTTATCAAAGGTCCCTTAACCGAACAAGTATTCCACGGATTAGAACGGAATGCGATCTAAGTTGCGAGAGTAATTGGGCGAGAATGCGAAAATTACGCCGGTCTCATAATCGATTAAGGAATCGGCTAAGTTGCATGCAAAATACCTCCGAAATCGAATCCATTAATCATGGATACGTAATCAGAAGAGCATTATTAAGCATAATTGTAAGCATTTTGTAATATTACTTAATTAATCTTCATAATCTTCTAATATTGTTTAATTAATCTTTTTTAATTAACGAGAAGCAATTATTAGATCTTTTTTATATTAATCAAATTTTTACGTTTTAGTAAATTGCATGCTAAATTCATCCTTTGTGTTTTTTTAAATAATTTGCTTTGACACACACACACACACACACACACACACACACACACACACACACACACACACACACACACACACACATATATATATATGTATGTATGTTTAATTTTTTATTGAATATTCCCTTAAATCATATGCACATTTCGAAAATTTATTTACAAGAGATTTTTTTTATTTACAAGAAATGTTTCCTTTCGAAGCAGAATCACTGGAATCATATGCATAACGTAGCCTTTGTAGATTCAACATTTTTCTTTGACATTTCCGCTCGCTGTTTTATGTGGGATAAAATTGTAGTTAAGCGGATTTTGTGGAAACAAAAGAACACACGGATTTTTACGATCAAGTGAGATGTTAGTCGGATCCCATATGGAGGAGGCTGTACGTTTTGTTCCCCTCAAACGAGATGATGAGATCTCGATGCGTACCGTGTGTTTTGGATGAAGGGTAAGTGAGAACCGTGCCGCATAGATATTAAGTATAATTTAGCGGGCTAAATTATACTTTCCATCTATCCCACGGACGCACCTTTCGACCGAAGAGGGGGAGGAAGGATTTCGAAGAAGGAAGAAGCGGTAACTTGTTATAAAGAAACCCGTTGGTTGTATGCGAGTCTCGATTATACCGCCGCTGTCGTGTCTTTCGGCGGAAGGAAACACTGAATAATAAGAATGAGACAGCTAGGTAATTATGGCCGCAGTTTGGGGGTTTGCGTGCAATATGGTTGAACGATGCTTCTCAGCCGCCGACGCGTATTAGATGATAATTGTGGCGATTATTCCGTAAGCGTGAAAGTTTATAACGATAATATATCGTTATCTGTCACGAGCCGTTATCTGTTTCTTGCCGTATAAAACACATATAAAATTGGCTCTTCCGCACGCGACGTAACTTTCATCGATTTTCTATATTTTTGTTTATCTTATATATCGAAAGTAATTTGAGTTTGTGTACTTGTGCTATGTTTTCCTACGAGAGTGAGGATGAAAGAATGACTATGAAAATGAAAAGGCGAGAAGTCCGTGCAGAATTGCGAGAGCACGTGGAGCAACGCTCGACTGAGGACACGGATTTTGTTGATCCTCGTGGCGACAAATATTTTCGATTCGTTCGTACGAAAAAAGGACCCGTCGATTCGCGACTCGGATGCAACAAAGCGTGGGAGCTTCAAAGACGTGCGAAGCGCCTCCGCGGAATAAGAGGATAATGTGGACTCGATTTGACGTCTTTGAATATTTAATATCGCCCGCGCGTCGTTTCATCACTCGCGTCTTACAACGGTTCAGACCATTGAAGTGGAACTAACGAAGGATTATGCCTTCCATAATGTAATGTCGCGTGATTGATCGTTTTTTAACAAAGGTATTTTCTGTAACGATCTGTAAGGCAACGAAATAATCATTTTCTCGATTTTACCCTAATTATCTTTTCTCTTACGTTACAATATTGGACCGTATATGACAGTCTTTATAAAATTGTTACTTTGAGACGAGCCGGAATGTCGCAATCCCGACGTCGTAAGCGAACAGACATTTGTCAGGAAATTCACGCGACTTTATAGAATTTTTCATGGAACGCATCAGACGCATTTCGCAGTTTCTTCGGCGCATCTAGCGGAACAGTTTTTACCTTCGAGCTCGAAGACAGACACGATTTTCGTAGACACATGCGCGCCTGCTCGTGTCGTGCGCACCAACGCTCTATATTTCAAACGTTGAATGCGGACGTTACCGACGAGACACACAATTTACGGTTTTTTCGCCGATTTCCTCGCTCTCGCCGTTTTCTTACGCATTCTTCCGAAAAAACGACGCCTCGGATAAAATCGCAGCGAAGTGTAAGGGCAGTTACAAGAAGCGGTGCGACGACGGAAAAAGACGACCGAGTAACCTCATGCAATTTTAAACTATTTCAATGAAATGGGATAGAGCGGCTTGTAGATTTGTTGGTCGTGGGACCGGCCCTCACAAGTAAAATGAGAAGAAAGAGAGAGAGAGAGAGAGAGAGAGAGAGAGAGAGAGAGAGAGAGAGAAAGCTAAGAAAAAGCCACGGCTTCTACCACGGCTCCCCCCGACTGGTTTTCCCTTTGTTCTAAAATTCTTACGACTTCCCTTACCTCCGTAGACACTGCGCCTCCACTATTCTTGTGGAGCAACAAAGGAAGTGGCCTGTACCCACTAAAGCCATAATACCCGGTACCGTTACGTCCACGGGGGGTACAAAATTGTCTCTCCTCTTCTTCCGCGTTACCGAGAGACACTTTGTATCGCGGCCTGGATGCTGCGCAACTTTCTTTGCAGCTCAGCCTGGGCTCAGCTAACTTCGCAGGATTTTCGCATTAGCATATCGACTTATTCATACACCCCGCTTGACTTCGTTCTCGCGGCATTCTTCGGGCTGCGTCGGTGCGCATGATGTAGCGCACGTCGAACGTGTACATCTCGACCCCTCAGAAATTCTCTACGACACGTCCGTGTGAATTGATTTTATAACGTGGATAGCGGAACGATATATTGCAGCTTGCAAAGTGGATTTTCATAATGCAGCATCATTATTCCATATAGCTTCATGTAGACCGAAGCATCTAGACTGCAACATTAAGTATTTGTCAATCGTATTTATATGTTTCACAATGGATATAGAAGATCTCATATTGGAAACAGACAAATGACAAAAAATTGATAATTTGAGTTGCACAATCGCGTCTGGCATTCTTCGCTTCGCGCAGTTTGTACAAATAATATGAATAGTCACCTAGAATAACAAGATTTCGCTTTCGCATCGTAATTACATTTGCATGCACTCAGTAGACCGCTAACTGAATTTTCGCTAACCAAATGATTTAGTCGGAATAATCATGTTAACCGTTTTACTTCAATTAGCGTTCGTTTGCGTCAACTATCAAACCGAAATATAATATGCATATGTATTGAAACTCAATTATTATCCTTTTCCTCAGTTTTAAAATATTGTATTTGAGTCCTATATATAAGGCCCTATATATTGAGCCCTCTATATAGTCTCTTTTTGCTTTATCGACTTTTATCTATTATAAAATTTATAAATTCTGTCATAAAATTTTCCATGTTACGGTTTTATTTCATAAAGTTTGAAGTTCGTAAGATTTGTAAGATTCATATGAGATCAAGAAATATTACGAAGAGATATTAAAAATGTATATTAATAATATTAATAATATATTGAACATTCATATATTATTAAATATTTTAATATGTAATAAATGAAAGACTTTGGAAATCAATTTGCTAAAATCAAGAATTCTTATAACATTTTTCTCAAACCTCTTATAACATTCGTAAATTATTTTCCAGTGATGTATCATAAGATGATATTTTCAATAATTAATTTCGAATATAATATGCATAATTTTAATATCACATTTTCTTATGAATATTACGAACGTTTTATCTGACATTTTTTTATTAGTATCTCAGTGCACTCATTGATAAGCGGAGCAAAGAGCTCGATAATCGCGAGAAATCCGCCAGAAGATTTGCCGCGAATCGAAGAGGCTTATTGGCTTTGCCAAAAGGAAGGGCAAGTAAGGCGGTGCGTTTTATTTGACGTTTCGAAAAAAAAAAAAGGAAAAGAAAAGAATGGGGCGGTGCTTCTTCATAATTCAGCTGGTACCTCTGCGAAAGTGCCGTAAAGTCCGACTTGGAGCATCCGTTTTTCTCCCTTCCAGGCCCTGCCCTGTCGCGCGGCCTAAAAATTTTTCATAGCCGCCATAAAGCGGGCGGCGCGCTAGGGTTACGAGAAATATCGAGGGCTGACGCTTCCTCGCCTTTTCGTGGCGAGCGAGTACCTAACTCGGATTGCGAGGAGAGAAAGAGAGAGAGAGAGAGAGAGAGGAGGAAAGAAAGAGAGAGGGAGAGAGCGCAGCCACAGCGGCCGTGGATGGATCATAGGAGTCGTGCGGCACGACTTTGGAGCAACTCCGACCGAGTGGAGCCGAGACCAGCCGAGCGGCGCCGAGCACGACTGAACGCGGCAACGCGCGTCAGAGGGTAACAGTCGTGCCGCGGCCTCCGATGAGGGAGGTCTTGCGCAATCGTCGTTCGTTGTCGCTCAGTAAATCGAGTCCGGTCGACAGCGTCGCGACGCGCATTCCTTTTTGTTCTCGGTGTTTCCAACGCTCGATCAACTGTTTGAACATGTTGTGATAGATGCACGGACGTGTGTCGCCAACGCGGTTGCGATTACTCCCTGGCACCGCGAAGATGTACTTGCGATAGGGAACAGCAGCTCCGTGGACTCTGAGATCGCGGCTCCGTCGACTCCGAGCAACAGATGTGACCATCGTACGCGTCTCGTTCTTTATATTTAGTTAATCAAGATTTTCTCAGTTGGTAATTCACACACAACCGCTCCGATTCGAATTCTCCGCATTGTTGCGCCCTTCGTCAAGAATCATAATAACATATATTTTGGAAAACTGGTGGCTTTTGGAAACTGCTGACAGAAAAAAACGATTAAATAGCCAACTGATAGATAACGATGATCAGATGTTCAAGGAGATAAGGGAAATGTAGAATCTGCGCTCGCGCTATTAATCCAAGACGTCGATTTAAGAACTTAACCTGCAATTGCAAGGGTATCCGGTCGTGTACGCAGAGTAAAAGGCGAAGGAAAGAGAATTCCTTTGTCCTCCGAGGCGCCGTGAAAGGAGAGGAAGCGTGGAGAGAGATCGGGAGAGAGAGAGAGAGAGAGAGAGAGAGAGAGAGAGAGAGAGAGAGAGTGGAGCAACACGCGGTCGAGTTTCTATCTTGGAGTGTACCTGCCACGGGAACACGGGACAAGGACGACGAGTTGGCCGAGAGCGAGACTGAGAGAGAAAGGACGAGAGACGCTTTACACGCCGGTGAACGGCCGTCGTCGTCGTTGCCAGCGGCAAAGGGCAACAACCACGCTGTGGCCGGAGACTCTACCTCCTCTTACTCAAGGCCAGAGCGTCGCGGCTCACGCGGTCCTTTGTAAGTTTCGTCAAGGCCCGGATCGGACGTACCGTAGTGACGGTCGATCGTGCGCGAAATGCTCCAGATTTGGCGGAGGTAGAACGGATCGCAGGAACCATTTCTCGAGGAATCGAAAGAGAGAGAGAGAGAGAGAGTGAAGGAAGGAGAAAGGAGGAGCAACGAAAGAGGATAGTGAAAAGGTGTTCTTTATTTTCCTGTAACTATGCAGAGGTACAGGCTACTACCGGACGCCATGACGACGGTGTTTAGGACAGCTGTTCTAGCAGCTGTCCTGGGACAACTTATGGGTCCCAGCGCGGCCAGCAGGCCCGCCGGCGTCCATCCCGGACACGCTTATTTCGAGCAACCATGCTGCGGACGCTCTCATCTCAGGCATCACAAAGGTCAGATATTCTTAAGTGCTCCTGGTTACTCACAATGACATCAGTGACATGTCGTAAAAAGTGCGTCTATATCGGACGACGATCGGTGATCGTTCTTACATTTTTTTTCTCAATGACTGTAGGATTATCGTGTGATTATTGGTAGATAAATCTCTACGGTCAATGAGTATGAGTACGAGTGCGCGGCGATATTCGCGTGAATCATACTCGCGCACCGAGTCCGGCTTGTTTTGGTTACGGTAGGCCAGGCTCGGACGGAAACGGAAACGGAAGAGCGGGGCGATAGCCACGTGGTATATCGTGATTTTTCGTTTTCTCATCGACCGTCGAGTGTTGCTGTTCGCAGCAAGATAGAAACGTGTTCCATGTTTCGAGCCTCACATGTTTGGCGGACTAATCATATATGCAGGAAATGAATACAATACGATAGTTGTAATCTGGCATGAGATAAATTACGCAATCTTTGCGGTCACTGTATCGCAACTGTCTGAGAAGATACGCAAAAGTAGTTTCACAATGTTTTACTACGATACTTCGAATGTAAAGCGACAATTAATAACGTAAACATCATTTGATATATTTTATTTAACAATGGAGTGCGTTTCATTCGCACTTTATGCCGGCTATTTTTTTATTTATAACAATTGTAACGACTCGTTTCATTCGCGACAACCGATGGAGATTGCTGTGCAACTTTTACATCGGGATATATCGATCGTGATTAATTTGCAATCCTCCAAATTAAATATCGTGACTTCCGGGATCGTTTTATCGAGCCGACCAGCAATTTGCAGTACAAATTGTGCGAACGAGCAAACTCAATCGCTCACACCTACGTGAAATACAATCAGCGTATTTGATGCAGGTGGAAGGACTCCGCGCGAAATTAATCAGAGAACTTTATTCATCCTTTTTTCCGAAATTACGAGTTTCACTAATGGCAGTAATTTTTTTTTTTTTTTTAAACGATTCGCAAAGTGTAAATTTTAATTATTCCTCATTATTTAAGAATCCATTTAAGAATCCATTTAAGACTCTCTATTAGGAGTTGACGAAACCAACTGATGGTTCGCTTGTCATACGTGCGAAAAATACTCTCCGCCGCGATATACATCAGGAATTAAATTCCCCGACGTTTTTCTTAGGGGATGCTGACCCCCTCTTTATCCCGCTTCCTTTTCTCGCTTTGCGGTAAATCGTTTAAGAGAACGGACGGTACGAGTGGAATGGTACGAGTGGGTAAAGGAAGAAAAAAAGGAAAACGTACGTACCCCGGGCTACGAAATGTGTGTGCCCGTTAGCATACATCACCAATATTATCTCGGGGAGTGCCCTGCCACGCGATATTACCGGGGCTTAGAACGCCGGGCTGACTTCATTATGGTGTCGGGGGAGAGAGAACCGTCGAATGGAATGTGGAATGGTCGGTTGGTCGGTTGGCTGGTCGGACGGTTGCCTGCTTGGTTGGCTGGCTGGTTGGTTCGCTAGCTAGCTTGGCTTGGCTGGCTTGGGCCATGAAAGTCGAGTGTGGTGAGCATCGCCGGTGCGTGCCGCCTCTCGCGTGTATTACGTACAAGCAAGAGACCGCATGCTGGGGAGACACGCTGCTTACGAGCGCGACACACATACGCACACATACAGTACACACGTACACACGCGGACGCACACGTGCACTCACGTACGCTCACGCGAGGACCTACGCATTCCGAAAGGTTTTCCACGAGCGTAGCATTTTCTGAGGAACTTTTTGGAGGATTTGCGACCGGACTTCGTCGGTCTGTTCTCCTGTCGCGCCAATGGCGGAATTACAATAGCGCCGGTTATCGTTCTTGTAGTTGCGCCGTCCGTTTTTCCGTCAGGACGTATGCGTACGTACGCCGGAGAACGCCGGTTTCACGCGAATGTTTGGCACGAAGTTTCGAGGGCTTCGCGAAGCGCGCGGCGTACCCACAACTGCTAGAGCTCCACGATACTTGTTTCGGAGTTGCCGTCGGCTAATTTTGTCGCCGTGCGTTCCGCGAACGTTGAAGGAAAACCGACAGTGGTTGCGAGCCCCCGTAGAACGAATGCGTCTAATCTTACTTCGCGATGTTTGGAGTATGACGTAAATTCTGGCGCGCGATATACATGTGGAGTAGACAAGCAGACATTGTACTGCGAACCTACGTCGCATTGAGGCGTAATCGTTATTTGATCGTTTCTCATTCTATATATTCGCGATAAGATACTCGGATTTCTCAAACAGTCCTTGTTGTTAAAAATAAATGATGACTGTCCAGGACTTAAGGCACGCACATTGAAACTCATTCGCAAGATTCGCCGTCAAGCAGCGTGTTGATTGATAGCGTCGTGAATATACTTGCAATAAAGTTCGATACATGCATCTACTATATACTGTATTCAAATATAACACATCGCATTGATCTAATCTGTACTTGCGGGCAGACGTCTATGCCACGTAGCGATCATGGATTCTAAGCCCTTCGCATCGGATCTCTGGTAACTAACGGAACGGATATTAATTTCGACGGGCTTCTCAAACCGATCTGCTGATCCAATTTGCGCACATATTTGACGTGTAACCCATCGTATATGCGTGTATGCAACAAAGTTGCGCGAAACTCTATACGACTATGTCTCATTGTGTTAAGCTATAAGCCTCTCAAAATGCCAATAGTCTTTAGTATCTAGTACAAACAAATCTATTTTTCATCATGATTATCGACCGTTATTTAAATAAATCGTCTGAAGCTAACGGATTAAGTTAAATACATTTTTTAACGCAACGATACATCAATCGTTCTTCCAGCTTGCCTTTTTCCCTTCTATTCGCAACCGATTTTTTTGCTAGATTACTTCGTACAGTCGTACAGTCCCTAATTTGTTGGTAAATTCGAGGAGTTCGAGTGGCAATGCTCTCTTTGCACTATATAGAGACTTGCGAGTGATGTTTGCAGAAGTAGCTGGGTAAAGAGAAGAGGGAAAAGCGAAGGGAAGCGCGGTCGTTTGGCCGATCGTGAGTGCTGAACGGACTACGAAAGTTTTCCTTTGGTCGCCCGAAGGTCCTAAAGATTTTTGAGATTAAAAGCTCTACGAGTCAACTGCATCGCTACTGATCGTCCGATTTCGTCTTACGGTCAGGCTGTTTCTCTCTCTCTCTCTCTCTCTCTCTCTCTCTCTCTCTCTCTCTCTCTCTCTCTCCCACCCACCCACTATCGTTTCCGTTAAAGCTGCGTAATGAGCGACCGCAGCTAAGACTCATCCGGCACGCGGTATTCGAAGCCGCGTATTCCTGTGGTCGGGGGTCAGCATGAATGCCGAGACATTGCCTTTGGAAAGCCAGCGAAGTTAGACCATCGGAATCAGCCGGAAGCTTTCGTACGCGGCGCACGGGTACACCGCGGTCGAATTATTCCCTTTGAAAAGGCCCGCGTATCTTGCTCGAGTTACACCGAGTGAAAGAGCACGAGCATAACCCTTACTGGACTCTTGGAAATTATCCTCGAAGTTTTCCTTTTGATTTGCTCGGCGCGCACGGAGGAACGACTCTTGCCGATCGTTCGCGACCGCGACACGACGCCGGACGACGCGACGCCGTGACAAAAAAGCGCCGGGGGATTCGATTAATTTCTACTATGCATTATTCGTGCCGTTCTTAGCTGTGCTTTCAAGTTTTTATTTTCTTTTTCTTCCTCGCCAGTCGATGCTCCGAAAGTTCTCTCATCTCTCGGCGAGAAAAAGCACGCGAGGCTGCACGAACTAACCCGCGAGACGTGGCATCGGGGGCGAGAAACGGTGGATAAAGGAGCGATGGCAGTGCGGAGGACGACGCGTAGACCTATTAAAAGTTAGCCCCCCACTTTTAGAACTTATTTTGTGCTGAATTGTGTTAGGTTTGTGCTACATTGTGCTCCAATTTTAAAACCGTAATGTGAAAAATGTCATAAAAAATGAAAAAAAAGCACAACTCAGATATGCAGTATTATCAACATCGAGTAACTGCAAACGCGAATTTTTAACATAAAATGCTTACGCGAAGGGCCGCGTTCAAGAATAAAGTGTCCTTCATATCGTTGTGCCGACTTGTGCTAAGCGAGTATATGTTAGATACGCATTTGTATGCTCTTTAAATGACTGATACAAGAATAAATGTCATTTATATATCTTTTTTCCTAAATCTATTTTTTATCATAACTTCTATTGTTTCTATTATTTTTTAAAGATAATATTTTGGCACAATGTTAGCACAACCTAGCACAATCGAAAAAATTAAAAAAATCGCAAAGTGGGGGCTAGCCTGAAATGTTTTTTTTTTTTATGATATTTTTTACATTACGATTTTAAAATTCGAACACAATGTAGCACAAATCTAGCACAATTCAGCACAATTCTCAAAATAAGTTATTTCTAAAAGTGGGGGGCTAACTTCTAATAGGCATACCGAAGACACGACCCAAGTTCGTGCGATCGTTGTGGGCGTGCACACAAGAATGGGAACTTTGTTGCGAAATCCCTGAAGCTCGAGTCACGAGGGAAGTGTTAGTGCAAATCTGTGCTCAAACGAGAAAGATAACCGCTTACGATCGATTCGCAAGAGCGAAGGAATAGTTCGTAACTTCTTCTTCGTCGCTTTCGCGTAATCGCATAGTGTTCTCGAACGCACGGCGGTTCGTCGGAGTATTACAGCAGATAGAAAACGAAGAGCGATGAGTTTTCGGCCGTTTAATCTAAACCCGTCGCGTGAGCTTTGCTTTAATCGCCACTTTAATCGGATTCGAAGAGCTCGTACGAACTTTAATTCCCATCCGCATACAAAGAGTTTTGCAAGTGCGAATTAAATTAAACAGACGTTCTCTCTTTTCTCCTCCTTTCACGTTCGCGACTGAACACGTGTACCGGTTGTAGCGTGTGTACGTTTGACAGCTCACACGTATCTCGTACGAAAGGAGCAGTTGTAGTAGCATTAGCTTTCCATCTTTTCTTTATTTAGAGTGAAATCCGTTCGCGGCGTAAATTCTGGCTGGAGCGGCGTGTGCTATACGGCACTCACGAAACAAAAAGTACGCGAAACAAAAAGTACGCGAAGCACGACGAAGACAGGGACGTTGGATATTCCAGGATTACGTGCACTCTGAAGGAGATAGCGGGAAAGGACCGGCAAGGAACAGGTAGATCTTTCCTTCTTCCGCCTTCTCCCATCTATTCATCCTTTTTCGCTCTTTTATGACTCCAGAAAACACTTTGTACTTGGCGGTGTAAACGCGCGGAAGTATAATACCCGCGCTCGTGAGACAAGACGATTTTGTCGCTACGAATATCTTTCTTACGAATAAAGAGGATAATGAGGATGTGACGCTCCGCGCGGTGTCTTACTTTGCACACCGATCCGTATCGATCGAATGATAAAAAAGGCAGAAAGTGTGCTCGTTTCCCGTATACTCTGTAATACTTAAGACATCTACGAGGAGGACGTTAAACTGGAAATGAAAATACTTCCATCATCATTTATGTGATTCGGGAAGGATTACCGGGTACGGTGCCGTACTGGTAATTACGCCCGACGAAGAGTATGATTATCGTTGGTAATAACCGTCGTAAGTTCGCCGTCGTGCGGGCTCGGAGGATCCTGTCGTTTCTAATAAAATTAATATTATATGCTGGGTGCGCGCGCGCGCGCGCGCGCATTATTTCGTCCCACCTGGGGTGGCAGGAAAATCTCGCCGGTGCGGAATCTTACGTCTTGGGTCTTAGTTTTACAGCTGGACAAGTCGTTGGCCGTCGTGCTGTAAACCACACGCGGATATTACATTCTTGCACCTCTCGAGTAGTACGAGGCCTCGAGGCGGCGGACCTTAACGGCGCATTAAGTTCTTTCACGCTGCTTAACGAGATTCCACGTCGAGGCGATTACGTTCGTTCGAGACATCCTTGCACGCTGTTGCGTTCCCATCCAATTGGAACTTTCGCACGCGCAGTCAAATGCATATACATCGCCACAACTTTTTGTTGATGCAGTCCAGCCTCGAAGACTCTTAACGACAGGCACTTTGAGAAGGCGCAAACGTAAGAAACTCTCGATAGTAAATGCGCGATTCTACGACAGTGAGGAGAATAATTGTCAACTATCGTTTCTTTTATTGTCGCGGCTAATGGGCTAGCATATCGTTCTCTTACGCTCTTATCCTCTAGTTCATTATGTTATTTCACTACGTCATCACTGTGTCAAACACACTTTTAGAACGAAAATCTCGATATTAGGAAGATGAAAATTTAAATAATATTATTTTTATATAATGATTTTCCAATGTCGTTTCTTTTAACTTCTTTTAATAATGTCGTTACTCTATCAATTTCGAGAAATCAAATCTAAAAAAAGACAAATGGAATTTTATTATTTCTGAGTGTCAATAAGAAATTATGTATCATACTTGTTATGTTTAGACACACTTTCATCTTGTTTGTTTTCAAGAGTTTTTATTTGATAAGAAGAAAATGTTTTATATATTTTGGATGAAGAGAAAACTAAAACGGACGTGAAAGCGTACTATGAAATTGATAATAAAATGGAGTGGAATAACACGAATCTATTACGGAGTTGTCTGTAATATAAAGCTATTATACCTTACAATAATTGCAAATTTAAATGGGTAGCAAAGTTGTCATATCCCCGCTATGTTTCAATAACTCCAAGTGGACTTCAATAAGATGTCTGTTGCGCTTTGATGGCGGACGAGCTAATTGTCCTGTATCAATAAACGAGGCGCAGAGATATCATTGATAGGGGGATCCACTGTTATCGGAATACTTCACCGTGCAAACAGAGGGTTAGTCACCTAATCGTTCGGCCCTTCTTCCTCCCTCGAAGCGCACGCACGTACCAAATCCTCGATATAAGTCGCGTAGTACTCCATGAACCCTCGAAACCTTTCCACGTATTCGAAGTTATCTCAACTCCACCCTCTCGAGTAGTCGGGGACGATATCTGTTCGTCACAGGAATTTCAGGCTGCGCTGTCTCAGTCGTTCACAGGTCATAGTGCGAGAAGAAGAAAGCATGTAAAAGGGAAAGGTAGACAGAGAGAGAAAGAGAGAGAGAGAGAGAGAGAGAGAGAGAGAGAGAAAAGAGACAGAGACAGGAAATTGAATCTCACTTTATCTCAAACGGCGATATTGAAAAGAAAAAAAAAAAATGACGGAACCCCGCGCCAAGAGCGCTCTCCCTTCGTGTTCTCCACCGACCGAATAAATTGTTACGACCGATATCAACACATCCGCGATACAAGAATTCCCTTAGCCGCTACCACTCGCCTCTCATTGTTGTTATTCTCAGATCGACTCGTAAAACGATGTTTCTTTTCTTTCTATTATTTTATCTAATTTGCAAATTGCGAGATGCAGCAAAAAATTTTATTCTCTTTATCCTTAATGCTTGTAATAATTTTTACGCGTTCTAACAAATATTAAACAATTAAGTTTATTTAATAATTTATTAATAATTCTTAATAAAAAAAATAATATATTTATTACATTTTTCGATACACTTACAAAATAAAATTGGTTGGGAAAAGATATTTTAATTTGTCTTTAATTTGTCTAACAGCATCTTTTCATTTCGCGTATAAAGTCACGATTACATTTAATTCGCGGTTTTCATTCGTGAACAGCATGGATCTAATTACACTAACGACCGGCAATAAAAAGCAGTCGACGGATCGACATCGCGGAATTCGCACGCAATTACCGCGATCTCAAGAGTCAGTATGTATACTTGCAGACCACTTCGGACTTTTGTCGGCAATAATCTGTTTGTGGATTCGACGATGTATCGTGTACGCATAAACCACAGTGAATAATCGCGTGCGAATTTATTTCGCATGCATGCATTTCGTGCACCGATTACGTATTCGCCTCAGTCCTGCATCAAACATCCGGTCGAAAGGACATCAAGCTGCAATTGCGTTGAAGAATAGGCAGTAAAAAAAAATAATCGCTCGACGGCATGTAAATTAGAGGCTTTTACCCGTACGAGTTTTTGTTGTAATACACATGCACACACACACACACATGTTCTGTGTATGTGTACACACACACACACACACACACACACACACACACACACACACACACACACACATATATATCTTTTTATTATTAAATCTTTTGGGGTTTGTTTTAAGGTACGAGTGATATAACTCTGCCTTTTCTCTCTTCGCAAAACTTAATAATACCATTTATGTTATTTAATGAGTATTGACATTGCGCGACTTCCGATTACTTAGCAGCCTGAGCTTGCTAATTTATTCAACGCGAAATTAATCGCAGTGACTTTGATCGAAGTCGTCGAAAAGTCGGCGCCGGCAGCCGTAAAGTATATCTTGCGAAAAGTGTGAAGAGGGATATCGCGCCCCTTCCCTCTTGGAGCTAGCCGTAATTGGAGCCCGATATATCTTAATTACTTTAAAGTTTATTATTACTTTGAGACGACCAGACGGCATAAAATCGTAGAAGGCACAGTCTGGCTTTCAAGGCACGAATGTCCGTCCGGCAGAGCTAATTACTTTACAGCCGTGTCCGACTGTTGGTATGTATTACGACCTCCAACCCCATGCCAAATGTTTGCACTAGCCGCGTATTCTGTCTTTGTCAACAGTGACAACCGTGCATTACGCGAGATTGTAATTTCCAGGCTGATGATGCCTGGGAAATTACAGAAACTAACATTCTGCCCCGAAAAGTTTCGTGACAACTCGTTCAGCGACGAATGATAATGATTAGGGGGTCCCCTAACGATAGCGCGCGAACTTTTTACTCTTCGGCTCTCGTGCTTCGTGACCGACGTGTTGATCGAAGGCGAGGAAGTTTTAGGAACGTGCGTTCGTGAGGGCGAGGGTGATGAAGCTCGGTAGCAACAAAGGGAAATTGAAAACTGGCTTTGCTCGGAAACCGCGCGTTATTGTCGAAACGAAGGAAAAAAAGTTATTATAACTGTTGCCACAGGGATGATAGTCGACAGGGTCAGCTTAATGCTTCGTAATGGCCGGACGAAAGGGCCGGGGATTGTCCTTTCAGGGGCCCCCTGACGACCTGTACCAGCGTGCGTAACACGACCGCATGGCATCGTCAAATCCGATACCGATATATACAATACCAGCACCACATTGTCACGCAAGATCTTGGAAACACCCTTTCCGTCAGCCCGTCGTAAAAATTATGTATAATTTGGATAACAATCTTCTTAAGATCGTACAAATTTGAA
Source organism: Pogonomyrmex barbatus (assembly GCF_055798465.1). Taxonomy (NCBI): domain Eukaryota; kingdom Metazoa; phylum Arthropoda; class Insecta; order Hymenoptera; family Formicidae; genus Pogonomyrmex; species Pogonomyrmex barbatus. The sequence goes on along the minus strand of NW_028297099.1, from coordinate 6,040,307 downwards.
GAGAAATTATTTTCATGAATCGAACTTGTGTACTATGTTGCATTGTTTGTCGCCACGATGATCTTTTCTCTATCATAAAATTATCTTACCGTGCAATATGAGAATTATATGTAAATAATTGTACATTTAAATCGTTCGGTAGGGCATTCTTGTACGATTTAATAAAACAGATAGTCTCGCAATGTTATTCCCAAATTAATGTCTGTTTGATACGTAATTGTCATAAAAGAAAGGAACATATAATTATTAATAGTAGAACGATGGAAACGATACGATCGCAATTATTGACGTGGCAAATATAGAATCGAGAATATTTTGCGCGCTTAATTAAAACACAACACAGCCGAATTGGGGGTGATCCATTTGGATGCAAATTAATTGTTTCGCAATATACGGACAAATTGTTATTAATAAATTATTCTAATTAAAATTCTGATCATTTGCGGATAGTTGAAATATAGCAGAAACGTCTATAGGCTGTGATAATTAAAGTATATAAATCCGCACGTACGCATGAATTTAAAATTGGCGAAAATTAGCAAGTATAATGAAAATAAATTGCATAATACGAAAATTGCAGCGTGTCCACGTTGGTTGTTTATGCGATATAATATCATCTCAGACGTTATAGTCGACAATTAGCTTTTCTTCTATGTCATATTTTTCTCACTTGTATTTTTCATTTTCAATTTTCAAAATGATATAAAAATTTTAATTTATCCAGGGAAACAAATAAAAACCGGTCAGTTTTTTGCTGCAAGCTTGCTAGGCAACGTATATACATGTTGGCACGCGTGAAAACACCGAGCTTCTTCCCATCTTTCCAACCTGTACTTGCAACACTGCATTTCTTAATTGTTCTCTAACAAGAGAAGTTGGCACTTGGCACGGTTTGTTGGCCTGTCTTACCTCTTTCCAACACCCTCGACCCACTCCCAAGAAATACCACCACGCCCCGTTCTTCTTGTTCGTCTTGCTCAATCTCGAAGGAGTCTAGCTCGACCATGTTACAAAGTGATTAGTCGAGTAATACTGCCAGGTTCCCTCTCGCTGCGGTATGTCCTTAATGTTGCGCTGGGTTTGCAGCTGCAGCTGCATTTCGCCTTCCCAATCCTCTTCTTCTTCGAAACTTTGAAGCGCGATCGATCGCTTTTGGGATATCAGGCGAAGACCACTTCGGGGTAATTATGGAAGCTACCGCGACATACTTCGACATGTCTATATAATTTTGGGAAAATAGTTACACGAACATTTGAATTGGTAATTTTGCGAGTCTATATGCTATTCTGCTTGCGATTCTGGAATATCGGGGATATTGAGAGAATCTCTGGATCGTTAAACTACTATAACTTTTCTATAATTATAAACTATATATTTGCATATTATCGCTTACATTACGTATCTTTGATATCTTTGATTATTTGTGATAGCTCGAGCTTTGTATTTATTAGAAGCACGGCAATAAGCATTAAGAATATTCAATACGACATATATCATCATGTATCTTACTTGATCTTTGGAAAATCTATCAAAGACAATCCTTTCGAGGATTGCTTTGTTAGGAAATTATACATACGTGCACGAAATCCTTTTCGGCGCACATCTGTTTACGGTCTCCCGTGCACGGACAGCGGAGCTTTCGCGGAGCTTTCGCGGTCGAAACCAACACGATTCTCGTTTCATCGGTGGGAGTGCGCGGCCTGGCCTTCTCCAACGCGCTTGATTATCCCACCAGCGGGACGAAGGATGCTCGTGGGAATGATTTCGACCCTGTGCAGCCGACGCTGTTGGCGATGGCGGTAAAACGGTTATTTCGATCGACCCTTATAAATTCGCGGGTGGTTGTTCCGGCGAGCGTGAAACGAGCTCAAATATAAGACGATACATGTCGTCCTGTCGTGCCGGAAACACCAGTACAAGGGACACATGTTGATTACCACGGAAGAGGAATATGAGATGGCAAAATTATGATAAGCATTAATCGCACGCTGACGGTAATAATTATTTATGACTCGTGCTCGTTGCTGGATAACTTCGTAACGTAATGTAGCGGAGCATTTTCGGAAAAGCGAACTCGCGCAGAATGAAACGAGAATTATCGAAATTTCGCGTTGCAAATGCGCCGCGGCATCTCGTTGAACATCGCGTTCGTTCGCGTGGACTAATCTTTACATGAAAATCATGGGATACACCGCGCTGGCGCACCTCTGCAGGATCGCGACACCGCTGTTATTAACGAAATCGCTCGGCGGAGAAAACAAAAGACGTGCACCGCACGGAAGCTGCGTCTGAATTAGACCTTCGTTGACCGTAAGGTTTGTGTTAGAGTAGCGAGTAGAGAGACATTGTTAAGGGCAGAGGAGGAAATTGTAAGCGCCGTTGCTAATAAGTTTCCCCAACGATGCCGGCGTGTCTACCTCGCCTGCATTTCGTGTTACGAGACGGTTAAACGGCAAGCGGATAATTAGCAGGCTGCCGCCGGCCGTGCCCCGCGATGGAAATAAATTTTGGCCATAAGCAGCTGTGAAGTCGGCATTTAATTGTAAGCCGGGAGTGCCTACGAGACGTCGTCTCGCTCGTTCCGCCTGCTCTCCTTCGCGTGTACTCCTTCGTCCGAACTCTCGCACAACACCACGCTCCGAGAGTACAAACCCGTGCATCGTTCCGAGAAAACGCCAGCAGCTTCTACGAGTTTAGCTTGCGTAAGCTTCCGTAAATCTTCGGAAAAGGCACGTATGCGCTCAAAGCGCGGAACGCTAATAGAATACGGCTATCGAATGGCATAATCGTTAACTTCCGATATCGTTATTTAAAACTCACCAATTATTTTGATAATAGCATTTTACTATATTACAGAAAGGTGGCTACAAAATTCTAAAGAGTTTCGTATCTTAATATATTATTCAGTTTTAAAGACTGTTGTGAATGTAAGCCTTGAAACAGAAAATAGTAAAAATTGCGAATGATAAATTGGAATAATCGGGATATTTTATTCCGATTCCATTTTCTCTTGCTGGTAAATTACTTTATTCTTCGCGCTGTTTACTGGTAATCATATAGCTATTTTGCCGGGAGACTCTTGGCGGGAAAAAAAGAATTTCTCTTGCCATCATTTTCCATTCCCATCGTTCGTACTGTCACCCCCGTTGATCCGTCAGGTAAATAGCAGTTTTAATTAAATTTCAAATTATTTCCCGAAACTCCCATCTCGTTACACTGAAGGGAATCGTCGTCTCCAGTTGGACGTGTTTCTATTCCATGATAAAATTTTTACCCATTCATGTGGAAAATTATGAATGAATCAAAACATATCTACTGTACATATATAGTTGCTGTCCTAACTATATATATATATATATATATATATATATATATATATATATGCAATTTTATAACATCAATTGCATGTTACTGAAAAAATTCATGACATGTGTGTATTTATGTCATATGTATAAAATATATAAAATAAGAAACTTTAATTAATTTAATTAAATTTAATATTTCTTTTTTAAAATTATTTTAAATTTAATTAAATATGTAATAGATTTATGTGTTATGTATTATCACGTTGAATAACAAATAACTATAAAAAATATAATTGCGATAATTATTGGAAGCGCTAAAATTATTTTATTAGTATCAAACTTTCTGACCCCTGGGCGTGAACGTGAAACGAGCGGGTGCTCGTTAAACTTTTGCCTTATTGCCAGGGAATAACCTAACTTTCTTTGAACGTTCGATGATTATCGAACTCTACTGAAAGTGAATATCGAGTTATTCGATTATTTTAACGATTGCCTTCGATTCTTTCTTTTCCAATACTTTGAAACTAGTTCTCGTCTTAATCGATCTCGGCATGATGTAATTTTATCCATTGCCGATAAACCAGTAGCGGTTTAGTACCTTAATTTTACGAATCGAAATTAATTCACTGAGTTTATTTTTAATATCTCGATGAGATGCTTTATACCCATGCGAAAGACGCAATGAAATTGTGAATTACGCGCTTGAAATGCTGTAAATATTGTATAAATAAATTACAGAATAAATGGTATCATTAATTCTGATAATTTAATGCGCAGATCTGGTAGACGTTCTGGATGCATGTGCCAGTTACTCATTATAGTACGACGAAATGATTTCAAAGCGATCAAGAGAAATAGCAATGCTTTATTAAAACGGCGCTGTTACTTTCAAAATAAATCCATATATTTCAATTTCAAAATTATTTTATTGCTAGAACTTTATAATCAAGCGCTCTCAAAGAACAACATAACAGCAGTATAAATACAAACGTTATGTAATTAACGTAACGTTATGTAATGTTATTCTATTTTAATATTTTATTAGCGGAATATAAAGGTTAATTAAATATGTTTTCACATTAAAGTTTTTAATTTGTTTAATATTATTACTTTAGCCACTAAAATTTATGACATAAATGTTTATTTACATTTGTATAAATTTATTTAATTAGGCTGGAAGTTGCCACACACAATTTATATAGTGCAAAAGAGGCGTTAAAGAGACGCGAATGTTGGGAAAGGTGCAAATTTCTTATTGAAAACGGATTTGAAATGTTTCTTGACAAAATTACGACGTCACAAATTTGTTTGAATGTAAATCGATATTGCGTGAATGTCTGAGTGCCAGTGAAACACCTATGAATTTGGTAGTTACATCCAAAGTTACATTCAAACGCGAACGGCGGACGCAGCTAGCGAGCGAGTGGAACGACCCACAGGCCGTTCGGCATGACGAACGATTTCGCACTCCGTTTCGGGTTGCTTCTCCGAATTACACACGATCCCACGGCGAACATTTCGCCGGCACATAAACTCGCTATCTCTTCGTCTTGGCGCTCTATGGTTAGACGTCGTCCGTCGTAGAGGCGTGCAGTTGTAACGGGGCCGCGTCGTACGAAGTGCGAAATCGTCGACGTGCGCCGCGACGTCGGATTTACGAGCGCGCGAGAAGAGGGATCTCCGCAAAAAGTAACGGGATAAATGGTGCCGTTGATGCTGGTAATTCAGTGCGATTCGCGGATCCAGTAGATGTTCCGACGTCTGCACGTGCCGGCTGCTCGAAGCGGTACGGCAGAGATGGATTAACAGCCATCAAGAGAAATAGCAACGCTTTTATTGAAAATAATCCTTCGAATGCTTTTAAAACGAATCCACGGTTAATTTGGAAGATGGTAATCGCCATTATTCTTATAATATGCTATTTATAAATGATACATGTAGGAGAGAGAACGTTATATGCATAATAATTATTTTGGTGGAAATGAATTTAATAACGTTTTAGATGTAATAATGTTAGGATGGTACAGTTGTAATTAAAAATATTGTGTTTATATACTTTCACCGAATGTTATCAGTAAAATATAATATTTGTAAATTTTAATGTTGCATGTGCCCCTTTTTAATTCATTTTTAAAGTAAATTGTTTCATGTATATAAATCTAAAAAATTACAAAAATCCGTTATATAATACTAGATCTAAAAAATTACAAAAATCCGTTATATAATACTAGTTATATAATACTAGATAACGGTAATTTTATATGAAAATTATTATATATAATAAAGATAATTCGTGATGATCGTTTAAAGAATAAAATTTATCTCAACGCTTATTTATGGGCGTAAGACTGAAGCTGATTTTAGCGTAGCCGAGCTAGATCCCGTTCACATTCGCGGAGGTTTTCACATTTATAACATGATGAATAAGATGCAAAAATGCGAATTAATTAAGGCATGCGAGCGACGTGAATAAATTTCTCGACATTAACGTCTCGCCGGCGACATTATTTTTACGGACGAGCTGCGAAAACAGGACCGATAGCCCGCATTAATTAAAAATAACAACGGGACTCGGGCCGAATGTGGGAAATGTATGTATAGAAATTTGCTGCTCCGCGACAGCAGCAATTAAAATGTTTTTTGGAGCCACGTCGCCCCGAGCTTCAGCCGGATACTGGGCGCGTAACACGCGTCCGAGCACTCGGCCGTACGTGCGTAACGTCGAGGGCTGGTGTTTTGTGCGTCGTCGGCTCTTTAAAAACCGACATTAAAATTCCATTAAATAGACGTACTTAACGCTGGCACCGCCATCGCAAAGGGAATAGAAGAGAGATATTCGTGCGCGTCACACCGTGCACCTCTGTATCTCGCAAAAGTTTTTTTTCTCTTTCCCTCTCTCTTTCTCTTTCTCTTTTTCATTTTCCGCTCTTTTTTTCTTTGTTCGCAGAGAAAAAAAGAATGTAGAAATTTCCGTCCGCTCTCATCATCCGTTGCGGCGCGTCGTCTCCTCCAAAGTGGTACTTTTCGTCTCTTTTAGGAACCGTTTAATGCCACCCAGATTTTCTCTCTTTGCTTTAGTTTACGACAGAGTGAAATGAGAGATACAGCGAAATCGATCGACGACTATGCAAAACAATATTCCAAAATTAATACGCAAAATTACATTGTAGAAATCATTGTAGAAATGGAACGATATTGATTCTGAAATCGATGGTGTTTTGCGATACAAAGTACTGTTCATCGTTCACCTATTTCATCCCCTGTGTTTAAACCTGGTGCGTGTTCCATCTGCTGCTAGGGCGATGTCTAACGCCATATGCCGCCGTCGTATATCGGCGGAATCGAGCGTGCCGTTGTCGAGGAAGGGAGAAGAGAAACAGGAAAGATAGTTTCCATCTCCAGAAATAACCGGGCGCGAAGTCGAGGCGGAGATTTTTTTTAATGATTCATCCGGTTTGCGTTTTAGCGACGAATTGATTTTTGTCGATCTATAAACCGACTAATCTCACGAATGATGATCCAATAAAGCGTCAATAAAATGTTTATGCAAAAGAAAAGAATTTTAAATTCTGCCGAATATTCAATTGCAGAAAAAATTTCAATTGCAGAAAAGCGTTATTATTCAGCTGCGGAAAAACGCATCTATCGTTTCTTATTAAACTCTATCACGAGCGAGGGAATCCCCATTGGGGACGTTTATCACGCCAGCGCGTCGCATGTCGCGGTATGTATATTTACCACCTAATATTGTAATGCACGTCGTAC